>NC_084841.1:76392530-77004197 GCF_033115175.1 Lepus europaeus | reverse complement strand
AGGAAGGGGATGCACATTCCAGGTAGGGGAAACAGCAGGTGCAAGGGATGAAGGAACACAGCACATTGAAAGCAAATGACAGCCACCCCAAACCTGGGTGCAGACATGTGCGGTTAGAGCAGGTTAAGGGGAAAGGTGTACAAGTAGACTGTGCTCGCTTCTGTGAGGAGGTTGGAGGGGAAGGTGAGAATGGTGTGCAGATGGAGACCAGCGAGAAGGCTGTACTCAGAGTGACTTCTGTGTGATGAAGCACCCTCAAAGCTAGCAGCTTACATACGGCAAACATGATCTCGCAGTGTGTGAGGGACAGGCGTCCACTCCGCTGGTGCCACTGGCTCAGCCGCAGGAGGCTGCAAAGTGTCAGCCAGAGCTGCTACCACGTCTGAGGTTCAGTGGCAGGAGGCCCCACATGCATGCTCACTGGTATGGTTTCTGGCAGGATTTGGGTCCTTGTGGGCTGTTGGAAGGAGGACTTCAGGTCATTGCTGGCTGTTGCTGGAGACTTCCCCTCATTCCTGTCCCTCCCTGGCCCCAGTTCTGGCAAAACAGTGTGAGAGAGTGAGACCAAGAGAAAGACCAGAGACCTTTTGTTATCCATCTTAGAAGAGACATCTGTCATTTTTGCTGTGTTCTGTTTATAAGGAGAGATTATCCAACAGTGTTAATACCAGACAGAGGGGGGGACCACTGGGGGCCATTTTAGAGGACACCATGGCGACTATTACAATTGGCCCAGCTGAGAAATGATGGAATTTGAACTTGGGAGGTGGTAATAGGAGTATACAGAAGTGACAATAGGCCTCCTACTGTAAAACAGGAGTGCTTTTTTTAAATTTTTTCTCCCAAAGAAACCTTTTATTTAAGGAATACAGACTTCATGCATTTCCTAATTACAACTTTAGGAATATAGTGATTCTTCCCACCATACTCACCCTTCCACCCTCTCTTCCACCCCTCCACCTTCTCCCTCTCCCACTCCCAATCCCATTTTCCACTAAGATCCATTTTCAATTAACTTTATACACAGAAGATCAAGTCTATGCTAAGTAAAGAGTTCAATGATTTGCACAGATAAAAAACCAAAAACCAAGTCAAAACAAAGCAAAAAAACTTCCTCAACAGTTGAGACAAGGGCTGTTCAAAGTCAATGCATCTTGAAGTTAATTTCACTTCTTTTTTTTTTTTTTGAAGCTTAATTAACTTTAAAGGAGCACCCAAGAATGATACATCTTTTGTGAGCACTTAGATATAGTGGTAACACAACTCTTTGAGGACAGAGGTCCTATGTGGGAAGTTAGTGCACAGTGACACTTATTGTTAATTTAACAATTAACACTATTATGTATGACATCAGTGATCACCCGAGGCTCTTGACATGAGCTTCCTAGGCTATGGAAGCCTTTTGAATCACACAAACTACATCAGTATTTAGACAGTTTTTTCCTCTTAGTACTTGGGCTATATCTCGCCATTCTCTCCTAGCCTGCAGGGTTTCTGATGAGACGTCTGCTGGGAGTCTAATTAGAGATCCTCTGAGAGTAATCTAGCATTTCGCTTGTGCACATTTTCTAATATTTTCTTTATGTTTTACTGTGCAGACTTTGATTACACTGTGTCGTGGTGAAGATCTTTTCTGGTCATGTGTATTAGAAGTTCTATGTGTGTCTCATACTTGAATGTCCCTTTCTCTAAATTGGGGAATTTTTCCCTTATTATTTCACTAAAAAGGCCTTCTAATCCTTTCTCCCTCTCCACGTCTTCAAGAATTCCTAGGACCCATATGTTGGTTCATTTGATAGTATCCTGTAGATTCCCAACAGTGTTTTTTATTTTTCTAATTTCCTCTGCTTGTTTTTTGTCTTACTGTGTAATTTCCTATGTTTTGTCTTCTAAGTCAGATATTCTTTCTTATGCTTCACTGCTTCTGTTGTTAAGGCTTTCCACTGCATTTTTTAATTTGTTCTATTGAATTCTTCATTCCCAAGATTTCATTTTGCTTTCTTTTTAAGATCTCAATTTCCTGGGAGAAATTTTCTTTCATGTCATGTACAGATTTCATTACTTTGTGCATTTGCTTCTGATACTTCTAAGTAATCCTATGATTAATTTTTTGAACTCCATTTCTGGCATTTCTTCAAACTCTTCATCTTCACAATCTAGTATTGAAGTGTTGTATTATTTTGGAGGGCATCATGTTATGATCCTTTTTTTTTTTTTTTTTGCTTGAATTGGTGTGTTTATTATTCGGCATTTGTGGAGATACTTGTTGTTTTCTTTTTCTTTTTCTTTCTTTCTTTTTTGTTTCCTGTGGCAGCTTTTCTTTGGGACTATGTCTGTGTAGATTGGTGGAGTGTCTGCTTTCAGGGAATACCTAGAGACAAGTGGTAAGTGTGGCCAGGGAGCTCTGTTCAGTGCTCCAGGGTGAAGGGAGTGTTAAGGTGAGGTGATACCCAGGTTGGGCATAGTAAATTGCCTCTTTTTTTAAATTTCTTTAAATCAGAGGGGGTGGTTCTGTTCTTGGTGTAGACTCAGCTCATTTTCTTTCCTCAAAGGAGACCAGTGTCTGGGTGCTAGTCCCAATGGGTATAATATTCGTCTGCACTTCCACAAGGACCACACAAAGGATTTGTGCGGTCCTTGTTGTAAGCAGATTCCCCAGTAGTGTTCCTCACCAGAGAACCAGGGAGCAAAAATCATGTGACACCTTCCATGGTGACTGCCCAAAGTCCCAGCCACACCCTGAGCCTTCCCACACAGCCTTAGTGTTTTCAAAACCCTGCAGTCTCAGTGTTTTCACAGTCCTGGCATGCAAGCCTCCCACAGTCATGAGCACCCAGCCTCCTGTCAGTTCTCCTCACCAGACTCAGGCATCTCCACTCAGCTGGTTGCTGGACATGGACATGGACATGAGCTGGCACAGCTGTTATGTATGTTCAAAATGGCACCTGCTCTCTATTGACCTGTTGCAGGACGCCACTGCAGGTTGATCAGGGAGAAACATGCCTCCCCCCACCCCCCAACTTTTTTTTACTCCTCTAGTTTGGCAGGTATACCATCCCCACAGAGCTCCAAGCCAGACTCCCTCCAGGCTTTTCCTGTAGCTTTATCGCCAGTGGCTTGGGCTGCTGCAATCTGGTCTCACCTCTCTCCAAAGCTGATGTGGAGGCTCTTGGCTGCTGGGGTCCTGATTTATGTGTGTCCACACCCTCCACATAGGTCCACTATTTCCCTCTAATTTGCATGGAGTTTCCTCTGCCATTTTCTCCCTAACTTTTCCCTGAGACTGCACTCTCTCCACTTTGTTAAAACTATCTTCTCCTAGACTAGAGAGTTCCCTCCCTACTCTGCCATCTTAATCTAATCAGGAGTGCTGTTTAGAATAGAATTGGTAAAACACAATAGTTCATTGGACATGGTGGACAAAAGCATGAGAGTTTTAAAGAAGGCTGCAAACTCCAGGGTTGAGGTCCTGAACAGACAGTGGTACTACTTGCTTGTGATGGCTGCAGGGAGGGAGGGATGGTAAGTGCAGCCTTGGACATATTAGATTTCAGATGCCTGTGAGGTCTCTAACTTGAATATAATGTAAATTGCTAGATATTCAGATTTATAGCTCATAAGAAATTCATTGGTCACATGGTAGATTTGGTATTTTTTATCATAACTATAATTAAAAGCTATCTTAAGGCTGGTTGCCCAGAAGCACAAATTTCCCAAGTGACAAGTGGGTCACTGAGAATGAGGTGATTGAACCCTTTCTAATCCTGTTCCTTGTCTCCTGGACTCATATATTGTACCCTTGGATTTATCACCACATGACAGCATTGGCATAAAGGATATGCCATATCCTCCTGCCACATCCCAAGCCATTGGGTATCCTCTCCAACTGGCACCTAAGCTGTACCTTAAGATCCTGCTCCAGTCTCCATCAGGACAGCAGAGCCAGTGGATTCCATGGTCACATAGCCATTGGGTGATCCCCTTTTTCATGAAGTTGGTCTGAAGCAATACTATCCATGGTCCCATGCCAACAAGTCAGGTACCCTGTGAGTCTTTGGATAGTGGGTCCTGGCTGAGGCACTGTGGACATAAAGAGAAGTCTATACCCAGCATAGGTGCCCTTCCTGGACACAACAAATCACTGTTCTTTTCAGGTAGAAAGGAAATGATTTGCAACTAAATCACTTGTTTTCTTGAGAGATGGAGGCATGGTGGGCCCTGGTGTCTTTACTTCTAACAGCTTAGAAGTGGTGTAACTGCATCAGCATTGGGGGAAGGAGGCCTGTCACTGGGCTCACACAGAGCCTCCTTTGAATCTTAATGCCTGCTCCTTGGAGAGACCCAGCACATCAGTCCTGTTGTGACCAAGGCTGCTTGACATTGACCTGTTGAGTCACCGTGCCCTCCAGCTGTGTAGTGTGTCTTCCTCAGTGGACACTGACATGTGCTCATCCCTGTATGCCCATGCTGCTAGGTCCATGCACCTGTTCCAGCCACACAGCTCTTTATTTCTATTCTTCCAGTCCAATGTCAAATGTGCCATTCTAACTAGGCAGGAGGCCATGCACCCTTACTTCAAGCCGATCTTCTTTTCATATAATGTGGGTGACCAGGCGTGTTGGCTCTTTGAAGCTGGGACCCTATAATGGGTGTATAGTGCAGTAGCAGTCTATTTCTACTTTGTCCCAGCATAGCAAGCTTGTCTATCTGGAAACTGAGCCTGGCCTTTTCCCTCTATCACTGGATGGGTTCTTAGGTATGAGATGGAATCACTTTAGCAAGCCTGCCCTTTAGATCTCTCCCTTAGAATTCTGATGAGACTGTTCTGGCATCCACACCTCCTTGAAGCCACTCCCCAGCCTACCAGTTCTCAAGTTCCTAAGAATCATCCAAGCAATGCAATGGGACAAGCTCCAAAGCCCCATAGGAAACCCTCTGAAGAGTCACTGGGAGCAAAAGCAGATGAAAACCAGTGAGAGGCACACAAACTAGCAAAGGTGATTTCATGGGACCTGCAGGGACCACTAAGCATCTACTACAATGGGTGATGCAGACAGAGGGTGGCATCAAAAGAGTCAAGCACTCAGAGCTCTCTCACAAGGTCCAGATATTGAGTGGTTAACAGAGAAGGGGTTGCTAAGAAAGAAGACAGCAAAGGGGTTGAGTATTTTAGGAAAAGGGATTATTCCCCTGAATTGACAGGTGCTGAGTCACTAAATAAGCTGAGAATGCAAATATATTCATTGGATGTAGAGTCACAGAGGTCAGTGGTGACCTGGCAAGAGCAATAACAGTGGGACAGCAGGCTCAGAAGCCACTCTTCAGTCTAAGAATGGGAGGGAAGAAAACCAAGCCAAATAAAGAACAGGATGATGGGTGCAATGAACTATGGGATTATTATGCTTTCTGTTTGTTTCATGCCTAAGATAAGAGAGGCATGCACGTGGCTGAAGGCAAATGTGAGCAAAATAGGGGGGAGAGAGAGAGAAAAAGGGGGTGGGGAGAAACAGGGGGAGGAAACAGCTTCTTCAGGGCTTGACTCCGAAGAAGAATCTGAGCTCAGTTGGAGGGACAGCTTTCAATAAGGGGAAATGTGCACTTTGAAAAAGACGGAAATAGAAAGGAATCACCTGGGGAGTCAGTGGTGGGAATTCAGGTTGTACAGTGTTCCAGGCTCATGGCTTATTTTCCCCAAGTAAGAGATAGGCAAGGTCACTTGCTAAGAGTTTATGTCTTGGAGAATGGAAGCAGTTTGAGGTTTCAGGACAATATCTGAAAGGAGGGTCAAGCAGTGGGCAGAAGATGGCCAAGTTACAGCATGGTCAAGAGGGTGGAGAGCAGTGGGATTTGCAGAGGCTGAGACCAAGCAGGCCCAGGCTCTACAGAGGGTAGGAAAAGATTAGTCTGGAACCTGCAGGACTTGAGAAATGAGGAACTGTGCTGTAATAAAGTAACCACAGGGAAAGTTAGGTATAGTTAGTTATGAGCAGAAAGCACAGGGAAGGTGAATCTGAGAATGCAGAATTGTTTGTCCTACAGCTGGGATTTCTGGAGAGTAAAATGAAGCACTGCGTGCAAGGATTGGTGCAGGGATTAGGTCAGGGAGGAGGAAAAAAAAAGGAAAATTCCACAAAAAAATACCCTGCTGTGATCATTTCCTGGTCTCCTTTTTAAATTTTTTATACCAATGAAGAGCTCCTTTTTTTTTCTAATCATTCAATATAAAAGTCTTCTTATACAAGTCAAGTCCATTGGGATGATTTGCAAACTTGGTTTAAAATGAATGTTTACTAGAATAGAAGTTGACTGGTTGCTCGGGTCAATACTGAGGTATTGCTTTCAAGGACAGGCTTATGTTTGGGCGTTACTGTATGTACTTCACCATTTTGCTGTGATTATAAATAGACAAGACTTCCTCCTCTTTCCTTAACCTCACTCTGACATGACTTCTGCTGTAACTTTTAGGAGATAAACTCTTTGTTTTTGAATGCAATGTTAAGAATCTCTTCCTCTGGGACATTTTTTTGTCATTCATTTCTATCAGGAGCCCTAACCATTATCATGAGTCTGTCAAAGATCATTTGGAGGCAGAGAAACACAAAAAACTTACAGAGAAAGAATAGATCTAACCTTACCTTTAAGATAAGAGCATGTTTGCAGCTGAGGTATTTTCATTCTTGTCAGTTACAAACTCCATCAAATCTGAGGCAGTGCATTGGAAAAAAAGGCTGAAGAGTAGTTTGACCTCAGGTTGGTGAGGGAAGGGTGTGCTTGGGGACTGGACTTCATCGTATACACCATACAGAGGCAGTAAGCTCCTTTCCAGAGGTAGAACTTTTGCCATTGCGACTGGGCTTTAGAAAGATAATTGTAACTGCTCAGTGGAAGTTGTAGTGGAGAGAGATTGGAAACAAGAAGAAAATTAAGAAGCCAGCGCTAAAGTCCAGGTGAGAAATGATACAATTCTCTACAAAAAGGACCAGGAATAGAAGGGAAGATGGTGCTGGAGCAAACTGGACATACAGCACAGGTTTGATTGGCAACTGACTAAACAGCTTGATCTGCCAAGTACTAAAAGGCCATAGTTCCTGGCCTCCTGGTTTTTCACTATTTCCACTACAACTTCATTTTCCCATGTTCTCTCTGGTAGCCCCCCGAGCCATGTAGAATTTGTGTGGAAAGGGACAGCATGATTCCTGACATCCATACACTGAGGAAGAGGACTGGAAAACAATGGCATAATTACCATTGCACCATCATGACTGGAATGGATTCTTCCAGCCTGAAATTGGCTCTTGGTTTCCCCTGGTAACATTTTCAGACCTTCATTATCAGTGAATAACCTTGGTAACCATGTCACACATTTTCCTGTGGTCTGAAACATATTCATTTAATGAGATGATGACCTTTATTTATCTACAAAATGTGACACCATTAGCCATTAACCAAACACACAGAGTGGAGTTGAGACAATGCCTCAGAGACTTTGGAGCTCAGAATGTAGATGCTTTTCTCAACAACACTCGGCAAAATGAACAGAAATGTCTTCTATTACCAGGGATTTCAATATTAAAGCAGATGCATTTTAGCTCTGTAGTAGAGTATTCATAGGAGAATGTGTAATTATTTGCTAATATTCACTGATCTACATGCAAAATAATATATATCTGACTCATCGGACTTTTTGAAGTTAGGTTTGGCAATGTGACTTGCTATGGCAATGCCATTCATGTCCCTTCCAGGTGGAATTTGAAAACCTAGTGCATTTCTTTCTTTTTTTTTTTTTTCCTTAACTGTACTGTCTCTACCCTCAGCCTTAGCAACAGATGATTGAGATAGTGGCTGCTCTCTCAGGCTAGGTCCCTGGATGAGGACCAAGGACATTTAAACAGAGCCCTCAGCTGGCACTTGAGAGAAATGTATGAGCGGGAGATATTGCTTTAGGACGTTGAGTATTGGGGTTGTTTGCTACCATAGTATAAGCAACCTATCTTGCCTGGTAATGGATGTCTGTGTCTACTGCACACCTGCATTATATATTTGAAGTCATTTTTGAAATAAAGAAACGTGTGGCATTGGTAGTACTGGGTATACAAAAAAAATGGCAGAAAGTGGTCTGCAAATGGTCAGTAGAAATTGGTGGACACAACATACTTTTTCTTTTATGCTTCACTCTACACTGCCATAAAAGTGATCAAATATTTTGGGTTAAGTGCTTCCAGGGTAGAGAAGGGGGTAGCAGCATTGAATGTCCACAACAATAAATGTCCAAAGAAATGGATCAGAAATGATCAAGGTGGAGTGAACACATACATGCCTCTTATCTCAGAGACCAATACAACTGTTGGGTGGGTGTTTTCATTACATCACATCTGGAATTAGCCTGTGAGTCTGCACCCCACCCTGCCAGTCACTTCTTTGAGGACCAACCGGACATGTGGGATATTGTATTCACCCAATCCATCTGATGCAGCCATTACCCATGAAGTGAGCATTGTGTGATGGCCACAGACTGGCAGGACGCAGAAAGAAGTTCATGAGGAGCCTTCTACACAAGGCTTCATCATGTTGATATATGTTTTCTTGGTTAGAAAGAAAGGGCTTTCGTTGTGTCTTTTGGAGTGTTTTTCAAAGAGCTCCGAGTTGTGTGAATTAAGAAGTCTGATGAGGGGATAAAATCAGCGATCTTCTTTAGTGTTACTTTGAAGAAAGCAAGCAGGAGCTGCTTCATCTGATTCATTGCATTTTGTTTATCCTTAATTGCTTTGGTGTGTGTGTGTGTGTGTGTATTTGTATAAGGGGCCCTGAGAAATTGGGCATAATGTAATGGACTAGCAATGTACCCAAAAACTATTTCTAGAAGGTTCTGAGGGTTTGTTTAATTGTTTTACTTGAGAAACTTAATACCCATGGTTCAGTGCAGTAGGAGATCTGGCTTTAGCTTTGGCTTCATGTATTCCATCAACAGAGGTTATAACATCCTTTGAATACAATTCCCGGGATAGAATTAATTCTGCCAAAGCCTAGGTAGGGAGTGCTTAGGTTTTTCTTGATGTGGTTACGCATTTTCTCCCAATACTAAGGGGAAGCAAAACTTGCAAATACCTACCAATAAAAAGTCAGTGCTTAAAGACTTTGAACAAGTGCATAAACAAAAACCAAATCTTAGTTTATTGCTGTCTATAAAAGCAAGTGAAAGAGGTTTAGAAGGAGGAGGTAGGGAAGTGAAAAACCCAACCCTAGCTTTATCCTGAGCTTAGCTAGGACTGAATTCTAGACTTGGGCATACAATTTGTCTGCTAATCACTTCTACTTTGATGTCCAAAAGCATCTAAACTTATGTGATCCAGTTGCATTGCTCATCTTCCCTCTTTCGGAATGCTGCAGTGGTACATTTGATGTGTCAGCTTGACAAGGGTCAGGATGCATAGACACATGGCAAAACATCATTTCTTGCTGTGTTCATGAGGTATCGACAGAAGGAATTAACATTTTTATCTGTAGTTGGAGTAAGAAAAGTTCTGCCCTCACCAGTATAAGTGGGCATTAGCCGATCTGTAGGGGGCTTCCTTGAACAAAGTGGTGGGGAAAGAGTTTGATGTCCTTAGTGGAGCTGGGACATCCGTCTTCTCCTGCCCTTGGACATCAGAAATCCTGGCTCTCAGGCCTTCCGGCTCTCAGACTGACACCAGTGCCCTTCCCCAGCCTCCTGCTCTCTCCTGCCTTTGGACTCGGACTGTCACATTGCTGACTTTCTTGGTTCTCCTCCACCTCCTCCTCCTCCTCCTCCTCCTCTTCCTCTCTGTCCTCTCCGCCCCCTCCTCTTCTTCTCTCTCCCCCTGCTCCCCCTCCCCCTCCTTCTCCTTCATTTATTTATTTATTTGAAAGTCAGAGTTACACAGAGAGAGAAGGAGAGAGAGAGAGAGAGAGAGGTCTTTCATCCACTGGTTCACTCCCCAGTTGGCTGCAATGGCTGGATCTGCACCGATCCGAAGCCAGGAGCCAGGAGCTTCTTCCAGGTCTCCCATGAGGGTACAGGGGCCCAAGGACTTGGGCCATCTTCCACTGCTTTCCCAGGCCATAGCACAGAGCTGGATCAGAAGTGGAGCCGCTGGGTCTCAAATCAGCACTCATATGGGATGCTGGCACTTCAGGTGGGTACACTATGCCACAGCGCTGGCCCCTCTTGGTTCTTCTGTCTGCAAGCAGAACATTGTGGCGCTTGTTGGCCCACATAAATGCATGAGCCTGGTCCTGTGACCCAACTGCTCTTACCTATCTCTCCATCTTCAGTGTCTACAGCTATACCTCTCCTGCCTCTGTTCTACTGGGGAACCCTAAGTCATACATTAGCTTTTCTTGTGGTCTTCCACAGCTCTGGAAATTGAGTCTCTATTCTTCAGGCTACTCAGGCCATGCATACACACCCACAGGGCCCGCCTCTCAGCACACACACACACACACATATTTGATTCTTGAATTCAGGGAACCCATATTGACTTCCCACGTTAGAAGAAGAAGGTTGAAAGTCTAGTGAGCTTTTATACTCTCTTCTCTGTTGTACGCTACATCCGCATATAATGTGATTTGGAGACATTGGTAATATTTTCATATTATTTATATTTTCAATGTTTTTATAGGCTAAAGATGTAATTATATTCACATCTGCACTATGCCATGTTCTTTAATTTTAATTTCCTTTCTTTTTCTTCCCTTGGCTTGACTAACGGTCTTTTTATTTTTCTTTTGAATTGCTGAAGTTTCTGTAGACTTGCTCTCTGACTCACTGCCCTGTGTACAAATGCCAGGCTCAGTCAGTTCTTCCTCTCAGGGGTCTGCCCCAGTCCCACGGGCATGGGCTGTTCTCTGAGCCTGCTGCAGAGCCGGCTCCATCTCCCTGGGGTTTTGTCTTCCCTTGCCACAAGCTCTCCTTCCTGGATCCTGTGTTTTGTTTCTTGATTTACTTCCTTATATTGATCTTCCTTATATTGATAATCTATTCTATTGCTTTTCTGAGATAGTTTATGAAGTGATTTTTTGGGGAAGCTTGCACATCTAAAAACAATTTCATTTTACCTACATGCTTAACTGGCCAGATATGAAGTTTTAAGCTGAGAAGAATTTCTGTTGGTATTCAGAACATATTTCTCTGTTGTTCCCCTAAAGTTCAATGTTGCTGTTGTGTGAAAACTGTTTTCCCCCCTTTTGAAAGTGTTATTTTCTTTGTGGTTAAACTTCTGGAATTTCACAGTTATCTATAAATCCTTGAGTATTTAATTGATGATTTAATCTCCTTTGTCACCAATATTCTCTTCTCAAATTATTTGAGTGTTGACCTATTTTCTTTTTACCTATTTATATTCTGCTAATTCTGATTTTTCAAGTGTTGCTACTTGTCTGTATTTTCATATCTTTTACTTATTCCCCAGAAGGTCATCATGTAACCTTCCTATTGAGTTTTTTACAAAGATTTTCCATGATATGCTTTATTTCTTGGAACTGCCTTATTCTCTAAATTTGTTTTAAATTTTTTTAAAGATTTTATTTATTTATTTGACAGGTAAAGTTACAGACAGTGAGAGAAAGAGACAGAGAGAAAGGTCTTTCTTCCGTTGGTTCACCCCTGAAATGGCCACCACGCCCGGCGCTGTGCCAATCTGAAGCCAGGAGCCAGGTGCTTCCTCCTGGTCTCCCATGCAGGTGCAGGGCCCAAGCACTTGGGCCATCCTCCACTGCACTCCCGGGCCACAGCAGAAAGCTGGACTGGAAGAGGAGCAACCGGGACAGAACCCAGCGCCCATATGGGATGCCGGTGCCATAGGCAGAGGATTAACCTAGTGCGCTACGGCACTGGCCCCTAAATTTGTTGTAAAACACTTCTAAGTATAAATTTTTTTCTATCTCTGATGATACTTTTTTTCCCTTGTGAGAAGTCTTTTTCTTCTAAGTGTCTTTGCTTGCTGGTTGTGTCACCTAACCTTCAGATTAGGAGTTTTCCTGATACCTGGCCATCCTCAGCTCCTTCTTATCTGTAAGTGTAGGGCACATTTTACAAACTCTTTTGGAAGTTGTGTCGCAGGCTTCATTCTAACGTAATCTGACTGCGGCTTTTGTTAGTGAACACCCAGTGTTATTACCTGTAGATCTGCCTTTCTGAGGTGATCATATTCTTTTGAAGATGATCCCTTACTCTCCTTTTGGATGTCTTAAAACGACTGCCAGGGGCTGACGCTATAGCACAGCGGGTTAATGCCCTGGCCTGAGGTGCCAGCTTCCCATATGGGCACCAGTTTGAGACCCGGCTGCTCAACTTCCAATTCAGCTCTCTAATATGGCCTGGGAAAGCAGTGGAAGATGGCCCAAGTCCTTGGGCCCCTGTACCTGTGTGAGAGACCTGGAAGAAGCTCCTGGCTCCTGGCTTCGGATTGGCACAGCTCCAGCCGTTGTGGCCAATTGGGCAGTGAACCAGTGGATGGAAGACCTCTCTCTCTCTCTCTCTCTCTCTCTCTCTCTCTCTCTCTCTGCCTCTCCCCTCTCCATGTAACTCTGACTTTCAAATAAATAAATAAATCTTAAAAAAAAAAAAGTCTGCCAGAAACCTGGGAACCAAGCAGGGAAAGAAGGCTAAAATCTTAACACTCAGGAGGTGAATTTCACTCCATCTTATTTTCAGTATGCTGCTCGGGCCCTTCGACTCTTTCTCTCTTTATCCCATTTTATTTTCGTTCTAAGCTCTCTTCACTGCATGACAAATTATATTTTCATCTGCTGATTTGTTTAGTCTTTGTCTTCTCCAATTAGAATGCGAGATCAATGAAAACAAGATTTCATGACTTTTTTTTGCTCACTATTGTATCCCTAACATCTGACAATTCTTTGCACATAGTAGGTGCTCAGTAAAATTTATGTAACAAATTAGGTTAAATCGTGAGATTTCTACTATTCAGCTATTTTTGACTTACAAAATGGCAGTGTCATTTTTCAGTTCAGACTAAATGAAAGAGGATCCAAATGGCTAAATATGATCTCCATTCTCTTTTGACATGGAATTGCATATCTTTCCTGGTTTATTGAATATAAATAATCTAATAAATAGTACGCAGGGAAACATGGACCCAGGGAAGGTACTTGACTTGCTGACTTGCCCCAGATCATACTATGTTAGGCAGCAGTAGAACCAGGACCAGAATCTTTGTTGGAGGTTTGGGGGATAAAGCAGCGACTGAAAGAGACTGCCTGGTATTTGTGAGCATGAGATCCACAACAGCATACACGAAACCTCAGTGAACATGCATAATACAGGTATTGAATGGAATTGTTCTTATTTTCTGGCAATTTCAGCTAAAGTCTCCAAACTGCAGATAACGGGCAATGACAGGTCAAGAGCAACATGGAGCTGCCAAACACCCCTGCAGGCTCTGCCTGATTCTCTCCACACCCCAGCGGCCTTTGACCTATCTCCACAGAATACTGAAAGGCATCGGGACGGCAGCACTGATTCCCGGTCAAGGGTAGGCCTAGGAGGCCACAGCTCTGTTGCTATTTCCCTGCCCTCCCCATCCTCAAGGTAGGGATATGGTGAAGAGTTTGGATTGCAAGTGCCCAGCCTGACAGCTCCAACTACGAGGTGCGACTATTACTTGAGAGAGAGTAGATGTGATGGAATTAGGAAAGTACATTTAAAGAAATCTGCAAGTAAAATTGCAGAAGGTGGCCCATGTCGCTCCTGTTTTCACCAAAGGAGAACTAAGAGTAAGCTGGAGGTGCTGTCTTAGAAATCCACCCAGGGGCCGGTACTGCGGCTCACAAGGCTAATCCTCTGCCTGCTGGCACACCGGGTTCTAGTCCCGGTCGGGGCACCGGATTCTGTCCCGGTTGCTCATCTTCCTGTCCAGCTCTCTGCTGTGGCCCGGGAATGCAGTGGAGGATGGCCCAAGTGCTTGGGCCCTGCACCTACATGGGAGACCGGGAGAAGCACCTGGCTCCTGGCTCCTGGCTTTGATCAGCGTGGTGCACAGGCCACAGCGGCCATTGTGGGGTGAACCAACGGTAAAAGGAAGACCTTTCTCTCTGTCTCTCTCTCTCACTGTCCACTCTGCCTGCCAAAAAAAAAAAAGAAAGAAAGAAAAGAAAGAAAGAAAGAAATCCACCCAGGGCCGGCGCCATGGCTCACTTGGTTAATTCTCCACCTGAGGTGCTGGCATCCCATATGGGTTCTAGTCCTGGTTGCTCCTCTTCCAGTCCAGCTCTCTGCTGTGGTCCGGGAGGGCAGTAGAGGATGGCCCAAGTGCTTGGGTCCCTGTACCCACGTGGGAGACCAGGAAGAAGCACCTGGTTCCTGGCTTTGGGTTGGCATAACTCCGGCCATAGCGGCCATTTGGGGAGTGAACCAACGGAAGGAAGACCTTTCTCTCTCTCTCTCTTACTATCTATAACTCTACCTGTCAAATAAAAAAAAAAAAAAGAAAGAAAGAAAGAAATCCACCCCTTCCCAATGTAACTCAAATTAAAGGGCTCCCCAACCATGCGGACCTAAAAGAAGCCAAGGGGACGTCCGTAACACATACACACACACACACACACACACACCCAATTCCTGGTATCTCTGTCCTGTTTGAAGGCAGCGCTGAGCATGTGATGGGCAGATGGCAGTCTACCTGACGGCTGTGAAATGCACCTGTGTCTTCCAGGCCACAGTTACAGCTGTTGACCTGGGCCAGCATGTGCTGGTTTTCCATTAGCTCACTGCGTTCACCAGGCTATCTGTAGCTAAGTAAATGCAGCCATTTGTTCGTGGTTGGCTCATTTCCATAGGTCGCTATGTAGAAAGCTGATAAAGCATGACTGCTCCGAAGGAAACAAAAACAAAAGCTCGGAGGCTTTGGCAAAGTTTCCAGGAAGGCCATCATTACCAAGGCTGATGGATAAACTCCGCACCTCCCGCAGCTCTTGTGCTGATCCCGTGGCAGCCTGCGGGCGAGGGAAGCTCTACTTGAATGGCTGTCCGTGTCAATGAGATGTGGGATGGAGACCTCACTGATCCCTGCTGACTTTAGTTCTGGATTGCACGCCTCCTGCCCTCTCTCCCATTCTTCCTTCCTTCTTCCTGAATTATGCACTGCCAATGATATATTCCATACGGTGACCGGACTCTCAAGGTGTACAATAGCACTTCCCTTTCATTACCTTCCCACAGGAGGCTCTGAGTCTCTCACTCTTCGAAGTAAGGTGACAGGAAGGGAAGAGCTATCCTGTGGGTTGGGTTCTCATCACCCATCATAGCATCTAGCACAGAGTAGGTGCTCAATAAACACCTTTTGGCTCAAAGCATGAAAAGAGGATTTTGATCAGGAGCCTAAGATGACCTGACTATACTAATACTTAAAAGAGTCCCACAGCTTGGCATTGTGGCTTAGTACTTTAAGCCACTGCTTGCAACACTGGTATCTATATGCTGGTTGGAGTCCCAGCTGTTCTGCTTCTGACCCAGCTGCCTGCTGATGCACCTAGGGAAGCAGTAAGAAGATGGCCCAAGTATTTGGACCCCTGCTACCCACATGGGAGGCCCAGATGGAATTTCTGGTTCCTGTCTTCAGCCTAGGTCAGCCATGGCCATTGCAGCCATTGTAGCCATTAGGGTAGAGAACCAGAGGATCTCTCTCTCTCTCTCTCTCTCTCTCTCCTTCTCTCTCTCTCTCTCTCATTACTCTATTTCTCAAATAAATAAATATTTTTAAAAGTCTGTAGGCTGAACATTGGATTTTAAAAAAGCCAAAGGCAAACACAACAGGATGTCTGACCTATATAGAACCAAAAGTCAATTTATATTGAAATAGTAAAGCAGTATACCCACATGCATTTGTTATTGATATAAACTCCTCTATCTTATTTACTGATTTCTCTTCCAATCAATTGTCCTTGTTTCCTTTTTAACAAGCAAGTTTATATCTATTACTAAACTTTGTCTCTTTTTTAAAAATTAGATTAACAAGAAATATTTATATATTTTATGGATTTCAGCACAAGTTTAACAGCTTTACACAGCATATACCAATCATATCAAGCAATTATCCCTTCCATTTTCTTTATCAAAAACTATAGCTATCCTACTGTTCTGTGGAACACCAGAACCTAATACCTTGACGAGGCTGCTGTGGTTTGATACCAATTACCCAGTCTCTCTCCATTCCCCCATCATTTCTAGCTTCTATTAATCACTATTTTATATTTATATCAAATATATGTCTATCAAATATCTATATATACATATATATTATTTAACATCCACGTATGGTAGAAAACATGTCATACTTGTCTTTCTATGTCTAGCTTATTTCACTTAACATAATTATGTCTACTTCCATCTGTTTTCCTGCAAATGTCAGGATTTCATTCTTTTTTTATGGTTGAATAATATTCTAAATTGCATACTTATACTATATATTTTCTATTCATGTATTCATCTATGGAAACCTAGGATTGTTCTGTATCTTGGCTGTTGTGAATAGTACTGCAATGAACAAGGAGGCCAGGTATCTTTCCTATGAAGACTTCATTTCCTTTAGGTACATAGTGGGAAAGCTGGGTAAAACAGTACATCTATTTTTAGTTTTCTGAGGAATATCCATACTGCTCACTACAATGCTTGTATTAATTTGCATTCCCAGCAACAGTATAAACAGCTTCCCTTTTCTCCACATCCTCACCAGCATTTCTAACCTTTTCTCTTTTTGACAATAGGCTTTCTAATTGGAGTAACGTCATACTTTTTTGTGATTTTTATTGGTGTTGCCCTGATGGCTAGGGATACTGAACATTTTTTCACGTGTTAATTGGTCCTTGCATTTCTTTAGAAAAGTGTCCGCTTAGATCCTTCTCCCATTTCTTAGCTGGATTGTTTGTTTCATTGTTGGTTTCTCTTGAGTTTCTTATATAGTCTAGATATTAATTCTTAGTCAAATGCATAGTTTGCAAATATTATCTTCCATTCTGCTGGTTGTCTCTTCACTCTGTTGATGGTTTCCTTTGCTGTGAAGACATTTCATAGTTTGATATAGTACCATTGTCTAGTTTTGCTTTTGTCTGTGTGTTGGCAGGGAGGGCTTACCCAAAAAAGCATGTGCCAATTTCTTGAAGTGTTTTCCCTTAACAGTTTCTTAACATGTTTTCTCTTAATAGTTTCACATATTACATTTAGATCAGTGATGGACTTTGAGTTGACTTTTGTAAAGTTTGAGAAATAGGGATCTTATTTCAAACTTCTTGCACATGGCAATCCAGTTTTTCCATTGTTTGATCTTCTTCAACTTCTTTCATTAGTGTTTTGTGATTTTTACTTTAAAGATCTTTTACGGGGCCGACATCTGTGGCACAGTGGGTTAAAGCCCTGGCCTGAAGTGCCGGCATCCCATATGGGCACTGGTTCTAGTCCTGGCTGCTCTTCTTCCGATCGAGCTCTCTGCTATGGCCTGGGAAAGCAGTGGAAGATGGCCCAAGTCCTTGGGCCCCTGCACCTGTGTGAGAGACCCAAAAGAAGCTCCTGGCTCCTGGCTCCTGGCTTCGGATTGGCCCAGCTCCAGCTGTTGCAACCATCTGGGGAGTGAGCCAGCAGCTGGGAGACCTCTTTCTTTGTCTCTACCTCTCTCTGTAACTCTTTCAAATAAATAAAAGAAATCTTTTTTTAAAAAATAAAGATCTTTTACATCCTTGATCTAATTTATCCCATAATTTTATCTTTTGTAGCAGTTATGAAGATTACTCTTGTAAGTTCTTTCCAGCAAGTTCATTGTTGATGTATAAAAATGTTATTAATTTCTGTTGTGTTGATTTTGCACCTGTAACTTCATTGAATTAATTTATTGGTTCTAATAGTTTGGTTGCTCCATGTAATCATGTCATCTGCAACCAGTGATAATTTGATTTCCTCCTTTCCTCTTTATATGCATTTTCTTTCTTTCTTTTGCCTATTTGCTCTAAAACTTCCAGTATTATGCTGAATCAGAGCAGTGACTGTAGCCATCTTTTTCTGGTTACAGATCTTAGTAGAAATGCTCTCAGCTTTTCCCCATTTAGTAAGATGTTGTGGATATGTTCCCAGAGTACCTAGTTTGTTCAAGGTTTTCATCATAAGTAGATACTGTATTTTATGAAATGGTTTGGCACCTACTGAGATAATAATGAGATAATAATCTTTCATTCTTTTTATGTGATGTGTAATATGTATTGATCTGCATATTCTGAACCATCTCTTTATCCTTACAATAAATTCCACTCGGTCAGGGTGAATGATCCTTCTGATGTGTTTTTGGGTTCAATTTGCTAGTATTTTGTTAAGAATTTTGTTTCCATGGTCTTCAGAGATATTGTTCTATAATTTTCTTTTTTGTGTTGTCCTTGTCTGGTGTTGAAATCTAGGTAATGCTAACCTTTTAGAATGAGTTTGGAAAGATTTCCTCTCTTCCAGCTTTTTGGTTTTGTTTAGGAAGAATTGATGTTAGTTCTTCCTTAAATGTTTGGTAGAATTGAACAGTAAAGTCATCTGGTCTTGGACTTTTCTTTGTTGGAAGACACTTATTAATTCAATCTCATTAGTCATTGGTCTGCTTAGATTTTCTGTCTTTATGATTCAATCTCTGTAATTACATCTATAGAGGAATTTATACATTTCTGCTAGATTTTCCAGTTTTTTGTAATATAGGTGCTCATAGTGACCCTATTTCTGTGGTATTAACTGTAATAACTCCTTTTTCATATTATTTTATTGATTTGAGTCTTCTCTATTTTTTCTTAGCCTAGCTAAAGGTTTATCAATTTTGTTTACCTTTTCAAAGAACCAACTCTTCATTTCTCTAATCTTTTATCATATTATTTTTTTAATTTCTATTTCATTTATTTCTGCTCTGATTTTTGTTATTTCTTTCCTTCTACTAGCTTTGAGTTTGTTTGTTCTTGTTTTCCTAGATCCATGGGATGCATTATTAGGTTATGTATTTGATATTATTTCATTTTTAATATGGGTGCTTATTGTATAAAGTTTCCTCTTAGTGCTTTTGCTGTATCCTATAAGTTTTTCTTATGTTGTGTTTCCATTTTCATTAGTTTTAAGGAATTTTTAAATTTCCCTCTTTATTTCTTCAATGACCCGTTGTTCATCCAGAAGCATGTTGGCAGTATCCATGAATTTGTATAATTTCTAGAGTTTCTTTTTTTTTTTCTGTTTTTGGTTTCTGCTGCTACTGCATTTTGATCAGAAAAGAAGCATGATATGATTTTGATTCTTCTAAATGTTTTGAGACTTGCTTTGTGGTATGTGGTCTCTCCTGGAGAGAGACCATGTGCTGATGAAAAGAAAGTATGTTTTTTAATTGTTGGATGAAATCTTCTGTGAATGACAATTAAGTCCGTTTGCTCTATAGTATAGTTTAACTCTCATTTCTTTGTTGTTTTTTTTTTATCTGCATGATCCATGCATTGATGAAAGTGGGATGTTGAAGTTCCCTTATATTATTGTATTGGCACTTAGGTCTCCTCTTAGATCTGAAAATGTTTACTTGATAAAAATAGGTGTGGAAGACCTTTCTCTCTGTTTCTCCTTCTGTAGGTAACTCTACCTCTCAAATAAATAAATAAAATTTTTAAAAGGTAGATACTTGGACATTAGGTGCATCTACATTTAAAATCATTATGTTTTCTTGTTGAATTGATCTCTTGATTATGATATACAGAATGTTTTTGTCACTTTTGTCTTAAAGTCTGTTTTGTCTGATAAGAATATCGTTGGGCCGGTGCCATGGCTCACTAGGCTAATCCTCCACCTGCAGCACCAACACCCTGGGGTTCTAGTCCCAGTTGGGGCACCAGGTTCTGTCTCGGTTGCTCCTCTTCCACGTCCAGCTCTCTGCTGTGGCCCAGGAAGGCAGTGGAGGATGGCCCAAGTGCCTGGGTGCCTGTACCTTCATGGGAGACCAGGAGGAAGCACCTGGCTCCTGTTCGGATCGGCTCAGCGCCGGCTGTGGTGGCCATTTGTGGGGTGAACCAATGGAAGGAAGACCTTTCTCTCTGTCTCTCTCTCTCTCTCTCTCTCTCTCACTGTCACTCTGCCTGTCAAAAAAAAAAAAATAGCTTCACCAGGAAAAATACTTTGTCTTAGCAACTTTTCCTTTCAGAATTCATAATATATCATTCCATTTTCCTCCTGACCTATTAGGCTTTTGTTGAAACCTCTGCCATCAACCTATTAGGGCTTTCTTTAAAAGACCTCACACTTATCTACAGCAAATTTTAGAATTCCCTCTTTGTACCGTATTTTGAGTTTGACTATAATATGTCAGCAGGTTTTCTGGGCATGTTTATTTGGAATCCTATGAGTTTCCTGAATCTGGGTAACTATCTCTTTCTCCAGATTGGGAAAATCTTCGTCTATGGTTTTAGTGAATAAGGTTTCTAGGCCCCTCCTCTTCCAATCTTTAATGGACTCCCAGAACTCAAATATTGGTCCGTTACATGGTGTCTCAGAGATGATAGAGATTTTTCTCCTTAACTTTTTGTAAGAATGACATATTTCAAAAGACTCATCTTAAAGTTCAGATATTCTTTTTTTGGCTTGATCTACTCTGTTGTTGAGGCTTTCAAATATACTTTTATTTGACTTACTAGAGATTCTTCATTTCTAATCTTTAATTTTGGTTCAAGACCTCTACCTCTTTGCTCAATTTCTCATCCATGTCATGCATTGATTTCTAATTTTGTTTAACTGCTGATGTGTATTCTCTTCTATATCTGATAAGTATCCTTGTAATTATTTTCCTGAATTATTTATGGAGCATTTTTTTTCAATTTTCTTTTCTTTATTGTCTGATATGCAGGTGTTACTGTGTTCCCTTTGTGGTGTCATATTGCCTTACTTTTTCATATTTCTTGTATCCCTGCATTGATTTTGTGCATCTAGGGGATAAGTTATTTCTGTTACTTTCAAAGGGTGGCTTTCATGGGTTCAAAGGTTGTTTCTGAAACTGCATCTTTGGGTGTCACTGGCTTTAGTTCCAGTTAGACACCATAGTGTCTTCTTCTTCTTCTTCTTCTTCTTCTTCTTCTTCTTCTTCTTCTTCTCCTTCTCCTTCTCCTTCTCCTTCTCCTTCTCCTTCTCCTTCTCCTTCTCCTTCTCCTTCTCCTTCTCCTTCTCCTTCTCCTTCTCCTTCTCCTTCTCCTTCTCCTTCTTCTTTTTCTATAGTTAAACGTAGCAATAGCAGGAGTCCGGTGTGCTCTAGGGACTCATTGGGATTATCTGGATACCTGTCACGTATTCCACCAATTTTCTGTGGTACAGGTGGGGTCAGCATCTGTGCTTGTGCTGCTAGAAGCCCAGCTGGTGCTATGAGTAGGCTACAGATCCCAGCCCCACCCAAGTCTGGAGCTAGAGCTGAGAGAGTGGTATAGATGCTGAAGGAAGACTGGGCTGGTGCCAGTAGCAGGCTGAACTCACAGAACCCTCCAGTCACTACTCGACTTCAAAGCTCCAAGAGCAGCACAGTTGCTGGGCCATGTGGGTGTGGGTACCTCTACCCCCACCCCATTGTGCCTGAGGGAAAGGATGGAGCCTTGGGAGTGGGCTTGGCTTTGGAGTGGGGCAGGACACGTATACCACAGGCTGCTTTCTGTAGGAGGGGCTGGGGTTGCAAGCATAGTGCTGGTGCTAACATGGGTAGGGTAGAAACATGGGCCACTTTCCCTGAGCCTTGAGGAGTGCTGGAGTCTGGTCTATGGTTCTAACACTGCAGGAGCAGCACTGGCATTGAGAAGGGACCTGGTACATAGCCCCAAGTATGTACACAGTCCCTAGCACATGTATAGTTCTCAGCAGCTGTGTACAAAATACACAGGGCCACTAGATCCCTGACCAGGAATCTCAGTGTGTACTAGTCCCAGAAGCAACTATCAGTGCCCCTAGTGACTGGTGAGGGCAGAGTGAGTTGGAGGAAGGATAATCTCCAAGTATTAGAGGGCACTTCCTTTATTTCTAGGGTCCTGGAATTTGGATCTCCCTGCCACTGCGCTCCACATATCCCCTGTGTACAGAGCACTGGGTGGGCTAGGGTGTTGGGGTCACCCTTTCTTACTGATCCCAGTTGGACCTGTTAGGCTTAGTCTTCCTTGCAAAGCTGCAGAAATGTCCCTGGGGTCCCTGGGAAGAAGATATGCAAGTGCTTCCATCTCCTATCATCATATGGCTTCCGACAGTGACTCCTTTCTCAAGGTGCCACAGCCTGAGCACTGAGGGTTGGGGAGAGGGAGCAATGTGAGTACTTTCTCCGAAGTAAAGCAGCTGTGACCTCCCCAAAGACCTCTCCTCACTGAGCAGCTGATCTGCATTGAATGGTTTCCTCTCTGGGGAGGACTGCCTTTGTAAGATGTCTGTACAGAGAGGCTCCATTGAAGCTCTCCGCTCTCCCTTTCCCCTGCAACAGGGAATTCCACTTTCCCAGCCCCCTACCCAATACACCCCATTCCTGGGCTGTGGGGCCAGGGATTCAGTTGCCGGTTGACTTTGTTCTTTTCTGTATGCTGCCTTCCTTGGTCTCCCTGTTCTGTTAGGTTCCCCTTACTCCACTACTGAGTGCTGGTGCTCTTCCTCAGAGACTCACCTGGAGATGCAGCCGTCCACCTCCTTTCTATGGAGGAGGAGATGAATACTGTGCATTTGTATGCATTCATTTTGAATCCTAAGCTGTTTCTTTATAAAGCCAGCATGAATTAAGCAACAACATTGTGCAGAAATGCTTTGCGCTTGTTGCCTCCTATAAATTCTATGCAGCACCAATTACCCTTATATTGGAGATGGGCAAAATGGAGGCTTAGAGAGCTGAACCAGTTTTCCCATAGGTAAATGGAATGGTAAAGATTGGAACCCAGGTCCATCTGGCTGCTACATCAGATGGCTTCTTCAGCGCTCCCTTGATATAACTTGTCTTGAATTCCAATTGTTCCTCAAGCCTTTTTTTTTTATTTGCCTATGAATTTGACAATATATGTTGCCACCATGAACTTCAAAATTTGACCAGACCTTGGCCAGAGTTGGCTCTTCTGGCCAATGGGTACTGTGATGGTTGTCCTCGGAAGCAGTGAACTTACAGGAGGCAGGCTTTGGGAAGATGAACCCCACTGATCAAAAGAACCAACTGAATACTCATAGAGAGACCCAGCAGGGACTGCTACACTGGGTACAAATGTGGAGACCGTGGTCTTGGGCAGAGAATGAGCAACTCTGATGCCAGGGTTCAGGAGTAGGCAAGAGGCCCTGGCTATTTACAACCAGTGCCATTCCTGAGGGCATGCATCTGGTACAGCAATCAAGATGCTACTTGGGATGCCCACATCCCATTTTGGAGTCCCTGGGTTTGAGTCCCAGCTCTGCTTCCAATCCCAATTCCTGGTAATGCATACCCAAGGAGGCAGCAGATAGTAGCTCAAGTAGTTAGGTCCATGACACTCATGTGGAAGACCTGGACTGAGGTCTGGGCTCCCTGCTTTGACTTGTTCCAACCCTGACTATTCAGGCATTTGGGGAGCATACCAGCAAATGGAAGATCTCTCTGTCTGTCTGTGTGTCTGTGTTTCAGTGTGTGTGTATATGTGTGTGTGTCTGCCTTTCAAATAAATTTTCAAAAAAAGTTTAAAGTGAGTGATCTTTCTAAAATTAAAAAAGCGTCCCTGTCTCTCCAAAAGCAATAATCCTTGTTGAGGGCCCCCTCACAACTTCCTGACAACTGCCAGATTTCAGCTTTCCTGAGATTTTGCCTTGGGAACTACTCTCTTATTCCTTCACCTCCAGTGATGCTGTTCCCTTGTTTTATGGATACCCCCAGCCTGAGCCATGATCAATGCACAATGAAGAGAGAACCTCCAATGCACACTGAAGGGAGCACACCCATGCAGAATAAAGAATTCATTTTCTGAATCCTCTTAGGGGAGACCAGCTCTTGGATGTCTCCTTTAACAGTTTATATTTAACCCCATGAAACAGAGCTTTACAAATATCCTGAAATCTGTGACTCTGCCCGATGTTAAGGGAACAAGAGAGCCGCTCGCTGACACTGTCTGTAAGCTCATGATTATTTCCAGTCACTCACCAGGACCAAACCCCTCTCTAGCTCAGGGCTGTGTCCTTCCCCTTGCTCCCACACTATGCTGTAGCCATTCCTCCCTCAGGGCTTTGGCATTTGTTTGGAGTTTACTTGGCATGAATGCCAGGCTCAGCTAGGAAAGGAAATTGCTAATTAGAACAGACGCCCCTCTCTCTTTTGAGTGGATCATCCATTTTCTTTGCTTTCTTTCTCAGGAAAGAATCCTTAGCACCTGCTTCAAGTCAGACCTGCATGTGTTTCTGCTCTAATTTTTTTCTCTCCGTTTGGCAGGCAGGAATGTCTTACAAGGAAATACTGAGTGCACTGATGGCTGATTACATTACATGTCTTTTGTATTTTCTTCCTCAAAGAGCCCTGGATGACAGTGAGGATGACCTATGAAAAGCAATTAAGGCTTCAGGATCATTTCTACTTGTGAGCTGGGAACAAGATGGCAGAGGGCACCAAGGGGCTGTTTATAATGGATAATAGCCTCTTTGTGTGCAGGGCAGGATAGGACAAGAAATAGCTTAGGTCCTGTGACAATGGGTTATTTTTCTTTGCCAAAATAGAGAGACAAATGCAATAGAATTTTCTGATGCCTGTAGATCAACTTAATCTTCTCTGCTTTTGCCAAAAGTATTCCACAGAGAATGAACTTATTTGTCTTTTTCATGGACAACCAGTTTTGTTGTTATTGTCACTAAGGTGTAGGACCTTGGGAAAAATCACTTCATATCAAGCATTGCAGCCCTGGGTATCTTTTCACAGGGGATAAAAGTGACTCCCTCATGATTCCTTCTCATCCATGCATGGAATTTTGAGGGTCCAAGGGCACCAAGAGCAGTTTTGTCACCTGTGAGGCTGGGGTACTGGACAGGAACATGTGATAGAAGTTCTGCAGATACAATCTGGGTTGCTGGAATAATGAGAAGCCTTGTTGTGCTGTGAGTCATGGGAGGAAGGACCTCGACCTCAATAGATTGTTTTTCCAACTATGTGAGTGGTAGGAAGAAGCCTGGCCGAGAAGTCTCAATCTACACAGAGAACTTTGGCCTCTTGTGCTATCTTCCTGAACAGGTGGCTTTTGCTGCAGGGGTTGATGTTTTGCCTGCTCTCTAAGTATGAACAGCAGGATTGGCTGTTCTGCTTAGCATGTGGAGGTGCTGTAAAACATGTATAAAAATATTAAGATCAGGCACCTTATGTAGAAAACCTGTTTGATGCCACTCAGAATTGGACAATGCCAGCTGTGCAAATACACTTGGTACAGAAAAAATGAGTTTCCATAGCACCAAAGCAGTGTCAGTCTCAGCCATATGTTTTCCAGTGCAGATTCAGGCTTTTTGGATACAAAATGTTTTCCCCTTTCTTCATGTAATTTTTGCTGATGGAACAAGTGGGAAAACACTAAGAACTATCTAGGACTATACAACGCAGAGGCATTTTGAGAAAACAAGCAAGTCTCAGGGGAAAAAAATCCAGGAAAAAAAAAGCCTTTAGGGACTCATGGATATGTGTTCCATCCTGAAACTTTTGACATAAAACAGGTGTAATAGAAAACCTCCCTAGGGCCAGTGCCGTGGCTCTTGACTAATCCTCCGCCTGCGGTGCCGGCACCCCATATGGGCGCCCGGTTCTAGTCCCGGTTGCTCCTCTTCCAGTCCAGCTCTCTGCTGTGGCCCGGGAGTGCAGTGGAGGATGGCCCAAGTGCTTGGGCCCTGCACCCGCATGGGAGACCAGGAGAAGCACCTGGCTCCTGGCTTCGGATCGGTGCAGTGCCCCTGCCTTGGCGGCCATTTGGGGAGTGAACCAGCGGAAGGAAGACCTTTCTCTCTGTCTCTCTCTCTCACTGTCTAACTCTGCCTGTCAAATGAAAAAAAAGAAAGAAAAAAAAAAAAGAAAACCTCCTGGACAGAGAGACTTTTGATTTCCACATTCATGCCCAAGGTCAGATGGGAGAGCACACAGAGACCCTTTTTCGCGGTCCACTGTGTATGTCAATCTGGGTAATTCGTGTGTGACAGGCACAGTAGGTACCTGTGGCTGTTCAATGCCTTTTGAAAACCGCTCTCCTGTCCTGACGCTTTTCCACGTCTTGAGTCCTATCTTGTGAAAATCTGATGCAAAAACTGCATGAGAACTTGCTGCTGCGGGCACAAGCATATCACCTCAGTATCCCCACTTGGCCTCTCCCTACCAAATATGGGTGAGAAAGGGAGCAAGGCTAGGATGTTACAAGCATGGTGACAGAGAGGTCCTTGTCCTCCCAGGGTCACAGTGGCAGCACGCGGCACCTGTCCCAGGTGGGATCAGGCTTTTGTAGGCAGTGGACTGTGGCAGCCGGATGTTTGCATTAATACGTTGCCCCACCGGTGGAGGCCGCAAACAACTTAATTCCTGTTTGCCTAATGATTTAAGTGTCGTTCTCTGGCTCTCCTTGAGATTTTCACAAAGTTCTTCAAATAGTCAATCAATCCTGTTTTGCTCAAATTAGTTAGAAATTACCCTGTGGTTGACAGCTAAGAGTCCTGACCAGAATAATGCAAAAGAAGAGGCAGCTTGACCTCAGCTACAGCAGATAGGAAAGGTGTTAGGCATGGAAGAGTCAAAGAGACCCCATGATAAAAGAATCTGATAGAATTTTTTAAGGGTCTTATATGGAAGCTTGTTTCTTGCTTAATGACAGGAATTTTTGTCCCTCAACTTCCCCATAGTTGTACAACTCTTGAACATTCTTATGAGTTTATAAAAGCTGGGGCTAGCACTGTGGTGTAGCAGGTAAAGCCACCACCTGCAATGCTGCATCCCATATGGGCACCAGTTCGAGTCCTAGCTAGTGTGCTTCCAATCTAGCTCTCTGCTATGGCCTGGGAAAACAGTGGAAGATGGCCCAAGTGCTTGGGCCCCTGCACCTGTGTGGGAGATCTGGAAGAAGCTCCTGGCTCCTGGCTTCAGATCGACCCAGCTCTGGCTGTTGCAGCCAATTGGGGAATGAACCAGCAGAAAGATCTCTCTCTCTCTGTCTCTCTGCCTCCCTCTCTCTCTGTAAATCTGCCTTTCAAATAAATAAATAAATCATTTTTTTAAAAAAACAGCATTTATAAAATAGTATGAAGAGAGAAAAAATTTCTCCAGATCATCTGGGATAACTCATTCTTTTCTCTTTTATGTGTTCATTTTTTTTACTATGCATATGCATTTCCTGTTTTTGTAAAGATTTTTGTTTATTTGAAAAGAAAAGGCAAGAGAAAGAGATTTCATCCTCTGCCTCACTATCCAAATGGCAGCAAGGGCCAGAGCTGGGCCCATCTGAAGCCAGGAGCCAGCAGCTTCATCCAGGGTTCCCACATGAGTGCAGGGGCCCAAACACCTGCGCCGTCCTCTGCTGTCTTCCCAGGCACATGAGCAGGGAGCTGAATCAGAAGTAGAGCAGCCAGGACTTGAACCGGCCCCTATATGGGATGACAGCGCAGCAGGTGGCAGCTTTACCCACTGCACCACAGCATCGGCCCCATCCCGCCATTACTCTTAGGAGTGGGATAATAAAATAGAGGTTCTTTAAAGGAATACGAGACATGCAAACCAGCAAAAAAGGACAAGTTCCTGTAATGATGGCTTATCAACCTGACAGGGCTATAACATCCACTGATGGTAAAATATAGCCTAGGTGTTGCTATGAAGGTATTTTGGAAACATGGTTACAGTGAACGGCTTTGAGTGGAGATCACCCTGGTATTATGGCTTGAGTAGGATTTGTCTTTCCCAAACTCTTACAGTTGTTCTAACTCTAGTGCCTTTGTGTTGATGGTCGATTAATTAAGGGTGGAAAATTGATCTAGTGGTGCAATCTGACATGTGCAGCTGGTGGAAGGTCTTTGAGCCATTGGGGGTGTGTCCTTGAAGGGTGGTTCTCGAGAGAAGTTTGACCGTTTGAACCTGTGTTCAGCCCAGGCATTCTCTCTCTGCTTCCTGCCTCACAAGATAACCATCCCTCTGTTCTCGCCATTAACCAGCCTCATCCACATACTTATGGGGTCGTCTGACTTCAAACTGAGAGCCCAAATAAACCTTTCCTTTCCCAAGCAGCTCCTCCTAGGTATTTTAGCTAAAGTCACAACAAGCAGGTCGATGCACCTGGAGAATGTCTGCGAGCCTCATCGAAACAGGTGAAGGCCATAGAAGCAGAAAGTGGGGATTCCTACAGAAGAGCTGTAACTTCTGAGTTACAACACATGTGCCTACCAGAGTTTCTAACCCTGTAGCCTGATTCATGGATTTGGGTTGTCAGCCAGCCCAAATCCCATAAGCCAATTTATGAAAATCTCTCAGGGCCGGTGCTGTGGCACAGCAGGTTAAAGCCAGGAGGAGGCTCCTGGCTCCTGGCTTCGGATCAGCGCAACTCTGGCCGATGCGGCCATCTGGGGAATGAACCTGCATATGGAAGACCTCTTTCTCTGTCTCTACCTCTCTCTGTAACTCTTTCAAATAAATAAAATAAAATCTTAAAAAAAAAACAAGAAAATCTCTCTTTCTCAACCCCCTCTCCCTAAATGGTTCAGCTCCCTAGAGAACCTGAGTGCTACATCTCTTAAAACCATTACCTTCTACTATCTCTGGTTAATATGCTAACTTTGGTCCTATTTTTATGATATGTGTGCAATTTTTCCACCTTAATTTACAACATGGTATCATGCTATGCACCATGGTGGGGCCAGGCTGAGCCAAAGAACCCTGAACTCCATCCAGGTCTCCCACTTGGGCACAGAGACCCAAGCACTTGGGCCATCCTCTGCTGCTTTACCAGGTGCGTTAACAGGAAGCTGGATCCAAAACAGCAGTCAGGGCTCCAGCTGGCACTCTGATAGGGGATGCTGGTGTCACAAGTGGCTTTACCCAGCGTACCACGATATCAGCTCCTAATCTTATCTTTTTTAAGATTTACTTCTTTATTTGAAAGGCAGAGTTACAGAGAGGTAGAGGCAGAGGCAGAGAGGGAGGAGTCCTCCATCCACTGGTCCACTCCTCAGATGGCTGCAATGGCTGGAGCTGGGCCAATCCAAAGCCACAAGCCCGGAGCTGCTTCTTGATCTCCCACATGGGTACAGGGGCCCAAGCACTTGGGCCATCCTCTGCTGTCTTCCCAGGTGCATTCGCAGGGTGCTGGGTCAGAAGTGGAGCAGCTGGAACTGGAACAGTCACCCATATGGGATGCTGGTGCTGCAGATGGTGGCTTAATCCACTATGCCATTGTGCCAGCCATCCCCAATCTTATCTTATAATTCTAGCTTTTCACAAACATTTTTAAGTACCCTCATATTCATACTAATGAAGATAAGGGCACAACCTAAATGTCTACCAACTAATGAATGGATAAAGAATATATGTGATGTATACAGACAAGGGACTATTACTTGGCCTTAAAAAAGAATGAAGTCCTGTCATCTGTGACAACATGGATGGACCTGAAGAACATTAGGCTGAGTAAAATAAGTCAACCACAGACAAATACAAATGATCTCACATGTGGAATCTGAAATAGTGAAACTCATGAAAGCAGAGGACATAGACTGGTGATTTCCAAGTGCTGGGAAGAGGGAAGAGTTAGGTGGCAGATGTTGGTCAAGGCGGCAAAGTTTCAATTATGCAAGAAGAATTAATTCTGGAAAGTTCTCAAATCTAATGTGTGACATGGTGACTGCAGCTAGCACTACTGTATTGTGTACTTGAAATGTGCTAAGAGGATAAAGCTTAAGGGTCTTTATCTCACCAAAAGACAAAAAAAAAAAAAAAAGACGATAGATACTGTGTTTATCAATTTATATTCTGCTTCTTAACTTTATGGTGTATTCTAATGAGGAGTGTCTTGTGTTATTAAATTGCCTGTTTCATTTTAATGACTTCATATTCCACTTCACAAGTGTACCAATAATGCATTCATGCTTTTGTCAATTAGTAGAAGGTGAAAGATTTATATGATTTGAAGAGAAACCAGAGTATTGTTTGTCAATTAGACTCTCCAGTTTCACCAGGATTTCAGTTTCTTTAGGGATATTTTCTCAGAGTGGGATTCCAGGATCAAATATTAGAAACTTCCATGTGCTCGTGAGATCAATGAAGTTTTTATAGATTTATTTATTTGAAAGAGAGAGAAGGAGAGGCAGAGGGAGGAGAGAGAGAGAGAGAGAGAGAGAGAGAGAGAGGTCTTCCATCTGCTGGTTCACTCTCCAATTGGCCACAAAGACTGAAGCTGCACCAATCTGAAGCCAAGAGCCAGGAGCTTCTTCCAGGTCTCCCATGTGGATTCAGGGGCTCAAGGACTTGGGCCATCTTCCACTGCTTTCCTAGGCCATAGCAGAGAGCTGGTTTGGAAGTGGAGCAGCCGGGACTTGAACCAGTGTCCATATGGGATGCTGGCACAGCAGGTGGTGGTTTTACCCGCTATACCAAAGTGCCAGCCTTTGAATGTTCTTACTATAAACTACATCTGTTTCACCACTCCCTCATACAATTTGAGAAGTCAGAAAAATCTGGCAAGTATGGTGGACAAGAAGCAAAACAGGTATTGCATTACAATGCTAACGAGTTTTAATTTCATCTCCCATCTAAAATCATTTGATATTTATTTATGCTTCTTTTTTTTCTTTTAGTGAGTGAGAATGAGGCATTTGAAGCAAGCATTGAACAAGTCCATTCATACTGAAGAAGAGATGTCCCACGTCCTTCATTTGCAATGACTTAATGTGGTAGCATGAGAAAGCAGCTGGAGCAACCATAATGTTGATAAAGTATGAATGTTTTAGAAATTAAATTTTCATGAATTACCTATGATATGATCTTAAAACCCTTATACAATTACCTATCACTTTGATGCGGGAGATAATTTTGCAATTCCTGTAACTCACAGTGCATGGCTCGGTGGGAGTGGAGCTGCCGTGGTCCATAGAGACAGATCAACAGACTAAGCTGAATCATTGAAAGGAAACAAAGAAGTCTTATAGGACCCAGCGAGCTACTACCGTGGGCTCCACCCCAGAGGTCAGTGCCCCAGAATGAAAGGATTGGAAGTGAACAGGAGGAGCACAGTAAGGTAGGATTTGCTGTGTCTTTATTTGCACTGAACTTATTTTTAAAGAAATATTCTCTGTCCTGCACAACATATTGTAGTGCTTACACGTTTGATTTTTTAGCAGGAGTTCAGTTCTTCTCATCAGTTGAGCCTTTAGGACGTGTTTGCTAAGAATCAGGGGTGTACTCACATTAGGGAACGTCTTGAATCTGAGCTAGCCTCCTCATGGTGGCCCAAGTCAAGCACACTCCAGCCTGTCCTGAATGCTGTACATCATGGGGTTTGCATAGGACCATTTTTGTTTCAACTTATCTTCCCTTGGTTTCAATCTATATCACATGAGCTTATCTAAAGGAAAACATTGATAAATACTGAAAATTCTCTAATCCAGAAGTTCTCAAAATGCAGTCTATACACCTGTGGAGGTCTCAACATCCTTTAGAGGTGTCTGCAAGGTGAAAGGTGTTTTCATAACAGTTCTGACATGATTTACCTCCTGCCTTAGTTGACCTTGGCACTGATAATGCAAAAGCTGTGGTGGTGACTTGAATGAATCAGGCAGTGGTACCAAACTGTGGTAGGAGTTTGTATGACTCCCCTTCATATTCTTATGGTTAAAAATATAAAGAGGGACAGCCAGATACACTTCAGAATACTCTTGACAGAGCAGGAAAACCCAAAATTGACCCTTTTAACTTTATGAGAAAATGGAAAGTTTACTGCACGCCAAATTATCATGGTTGTCTTCAAGAAAAGCATCTATACAATCATTTGAGTTGCAAACTGAACTTGCTGCTCTATGGCACATCATTTTTACTTGAGAAAAGGATTTGTAGATGAACTGTGGTTATTTTGACCTGGATAGTTAGCACCAATTTTCTTGAAAGTGAACAAAATGAGCCTCTGTCACCTCAAGGAAAACGACTACTACCAGTGATAAATTTTGAACTTTCAAGTGAAATTAAAAGTTAGGAAAACTTTGACCAACCACCACGAGTTTGACAGCTTCTTATTTGTGAGAGACAGAGACAGAGGGCTCCCAACTGCAGATTCACTCCCCAAGTGCTTGCCACTGCTGGGGCTAGGCCAGGGCTTGAGCTAGGAGCTGGGAATCAATTCACCCACCCCTTGGGTGACAGGAAACCACTTCATCTGTAATTGCTGCCTCCCAGGCTCTGCATTGTCACAAAGCTGGAATTGGAAGCCAGAGCTGGGGATTGAATCCAGGCACAACCATGTGGAGGCATCTTGACTGGTGTATTAACCACTAGGCCAAACACCTGCCTCTGACTGATACCTGACCAAGTGGGATTTATCCTTGATATGCAGGGATGGTTCAACATAAGCAAATCAATAGATGTGATATATCACATTAACAAACTGAAAAATGAAAACCATATGACTATCTCAACAGATGCAGAGAAAACATTTGATAAAATAGAACATCCTTTCATGATAAAAACCTTAAGCAAATTGCATATAGAAGGAACATTCCTCAACACAATCAAGGCAATTTATGACAAACCCATAACCAGTGTAATATTGACTGGGGAGAAGTTGGAAGCATTTCCACTAAGATCCAGAAACAGACAAGGATGCCTGCTTTCACCATTGCTATTCGATATAGTTTTAGAAGCTTTAGCCAGAAACGTTAGGCAAGAAAAAGAAATCAAAGGGATACAAATTGGAAAGGAGGAAGTCATATTATCCCTGTTTGCAGATGACATGAACCTACATATAGGGGAACCAAAAGACTTCACTTACAAACTATTGGAACTTATAAGAGAGTTTGGTAAACTTACAGGATATAAAATCAACACACAAAAATCAATAGTCTGTATATACAAACAATGCCATATTTTAGAAAGAACTTGTAAGATCAGCACCATTCACAATAGCTATAAAAATTTTTAAATACCTTGGAATAAATGTAGCCAGGGACTTGAAAGGTCTCAACAATAAAAATTATAAAACATTGAAGAAATAAATAGAAGATACTAAAAATGAAAAAATCTTCCATGTTCATGGATTGGAAAAAAATTTTAATCAAAATGTTGATACTATCCAAAACAATTTATAGATTCAATGGGATCTCAATCAAAATACTAATGGTATTCATCTCCGATCTAGAAAAAAAACAAAGCTTAAATTCATATGGAAACACAAGAAACCCTGTATAATTAAAGTAATATTAAACAGCAAAAACATTGCCTGAGACATCACAATACATCAAGGCATACTACAGGGTGGTTGTAATCAAAACAGCTTGGTACTGGCACAAAAATAGACATATGGATCAAAGAAACAGAATAGAGACTCCAGAAATCAATTCTTATACCTACAACCAACTAATCTCTGACAAAGGAGCTAAAATCAATCCCTGGAGAAAGGAAAGTCTCTTCAACAAACAGTGCTGGGAAAATTGGATCTTCATGTGCACAAGTATGAAGCATGAAATAAATGAAATCTGTTTTCTTTATATTAATAAAATTAAAAAACATAATTAAAGTCTCCTTATAAAATTGATGATGCTATTAACTTATGTGCTTTTTGAAAATATTGTATGATGGAATGTATCAGCATTTGGAACATCTGTGTAACTCCGTGAATCAATTGTCCGAATAGGACATACAGTGTTAGAAAATTTTGGGTGGGTAAAACCTTTATCCAAAGTTCAAAATGGATCAGACCATTTTAATTTGGGGAGTAAATATTTGATAAGTATGGTTACAGATTCTACATTGTGTATTTTCAGAAATTAGTTGTTGGGTTTTTGCGGAGTATCTAAAATGAATATCCACAATAACAAGGCTACTTCAAAAACTTTGTAGAAAAATGGAATAAAAAGATAAGTTTGACTTCCACTCATGTGGAAGGGGGACCAGAGGTGGGACCAGAGGCAGAATGGCAGAGGTAGCAGCAGAGACAGAGACAGAGGGGTGGTGGTGGAGATCTTTCATCTGTTGGTTCAGTTCTCAAATGCCTGCCATGGTCAGGGCGGGCCTAGCCCAGTTAATGAGGAATCAGATGGGTTAAGAGGTAATCAGGGTGGTCCCAATAGAATCTAGGGTGTAAAATATTTGCTTGCTCTCCCAAAAAATGTTCTCTCTAGCAAGAACAAACAGGCCGCCCTCCTTCCTTCGGAATCTCCAAATTTACCATGAGAATAGCACACAGCTTACTGTGAAAACAAGTTATCTACCCACCCTTCTGGATGGTTTTTTGTTTAATCACAAGCAGGCCAGACAGGCTGCAGAATTAGAAATCAGGTCTTTTGATGGGTTTTGGCCCCACCTGGTAACTGAATGCCAATCTGATTGTCAAGTTTTTTTCCTTCGAAGTTGTACTTAAAAACTACAGTGCTATAGGGCCTTTTGGTTTTTTCCTCTCTTGGGTCTCACACGTAGGTGCAGGGGCCCAAACACTTGGGCCACCTTCCACTGCTTTCCCAGGCCACAGCAGAGAGCTGGATCAGAAGTGGAGCAGCCAGAACAGGACCCAGCGCCCATATGGGATGGGCATTGCAGGCGGCACTTTTATCCCCTAAACTCCAGCCCAGTTAGTTGTTTTTAACAAACACAATTATTCTCAATGATAGTCACACAAATCATTGACCAAGAGAAGTAAAAAAAAAAAAAAAAATGAAGCTTCAAAACATCTCTGGAATGCTCTTGCTCCTATGCACACCAACGTGTGAGTGTGGCTCCCCATCTCCCAGGGAGGCTGTGTGCTTTACCGTGTCACACGCCTGCTCTTCCGTCTCACACGCCCATCTCTGACTTCCTGTCCATCATACCTCCAACACATGGCTTCTTCTTCTTTTTTTTTTTGGACAGGCAGAGTGGATAGTGAGAGAGACAGAGAGAAAGGTCTTCCTTTTTGCCATTGGTTCACCCTCCAATGACCGCTGCAGCCAGCGCATCTCGCTGATCCGAAGCCAGGAGCCAGGTGCTTCTCCTGGTCTCCCATGTGGGTGCAGGGCCCAAGGACTTGGGCCATCCTCCACTGCCTTCCTGGGCCATAGCAGAGAGCTGGCCTGGAAGAGGGGCAACCAGGATAGAATCCGGTTCCCCGACCAGGACTAGAACCCGGTGTGCTGGCGCTGCAAGGCGGAGGATTAGCCTGTTAAGCCACGGTGCCGGCCAACACATGGCTTCTTTCTCTGTCCACCTTTCATGTGTTATTTCATTGGGCTATGGTGAAACCAGTGTGAGTGATGACCAGTAGACTCCATCTGTGTTGTAGGAGCTGTTCCTTATCCACGTACACGGACTTCTGCAGCGTTCAAGAGTGTGCCGCAGCTGATGACATTGACTGCAGAGGTGAGTGAACCTCTACAGTCTGACAAGGTTAGGTCTGTTATTACCCGATTTAGATTAAGAAAACAGGAGGGGGACGGGCGTGTGCAGTCTTCATAGAGCACTAAGCAGCTGGAAGAAAGCAGCCAGAGGGCGAGAGATATCCCTGCTGCTTTTCTGATGACATTTCTCTTCCTGAGTTGAGAACTTCTCTCCTCATTTCCCCTCTCCCTGGGCCTCTGGATTCTCAGCTGGAGTCTGGTACAACTCTGGGACACCACCAGTGTCGTGAAGTCACTTGTGCCTGTGTGTCCGCCCTGTGGCCTTGCCCAAGTGACTTCAGCTGTTTGTGCCACTGTCCCCTTGCTGTCAAGTAATGAGTGATGTTTCAGTAGTAATCAGCAGGACTACAACATTGAATGAGGATTAAGACACACAATCCTCACACTGAGCTCTGCGTTCCGCCTGCCTCCCAGTGAATCCTCTGACCGCGGGCGATGATTCTTCTTTTACTCATTGGTATTTTCATCTCTGCACATTGAATCAGTGAGGAATTGAAGGACTGCACTAGTTAATTCAATAAACACATATAGGTACTTCAAAGAGTTCATGGAAATAGTAACTACTTTGCTGTAAAAATTTTTTGAAATTCACATATGACTTTTTCATAATCTGCATTTCCATGAGCTTTTGAAGACCCCTTGTATGCTTGGATTTTAAAAACTTTTTGCACTAAACTAAACCTGTCTTTTAATTCCAGCTCTCCTATGAATTTTTTTTTCTTTGACAGATAGAGTTAGACAGTGAGAGAGAGAGACAGAGAGAAAGGTCTTCCTTTCGTTGGTTCACCCCCAAAATGGCCACTAGGGCCGGAGCTACACAGATCCAAAGCCAGGAGCCAGGTGCTTCCTCCTGGTCTCCCATACGGGTGCAGGGCCCAAGCACTTGGGCCATCCTCCACTGCCTTCCCGGGCCACAGCAGACAGCTGGACTGGAAGAGGAGCAGCCAGGACTAGAACCTGGCGCCCATATGGGATGCCAGCGCCGCAGGCAGAGGATTAGCCAAGTGAGCCATGGTGCTCGCCTCTCCTATGAATTTTTTATGTACTCTCATGTTAAACAATTGTTATATAGCAGACATTGTGCTAGGGCTGGGGATACAAAGATGAATAAAACCAGAGCCCACAGGGCAGAGGCAATGTCCATGTAGCATTACTCTATTAATGGCCTGTGCCTAAACAGAGCAGGTGTCAAATAAGCAAATAACCAACCTTATGAGATATTAATAATGCCTTTTCCCATTTTACGAATGAAGAAACTGAGATTTAGGCAGGAGGAATCATTCCTCCTTTGCCGCCCAGAAGAAAAGTCAGAGTCAGAATCAAAACCCATGTGAGCACGACTCTGGAATTAGTGGTTGAGAGCCGGTGTCCGTGCCGCAGCCCTGGTTGCTAGGGAAGGGTGAACTCGGCTTTGGGGTACCTAATTTCCCAAACTCTGCAGATAAACCACATGCTGTGAGTACGTACTGAGAGTCCACCTCCTACAAGACACTGCTTATCTTGGGGGACACAGCAGCTAACATGGGAGAGGCCAGTGGAGCTTTCAATGTAGCCATGGAGACAATTATGTATGTGGTCACCTTTGTGATCAGACACTCCTTAGGTGCACAGATCAGATAAGGATTAATCTGCATGATGGTCAGCAAGGCTTCTTAGAAGGAAGGGATTTATAAACTGAACTCTGAAGGGTGAAGAACTCTAATGGGTTGTTAGAATGACCGAAGCTGGCCACTTGGCCACCCAGGGAGGAAATGGAACAGTGAGGTGACATGAAATTCTACTGACCAGTTATAGTCAAATTCTCTGGGCCTTGTGGTCAAGTTCAGCATTTTATTTAGTCTTATCCCAAGTGCAGTAGGTTTTCAAGAAGAAAAGAGGGACGTGATAAGGTGCACCACCTAGAAGCATCACAGCATAAAGGACACCAGGGCGGACTCTGTGGCAACAGTGATGAGAGAGGAGACAGCAGTGTGGCCCACAGTGGTGACATGGGAGATGGAGTAATGTGTGGACTTGAACGCTGTTCAGGAGAGATTTGTAGCCTCCATGACATAGACCAGGGAGATGAGCAGGAGGCAGATGCAGGTTTTATGGGGCCTGAAGCTTATGGATTTGAGGAGCTCTAAGAAATAGGTGCCGTGTATGGGGAGGATCCAGTGGCCATCAAAGGCCCAGGCACTCCACACAGACATGGCGAGGTCTGCACGAGGAACAGCAGGTGCTTCCCCGCTTCGCTTTTAACTTAGGAGCAGCACTTTTTCCAGAATCCTCCCCAGTGCCTCTCTCAAGTGTGGGGAATTAAATAGAAAAGTAAATCGTCTCTTGCCAGTCCTGAGACATAATGTTTGTGGCGGGAACAAAACAGTTTAGCAAGTGCAATACCATCAGCCTGCACAGAAGGCAAGCCACATCTGTGCTCCGGTGACGGGATACGATAACCATCAAAGGACATGGTGATGTGGTAATAACGCTGGGACAAGCAGCACCTGCGGATCTCCTCCACTATGGCCACTCTCCTAGGGGCATACAGGACCCACGTGTCCCTTCTTCCTCCCTCGTCTGTGCTGTCTGCCTTCATGAATCTCAGTTCCAGCTCCTCGCACCACTGCTGATGAACTCTGCTTTGTGCTACGCCCGCCCCCTAGATTGCACTTGACACCCTGCTTTCTACCGAGGCAAGGTACAGGCATGAGCCGTAGCTCTCAGAAATCATCAGGCAAGTGGTATTCATAAGGCTGGCTTCCGAGAGAGGCAGAATCAAGCTGGGGAATTGTTCACTGGAGATTGTTTGGAGGAAGATAATGCCTTCCCACATGAGTTGAGCGAATACTAATCCAGGAAGAGGCTGCAGGAAGGAGGGATTCTGATGGGGAGGACACTGGGGAAGGCACCATCACCCTAAAGGACCCTCCGAGAAGTCCTACAAGGAGGATATGCAAAAGCCAGCTTTTCCAGCAATAAGTGTGCAACACCAGGGAGTCCTTTGTAAGCTCACCCACACACCACTGACCAATATGCTGAAGAATATATTTTAAGAAGTTAACAAATAGGAAGGCACAGTAGCATCAAGACAGGTATTTAAATGGCTCAGTGCAATACGTGGTCCTGGAGTCAGTGCTCTGGTTCTCAGAATGTTTTTGCAGCCCTGGATGTGGGCTATGTGTGAGCTCCTGTGGTGCTGATTCCTGGTCCATGGGGTGCCTGAGCTACTCTTTGGTCTGTTGCACCCCTAGGGCTTTGCTTCATTTCTATAGAGATCAAGGAGTGATGAGTACAAGGACAACTGCTTCTCTGGGTTTTAAGTTTATTGAGATTTCCAACTTTGACTTTCAAATTTATTGGCGTTCCCAAAATTTGAACTAAAGAAGCAGTGTAAAGTCTATCTAGATGTTCCTAGAAATATGCAATTGCCTACTAAGGCATCAGTTTTCAAAATTTAGAAGTCAAGCTAGGCCGGCGCCGTGGCTTAACAGGCTAATCCTCCGCCTTGCAGCGCCGGCATACCGGGTTCTAGTCCTGGTCTGGGCGCCGGATTCTATCCTGGTTGCCCCTCTTCCAGGCCAGCTCTCTGCTATGGCCCCAGAAGGCAGTGGAGGATGGCCCAAGTCCTTGGGCCCTGCACCCACATGGGAAACCAGGAGAAGCACCTGGCTCCTGGCTTTGGATCAGTGAGATGCGCCGGCCGTAGCGGCCATTGGAGGGTGAACCAACGGCAAAAAGGAAGACCTTTCTCTCTGTCTCTCTCTCTCTCACTATCCACTCTGCCTGTCAAAAAAAAAAAAAAAAGTCAAGCTAAAAAGTGTAATTGTGATAAATTGAGGTCAGAAAAGCCAGTTTTTAAAATCCTGCCTTTGCTGTGTGACCTTGGACAAGTGATTTAACTTTTCTCCCTTTTCACCTGTGTAAAAACACTTCATTTGAAGGATAGCTCAAAAATAGAAATAGAACATCTTGTTTTCAGGAATGATATCATCATTGTGACAATATATAATTAGGTGCATAATATGTTGTAGATGTTTAATTAACAAAAAACTATTTTGTGATTATTTCAAAAAGCAGAAAAGAATAGGTAGTGTAAAATATACACAATACTCATTTCCATGTGATAAACATCTTCTAAAATGTGATGTTGCTTTTTGCATCTTAATAACATAAAGCATAGGTTGGGTTCTAGAAACTGCCAGGTTAAAATCTCAGCCGTACTACCTACAGTGGAACCTTGAACAAAGCAAGGCCTCTCTCAGTATCTCCATGCTTTAATATACAAAATAAGGACAATAATATTATGTATTCCACATTTGTTTTGTGATTCTTGCACGAATTCAATTAAGCAATGCACTGCCGGGCCTGTTGTTAAGAGCTCGTTATTTTTCATTGTTATTCCCAGCATCCCTCAATGCTTTATAATTTTTTTTATAATTTAAAAATGAGTTCCCCAACACCTTCCACAAAAGGCAATTGGACAGAAGAGAAAATTAAGCAAATCATTTCCTTTATTTATTGGCTCCTTTCTCCTCACTCACTGCCGGCCTGCACTTGGCCTTGGGGAGCTGCTGTCTGAGTCCTCGCTGTCACTTTGAGTGCTTCCTTGCCACGGCAGCTCAGTACGCATTGGCTGTGATTAAATGGATTCCCTGTGGCCTTGAGCGAGGGAGGTTCGCGTTGGCATGATGATTCCCAAGACAGTGCAATATCAGCCAGTGACATTTTACAGCATTTCCATATTCTTCATGGATTCTGATATTTTCTCCTTCGTCGGGCTTGTGGATAAGAGCTGTACGTCCAAATGTCTTTGGCTATAAAGCCCATTTTCCTTTCATAACACAGTAATAATCAAAGCAGTCATCTCACTGGTAATGAAAACTAACATTCATTTCATGTTTACTACGTGCGGGGACTATGCTAAGTGATTTCTGCGCATTATCGTATTTAATTCTCACAGCAAACCTGTAAGATGTAGACTTTCATGGCTATAGATGAGGAACTAAGGCCCAGCAAGGCCAAGGAGGCTGTCCCAGGGCACACAGAGGGGCCGTGCCAGAGCCCAGGCTCGGTCTCAAGGCCGACTCAGGGCATGCACTGCTAGCCACTGCATGTGGCTGTCACGTGTTCAGACTTTTTTTTTTTTTTGCCTTTAATAACTACAACAATATGATTTGTCCTGTCTAATTGAGGAAACCTTTGGTTTCTGCAAATACAAATAGCATCATATTAAGATGGCTGCAGGCGCAGGGCCATTCATTCGTGTCCTGAAAACTTAGTAAATGCTAGCAACGAATGACCAGGGCCAAGGGGGTGGGTGTTCAGATAAATGACAAGGGTTGATCCATCTCCGGGGAGCCTGGTGGTACGGACAGGATCTTCTAGGTGGACTCTCTTCATTCTGCTTCTCTCTTGTAGGAGAACTTGAGCACCCATTCATTTCTCTTTCATGTTTGCTGCAAAATTCATTCTGTCCAAGAAGCATTTCTTTGTTCAGAACAGACAGGCTCTGTGCACACTACCACGCAACACCCCAATGACACTCATTTCTGTGAATGTGATTGCAAACTAAAAATGTGCACAAAGCAGAGCAAGACCAGAAACATGGTGAACAAACTGCCCCAAGGCTGGCTGACAACAACCACTTCTTCTCATACGCACAAGTCAGCAAGGCAACAAGTTCAGCTCATTTAGGCTGCACTTTTTGGGACGGCTCTGCTTCATGGGTTGGCTGGGCTGGGCTTGGTTCCAGAATGTACTTTGGGTTTAGATCTGTTCCATATATACTTGTTCAGGGAAGCCAGGCTGAAGGGACTGTAGCTCCCTGGGCATCTGCTGCTCATAGCACAGGGTCACTGGAAAACCAAGGCAAAGTGGACAAGCACCCTTAAGGCCCCTTCTTGCATCATGCCCACTAATAGTCCATGGGCCAAAGCAAATCACATGACCAAGCTCAACATCAATAGCCCAGGAAAGTATGCTCTATTCACAGGGGCAGAGGGAAGAGTGAATCACCCAAACTATCTTGTATGTGCTTATGAAAGCCTTGCAAACAATGAACTGGTTAGAAGAGCATTTTCCCCCCTTTCTGTGTTTTAATTTGTATTTAAGCATTAATGTTTATCCTTGGATATGTGGTTTTTTTTGGTACTCATAGTGTATACCTGGTTAATCCAGTAGTTGCAGAATGGATTTCAAAATAAAACAGAGACCCTCAATGGATGAATGGATAAATTGTGGCAATAAGTATATATATACATTTTTATCTATAAATCTATGTATACACCTATACATATATACATATTAATATTTGTGTGTATGTGCATATTTTATATATGGTGTGGTCTTCATATTTATAGGAATATATATATATATATACACACACAGAGATAAACCTATACATATAGTCCTTATAAAAGGAGATCTTGCCATTTGCAACAAGATGGATGAGGCTGGAGGACATTTTGCTATGGGGGAAAAAAAAGAGGAAAAAAGATACTGCATGGTCTCAGTTACATGTGGAATCAAAAAATAAGTCAGCTGATGGCTCGAGTTATTGGGCCCTTCCACCCTGGATTGAATTCAACCCTGATCCAGCCCTGATCTCTGTTGGCATTTGGGGAGTGAACAAAAAATAAGTCAGCTGATGGCTCGAGTTATTGGGCCCTTCCACCCTGGATTGAATTCAACCCTGATCCAGCCCTGATCTCTGTTGGCATTTGGGGAGTGAACCAGTGGATGTGAGCTTGCTCTCTCTCACTCTCTCTAATAAATACAATAGTTTTATAGAAAGCCATATAGAAAGCAGCATGGGTAAATGGGATGATGTAGATCAAAGTGTACAAAGTTGCAGGTGTGTAGGAAGAATAATTCTCAAAATTTAATGCCCAGCACGAAGACTATGGTGAAAAGTATTGCACTCTACACTGGAAATTTGCTAACAGCCTGGAGTGTAGATGCTCTTACCGTGAAGAATAAGAGGAAAGAGGAGGCTGGCTGTGTTAATTTGCCTGGCTATAGTAATCACTTCACTATGTTCATGGGTACTTTAAAAATGTATGCAATTTCCATGAATTTTATGAAGACCCCTTGTGAGCATGGGTTTCAAAAACTTATTACACCAAAATAAACCCCATTTAATTTCATTTTTCGCAAACTTTTTGAAGTGCCCTTGTGTATGAGTTTCAGACATCATTCTGTGGACCCTAAATATATAACTAATTTTAAAAAGAAAACAGATGTGTCTTCAATCCATCCTCATGGGGACACTCTGAAGGTTTCTGTATAGAGAGGACAAAAGCCCACCAGAGAAGTCCTCCCGGAATTCCTGAGAAAGTATCTAGTGTGTGTGAATGAGTGAGACGTAGGAGACAAGCCTGGAATCTGAGAAGAACCCAGTTGCCCTGGGCAGGAAGGTGAGATTCTGAAAGGGTGGTGGGGAATCCAAGGCATCAAAGTTTGAAGCAGGAGGGGGAAGGTTTGACAGGAGATCAAAGCTCAGAACCGAGGCTTCTGACAAGGGATCTCCAGAGAGGATGCAGTGTGTGGCCACTGAGCTCTGGCCTGTAACCTAAGTCACATCCAGTGAACTCTTACAAATCCTTTCTCTGCCAAGCAGTAAGTCCCTGTAGCTGGGTCATTTTTCCTCAACATTTCAATCAAGGCTCAGTCAACACAATGTTGGGTGTTATCAAGCATGTGAAATCCTAGGCCATAAGGGGAAAGGAAACAGAACCTTGTTCAAGTTGACTCTTCAAGTTGCCTCCTAGAAAGCCTGTTTTCCTAAAAAGAATGAGCTCCTGACTGGAAACTGTCCACTTTGCATGTTCATGGCCCATTAGGGACGCACAATTGAAGAAGGAAATCCTGCTTTTGGTGAAAACATGAGCTTTTTTTTCTTTTTTGACTTAGTGAGATCATTTATTCTTCTGATTTATAAGCATATTTTACATATTCTGGTTAATACATCAAGTGTATAATGTGGGGGTTCCTGTAAGAGTGCTAGGACCACATGTTAAACTCAGCTATACATTGTATTAGGCTATTAGACAAATGTCACTTTTAATATCACAACACATACATATTACACTTTCTTATTGACAGAGGAACATGCCTTTCAAAAATATTTTATTGGATGAAACTTTCTTATTCTCAGGAAAACTTTTGGTTCCATTATATAATTTATTATGCCTTTTAAAATTCTGTTTGACAAAAGCCTTGGTACATTATAAATACCTGTAAAGAAAATATAGTTTAAAATTCCAAGGGAAATATTATATAAGTTTCCTTTTACATTTTCACAAAAATCCACACAGGCACTAAGAAAGACTGACAAAAATATTTTATGTCTGGACAATATACACCAGGTTGGAAACATTCAACCATGATTTTATTGGAATATTAAAGCTTCTCTAAGTGTGAACCTTTGGCTGCAACCCAATGAGATGGTTGGGATTTTGACTGGGAAAAGATGCCATTAGGAAGAACAATAAAGAGAGCATCACACATTTAGCACTATATTAGGAATGGGAAAAGGATGAGTTTTAATTCCAACTCTTCCAGATCACTTGTTGGCCTTTGTGGGCCTTAGTTTTAATTTCTTAATGGAAAGTTAATGACTCTAGTTCTTTTCAGTTTTAATACTTTTTGATGTGTTGCAACAGTCAAATTTCTAACCAGCTCTTCATATCAAACACATAACATCTCCAAGGACAAAGTGATGCTGCACGTCTTTTAGCAGAATATCCTCTCAGTGTCACAGGTTTTGCTCTGGGAAGCCTAGTTCTGCACAAATTGTAGAAATGGTACAAGACGGGGTGGAAGTTTGTCTTACCAGCAATACTCCAAGCCAGAGGGAGCAACAGATTCTAAGTTGAGTCCGGAGTTCTCTCCTTGAACTAATTCTATGCCACCAGTGGCCTTAAGAAGTTCAAAGTTGATGGAAGAATTGCAAACAGCAACTCAGTGGGAGAAGGCCAACACTGTAGACCACTGGAGACATCGTGAGCACATTGGGAGAGGGAAGCCAGGAGGTTGGCTGTTAACACTTAGTGCAAGTGAGTGTCAGGTGAGGTGAGAGGAAATGAATACATCAAACTAGATTTCAGATGTACTTTCAGAGTCTAAATACTCTTTCTCCTGCCTATAAATACAACCTAAATTAACTAGGTTATAACAAACTCATAACTATTATTGACAGAGCCAGCCTAAAAGAAGCCCAGCATGGTTTTATCCTAATGCATTTATACTTTGTATGCATTTGTTTAATGCAGAAGTGGGCAAAATCCAATGCCTACTGGACACTGGCCAGCAACGGGTAAGATACTGTGAGCAGCACAGAGCAGGGTACCCTGGGGGACATGAAACTCAAGTCTAACCAGCAGCTATGCAGCTCCAGCCAACTGCTGGATCTGAGAACCAGGTTTTATGTAAAATTTCATATTTTCAATAGTCACATATTCAAACATTCAATACACCAAACACAGTCTACCTGAGGGGGAAATGAGGTCTTTGGGCTGCTACTTTATGTCTTGGGATCTGAAGCCTGGAAGTGGTTGGTGAGCATCTGCATATCAAAGACCCAGAACAACCTGTTCTGATGACCGCAACTCAAAAAAAATTAAAACTCTCATTGGTTCCTCCATATGAACATTTTCCTGTGATTACACTGATTTTCCAGGTTACCAGTGGTTTATTCTGGCTGTAAAAATTTATGGCTAGGAATTTGCCAAGTCCCAAGTGTAAGTTTGTTTGGGGGAGAATGATTTAGAGGAGTCCTCTCAATATTAAATTTGTGGCTGACAAAGGAGCTAGGTACAGAAAACCTGCAGGAGACGGAGAAATAGAGGAAGCCCAGGGCACACAGCAGGGGCCTCCATGTGGTGCACCAAGCAAAGAACATTCGAGAACCACTGTATCCTGATAATGCAGGTTTTAAGGTTTGTTTCTAGATCTAAATAGCCCAGCTTTCACCCTAGATGTCCAGATTGCCACTCCCAGAATATGTAGTGCTTGGGAATTGAAAGGCCTGGGGTATGAGTCTAACTGTAAACTCATTCATTAGAAGCCTTCCAAATTCAAAGACCCACAGGGAAATACAAGGAACAAGCAACACAGCAGGTTTCCCCCTCACCCATTCTTTGCAGATGACTTTCACAAATTAATTATTTGCAACCAATTAAAAAGCCCAGACTTGCCTTTTTTTTTTTTTTTTTTTTTTTTTTTTTTTTTTTGAGAAATGAAATGGGCTCATGGAGGCATTCCCATGTGGAGTGAGGACCATGTGTCATCTGTGGCCCATAGAGAAGAAAGCACATCCCTTGTGCGGGCAGGGAAGACATGTTCTAAAAGAGCTATGTTCGATTCTGGAGGTTGGATTTCCTATTTGAGCTTATCCCCTTCACACATACAGTTTTGGGGAGAAAAAGATAAAAAATGCTGTAAGCTTAGGAATCAATGACAAAACAATCACTTTAGACACTGGCAAAATAGAAGAAGGAAGGTGTGTGAATATTTCCCCCTGGGGGCCACACACTGAAGTCAATTGTCCTCGTTCAGAATGTCCACCAGGGCCTGCAGCAGCCGGTCATCTCTGTGCTTGTAAGGTTTTGTGTTGTAGAACACATCAACATAGTCGTTATAGAGACTGTCCTCGGAGTCTTGCAGCTGGGAAGGCTTGTTCAGCTTCTCCAGGGCTTCGTAGAAATTCTCGTAAGGAATGTCGAGCTTTGCACTTGGGGTTTTCTTTGGCGATGGCTTTGGAGGCAAGTTTTTGCTGAAAGCGCTCTGTAGGAGTCGCAACATGGCCTGGGAAGGGGCTCCCTCGGCCACTTCATTCTTTCTGCCTCCCACACTAATGTTGCTGGGGCTGTTGGACACCAGGGCCTTGGCCTTAGGGTTCTCCTGGGTGGGCTGCTCCTAAAACACAGAATGCCACCACCAAGGGGAAGAAGACTTGTTATTTGCATCCAGAAAGCCATCGTCAGCCCTAGTACAGGCCTGCACCTGTCCCTTGGGAAGCAACGTGGGGACAGGGATAATATAGGCTTGGAGGACTCACACCGACTCGGGGCCACCCTCAGGTTTTCATATTGAGGTACCCCTGGCAACCTTTTTGATCTCCCTGAACTCTGGTTGTAAACCAGGAATAAGATATCTCCATTTGTAGTGGTGGTGAAGGCTGTGCTACCATGGGTCCACGCTCAATATGTGCTGGTTTCCTTCATGTGCTAGGCTGCCATTTGGGGAAGATGATGCTAAACACTGGACCCCTCATTGGGAAGGCACCAAGCAATTGCTGTCACATGGGCACAGTCTTCTAGAAGCCACCTGCTCAGCAGGGGCCGTCCTGTTAGGAGCCACCATGCAGGAGGAGGGGCCGGGGGAGACTGAAGTGGGCCAGCTAAGAAGGAACTAGAGAGATCAGAAAAGCTGCTCCTTGTCACCTGCTGTGAAAGTGCAGTTGTCCCTGGGTGTCCACAGGGATGGACTCCAAACTTCCAGTATCTGCTAGTCCCTTACATACAATGGCACGGTTTCTACATACAACTGACACACATCCTCCCAGACACTTTAAATCATCTCTAGACTACTTAGAATGCCCAATACAATGTAATTACAATACAATACAATGTTGTTACACTGCCTTACTCTAAGTATGTTCAGGGCAGATGCAATTTTTTTTAATATTTTTGAACCACAGTTTGCTAACTCTGCAGATGTGGCATGTGCAGACAGGTGTGGCTGACTATATTTCAATATTTTAGTGACTGAAGAGTCCAGTTTATACACACACACACACACACACATTCCTATAAGAATCTCAGAGGAAGAAACACAAGCTTAATCTGCTTCTGGGACTGTGCAGAAGAGGCCCCTGGGACTCAGGGCCTAACGGGAAGATGCAATGCAGCATACAAAGGGGTCAGATTCCAAGTTGGAGCCTTCACCCAGCTGGTTGATGTGTCCTGAGTAAATACTACATCCCTGCATCTTCCCAAACATCCAGTGTGAAGCCACAACTCCCGAGGGCAGGTCAGTGGGGAAATTCTAGACAGCTGCCCACCACGTTGGAGGCAGGACACTGAGGATGAAGAGGCCATGGTATGTGCCCACCACCTGCTGGGAGAGAAGCCAGCAGCCCCAGGAGGCTGAGACCAGGCTCAGCAACACCCCGCTGCAACTGTCCTCTGAAACTTGCCAAGACAAGCCGGTTCCCAAACTGTGATCAGTAAACAGCAGTCTACACGATTGGGCCGCCTGAGCCTTGGTTTTCCCTCTGCAAAATGGACACACTGATGTCTGTCCTTCCCAGGTTGTAGGGATGACAGCAGCACTGTGAGCGCTTAAAAACTCAATGCAGTACAAGTGTTAGGTGATTGTAATCGTGTCTAAAGACTGCTTTCTTTGCGATTGGCTATCTCTCATAAATGGAGAAAATTCATGTTAGGGAAGTTAACCATTTTGCATTCGTCAATTTTAATTTACAAATTCTGGACAAAACAGCAAATGACAACCATCAGGTTTTATCTAGTGGTGGAGGTGGGGCAGGGGGCTCAGTTTCCCACGCCCATCTCCTTTCTTCCCCAGCTGTGTCTTCCTCATGCTCCGCCTGGGCACGAGGCACAGCCTCACATGCCACATTGTCCCCTGCAGTCCCCCAGAGTGCATGCCAAGAAGAGAGCCACACAGACCTCACGGGCATCCGCCATCCTCTCCACCCCTCTCCTGTCGTTCTGGACCGTGTTGTAGGATGTGTAGACACGGGGCTGTTTCATGTGCTCGGGCTGGGAAGAGGTCCCGTGCAGAATCAGCTTCCAGTTCACGATTCGTCCTTCGTTCTGCATCCTCCCGGACTAGAGAATAAGCACACGCGTGTCTTTGTGTTTGAAAAACAGAAAGTAAACTCATTCAAAACATCTAAGGAGGGCTTCCTAGTGAAAATCTAATGTTTTAAGATTTATTTGAAAGGCAGAGTGACAGAGGAGAGGCAATGAAAGAGAGAGAGAGAAGGAGAGAGAAAGAGAGAGAGATCTTCCAGCTGCTGGTTCACTCCTCAAATACCAGCAACAGGTGGGGATTAGGCCAGGCTGAGACCAGGAGCCCAGAATTCCATCCAGGTCTCCCACATGGGTGGCAAGGATGCAAGTACTTGGGCTATCATCCTCTGCCTTCCCAGATGTATTAGCAAAAATGGAGTAGGCAGGACATGAACTGGCACTACTCCAATAAGGAATGCCAACATCTCAAGCAGAGGCTCAACCTGTTGTGCCACAGTGCCAGCCCCAAAAATCTAATTTTAAGAGTCTGGATTCCATGTGCAGAGCTCTATGTTAAAAATAAAATCCCTGGATTCATTCACGCTATAAAAATGACAGCTTATATAGGTCTAACAATTCAAAAACTTGCTGCTTCACGATGAAGCACGTAGTTTAAAAAGCAGAACTCTCCCTATAAATCTTATTTCTATATTGTAAGTATTCCTGAAAAGTGGACCATATCTCCTATTTCCCAATTACCAATTTATGGGAACATTATGCTGGGAGAAAAACCAGCCTCCACGTAGTGGGATTGTGAACAGCCTTCATCATCAATCAGCTCTTCAAAATTATATATTGATGGGAAGAGTAATCATTTTCAAAGACTCAGTAATTATGTCATAAATAATGTGCTGAAATCTAAAGTGCTCATAACAGAGATCTACAACTGTAGAGTCAGACTTTGCAGATCTGGTGTAAAATCGCTCCATTCCGGCAGTTTGCTGAGGGTGCAACTGCATGAAAGTAGAGGCCAAGCTCAAGAACATTTTCTTACTTTCCCTACCTAAGCAGGCCCTTTTACAACGTCCTAGTTCTGAATCACTTCAGCATCGTTCAGGAGAAGGTTATTCTAAGAGGAAAACAAGTAACAATGACAACCGCATTTGTATGAATTTCACTGATATCTTCAGGAATTTTGCAGCGCCGGCACCCCGGGTTCTAGTCCCGGTTGCTCCTCTTCCAGGCCAGCTCTCTGCTGTGGCCCGGGAAGGCAGTGGAGGATGGCCCAGGACTTTGGGCCCTGCACCCGCATGGGAGACCAGGAGGAAGCACCTGGCTTCTGGCTTCGGATCGGTGTAACATGCCGGCCATAGCGGCCATTTGTGGGGTGAACCAACAGAAGGAAGACCTTTCTCTCTGTCTCTCTCTCTTTCTCACTGTCTAACTCTCCCTGTCAAAAAAAAAAATCCATTTTTAAGGAAGTATGCAGGCACAGCAATCATGATACTTAATGAGCTCCTCTTTCAGGTGAGCTCAGAGCTGGCACACCATTCATTTATACTCTCGCCTAGAGAGAATGCCGGAGCAATGGTGCCAAAATAAGTCTCTGTTCGGCTTTGTGGTTGGACACTCTTGTTCTGCCCTGTCATCTCGTAACTGTATGCTAAGGTTACAGAGAATGGGAGCAGGTGTGTGTGGCACAGCAGTGAAGACACCGCTTGGGACACCCACATCCTGCATCATCCTGGGTCTGGGTTCTGTCTCAGCTCTGCTCCTGATTCTGGCTTCCCATTAATGTGCACCCTGGGAGGCAGCAGGGGATGGCCCATGTTCTTGGGTTCCTGACACCCACATAGAGACTGGAGGGTATTCCCAGCTCCTGGATCCAGACTGGTCCAGCCACGGTGTGTTGCAGGCATTTGTGGAATATGCCAATAGATGGGAGATTTCTCTCTCTCTCTCTCTCTCTCTCTCTCTCTCTCTCTCTCTCTTTGGCTTTTAAATAAAATAAACATTTTAAATTATGGAAAAGTGTCAAAGAGGGCAGAATGAAAGGGAAATGAAAAACGTTTTCAATTTGTTTCATGACCGAAACAGGGGTGGGGGTGGGGTGGCAGCAGGGACAGCAAGTCATATTACATAAGATATCATGTCTAATGTGAAACTATTTTTAAAGACTTATTTTTATTTATTTGGAAGGCACAAACAGAAGGGGTGGAGGGTGGGGATCTTCCATCTGCTGATTCACTCCCCAAATAGCTGCAACAGCCAGGGCTGGGCCAGGCTGAAGTCGGAAGCCTAGAACCGCATCCAGGTCTCCCACATGGGTGGCAGGGGCCAGCGTACTTGGCCCATCTTCTACTGCTTTCCTAGGTGCATTAGCAGGGAGCTGGACTGGAAGCAGAGCAGCAGGGAGCTCACTGAGCTACAGTGCTGGCCCCAGGAGGCTATTTCTAAATAGTAACTTCACAATAACTTAGGAGAGCTTTCACATGACTCTGGCAGAGGGTCACAGCAAAGCTGGCCTGAGCAGTTGACTACCTTTGGGAATCCAATTGGTTCATATTTATGAATGAGGTATGTGGTAGGCTGTATTCAGACGTGGGGCCTCCTGATTGGTCCTCTAGCCTGCCTGTATCTTTTCTTTCCTGTTGTCTTAGGGTCTAATCTTCTTTCTCAATGACTGTACTTCTACGATACTTCAATTATTCTTGGGAATAGAAACAAAAAGATAACTTTATTTTGGTGCACAAAAAAATGTTGAAATCTGTGCACAGTTTTTTTCAAAATATGCATTTTCCATGAACTTTTTATATACGATTCCCTCAATTTTTTTTTCCTGCACCAAAGTAAGTTTGTCTATCAATCCCATTTTTTCACAAACTTTTTGAAATGCTCTCACGTAATCATGTGGGCAGGGCTCCACCCACTCACTGCACGTTTTGTTCACTCCTACTAATGGTGGTTAAGTTCAGGGTACTAATGATGATGATATCAGCCTTAAAAGTAAGCTTGTGCTTCCTCATCTCCTCGCTCGTACGTACCATGTCTGCAATTCGCAAAGTCCATGTGCCTGTGGGGTTCTCTCCCCAGGTGTGAACAGACATGAAGTCCCAGTTCTTAAAGCCATTAGGAGATGTATCCCGCTCTCGCTCAGCCAGCAGTACTGTGCTGGTTCCTGTTTTCATGCAATAAACACAAGTTAGTGGATGTCCGAACACCTCTGCAAGTAGGACGCACTCCTACAGCTGGGGACTGTGAATGAGAGCTGGGAGAGACCTGTCCTCCTAATTTTCCCTTTTAGTATAATGCCAGGATACAGGCATTCATGAGAAAATAATGATGATTTTGTCCAGAGTACTTACCAAATTACCTGCCATAGAGTAAGTTCTTATTAAATATTGTAAAAAAATGAATTATCATGTTGGCTAAGGTTTATTTGAATAAGGAATACTTAGAGAAATAAATTTACAAATTTGATTAAAGAAGAGAGCCAGAGAACCAAAATATATTTTAGCAGAAATATAATTTTGAAACATAAAAAGAAATCTTGAAAATGTAACAGGTGTCTGAGTCTATAATGTAGACATAAAAATTAATTTAGTATTTATCATTAAGAATCATTAATCAATGAATTAATTTATTATTAGATGTACAGTTTTCTAATCTCTTGTCATATAAAAACTAGTAAGAAGAGTAATTCTAAATTTTCAAGTTCAGGTTCTCTACAGATAAATAAACAGCATTCTAGGTAAAGGGGGTAAATGAACTGTAAACCCATGACTGGAAAAAATAAAAAGCGTCCCACTGATATTTCAAGCAAATTCCAAGATCTCAAAAAAGGTGTAACTCCAAAATTAACGGAGTCTACTCCAATAGAGACAGCTCACCTCTCCTCATCCATCCCCAGGGAAACCGAATCAGTCAGTGGAGTCCCAGTGAACATGAAAGCGTAGTGACACGTGTCCTCCCGCTGGATTCCACTTTATGAATCACAAGCCCTTTCCCCTCCACTGTCAGTGCTCTCTCAGAAAAGAGCACACCCCGTATCCCACGGCCTTACTCATCACCACGGAAATACTGTCAGTCTCTTCTAGCTCCTTTCATGGATCAGGAGTCCCAGTGTTTCAGTTGAGTCTCTGGAAGTTTCAGCTATATTTGCAAGCTTCACTAATGATCAGCATAACTTACACTAATGTATTACATAAGAGAACGGAATGATAGATCAGTAGTCCGGGCCAGGGAACACAGTTTGAAAACACATGCCTTCCTCAAGGTTCACTAATTGGCATTTTCTTAATAGGCTTCCTTCTCTGCTCATCCACGGGCTAGGGGGAAAGGCCAGCAGGGAGGGAGATTTCACACCAAGAAAAATAAGCATGGGTGTTTAGACTTGAAAATATTAGGAAACTTTAGCGCTATGAAAAAAACAATCACTGATGTGAAATCGCTCGATTGACACTTGACACTTGGCGCCGAGGGTTGAGAAGAGTTTTTGGAAACGTTACCAGCAGCAGAAGTCAGTGTGACGTGCAGGTCTCCTCTGCGGGAATATTCAATTGTTGCTTCAAACTGCACGTGCTCTAGGGACTGGATGGCGTTCTCTTGGCCTTCACAAGCTCTCGTCGGGATTTCAATGATAACTTCTCCGTTAGCTTTCAGGGCTCTAGATACATTAAAGGATTGCTATTGAAAAAAGTGCATTTCTGTTATACTTGCAATATCCTGCACGGGTGCTACACAGCAGTCTGGATTAGATGCTGCCACTCTCTGTTATGAAGAGAACCCAATGCAGGATTAGCTATAAATCAGTGTTAGTGCATTCGAAACCAGTAAGCAACAGCAGCACTTAAATACAATGCTATTTGCTATGGAATGGAGTTCAGGCAGGTTTGTCTTGGACCCATCAAAAAAGAGACCTGCCAAAGAAAAACTTTAATCTGTGAGGCTTTCCTAAGGCACACCCCTAATCCTCCTAATGTGGGTACTTCGTGTGCTGAGTCCTCAAGGTTATCATAATTGCCTTGAAGATAACAACACACTCAGAGCAGACTCCGCCTGGAGGGCTGACGTGGAGTAGCAGAGGTGGTTTCTGTAAAAGCTGTGTGACAAAGCCTCCTTTGTGGAGGGAAGGCCGGCAAGCACACAGCTCTGCAGCATGAAGTGAGGCTGCTTTGGCGGTGGACTGGGGGAATCAGGTTGGCAAGTCCTGAATTTCATCAATCCTAAGTGGCGTTTTGAAAAGTAGTTTAGCATCCCTGAATTTAAAATGAATCTCAGAATGATGGTTGACTGGGCATAATTTGACAGTGTTTCACTTCATTTTGTTTTGGTATAGAAAACAAGGGTGCAGCTAGGTTTTCTTGGGCTAGGTGGACTACAAGAGGAATTTAAAAAATTTGAGAGACCTCTGAGAAATTCATGGAGAATGAAGATTACGGAAAAGGCCTTGCATGGATTTGGAGTTTTGTTTTGTATTAAAATAAACTTAACTTTAATTCCATTTTCCATGAATTTTTGAAGGATGCTCCTAAGCTCAGATGATTTAGTGATCTTTGTTTTCTCAGTGAGCCTCCAGCAGACCCACAGAAAACACTGGTAAATAGCCCTTGACTTCGGGGAAGGTGAGACAAAGCATCGGGCGGAGTGACACACATCGTCATGACGTTGGGCCACGGGCACACATTTGTGGAAGACGCCTGAGACACGTACCTGGGCTCAAAGTCGTTGTCCTTTACCACACACTCCTTCTTCTCCGGCACGCTGCTCCAGGTCCGGGGGTCTGCCAGATCCACCAGAGCCTTGGCATTCAGCAAGCCGAAGCCAAATCGACTGTTCACCATCAGGCCTGCCCCATTCTTTTTCCAGCCCGGATTATTGGCTAATGGGTCATACTCAGAGGTCCAGACAACCAGGTGCTGCATGTCTCGCCAGGTGAGATTTGGGCTGGAGGGGAAGAGACCCAAAGTATCTTTCAAGAACAAAATGAAAGTTGGCTAAAAAGCAGCACTTCCAATCAGGCACCGCGAAGAGCCTTTTGCAACTGTGCTTAGATTATTCTAGTGTCAGTTACTATCAGAATGTCTTTTCATTCAGAACTCAAAATGCAGTACCCAAGACTTCTCTCCCTGACACATAAGTTAAGCTCTTAACCGTGATTAAAATGAAGCCTTCAGTACTATCGTAGCATAAAATCTTGTCCCAGCTTTCTGATTCCTTACATTTAACGGGAACAAAAATTTTAAATGTGTTTTCCAGTCTTATGTTGCTGATTAATAGTCTCAGCATTTTATCATTGTGAACCCACAGATAATGCCTGAACTTCTTCTTAGAAAGAATCAGATTTTGAGGACCTATGCTGCCTATCTACTCTTAAGTATGGTTTGCCTTTTTTTTAATGCAGTTTCTGTTGGTACCCATGGGCTCTGCATTTGGGGAGTCAACTAATTGCACATTGAAAATATTTTTTAATTCTTGATTTTTTGTTTTATTTTTAAATTTCTTTTTAAAAATGCATCTGTACTGATATGTACAGATTTTTTTCTTGCTATTATTCCCCAATACAATACAATACAACATTTAGGTATTATAAGTAATCTAGAGATGATTTAAAGTTTACAAGAGCAGCATGTAGGTTAAATGCAAATATTGTCTCATTTTTAAAAGGGGACTTAAGCACCCATGGGTTTTTGTATGCACAGGAGGACCTGGAACCAATCCCCTCACGGTTAATGTGTCAAGAAACTCTTAGCTCCATGACAGTGCTCTTGAAACCTACACTGAACACTGTGGGGATATTCAAGGAGGTGGTTCTTGTCCTGAAGAAGCTTACAATCCAGTAAAAGAATTAAGCATTTTGTTTTGAATTGATGTATCATGTTTGTACTTGCTTATGGAGAACAGTATTTGTAATTTGATATGGGTATACAATGTCCAGTAATCAAATCAAGGTCATTAGCATTTCCACCTCCTCAAATATTATCATTGCTTTGTGTTGGGAACCTTCCAACTCTTCTCTAGTTGTTCTGAAATGTTTAATTAATTGTTGTGGACTGTTGTTGCCCTATTACACAAAGAACATTAGACCTACTCCCCCACCACATTATGTGTTTTCATACCCATTGTCTCTACCTTCCCACTAAGTCTTTTCTAACTGTCTCTGTTGAATGCTGTGTTCAAATCTCAGTGGAGTGGGTGTTATTGGAGGAAGTATTTCCATGGACTTGAAAAAGCTGGAAGGTTTTGCTGGGAAGAAATGTGTGAATTGAGTTCTGAGGGTGAGTAGAACGTTCAGGAAAGGTGGATAGAGAAGAGGGTACGAGGCAAGTAGAGCAACGGTACAAAGGTGGGACAACACGGAGGGAGGTCAGATTATCTGGATTGCTGGAGCAGGGAGAGGCAGTGAACAATTCTGAGTGACGAGGACCTTGAACACCAGGAAAAGCATTCTGTAACCTTTGGGAATAACGGAGGATTTTTAAGCAAGGGAATACTAAAATTTAGAAATCTTGGTAAGATTATTTTAGCAGCAATATCAATATAAATTGGAGATCAGTGAGTTGTTGAATTTACTGTAATATGATGAGGGCTTCCTTGATCATCCTATTTAACATTCAGCACTCCCCATATGTGCCTGAGCCCTCTTCTCCTGCTATACTTTTTTTTCTGTCAAAGCGCATATCACATTTCACCATATTGGGGCAACTCATTTATTTTGTGTATTATTGATATTCAGCTCCCATACTGGAATGTAGACATGACAAGGGGTGAAATCTTCAAACATCTTATTCTCTAACATACACCAAGCACCTGGAGGAATGCTGGGCACAAGGAGATGCGCCCAGGAATTAGTGGCTGGTGGCTGATTGGATGTGCCTAAGTGTTAACTAGCCCCAAGTACCATTCAAAAATGGACTGCTGTTAGTTATTAATCAGATTCTTGGTTGGCTTTGAGACCTGTATTGCTTCCATCAAGCCAGGCAAGCATCAGATGCCCATGTTTACTCCTTGAGGCTCAAGTCTTACACTAGGCTGTAGAACAATCATCAGGGGAATATGGCGCAATTGGCTGCCTTCTCTCTCCAGAGCCCATAATGTACTGGTTAAAAAGTCTCCTGGTGACAAGAAAAATTCAGTGTACATTCCCAAACACTGGGGAGGCTGCCTCCTGGTTAAAGGCTGTGTGTGATTTCCCAGGCCTGATCACAATTACAAAGGCTTTACTGTGGCAGGCATCATACTCAAGGCACAGCCCGGGAGCCTTCAAGGGGACGGCAGCCAAGGCTCAATGCCTGCCCAGACCCATCGAGCTCTTCATACAGTCCACCCAGCTCCAGAGAGTGGGTGAGTACCTTTATTCCCACGGTTCTTAGTCTGAGGTCTGGGCAGAGGCACCTTACTGGGAAAGGAGAGCAAAACCTTGAAAACACTTACTCCCACTCTGAGTGAGACAATACCAGGACTTTTCCCCTGCTCCCCTCCCCATACACCCTCCAACACATACCTCAGGGGCAAGCGAACCTGCCAGAGCCCTTTTGTTCAGGGCTCCCTGAACAGTGAGATGACCCCATTGTCTGGGGTTGGCTGGGCCAACCAACAAGTGCCTACTTGGTGGTTAAGATTTTGGCTGATACCATAGCAGTGATTAAAGGGCTGCTCCAGCAACTGATGACTCTGCGTCCTCTGTCTCAGCTCACCTGAGCTCCTAACAAACACACTTACGCCCAGCAGGCGATGGCACCCTCAGTGGGTCTCAGTGGGCCCAAGACGCCTGCATCACCATCACCTGGTACACTAGAAAATAACAATTCCTGAGCTGTAGCCCAGCCCTACTGATCAAAATACTGGAGGGTAGGACATGATTTTTGTACTGATATTTGGGGGAGAAAAATCCCCTGTAGCCAGTTCTGTATTACAGCAAAATTAATAAGAGTTAGTAGAAACACTATAAACCCATGAACAGTTAAGACAATTATAAATTCCTTCAAATCCTGGGATCAGACGAAGGCGCAATTCCACACAGGTTGTGGGATTAACTGTTGACATCAAGCATTGCTTCTAACCCAACCACATTAAACTGTGCTCTGTGGCAAAGAACAGTACGACCTTGAGCAAAGCAATTTCTCTCTCTGAGTCTGACTTGACTCATCTAACGTGAGAGGAGTGAATACTGCAATCTCCAGAATTCCTCAGGCGTCAGACTTTCTGTCTGCCGCATATCACAAATACTTTTCTGTAGCTCTTATTCTTGTTTGGCCATCTCCTATACCACAGGATAAATAGCTGAGCAGCAATGGCTCTTTTCTCAATGCAGAAGCCAGTTTTGTCTGATAAAGCATTTTATTGAAATGTTTGCTTGCTTCTAATCTTTTACACGAAGTTTTAGGTAAGAGTCTCTTTATCAAAGTGCTCAACAACAACACTCTAGTTTCCATTGGCTCATCAGTGTGGGCAGGTATGTATAAGGCAGCAGGAAGCAGGGCATTTAGAACCCTGTTAATTACAGCCAAAGCATAGGCTTTCTATAATTTTCTAGAAGAGATTTCATTTTATATTGGGTTATGGGTTTATTGTTTAAATTTCTTTTATCTAGTCTTTGCAAAGTATTCAGGGAACTTTCTTGTCATGCAATTAGGAAAATTAAACCTATTTTCCTAACCCAGGTAGTCTGGAGTCCTGTGCTGGCACTGCATAAATGCAAAGGAGCTGCTAACAATGCTGCCACTCCTTGACAGCCTTCCTCAGTTAATTAGGGCTCCACAGCACCCAGAGCAATTAAATTTTTAAAAACAGCACCACGTTGCTCATCAAAGATATGTTTATAGAAAACATAAATTATGGAATTAAATATTGAAATGAAGTGTTGGTTCTGACTTAAAAAGATGTAGGGAAAGAAATCCACAGACAAAGGTTTAGAGTGAAAAATTCCAGGAGATACCTGGTCCAGCTTCTAATCACACCCACTGGGAGACCCAGTGTTGAAGATTCTCTAACTTGGACTTTCCAACATCTCACGGCCCAGTGAGGGGAGGGTGCTTGTGCTGGGATTTTTTTCTAAAGATTTCATGCAACATCAAAAGTCTACTTCTCTTTCTCCAGACATTAGTAAAAACAGATCAATTCACTTGTCCATTTAATTCCTCCAAAGATGTGAAGGAATTCAATGGTTCAATCTGGAATTTCTCTCCCTTCAGTTTATTCTAAAGCTTTTGATCTTTCCTCTGAAGACTGGAGCTATTTCTCCTGTTTTCTTAGGTATATTCACTTCACAACAATAACAATGCTTCAGGCCTCTATGCAAGGACTTCCTTTCTCTGTGTGAGTTCTTTTCTCTCCAGGATATGCCTGCTAAGTGTCCTGCTGGATGTCTTCACAGTCCCAGCTGGGTCAGGCTGTAGGAAAGCACAGTTGGAAAAGTGAGCCCTTGTAGCATTTGTTTCTCAAAGTTTAGCTAAGGTGCTACTGGCATTAAAAGGGCCTGGGAGGGCCCAGCATTGTGGCTTAGAAGATAAAGCTACCACCTGTGATGCTGACATCCCATAGGAGCACCTATTTGAGTCCTGAATGTTCTACTTCTGATCCAGCTCCCTGCTTATGGCCTGGGAAAAACATCAAAAGATGGCCCAAGTGTTTGGGCCCCTGACACTCTCATGGGAGACCCAGAAGAAGCTCCTGGCTTCACTCTGACCCAGCCCTGGCTGTTGTGGCCAGCTGGGGAGTGAACCAGTGGATGGAAGTGCTCTCTCTCTCTCTCTGTAACTCTGACTTTCAAATAAATACATAAATCTTTTAAAACCAAATTGCTGGAGATAACCAAAGAAAAATGGCGATTCCTAGACAATTCAGAATCCGAGTTGCTAGCAATAGGATCTGGGGATCTGCTTGTGAATTTCTTGTGTATACTGATTTTTGACAAGCACTGATCTAGGGTAAGAACATATTTCTGTGTATGCATTTCCACCAGAAACCATTCTTTCTCTTCCCTTTCTGCTTCCTGATAGGAAAAACCTCTAGTACATCACATTGACTGCAGCACAGGAAGTGGTCTGTGCTGTGACGGGGAGCATTTATGAGGGACTCACACATCCGTGTTCATTTCTCAGCCTCCATCTTTTTCATCTTCCTTTATTTGAGAGGCTGATGGGCTGCCATTTGGCATTTCCTCTCCCTGTCAGGGCTGTGGTAGCAGCATGGCATAGATACACAGAGCACACTGCTGGGGGCAGGCAGGCCTGAGTCTGACCCCATTACAGGACGTTGGTTACATTTCTCAACCTCTCTATACCTCTATTGCATTGTTCATAAGATGCAACCAATAATTTCCATGTCATAAGGATAGGAGATAGGATGCTGTACACGAGGTCAGCTATGGTAAGAAGCTGATAAATACTGGATGTCATTGTTGTTGATGTGTTTAGTCAAGACTTTATCTTCAGCCTGCTTAGATGTCCCTTGAGGGATGGTGCATGGTTAAATGGTTCTGTCAATCTTGAGTATCTAGGGATACAGCTTGGTCACACTTTTAGAAATTCTGGCACTCAGATTTTCTGAAATAATAGTCTTGAAACACTTGGTTGAATAAAGTTCAGAAAACTGTCCAGTTGAGAAGGCACATCTCAATAATCTCTATGTACTTTGGCAGGAAAGCCATAAATGTTAAGATAAATTATGTCCATCTTGGTGATGAACTGAATCAAAATGAAGGCAATTAAATTTTTATGCTATGCACTACGGAGATCTTAGACTCATAACATCTCTTAAATCATGAACATTGTCAGGATCTAGAAGAACCTCCAACCATTCCCCCAGAAAAATGTCATTCTCATCAGCAATTCTGCATTTAATTACAAAGAGATTCATCATGGATCCCTTTGAGTTTACCCAAGTATTCCATAGCAGTGGAGCCCTGCTTTAGAAATTGTCCACTGAGGGCGAATGAGGTTAATGAGGCTAGATCATTGTTGGATCATTTTCTCCTTGTATAGAAAAAAGACTTTTTGGGGCCAGCATTCTGGCATAGCTGGTAAGGCCACCACCTGCCATGCCAGTGTCCCATATGGCCACCAGTTCAAGTCCTGGTTGCTCCATTTCTGATCTGGATCCCTGCTAATGTGCCTGGGAAAGCAGCAGAAGATGATTTAAGTGCTTGGACCGCTGTACCCACATGAGATACCCGGAAGAAGCTCCTGGTTCCTGTTTTCGGCCTGGTCCAGCCCTGGCCATTGCAGCCATTTGGGGAGTAAAGCAGTAAATGGAGGATCTCTCTCTCTCTCCCTCTCTCTCTCCTTCTTCCTCTTTCTCTCTCTAACTTTGCCTTTAAAATAAATAGACTTTTTTTTAAGAAAAGGAAAATAATTTTTCAAATTGTAGAAATCAGAGGTTATACTTTTTAAAATTTTAGTTCTTAGGTGAAATTAACATTACATCTATTCAGCCAGATGGATATGTCTACATATTGGTCACTAGACAAGTTTAGGGTAGGCCTGGCTGGTTATAGTTATATGGTTCCTGCATGGAATCCAGAAGAAAGGCTCTTGACCTAAAATTTAAGGATGACTTTAATAGCTGCCTGGAGTTAACAGTTTGTATCCTAAGATCATAAGCTCTGTAAGCCTATTTCATAGGGTCCTGGGCCTCAGAGGACCCCATTTGTTTCTGGCCCAGACCCCTCAACACCAATCAGAACAACCCATGATGGATTATCTGTACAAGAGCACATCAAAAACTTGGTGGGAAATGGAGTTAAAATATAAGTTCATTTGAGTGCAAAACAGTTTTGGAATTTATATATAGAGGACTCTTCAAAAGGTTCCCAGAAAATGTATATTGTGAATACACTATGCATGGATTTAAAACATTTTTGCAAAAGAATCAACTTTTCTTGAAATTTCATCTCACCACCCGTTTTTGAAGTACCCTCATATATGCTGATATCTTCAATTTCAAATCCACGAATCTCATAAAGGAAAGGGGTTTGAAAAAAGTTGGGTTGACCCTTTCCTTTTACTGATGGAGACTGAGCCCTCACATGTGAATTGACGTGCCTGAGGCCACACAGCCAGTGATTCAGCGAGTACCTGCAACCGGGTGGATCTCTGCGGTTTTCACTGCCTCGATTGTTTCTTCCTGAAGCTGTTTGGGATCAGCCGATGGCAACCTTATCTTATGTTCATAGATTTTTGTCCTCTGTCCATCCCCTTCCTCCTACCAGTGAACTCAGGTTCTGGGCTGGGCTCTTTTGTTCTGCCCAAGATCTCTTTCTGATTAAGCTCTTTCTGATTTGCTTCTTCCCTTTTCCATACATCTTGCCAGGTGGGTAGACTCATGGTAAGAGCCTTGCTAGGCCTGTCTTGCTTAGCCACTGAGACGACCTCATAGCTGGGATTCCTAGGACTAAACCCCACCTCCTTAGAAAGCCCCGGGGTTCCTAGGGCTATGCTGGACTCTCCTGGGTATTTCCAGTCATGGCAAAAACCAAGATGTTCCACCTGTGTGCTATTGTGAACATCTGTAATCTACTGAACACCACTCAAGGGGACTGCTTTGTCCTGTCTCCATAGTATGTGGACCTTATTCTAGAGCAGTCTCCTTCTTAGGGAGCATAATTCTGATTTACAAATGTAATTGCTTCTCTCATTATGCTACCACATGAGCTGAGTTGACATTTAAAGATTTGCTGTCATCACACTTCAGAAACTAGGAATGAAGGCTGATAAAAATCTCTGGCTGTGTAGTGTTGGTTTAATTCTCCCCCTTATATTAGGTATTGGACTACTGGGTAACTATTATGAGGAAAATATTGTTGCTAAATCCCTTTCTAAAATAAATTCCGGGGGGGAGGGGTTGTAGAATTTAAATATGAAAGTACTGCAAAAAGTAGGGAATGGGATTAAAAGATAAGTAGGTTTTGGTGCAAAAAAGCTTTGAAATCCAGAGGCAGATGTTTGGGTTAGCAATTAAGATGTTGGCTAACATACCCATATCCCACATTGTGGTCTCTGGGTTTGATTCCCAGTTCTATCTTTGATTCCAGTTTCCTGCTAATGCAGACCCTGGGAGGCAGCAGGTGATGGCTCAAGTAATTAGGCTCCTGCTATGCACATGGGATGAGTTCCCAACTTGTGATTTCAACCCAGCTAGCCCTGGCTCTCTGTAGGCATTGGGAGAGTACACCAATGGATGGGAGTTCTCTCTATATCTCTGCATGTCTTTACCTCTAAAGATAAATGAGGGGCTGGAGCTGTGGCGCAGTAGGTTTATCCTCTGCCTGAGGCGCTGGCATCCCACATGGGCGCCAGTTCTAGTCCCGGCTGCTCCTCTTCCGATTCAACTCTCTGCTATGCTCTGGGAAAGCAGTGGAGGATGGCCCCCTGCACCCACGTGGGAGACCCAGAAGAAGCACCTGGCTCCTGGCTTCGGATCAGCACAGCTCCAGCCGTTGTGGCCATCTGGAGAGTGAACCAGCACATGGAAGACCTTTCTGTCTCTCCCTCTCACTGTCTGTAACTCTACCTCTCAAATAAAATAAATAAAACCTTAAAAAAAAAGATAAATGAAATTTTTTTTTTGACAGCCAGAGTGGACAGTGAGAGAGAGAGAGAGAGAGAGAGAAAGGTCTTCCTTTGCCATTGGTTCACCCCCCCAATGGCCGCTGCGGCCGGCACTGATCCGAAGCCAGGAGTAAGGTGCTTCTCCTGGTCTCCCATGCAGGTGCAAGGCCCAAGGACTTGGGCCATCCACTGCACTTCTGGGCCACAGCAGAGAGCTGGACTGGAAGAGGAGCAACCAGGACAGAATCTGGCGCCCCAACTGGGACTAGAACCTGGGGTGCCGGCGCCGCAGGTGGAGGATTAGCCTAGTGAGCCGCGGCGCCGGCCGATAAATGAAATTTTTAAAAACAATTTTGAGATCCAGGGAGAGGAATGGTCTTCAGAAAATTTATAGAAAACACATGCTATGAAAAAGCTATACATGAATTTCACTATTTTGGGGGCACAAAATTAAACTTTTAACTCCATTTTTCCAAGAATTTTTGGACATATCCTTCATATGATAAAGGAATCATAAAGAAATACATACAAAGAATGGTTAATTTGGGGTTGTGAAGTTTCTTTGTTGGCATTAAAAACAAAGCAAGAAACCTTAAAGTGACAGAGTGACCAACATAACTACATACATATTAACTCCATCACATTAAACATTACCTACGAAGGAAATTCAAAGTAAATATCAACCTGATAAAGCAGGGATGGCTTTTCTGAACCAAGGCTATAAAACACAAGCAGGGTCATAAAGAAGCAATCTCAAATGATAGAAAGTATGGAGCCTCATAAATAATGATATAAAAACATATTAAAATGAGACACCATTTCACCTATCCAAATTGCAAACATTTAAAAGTAGTTTGGGCAAGGGTTCTTTTTGGAAACTAGAAACTGGAAACTGAAGCTAGGAAACATCTTCAAAACTTACATGCAAAATCCGTATTAGGGAAAAACTTAGGGGTTTCAAAATTTTTTGCACCAAAATAATTTTGTTTGATTCCTTTTTTTTTAATGGACTTTTTGAAAGGCCCTCATATATTCCTGTTGGAATATAAAATGGTATAGTGTTTCAAGATAGCAACTTAACAACATATATCAAAATCATGAAAACACACCTGCTCTTTGGTCCATAAATTCTAGTTTTGGGTGTTTATCCTTAAGACTTTAGCAGAGGCAACAACCAGTGTTTATGAACCAAGGTGTTTATGCATGATTAGATGACTTATGAAATTTGCATTAATGCAGTAGCACACAATGCATGAAAAAATTAAAATCTTGTCTTTAATTCTTATGTCTCCTGACTCAGTGCTAACAGCTCCAGCATGAACTTCCGGTAACAGGGTTGTGGGAGTGGGGAGTTGTTTTATAATATTTGTTGCTTCTAATGCTACTCATAGGAAATCATTTGGATAAAATCCCATCAGGTGGGAATAAACAGGAGTGAGAGGGCCTCGCGGCTAAGCGGGGAGAGCATTGGGCAGCGTGTGTGTGTGTGTGTGTGCATGTGTGTTTAAAGGTGAATTTGAACCTGAAAAATACTTTTAACATATTATAAAGTGGGTAAAAAAGAATATGTATATTAAGATCCAGATTTTGTGAGATGTGTGTGTCTGTGAGTAAAACATCTACACCGAGATATTAACAAATCTTATCTCAAAGTGGCAGAAGAGAGTTCATTTTTATTATGCTTTGTGACTTTCTAAAATTTGCACTGTAACCTTGGATCCAGAAAGCAACCTGCGTTATTAAGAAAGAAGAAGAAAAGGAAACGCCACCTTAGCAAAGCTAATTTGGCGCTTCCTGGGCCTTACTTTGCTTCCAGGGCCAGAGCGAAGATGCCGGCAGCCAGGGGTGCGGAGGCCGAGGTGCCCGTGTGGGTCTCAGTGCAGTCATTGTGCAGGTCCGCGCTGGTCTGGGTGCAGCAGGGAGAGAGAGAGAAAGAGGCAGGGACAGGTGAGAGGGGGAGCAGGGAGCATGGAGCTTACGGAGGGCTACATCTGCTCTGACCAGGAAACAGCTGATTCCATTCCCTGCTTCCTCCCCTAACCCACAGGCGGATGTTTGCCATCTGCTGATATTTTCATTCGTTCTCCTTTGCATGCAACTTGTCTATAATTCTGGCAGCAAGATGCCTTTTCTGGGGATGAAGTACTCCCACTATGAATATTTTCTCTTCTGAGATTCCCAAACGAAATGCTGTCTATAAAAAAGGAACAGTCTCGAAATCATAGTGACTCACACTGGCCCATTAATCATCCGGGCCATTGTGTTTGGTCTGGCACATTCAGAAATTCTGCCTCACCCAAAATTCCCCTTGGCCTTCGGGCTGCCATGTGACTGCCTCTTCAGCACCAGGGTAGGTAGCCGTCCTGCTCTCAGCCACTTGAACTTGCTGCACCAAGTCTTCACTCACAGTTGACTGCTTTTGACATCTGGGAGAGTCACCGTCCACATTTGCACCTTGATGCGAAGTGTGGCTTCGTAAAATGCAAAATGTGCTGGAGTCAATCCTGCCTTTGAATTTCAGAACTACTCCATGGTAGATGTGTGCCAAGGGCAAGACACTTGGTTTCCCCTTCTGCAAAACGAGAGCTGTGTGTTCTGACTCATATGTGGCGGCTTAAATGAAATCCTGACTAGGACTGTATTTTTTGCACAATACCATTGCATGTAAGGCATTGCCCAGGCTAACTCTAGGATAACAAGGAAGTTGCCGAAACGAAGGGGGAAAAACAAGTAATCTTCCAATCTGTCTGCCTTGAGCACACGGCCGTGCTGGCTGAGCAAGTAGCGAGGCCAAGTGATTCCTAACCAGATACCCTTCCAGGCTGCAGCATTTTAGTTTTTAGTTAGAGATTGCGATGTGTGGGAGAGAGGTGTAAAAAAAATAATTTGTTCTATTATCACCTCCTTTGGCTTCCTGTTTAGAGCTGCTGAATTTCCCAAATTATGGTGGCTCTGCTCCTTGGAGGGCTGCAGAAGCGAGGCTGCCCTTTTACCTGTTGACGCACTTGAGCCCCCAGAGATGACACAGCTGGGGAAGACGAGGTTTGCGTAAGAGGAAAACTATGATACTACCGCTGTCGCAAGCAGCATCCACTGGCTGTCTCTTCCAGGGCCGGTGTACCAAAGATGGAAAATCTTCCCTGCTTTGGTGCAAGGGAGCGAGCTCCAGTGAGAGACAGTCCATACAGTGGTGTTTCAAGATGAGCTAAAGGCAGCTCTGAGCACCCAGGGCAATGGCAAGAGCCAGGGGCTCGGCACACACATGGGCAGGTGTCTGTCATGCCCCTTTCAGATGCTGTAAACTACACCAGGTAGAGCCCTTGGGTAGAAGAGCACTGTCCACTCCTCCAAAGTGGAAGAGAGGGACTTCTGCATTGAGACTGGAGCTTCGCTGCCTCAATGAGCTTGCACAGATAGGCAGAGCTGCAGGAAGGGATCCTGGATGAAGAAGACATTGGTGCTGGGATGTCGGGAGTGGCAAGTTTGCACCCATTCCCAGGTCATGACAATGGGATCATGTTGAGATTTAGGTCTCCATCCTGCCAGCTCTTGGGTCCTATGTCCTGAGTTAAATAGGAGGCTTTCAATGTTTAAATCAAAAGGGCCTCTCTCTCTGTTCTCCAAGCCCACTGTGGCCCTTCATTGTCACACCCTTGAAGGGAAATCTGATCATTGCTCTTGGCAGTCAGACTCATGGACAGAAGGCTCAGGAAACAAGCATGGGCTCTGAGCATAGTAACCCAGGGAGCTGCTTTCCCAGAAGAGCAGGGTTAACCTCGGGGAGAACTAAGACTGCTATTTTCCTGTGGCTGCCTGTTCCTGGGAGACAGAGCTGGGATGGACTATGTATTTTTATCATCTGCCAAAGGGCAAGTCAGACTCTAGCCTTGCTATTAAGGGATCAGCCAGCACCAGGGCGATCAAGCCCCCTCCAACCCTGAAATCTCCTTCAAGGCAGTTTCCAGGGAGGCCTGAGAAAAGACATTTGGAGGCTCGCCTGTACATAATGACAGGGTTGCTGGTTTTATAAATGACAGGGAAGGCAGATCATCTTGGCAGAAGTGTGATCATCCCTGGAGAGCAAACATCCCAGCACACGCCCCGTCTTTCACGTGAGCAAGCAACGTCTTCCCACCCGAAACATCGAGTGTAAGCAGATCAACCTTTGCCCAAGGTCACGTAGGAGCAACCTTCCCAACGATGCAAGCCATGCACCTGCTCCCGGGAGGAGGGAGGGAGTTGTTAGACAAAAGCAACCTACGATTCGCTGGTCAGTGTAGTCCCCACTGCTGTACGAGGTGGCCAGCGTGGAGGAGCACTTCTCAGCATACCAAGGGGACAGGCCTTGCTGGGAGGCACTGCTGATGGAGATGGTGTAGATGCTGTCGGTGTAGCCATCGCAGTCACAGTTGTCCCCCTGCCGGCCGCCGTTCCCCGAGGCCCAGACGAAGATGGAGCCCTTCCCTTGTCTTCCCTAGAGGAGGAGACAGAACACACACCATCTCTCATCGTACACCCGGGTCACTGTCAAAGTACAATACCACCCCACCCCCACTGCGAAGTCCACGTGAGACGTTCTCAGATGCTGTGATCGGGGCCTCAAGGAACAGTGCTAGGAATCTCTAGAGACCGTAGCTGACATCCCTAGACCCAGCCCTGTCCTCCCTCATCATTGGGGGTGGGGCCGAGGCAGCTCTTTTTTCTCTTTCTTTTCATTATTATGTAGATTCATAATCTAGCCTTTAGCACTGGCTCATTATTTTTTCACTCTTCTCTTGGCTCCTGTCACTAAGCCCGAATCTTCCAACATCCTCTCTTTCTTTCTGCGTGAAAATCTTCTGGCTGGCTGATAGAATGACAAAATCAGACATTATTCAGATCTGCCTTGCAGCTGCATTAAAAGGGACTCTTCAATTGAATGGAACTCGTCAAGGCTACCTATTCCGGGAGCTTTCAATGGGTGCCCTCTGAAGTTTCTACTTTGGCTGCCTCCTGTGGAGTGGAAGGCCTTGGAATCCAAGCAAGAGCAACAGGCAACACAACCAGGCACGTGCAGAGTGCAAGGTGCATGCTGCTGTATTTGAGAAAGCATTTTCAGAGCATCTGAAAGCAGTCTGGGCCATAGTTTACCTAGTGTCAAAACCCACCAGCCGCAGGAAAATAAGTGAGCAAGGAGCAAGACATATGCAGAGGTCATTATCAAGTCAATATCCCCAAAGTTAGCATTATCAAGTCAATATCCCCAAAGTTAGCATTATCAAGTCAGTATCCCCAAAGTTAGCATTATCAAGTCAGTATCCCCAAAGTTAGCTCAAGGTCAGACCCAAACAGGAGAAATTCCCTTAACCCTTAGCTTCCATCTCTCTGAAGAATGATTAGGCCATCTAAACACATTTAAAGTTGTAAAATGGCTTTGTCAAGAAATTCACAACCACCTCTCTCCGTAACTAACTTCCTCATATCCAGAAAGTCAGGTTTTTCACCTCTTATGGGCCAGTGTGAAGCATCTCACCTGTTTGACACCATATTCAAAAGCTTTCTGGGCTAGCCGTCCAGGCCCCTCCACGGTTTTCCCATCATCATTAGGGCCCCAGCTTGCACTGTAAATGTCCACATGTCCAGGGTTGAATCCAATGGAACTGGCCTCAATGGCATCAGTCACAATGCCGTCCAGCATTCTTATGCCTGAGCAGCAAAACACACACACAGCAACACGGCCATGTCAATATGTACGTGTGGAAAAGCACAATGCTCTTTATAGTCATATTTTTTAAGAGTCAAAAACAAGGTAATTACTGGACGTCCCCTAATGCCTACCCAGCTACTAACAGCTCGGAAGGAAGGGATAACTCCCTGTCCCCATATACTTCCTTGTCTGCCACTCCAGAGGTGAGACTGTGTGTGCACTATGCAGGCAGCTTGTCTCCAGCTGTGTCAAAGCTCTGTCCCCAGTCATACCCCTGTGGTCGAAGGGGAGTTGTATCTTTGGATAAGAAGAAGTGGCCATGGTTGCTGTCAATTACAGTCCTTAGCTCCCTCTGCCACCCCTCAGACAGGCCCCCATCAGCCTGAGTGCTTGTGGCTCCACCACGAATAGCTGCAGCCCAGTTTTTGCCACACAAAGGACACCGGACAGGAAACTGCAGCTTGCAAAGATCCGTCCACAAAAGGAAAGTTAACAGGGAGAGAACTCTTGTTTCTAAGCACTGATTAAAAATAACCCCAAGGCCATCCTTTTATGTGTTTGCAAAGAAACATTTTCAAGGAGCATGCTTCTTTTTCTTCTGAATAGCTTCAAGGATAAAATCCTGCCAAGACTTTCCCTCCTGAGGGGGCGTCATGTCGTATGGGGAGATGGAGAACACGGCCGCTCTTGGCTGTTCCAACAGCCTGGCGCCCATTATCGGGCGCGGGGAGGCAAAAGCAATTTGGAGGTACAAGCAGGTACCTCGTTATTCCTGGCTTCGGGCTTACAGTTCAGTGGTGTGCACAGCCTGTGGTTTTTCAAATGATTATTTACTATGGAGCAGAGGCAAAAGAACATGCCATTGACATGATCAGCCCAAGTCATATTTGTGAAAATAGAAAGTTGTTTAAAACTGCATTTGGAAGAAAAGTCAGACAACTCTGCTACTTAGTAGCTACGTGACTGTGGGCAAGCCCCTTAACTCTCTGAGCCTCGGCCTCTTCAACTGTAACGTGATGATAATAGCAGCTCATGGGCATGGATGACCTCCTACAGAGTCATCATTATACAAGGCCTCACGTGTATGAACGCACCTGTCCTTACAACAGCTGTGTGAGGTGGATGTTGTAATTCTCATTTTACAGGTACAGCGGCTGAGGCCAGACAGGTGTGTGACTTGTTCAAGGTCACACAGTCTGAAATTGGGAAGTTAGGATTTGGATCTTAGAAATGAGGCACCCTCATCTATCCCGTTAACTACCATCCCATAATGATGACTATAATGTGTTGTATGGTAAGTGGTTGTCATGCATTAGGTAACTAATAGATGAAAATTATCATTTTAAAAATACATCAAAGGGTGAAGTAATTTAAAAATTCAGTAGGTCTAGAATCAGAAGTCTTGGGCATCACTATATTTTGTTAACTTTAAGACAAATGCTTGTGATTTTCTTTTTATAAAATTAAGGAATCAGATGACTCTCTCACAGGCTGTGCTGTTTAGTTCATCAGGACTTCAGAGAATTCTTTTTCTAGTTGATTGCATAATTTGTGCTTCTGCCTCTATTTTCTTAAAATTAGCACAGTGCTTTGAAGATGCTAGTGACAAAGGAATCAGGAATGATACTTAAGAATCTGGGAGTCTCCTGTATCGATAGAAACTCGTTGTATATGTCCGGGTGTGTATTTATTGGGTTTCTGAAAAGGAACCCATGACAAAATTCAAGGCACCTTTATGTAGGCATTAATGGAGTATGCTCTACAATCGATGTTTTTGTGGTTGTAGTTTTTGAAAGCCAAACTAAACTGAGTTTATAGCAGACTGGCGAAAGCCTGCTGGTAGAAAGAGCGGGGAGAAACACTTGCTTATCTGATAGCCCCTTCGGAGGAAAGCGCTCTGAAGCCCCTGACCCTTCTCCATGGGAACATGGGTGCGTCAGTGACTCTTCCTGACCCTCCACAGGGCTCAGCCAAGTGAAGGCACCAACAGGAGGTTCTGGATTCCCCTCTGGCTGCAAGTAGCTCTGTTGATGTGCGCAAGGCCACAGTCCCTGTCCAGTGGCTCTCTCCCATGGCCACAGCTTTCTCCCCTCATTTTTTGCTGGTCTCTCCTTTCCCTTGCTCTGTAAGACCTAAAGCTGTGAACATCTGCCTACATTCATTAGCCCTGTAGTTCTTGGAAATGGCATCTTTATTAAAATTACCTGCAGTTACCCAAATGGCAATAACCATGTGTTTTCCTATATGGACTCTCACCAAAACAAGTAGCGATACTACATCCTCATTACCAAAGATACTCTTTGGGTACTTAGTGTAACAAGTATTTTTTTTTTAAGTTCTTTACTATGAAGTTAAGAACTACAGAATTGAGAGGCAGGGAAAGTCTTTGCCTAAATTTATCTTCTCCTTCTGTTCCCTTAGCAAGCCCTCAGGAACAAACCCTTCTAAACCAGAACATTGAGAAAATTAGATTTTGTTCAAGTACTACCCAACATTTCCATGTTTGCCCCCTGCAAAGTTGTATGGACTCTATTCAGCTCTCCATTTTCCAGGAATCCAGATCTATTGATCTGGTTGCAAATCACATTCATGTCCTACAGCAAATTTTGTATGGAACCCATTTCTTCCTCTGGTTGTTGAAAGAAAAGTATTCCTCCCACCCCCTACCCCATTTCCAAGGGTGATGCAAGCTTCAAATTGCAGTGCTGGACAGGACCCCCCCGTCCCCTGCCACTTACCTCCGACCCTGGAGTTGTATGCAACTCCCACTCCACACTTGTGATTGTTGGCTTGCATGGCAATCTCTCCTGCACACCTGGTCCCGTGTCTAGGAAAGAAAAAACAAGAATCACACAACAGAAACAAGGGCAAGCATCTGGGCCTGAATGTGTGGTCCATGAATATGTGAACTTTTCATTCATCTCGTGGCTGGTTTTCTTCCCATTAGCATTAGATGAAGTTTATGTTCTTATGAGGGACACGGGTTCTAAAGCCAAATTACATGAATTCACACTCTGGTTTCTGTCACTAAATGACCTTGGCTAAGTTACTTGGTCTCACAGGGTTGTTGAGAAGACCACAGGAGACAGTGTGTGCAGAGTACTGAGGACAATGCCCGATGTACAGTAAGCACCAGGAAGTGTGAGCCACTGACAACTATTATGAGAACTCTGACACTCAGGAGTAGTTCCCCCCAACCCCCTCTGCCCACACAAAATATGGCTCTGTTTCATTCTTTTGCATAGAGGTGACTCTTCACTTTTCTCCCTAGTGGCTGCCTTGGATTAGGCTATCCTGGCCCAGCCCTAGCAGGGTATGACAGAACCCAGGCCCTTTTGAAGTCTGCCTCCTCTCCTTTACCCATATACACTACATTGAAATGTCGGAGGAGTTCCTGCAACCAGGAAGAGTGGGAGCTTTTCACAACACACCACAGACTAATTGACAATCAAGATGCTCCTACAACTCTGACGGAGAGCAAACTCTGACCCTGAGCAAAATGGGCATGCACAGGCAGAGAGGATAATTGATGCTTTCAATATCAGTTCCCACCACTAATAGCTCAATTCTGAATTCTGCGGGTGATAGCTGGCTTTTCTCACCACCATCCTGACCCAGGAGGACCCATACATCAAGAGCACATCCATGTGAAGGCATCTCTTTCACAGCTTTGCTCCACTGTGGAAACACCTGAGAGTGGGGTGAAGGCTCTTGGTGGCCTAGCAGAGCTGTTGGCTGGATACAGCTCTGGCCAACATAAAGGAAAACGACGACCGAAAGGAAAAGAGGGGAAGGGCTAGCTCTGAACAACTTCTCCAGCCAGCCAGCTACTTTCAGATACCACCTGCCTGGCTGCCTTCTGATTCAGCCTGGAATGGAATAGAAACCACCTACCTTGGCTGGGCCACCCAAAGTCATTCCTCTTAGCTTATCCTTCTTTCCTGAAACACCAAAGATGACTTCCTGGTTCCTCCCACTGCATGGTGTTCCTGCTCCTTCATGTTACTATTGGGTGGGAATCCTTAGCCAGAACAGCATCAGGATCTTTAGTTCAAGGTCTTTCCTGATGTGGCAGGCATCTGCTTCTTTGAGGTTTGCTAGCATTTTTCCCCTTTTGGCAAGTGGCCCTCTCTGACTCCTTAGGATTCTGGCAAGCCTGGGGGCCCCTCCTCTCAAGAGTGTTCATGATTTCACGCAGATTCTAGGAAAGAGAACCATAGTCTTTCCTGGGAACCTTGAGCTTATTTAAGTTCCAAGGAGCCATGTGGCACTTGTTGTCAGGCAAGATTCTATTGAGAATGAAGCCAAGTAGGGGTGAGGCGCCTAGGAGGTACAGAGTGAGTGATTGGTGCCCTAAGAACATTTGAGTACAGCTATTGGATCTTGAGTACTATTGAGGACTATTGGATCTTGCAATACCTGAAACTAGAGTACCCCTTAAATGGAAGTTTTTTATTAATCCCCATTTTGCTTACTCTTTGAGTTACGATTTTTTTCTCTGGCAGAAGCTGTCTGGGCCCAAACACCCATTCTCTGAGAAATGTGAGCATATCTGAACACAGGAAGGCATTGCAGGCTTTGTTGATGAATTGGCGCAGTCTGCCTTTGCAGGAGAAATTCAGTTGTCATCCTCACAGAAATGTCCTTCCAGAAGTCACCATTGCCCATGTTTCCATTTATCCAGGATGAGACACAGGGCCCAGGTAGCAAAAGGAGCCAGAGCACATCTCCATCCTGAGCCAACAGATTCAGCCCACTGACAACGCCATGAGCATTGTGCCTCTGCTCTGAAAGATGATGCAAGGTGGCATCACATTATTTCCCCTGTATCCTGGGGATTGGCTCTTTTCTAGGGAAAGTTGCAGTAAGACTACAATATAAATACGGGTGTTGCCCACCCCCCTTCCCATATCTCCTCACTTCCCTCCTGCATACACTGAGAAAAAGGGAAGACCTTACCAAAGTGTGCCTATGCCATTCCTTCTAGACCTGCAACTTCTAGACCTCTTTGGAGGCCAGCCATTGAGATGAAAAAAAACCCTCTATGATCTTAGAACAATGGCAGTAACTGGCATTTAAACAAATTGATTTTAAGAAAACTTATTCCAGAAGATAAAGACTACTATTATTCTGGTGAAAATATCCTTGCCACACATGTTATTTAGCTAGAAAAATAATCTGTAATTGGTGTTGAAATACTGACTATAGATCCATGCCTGCTTAATCATCAGAGCTACCTGCACTTTCGTGATTTTATTTAGTGATTCCTCTTTTGATTTGCAGAGGAGCAAGTGCAGCTTCTATTAGTCTCATTTACATAGTAATAAAGAACTGTTGTAGAAGAGATAGCTTGGAGAGATAAAAACCCTTGAAATTGGGAGATAATAGGCCTCCAATTGCTAGAAAGGCTAACAAAATGGGACCATTCATCTTCAAAACCTAAGGGCTTTATGTCTGACAACATGCTAGATTGGCAACTCTATTTTTTTATTATATCTTTTGAAAAATGATAGGGATGCTACCTTTTTGGTCGATAGACAAGAAAACCCTGAGAGGTAGTTGTTCCCTGTGTCATTTTCAAGTAGCAGTTTCTGAGCTAGCTCAGAAAATTGACTTGTCTTTTCTTCGATTCCTAACGGATGATATTATTCTTGTCATGACTTCCCACTGACAGAAGGCCTCATTCCGTGGCTGCTGAATGAGAAGCCCTGATCAGCATTATCATCCTCATCACTGTCGTTGGCTTCATCATCATCCCTGCAAACACCTTTTTAAGGGACCAGGTGGTGCCCAAGTTCATATATGTTAACACAGTTAATCCCCATAATCACCCAATTAAGTGTATATCCCTTATTAAAATTGATAAAAACCTAGGTACAAAGAGTTAAATAATTTGCTTAGGGTCACTCAACTAGGATTTGATCAAAGTCTGGCTCCCAAATCTGTGCTCTTAGCTGTTGGATTTTGCTACATTAACACCATGCTATGTGGAATGTCAGAGTTTTCAGGTAGACAGTAAATACCATTACATGGGGGCCTACAGCTCCCTGTGCTAAGAGAAATGTGGCTGTTATAATACCAGGTTGTGAGAGTCCCTCTTTAAGGGAGGAGGAAAGAGGGAGGCCTGAGTTACTCTTCTCAGGGCTAGAGAAACTCAGAATGATTGTTTCACAAGTGTGCACCTGCTGTGAAGCCATGACACAAGTTTTCACCCACATTGGTTCCTGAGGCCAGACCAGGATCTGCACAGGAAGGGGACTGACACATCCATCCAGGTCTCCTTAGCTGTACCTGTGTGGAACAAGCAGAGCTCCCCCTAAGTCTTAGCAAAAGGGGTAGAATGAAAGTTATTTTTATTCCATTCTAAGAAAGGTACCAATTTCTTCCATGGACTGGCCATCTACTTCCTTAGTAAGTTTTAACAATGTAGGGAACAGGAGTCTTGTCACTCATTTTAAGTGACAATAAAAAAAAAAATAGAGGCAGTGAGAGGCAAGTGATTTGCCCAAGCTCATCTTGTATACTGGTCATGGGCAAAGCCCTGACTATAGCCAGGCTACCATCATAAGGCTGTGCTCCAAAAGTAGATTTCCTCTTGGTCCTGCACTCTTCTGACTCAGAACGACAGCTCAGGGTCTGGGGGCCCTGCTCTGCCTCGGTGAAATACTCCCACCTTCTTCCAAGGGCATGCCTGCTGGTGGATTCTATTGTATTGTCATTGAGCTAGTCTAACATCTAAAGTGTGCTTGTAGTTAATGCCTTTGCCCAAACCCTCAGAGCAACAAGTGGCACTAAAAGAAGTCTCCATCTAAGGAGGAAATATACACCCCAAAGTTGAGACCAAGATGTGTGCCCCAGCCTCCCTTCCTTGGGTTCACTGGCCTTCTGGGAGGAGGGCACCATTCAAAGAAAGGAAGAATTTCAGGTCAATATTCATGCCCCATCTACATGGGGGTTCTGAAAGGGAATAAGGGACAGGGGTGGCGGTGGGATGTGGTTGGAGGTGGGGGAAGGCCTGACTGATACAAATTAGGTGCCAATCCAGAGAGAAAAGGGCAACACTGGATGTGCCATCTACCAAAAACTCAGTTACTTTGCTATTTACACCCCTACTTGTAGCAGCAAGGCCAACTTTTGGCCTTGACTTTGATCTATCCTTGTGCAAGTCTCTTTTGGGTGGAGAGAATGAAGGGGAAAGTTGATTGTCCCCTTGAAGTCTATGAGAGATATCAGTCTGAGCAAAGATGAGCTCTCCTTTGAGGCTGTGTGTGTGTACACAGTGAGGTTTCTTTGGGGCTGGGAAGAGGGTTAAAAGCCTCTTGATCTGGGTCTTTCTTTGGTCGCTGTGGCTCATGGCCTCCCTTGACACCCCGTGACTGCCATAGAGAGATTGTTAATCTAGGGGTCAGGTGCTGTCCTCTTTCTCTTCTCTTTGGTTCACATGCAGCAGGAACTCTGGAGGAGGCTTCTAACAGGTTCCACATCCTGTAGGCTGTTCTGGGCTTGGCCAGGTCTCAGCTGCACTTCTGCCGGGTACTTGGCCACGCCCTTCTCGGTGCATGGGTCAGAGTGGCTGTAGCCACCATGGAAAGTTGTAGGGATTTGCTAATACGTATGTCTTCATGTCTATTTATCTTCATGACTGACACCAAATACCTTGCTATTAGTAAAAGATTCATAGAGGAATTGGGGGCAAACTCAAAATTTGTCCACTTTATGTCCTCACCATTCTTTTTAAAGGTAACATTTGAGGTGAGAATTTCATGATATACGAAGTTTAATTAAACTATGGCTCTATAAACCAAAAGGAATATAAAAAAAAAGAAGTTATCTTTGGTTTCTGTTTCAAAAGCAAGAAAATACTGTGGTATGGATGGGGTACATTACTATTTTCTGAGAGCTGGAATGTACACCCAATTTATAATATAATTTTCTCCAACAAGATAAAAGCATTTTAGAGCACTTTATTCCCCCAAATGCATTTACTCACTTGTTCTCATTTGTGGGATCATATCGGGGAAATGGATCGTGGTCATTATCGTTAAAATCATAGCTAGCCTCTGGATCCTAAAGAGACAACAAAAGTAACACTGTAGCACCATTTTTATAAAGGTAGCACATCCCAGGCCTTCTACCCCTCCCTTTCCATCCTGGCCACCGGCTCAAAAGCCTGTATTTTGGAGCTTCTGGCCTAGGAACTGAATATTTATTGAATATTTATTACACCACAAACCAAGCAGCTACAATGAAGATGGCAACATGAGCCAGCTTACAATTCTCAAGGAATTCTAGCAGACCTGCAGCTCCTGGGCTGCACTAGAAGCTCAGCCATGTTTTTCAGATGAGAAAGATGAAGCCCAGAGAAGCTGAGTGGCTCCACTGAGGCAGTAGAGCTAATTAGTGACCCTCTGGTGCTTAAGTCTCTTTGACTACAGGTGCAAAGTCATGGTTATGGTGTGGGGGTCAGGGCCCTGATGGGCTCCTTCAGTCTCCCCAGGAATATGATATAAGCATGTGATTTCATGAAAGAGAGTGTGCTTGAAAGGCAAGACAAGCTTCCAGGACCCACCCCCCTCTCCACCAGCTTGCTGCCCCTCAGCCTCTCCCACACAGGAATTCTGAGACCACTGCTGCTACTGCTCCTTATGGTCCAGTAGCTCCTGCCTTCCACCCTTTGCTATGCTTTCTCATCTCTTATTTTCCTTCACTCTTTATCTTGGATTTATGACTGCAGGGACATTGGATGGGTGGAAAGGGTGAAAGACAAGGGACAGTCTTAAGGATGAACTGTCCACTACTCCAATCTGAAGACCTAAGATACACTATGGAGTTTGCGTTATATTACGAACTTCATGAACAATTAAACAAATAATTTTCATTCATTCATTCATTTTTTTTCATTTCAAGTAAACTTTTCTTTCTCAGCTTGGCATTTTTTTGCTGTGTGGCATTCACACTGACTTTTTATGGAAGGAATCATATTCACATAACTTCACAATGTCAAGGAAACTGACTCTAATGGATGTGAGGAGGAAGACTGAGAAAATGATTTTTCTTTGGGCTTGATTTGATTAGCTCAAGGCCCCCCAAACACTGAGTGGCTCAGAGTCTGAATAGTTGTTAATAATTTAGTTGGTGAAGGTACCTCCACTCCTCCCACCACACATGCTTTCATACAATACTTGGCCCCGCTGAGTTCTTCCAATGGCCCTTGGTATAAAACAAGTTCAGAAGCTGGACAGAGGCTGAGGGGAGGAGCAAAGCCTTGTTCCATCACCCCAGGGGCTCTCATTAGAGCAACACCTGCCTTGAAGAGAAAAAAGCCCCAACTGTATGTCTGCATAGACAGCTCCCTAAGTTGTAGGTATGGGAGGGCCCAGACTCACATAATTGGCATAAATGTCTGTGTGGTTCCACTCCAGGCCATCATCCAGTACAGTGATAACAACTCCTTTACCCGTGATGCCTTTTTGCCAAACAGGTATCACATGAAGATCCAGCTTGGGCAGGGCTGCAGTCATCCTGGTGTCTTGCTGATTAATAAAAACAAAGAAGAATCAGTAAAATAATGATTTTCTTGCTACAAATTGGGAACTTAAGCTCCAACATGGAGACACATCTTTCTTTTTCCTTGGGTCACTCCACTCTTTAAAAGATGGCAATGAGATGAAATTAAAAAAAAAAAAGTAGAGGGCAGGACCAAATGAATCATCAGAGCTCTGTTCTTCTTCCAATATTCTAATAGAAAATCTCTTGGAAGGATGAATCACCCTGGGTCGTTTCTCTTTGAAGCTTTGAAGAGGTTTGTCCATGAGTTTTTTTTCATATTAATATGATTGAGTTCCTCATTGGCTGATGAGTTACTTGATGTCTTATGTTTCCATCTGCCCCCTGAGCTTATGTTGCCATACTGAACTCACATTCTGATGTCTTGGGCACAGTCACACATATATGTGTTATGATTTTTCCTCATCTAGAAAGTGCAGAACCTGGAAGGCTCAGGAGACTGTGAATTCAACAGGAGATGCAATCTAATTGTCTATTTTCAAGTATGAGTGATTTAGGATCTATGAGAGGAGATGTGGGGATGTCTCTTCCAGACAACTTTTCTGAGGGTTACAGTGTGAGGTGTTGAGTGGGAGAAGAGCTGGGCAGCAAGAGGACATGAATCTAAGCACATTTCCAGGAATGCAGGAGACCTATGTCAGGTGCCTGGGGAAGGCGTCAATAAAAAATAAGTAACAGCCATCAAGTGTCAATGAATAGACTACTCCTTGCTGATGCTCCTCAGAAAGAGGTGCAGGGGGGTGGGGGAAGGGAGAAAACAAGAATTTATCCAACCAGCATAGAGCTGAATCTCAGGGGTTGGGAACTACACTCAACGTATTGGCCAAAGCTACAGAAGAAGGTCTCTGTGTCAAATGCAGGTGCAATTATGGAGCATAGCTCTGGAACCATGAATTATGACCCCTACTACTAGGGACCATGTGATTTTGGCAAATTGTTCAACTTACCAGTGTCTCTGTTTCTTCATCTGTGAAATGGATATAGTAACTGAATCTAAATTTGTGAGTAACAAATAAGTCAATTCCTGTCAAACACCTAACAATGGTATTTGGTATAGAGTAAATGCACAAGGGCAGGTGAAGAAGGCTCATTTGCTGCAATGACCAAGTGCTGCTTAGGTTACCAGAATGACAAAAGGAACTTCTCCCCTTTTCCATGCATTATGCAACTAAAGTATCTAAGCCTTTGCTTATGGTTGTCATGTGAAAATTGTGCAATATTCTCCACAACAAGTACTTCTACTAACTTGTATTGCTACTGTAGAGGCTTAGGATTAAACAGAAGAGAGAAGAACCTGTAGGAAAACACTAAACAAGTCTAGACATTTCAAAGCAGACTTTCTTTGTATTCCTGCCTTCAGCATCATTTGGAGATTCTCACCTACGGCACATAAGAACTGACAGCTAGGGCCCTATCCACCAAATCAGGGCCATTGCACCATGCGAGTGATTTAGAGGGTTCTCAAGAGTAATTTTAACCAAAAGTGGGATTTTTGTTACTAGAATTGTTGTTGGAATCTCTAGCGTGGCAAGACATGATTCTTCCATCCTTGTATCAAATTAGCTTAGGAGGGCAAAATGATGACAACTCCTCCCTTCCTGGCAGGTGAAGATCTGTGTTTCAGATCCATGTACCTGGCAAGTCAGAAGAACCGCAGCCCTAATCTCCAGATAACACTGGGTTTCTCATTACAACAAAACAACCCATTGCATAGATGTAAGGCAGTCCTGGAGGTACTTACCAAGTACCACTGCTGGTTCCACATGGGATCATTGAAGAGGTTCAATGCAGAGTCTCCTAGAGCAGAACGTTTGCTTCTCTCTTTCTCATATTGTTGTTCAGCCCAGATCACCTACAAGGAGTATTATAGAAAGGAAATCACAAGTCCAAGAGCCATCTCTATGGAATAATCTTTCCTCTATCTCCTGTGCTTTTCTCATCAGAATTCAGGCAGCTCCGTAATATTTTCATTTGACCATAGATCAAGCTGGCAGCTCAGTGAGAAGGGACTGCCCACTGGTGGGGAGGGAGCGGGGGGCGAGCATTCCTTCTATCACAGTAAATTGTACCTTTAGGAAGGAGGAGATGCAGTCAGAGAAGCAATGATTCCCTCCAATTATTTACACTGTGGTTACACTGTAGGTGAAAATTTAGCATGCTTTCATCAGCAAATAGTCTGTAATACTCGTTTTTTTTTTTTCTGTTGAAATTCCAGGACTCTGAAGCTGAAAATTTGTGCATTTTCATGGAATGAGTCAACAAGGTAAGAGAGGCTGCTGTGGTGGGGCTCTTACAGCTTAATTTCTTTCTTTACAAACGAAAGGTAGAAATTGCAAATATAACTCAAGACAAGAATGGTGCTCTGACTTTGTGACTTTGAATCTTTGTGTTTTAAGCCTCTGCCTAAGAGTATTTATCATGAGAATCAGATCTGAGGTGATGAATGAGCATTATTGACCAGGCACACTTGCTGTTAATTCAGTCTCATGTATTATGCAAAGAGATCTGACAATATGATAATTACCTGCCCCACATCTATAGCATAATCCTATTATGGAATGGAGGCCCTGGGGGACTGAGGGGCTGTGTTGTAGTTATATTCATTGTGAAACAATGTTGTGCTTTTATTTGGGGGCAACATGACTATTTTCTACAGCAAATAAATCTTTTCTGTTATATACAGTCCATTATGTGGTGGGATTTTATAATATGAGAGTCCTTGTGAGTCAGATCCAAAATAAAAACAGTAAAATAATCTGTAACTAAAACTATCCACCAAGACTGTCCAGTATTTTCAATAAGAAAATATACTGCAAACCTGTTATAAACACTGGGAAGGACTTGGAGCTAGAAATTAGCCACTATCATTTATTTTTAAGGTCTTTGTATTTTCAAGCTTAATTGTTTTGGCTTAAAATACCTTGATGCTTGGAATACACTGCCTGTCATTTCAATTGGCATTTTGGAAGCTGACTGAGAGGGGATAAGTACTAATCTTTGAGTCAACTACAGTTGGAGATTTCATTAGCCGACTTGTAAAGATGGACGATGGCCACTGCACTTAACAGTGCTCAATTGCAAGGATATTATCCCTATCAAAAAGAGCAATTAAATGAAAATCAGAGCAATTTTAAAAAATGGAATATAAGAAGAGGCACTCTGCCATCTGATCAGATAAACATCCAGTTGTAGAAAACAGTGTTATGATTAAAGTCATTAACTCAAAATTATATATTAATACATAAAAGAGCAGACCAAATAGGACAAAGAGCATTGGCAGTGTCTTTCTGTTATGTGTATAATAGGTATCATGTAATTAACTGTAAATAATGCTTTGGTCTGGAAAGAGCATTAAAAGCCATCTAGTCCACCCTTCCCCCTGTAGGCTTCTATGGTTTCAGAATTTTTCCCAAAATAAAATTGTTCTAGAACTAATTTCTCATAGGATTATATAAACTCCTTTTTCATGGAGTTATGTTGGAGAATAAATTCTTAGCTCTTTTTTATTGTGCCTGGGGATTCCTCTCAAAATCAACTATTCAATACCTAGAGAGTAGAACTGGACCATCTGCTCATTTTCATGAGATTCTTTGAGTGAGAATAATAGTTAAGTATGCTCCACTCTGTCCACTGTTCCCCACTGAAGATGAGAAGGGAGGTCAGTTTGACTACCCTGTGCATTAATACTGGGAATGCATTCAGGCAGAGAAGGAAATCTCTGTTGCCTTGCCTAAGGACCAAGCCTTGCCAGAGTGTTGAAAGTTATCCTACTTTTTAGAGCCCATGCTCAATGAACCATCTGCATTGGGGGGGTGGGGGATCACTAATGGAAGACATCACTGGGCAAGAAGACTTTTAAAATAAGGTTCATAGATTGCAGTTTGTCATAACTTGACACAAAGAGCTAGCAATGGATGTAACGTGAGCTGTGGTGTCCCTGGTGTCCTGTCCATGGTCCTGAGACAATACTCTGCATTTGTCAGGGCCTGCCACTTATATATTTGAACACTGGTGGCCAAGGCCAAATCATTCTCTACTCCCCCCATTTGTCTTCTAATTTTAATACTTCTATTGGTTTCAGAATAAATAAGATGTAAACTACTTCCCAGGCTTAAAGAATTCCATGTACTTTCTATCATCTTTCTGTCATATCCTTTTTTTTTTTTCTTTGAAGTTGAGTGGATCTTTTCAATCCTCTCAAGAAGAGGATGTTTTCCATTTATCATAGTAATTCTCTAGGGTGTCCAAGGCAACAGAAATCATGTATACAGATATCAGGCCAACCAGGATAAATTTCACTTAGTATGACATAATTTTAAGAAAAGCAACATTGTGTAGAAAATTTCAATACTCCTAATGCAGTCAACATTTTTTATTGATATATTTGCTGGCCTTAAAAATAGACTTCAAAAATCAATATGTATATTAAATATGTGTTCAAATTGTCCCTTCCCTGTTACCTATGTTCATTCTGGACATTTCCTGCTGTCATCTAGCCATCAAATCTGATTAAAAATCACTATGAAAAGAGATCGAATGGTTTGGGTCAAACAACACAATAGTTGCAGAAGCATTTGACTCACAAAGATATGGATTTACAGCTCTCTCATAAGCACTAATTCCCTATATAGCAAAATCAAATAGAATTGGCAGAATGTTTTCATTTATGCTCAATTGTTATGGAAAGCAAGAGTCATATATTTTTTTGAATCCCCACATTGGTGCTAAACTGATTCGTACACAACAGGTAGATAATAAAAGTTGTTGATTGATTGTACTATCAAAATGTTTTACTAATGCTGCCACCTGATTTTCAGTATTCACTTTCATGTTCTTAGATTTGTGGGAAGATAAATACAATCAGCTTTATAGATATATAAGGCATATATAATTAAAGTATATATATAGTTAGTGCAACACAATTCAATATTATTGTGTACAATTATAATCTGTGGAAAGAAACTAGACATTTTACAGATGAAAAATCACATCACGATAAAAAAGAATCACATTTTCAAAGTGCATTTGCTCTTATTAATAATCATAAAGAAAGTAAATAGGTCAGGGTATTGATTTGAGAGCAGTGTACAACACTTACACGGTCATCATCAGATAATCTCTTCGTAATGTGGAGGGCACTTCTTCTAGACCTTCGGGGATGGTTTTTATGTTTGAATAAGTAGTGATTTTCAAGTGATCCAATCTATAAAAGAAAAAAATTAAAATCTACTTCCTCAAACAAGTATATGTGGTCTAGTTTGAAACTAAACTGCTCTAGAGACAGGCCACCTTTATTTAGTCCATCCTGTGTATTGGAAATTAACCTGTTTTCTTCATGAGGAAGGCATTAAAAGATGTCCCTCTGGAGATGATCTTGGGCTCACAGTGACATGTGATGCCTCTGTTTCACATATTTTAGGAAAACTACATTTAGATGAGTGTGTGTGCATGTATTTGTGTCTGATAATATTGTACATATAGACATTTCTCAAAATATTGTCCATATAATAAAATGTTTCAAATTAGAGAACAATTGTTTGTGGGAAGCAAGCAAACCCCTAGGGTACTATCTATGATCAGTGCCACATTCAGCTAAAATAATTTGTTGTTGCTATAAAATGTAGGCCTTGATTCCATAATGATAATTTCCATCAGCCAATGGTGACCATTTGATTTCCCACTAGTTCAAGGCTTTCAAGAAAGCACATGCCATGTTTAGAATAGGTGCTCCAACTTAGGGTGTGTGTACTTTGGACAGCTATCAATACCTTTGGTCCCTTTAGAACTATGTTCAGCTTCTTTTAAGCTGGTGTCCCTATACACAAATCAGTACTAAATTTGAAGCTACTGAGTCCTCTGGATGTTCAGTGTGTTTTTAATTAAGAGACAAACAGTCGACTACAGTTTATTTCAGAAGTATGTTCTTTAAATTGGTGGTTCTCATCACCTAGAGAATTTTTTAATGGACATGCTTGGGCCTTGATCCAAGCCTGAACCCTGGCATTGAATTGTCTATAAGCTACAGAAGGACATGGGAAAAGATCACTGATGGTGAGTCAACTGGTTTTGCTTCTTCTCACTACCTTGATCGTGACTATCCTGAGGCCATATGTGGCGTAGGCTAGTAACAGTAAATTTGTGTAATTTTTGTAATTACAATTAACAAAGAGAAAAATAAGCAGAACAGCAAAGCAGTATCAGTCTTTATAAACAACTACTATTTTCAAAACTTGTTAGCAATGCCATTTTAATTAGAAATAGCCAGAGGAAATAAAGCATTGCAAATCATATGTAAACTTAGTTGGGTTTTCCCTGCTATGTTACAATGGTTCTTATGACTGTGCCATCTCCATCCCCCAAATTCTCCCAAGGGTACTAATTTTTTTTTTTTTTTTTACTTTCTGGCTTTATATTTTATTTGTTTGAAAAGCAGTTCTCACATTCAGTGGTCCAGGTTTGGCTTTGTGTCTGGGGCTAACAGGGGATAAAACAGAGGGGATTTTACTTTGTTTTGTTTTGTTGTTGTTTCCCTCTCTCCCTATTATTTTCTGTACAATTACTAGTCCTACTTTCAGTAGCTGTCAGAGGTACACAGGATTAAGTCCCCAGTTTTTGCCTCCCCTCTCCCAGTAAGACATACAAGATTTCCACGATTCCCACTACCCCCCCAGTACAGCTCCATCTGCTACTGTTTTTTGCCCCTCCAGAACCCGGACAACTGCACGCAGTTGAGCTACTCTGTGGCCCTGTTTCCTCCACCTCCAGTCTCACCCTGCTCTCCTGGCAGCACCTGACTCTCCTTCCTAAACCCTGTGCAAATGTTTCCTCCGCTGGGCTGGCTTCTTTCACTTCTCCCAGACCGCCTTACACCTTTACGTCCTCAGTGAACAAATATCCTATTCACTTGCTATCATTGGCTTCTAAGCCAGTCTCTGGCCAACCCAGCGTTTCTTTCTCAGCACCTAACACCTAGCCCGGCATAGAGCCAGGGTTGTGCAAAAGCAAAGCGCTCGGTCTGCCGCTGGGACACTGCGAAGTCAATCTATCAAAGACTGCTCGACTCACAAAGTTGGAAACCGCAGCCTCCAGCGAGAGAAGGCGTATTCCCCGGAGGATTCGATCTATGGAATCGCCAACGCCCACGCGGATTACTCATCCATGACTTCAGCGCGCCTCAACCACCCCCTCCAGAGAAAACGCGCCAAAATGTTTTACAACTCCCTCCTCCCCCGCTTCGATGCGGACCAACTTCTAAGGCAAGGGTTCTGAGTCAAGGAAAAGGAAAGCTCTAGATTAGAAGTCACAGCCCCCTGAGGCCTCCTCCGGACAGCGCAGCTCAGCGGGCTCCCTAACCTGAGCGCCCCCGCCTGCCCGGGCTACCTAATGAACCCCCACTTGCACAGGCTAAGGTTTCCACCTAAGCCAACTCTCCCTGGGAAAAGGATTACGCACTTGACAGGCACGAGAAAAGCAAAGAAACTGATCCCCTGCCCCAGGCAGCCCGGAGGCCTAACCCTAAAGGCGCCCTGGACAAGCAAAGTTAGGGGGCTCGGACTCTCCAAGTTCCCAGAGACAACCCGGAGCTCCCCAAAGAGGCATAGAAATGGTCCCTTGTCTTTCACCCACCTCTCCTCCTGCCAGCTCCCCCGGTCACTGCGTGGTCCCCCGACCTCCGGGCCGCGTGTCCGGGCAGTTGGCGCTCTCCCAATGCCCTGGGCGTGCCCCCACATGCTACCAACAAACATCTCCAAGCCGGCTCGGCCCCTTGCAGCGAGACTTGGATCTGCTGCTGCCATATTGGCTCCTGACGCAGACTGCCCGAGTTGTCCCGGGGGAAGGCGCGCACTGCCTCTCCCGGGGGGCGCTGGGCTGGTGAGAGTCTGCGTGCATCTCAAGTTCCCAGAACAAGCCTGAAGCATTTCTCTTGCAAACCGCGCGGGAACAGATTCCAATCCTAGAGCGGACAACCGCAAGAACCAGCTCAACCCAGCTGCAGCGGCTCCCTTCTGCCTGGCTGCGCCCAGCTCAAACAGTAAATAATGCAAGGCTTCTCTCGCTCCCTGCGCGCCAGGGGCGACAGCGGGAGAAGCTCCGGGCTCTCTCGGCCACACTCGGTGCAGGGAAGTGCAACCGGGCTCCCACTTGAGAGACCGCGCTCTCCCGTCCGGCCAGTCCCCCTGAGCCCCAGAAAGTTTCTGGAAAGTGCAAACTCTTACCTGACCCAAAAGGTCATAGCCCAGCTCCTCAGCGATGGCCGAGGCTGCCTCCGGGCCCCCGGGGATCTCCGCCGCCCATTCATTGACAAACTGCCTCCTGGCTTTTGCGCTGTTCAGTGCACACCAAGCGCAAAGGAGGGCGAGAGCGGCACGCTGCAGAGTCCAGGCTCCTCGTTCCATGGCTCACACACTCGTCCGCACACAAGTGGGAAGGAGGAGGGAAAAGAAGCCGGAGAGGGAAAAAGCCAGACAGACTCGCCCTTCCCACCCTCGGGCTCTGGACCACTCCTAGCTCCGGGCTGCTCTGTGAAGAGCTGGGAGGCGCGCGAGGCGAGGCTGGGCGGCGGCGGCGAGCGCTCACTGAAGCGCTTCGGTCTCCCGGCTGAGTGGAGCCCCAGCCCTTCCCAAGCAGAATGGAAATGAGTGTTTACACGTCAAATCGACGAAAGCCATCTCTTGACGTCAGATCTACCTGGACCAAGATCTGGATGGCATTCCCGGCGGGGTGGAGACGCGGCTAAAATAAGCAGCGAGGGATTAGGGAAAGGAAGGACTCTTTGCTGGCATCGGTTGAGTCTGCTCCCTGCCGGCCCATAAATTCTGTGGCTGGGAGAAACATCACTTCTCAAAGAGAACGCCTCATTCGAATATAATTGCCCGGAGCCAAAGCCTGGAGAGGCGGCAGGGGTTCACCCCCTTGCATCCTTTTTCTTCTTATTTACTTTATTACCCTGTGTGTGTGTGTGTGTGTGTGGTGTGGGGTGGGGTGGGGTCGAGGTACGATTCTGCCGAGGGCTCTTTGGCTGTCAGTAGCCTCTTAGATCTTTCAGATCGGATGGAGGCTGGGAGGGCAGGGAGAAGGGGGAAGCCACTGCTCTCCCATTTTATTCTAAATCGCTAAAGAAAATGACAGCGCCAAAGCGATACATTTAACAATGAATTTTAAACCATACAAAGCACCCTTGTTTACAAATTTCCTTCCTCCTGTCCTGCTTCTTAAACTGGTAAAAACAATATCCAAAATTCTATTCCAGACACCATCCGAGCACATCGCAAAGCCAGTGTGCGTCAGAAAACTGATTAGCCACGCAATTTTTAAAAATCCAAGATTTTTTTTTATCAACAAGGGTCCCATGTGCCGTTGTGTTGACTCAAGGAGGAGAAAGAGCAGGTTTCACTAATCCTAAACTTTCCATTTTTCCCTCATTTTGGTGCTGAACCCAAGCAGTGCCATGCCTGACTTTCTGAGGAAGAATGTTCTCCTGTTTAAAGAGAACAAGAAAACATGTTAAGTGCACCCGTATCTGCTCACGCGAGGAAAATGAGTTCAGTTTACCTCCGCGGAGCCCGTTTGGAGCCTGCAAGATTGAACCTGACGGGAGACACCGGCGTGTCTGGAATTCAGCACCGAGATCTGGACAGCGGCGCGCGCGCCACCGCGGCCAAGCAGCCCTCCCAGCGCAGAGCCAAGATCTCCGCCCCGGCCAGCAGCAAACGGCTTCCCTCTCGGCTTGAGCTTTCCCCTTCTTTTTGAATAGCAAAAGAGGAAACTGGCCGCAGGAGGTGGTGTGGTTAGGTTCATAATCGTGACTACTTGGGTCTTGCTCATGGGCACGCATTGGAGTCAGCCCCAAAGTAAAATTGCAGGGAGGAGAAAGTGAGCAAGTGTAGTGCGTTTGAGAAAGGGATTCTTTCTTGTTTCTTTTTTTAAAGCTCCCAACCGCCGGGGGGCGCAATTTATTTCAGAGGAAGGGAAGAAAAGGGAGATAAATGTGTGTGTGTGTGTGTGTGTAGAAAGGCAACAAGACCTGCTCTGTACAAGAAGCAAATGAGACAAAACTTCAAAACATGGTGGGGGGTGGGGCTCAGGGATGCTAGCTAGCTGATTTTGTCTCTGTGTTTGCAGAAATGTGTACTAGGTTGCTAATTTATTTACCCGTAGTACATCTTGTCAAAAGCAAATGCCAGTGTTAATAAGACACGTGATGGGGCAGCGAACTGTTCTCATGTGAGATACTGCAGAATGGGCTCAGCTAGGTAGCTGTCTTGTGTGCTCTGTAAATCCACCTCTGAGCTGTCTTCCTTTCTCTTCGGGCCTCAGCCTGAATTGTGGCCTCAAGCTCTCCGGGGGTTTCATTCTCACAGCAGACAGATGCTAACTGTGCACTAGCAAGGCAGGAGAAACCTGCGGCAAATGTTTAATAACGGTAGCTACAGGCAGGGCAGGAACATGTGTGTCCCTTTCTTGTTATTGTTCAAATTAATCAGTTTGGCAAGAGTGTTGGCAATAAGTCAGTGACTCATTAATGGAGCATTTGTCTTAAATGGAGAACCATGCAAGTCTGGAATAAACAGTTGGTTGGTTTACCCACTATGGCAATCTAATTTCTCATGGAAAGAAGGTAGTATCCCCCTTAATACCAGGCAGATGGATGGATGGATGGATGGATGGATGATAGATAAATAGATATTATTCAGTTTTATATTCTGAAATTATCTGATTTTTATCCTGTGGATATTATTTGCTGCAATTTCTGGGATGCAAAAGAAATGAATTTTTCTAAAGGCTGGGGCTATAGATGAATTTAAAATCCATCTTAACTTTTTCATATCAATGGTTAATTCTGTCCTTCTTCTCCCTGGATCATAGTCATAACTTCGGTGTTATATTGTACATCATGAATGGGGAAGGGCAATTATCACCCTTAAGTAGGTTTTAATATTATTTATCTCATCTGATTAATTATATAGAAAACAGAATAATTCAGAAGCAAACAGGGCTGTGTTCCTATTGTGAGTGCTCAACCAAGCCAGCGCCATGCCTCTCATGGCTGCTTCCAATGCCCAGTTAATCATTTACTGAGTTTTCCAGGAGAGTAACAAGAATATGTTCAGAGAACATGTATAGATCCTTACATCTCTTTAGTCTTAGAAAACTAATTTTTTAAAACCTTCTGTTATTGTGAAATAAAACATGCACCCTCAAGTACACTAAGCAATGTGCTCAATGATCTATAACAAATAAACACTGTATAACCATTTAGGTGAAGAAAAATGCAATTTTAGCCCTAAATACTAAAAAACCAAAATTTTCAAGAAATAACCTAGGTTTAACAATTTCCAGCTACCATGTGAATTTGTCTGTTTGCTACAAGTAACAGTAACTGTACATACACATGAATGTGCAATTAAAAAATCTCTAATTAAACTAGAAGATATTTGATAACAGAATATATGAGTGGGTTTTCAAAAGTTCAAGGAAAATGCATATTATAAAAAGACGAACATAGATTCTTTTTTTTTTTTTTTTTGACAGGCAGAGTGGATAGTGAGAGAGAGAGACAGAGAGAAAGGTCTTCCTTTTGCCGTTGGTTCACCCTCCAATGGCCGCCGTGGTAGGCGCGCTGTGGCCGGCGCACCGCGCTGTTCCGATGGCAGGAGCCAGGTGCTTCTCCTGGTCTCCCATGGGGTGCAGGGCCCAAGCACTTGGGCCATCCTCCACTGCACTCCCTGGCCACAGCAGAGAGCTGGCCTGGAAGAGGGGCAACCGGGACAGGATCGGTGCCCCGACCAGGACTAGAACCTGGTGTGCTGGCGCCGCAAGGCGGAGGATTAGCCTAGTGAGCCGCAGCGCCGGCCGGAACATAGATTCTGATACCAACATAAACTTATCTTTTAATTCCATTTGTCCACAAACTCCCTTACGTGCCCTCATACTACAGAGGCGAAACTCTCCATAGCTGAATTTCCCAACACATAAGATAATAAAACCTAAATTAGAGGAAATCTTGGAACATCCATATGGCCTTGATGAAGGCATTTTCTATATCTGATACAAGAATGATAACACTTGGGGCAAAATATAAAAATTGACTATACATAATTTAAAACTGAGAAATATGAGTATACTTCCATCAGGATAACTTTTTTTTTTTTTTTTGACAGGCAGAGTTAGACAGTGAGAGAGAGAGACAGAGAGAAAGGTCTTCCTTCCATTGGCTCACCCCCCAAATGGCCGCCACGGCTGACGCGCTGCATCAATCTGAAGCCAGGAGCCAGGTACCCCACTCTGGTCTCCCATGCGGGTGCAGGGCCCAAGGACTTGGGCCATCCCCCACTGCCCTCCTGGGCCACAGCAGAGAGCTGCACTGGAAGAGGAGCAACTGGGACAGAATCTGGCGCCCCAACCAGGACTAGAACCCGGGGTACTGGCGCAGCAGGTGGAGGATTAGCCTAGTGAGTTGTGTCGCTGGCCAAAAATTATGTAGCATTTCTAATGAAACATTTTAATGACAAGTGATCTTTTCAAATTCCTAATAGCTGCTATCAATAAAAATGTTCTTGTACACGAGTAGAGAGTAAAATATTTTAAAACCACTTTAACCATTCAAAAATTTGGAACATTCAAAATTCAAATAATGTCACAGCTTCTTCTTTTATTTATTTGCCAAATTTGCCATTGGAATTTCATATGAGGATCCCTAAAAGTTTAGAATCAACCTAAGTATTACAAAACATATACTTAAAATCCTATACTGAAAAATCCACATGCCTTTAAGAGCTTCTGTGCACCAGCTTTACCATAAATGGATACAAGCATCTCATATATAGAAGACTGATACTGGGGCCACCACCTGTGGACACATCCACCAGGTGCCTCTGAATTGCTTTCTCAATGTCCTTCTTCCCATGACCAAATTGTGGTGGGCATGCTGTGTTAGATAAACACATGGGCTATGAACTCCTGCAGGTCCAGAGACCCTCTCACCTGATGGAAAGGCACACACACATAGCAGGTTCTGCCACAGGTAGCAAGGCATATCTTCATTATCTTGAGGGACATATTTAACTCTCCAGTTTGGGAAGCTCTGATCTATCAATGTGGAGGAAAGATGGTAACAAAGCCAAGTGTGTACATTCAGGAGAATGAATGATTATGAAGGATTTTCACTGAATAAACTAGATAAGCATTTAAAATCCCAAATTTAATATAGCATTGAGTTCAACAATGATAAAAATGGAGTAAGGAGTACTATCAATGCCAATGGTGGGATATGGTTGGTTTCTTCTAATGAAAATTGTTAATTAAGTATAGTTTCTTGCAAGTATTTAGAAACAACTTTTCTTTTGTTGGAGAAGGTTCTTTTTTTTTAAAAAAAAAAAGATTTATTTATTTATATGAAAGTCAGGGTTACAGAGAAAGAGAAGGAGAGGCAGAGAAAGAGGCCTTCCATCCGCTGGTTCACTTCCCAGTTGGCCACAATGGCTGGAGCTGTGCCAATCTGAAGCCAGGAGCCAGGAGCCAGGAGCTTCTTCTAGGTCTTCCATGTTGGGTGCAGGGGCCCAAGGACTTGGGCCATCTTCTACTGCTTTCCTACGCCACAACAGAGAGCTGGATCAGAAGTGGAGCAGCCAGGACTCCAACTGGTATCTATTTGGGATGCAGGCACTGCAGGCGGCGGCTTTATTCACTGTGCCACAGCTCTGGCCCCTGGAGCAGGTTTTTTTAAAACGTACAGATACTGAGTTTGCTTGAGAGTATCTTGTTCTACTTCCTGGCGAAAGTCCTGTTTTCCTTGCTGCTTGCAAATCCTGCCTTTTTTTTTTTTTTTAAATATGGAAGACCTAGTGTGTGACTGCTTTCTTTTGCTCAAGTTTATTTTTCTATGAGAATTACAGATTTTTAGTATTGAAAAGTGACCTGAAAGGCTATCTAGATCCTTGCTTCTCAAAGTTCAGTACAGGTACTGGCATTCCAAGCATTCCATAGGTTCTTAGAAATGCAGACCCCAAGACCCTGCCCCAGAACTACAGAATCAGTATTTGTGTTTTCAACAAATCCCTATAAATCTGTATGCAATTAGTTTCAGAAGCACTGACCTAGTTAATTCTACTTTATATACATGATATTCCTCTGTGATACTCCTATCAAGTTGTTGGGAAATTCATAGTCTCCCAAAGCAACCCATTCACTGGTCTAGAGGGGCACAAATGGTCACGAAGTCCTTCCCTTGCTATGACATAAACCTCCCCTCATTATCTACGTCTAGTCAAGTGTGCGGATTTTGCCCTGTAATAGCACATTAACAGCTCTCAATCTCTTTCCCACTTGGCAGCCCTAGTTATTTGTACTTGGAAGATGATTAGTATGTCTTGCCTAACTTCTTTCCACTGTAGCTATACACCCCCAATGTTTTTAATACATTTACATCCTGGTTACTCTTGTCTGGATAGGATCTTATAAATATAAGCATAAAATTATGGCAGCCAGAATAAAAGATAGTTGGCTGGTTAAAGCAAGCATTTCCCCTCTTTTGGAAATTATTATTTTGACGCAATTACCTAAAATCAAATTAGCTTTATTTTTTCTTCCTGAGCTAGAAATCTATAATCTCTATTTTTATTCACGTGTTCTGCTATTAAGTCACATTTCCAACCTGACTTATATTGACTTTAGGTTTTTGTTTTTAAAATTTATTTATTTATTTGAGAGACAGAGTTACAGGCAGAGAAAGAGGTCTTCCATACACTGGTTCACTCCCCGAATGGCCACGATGGAGCTGGGCCGATCCAAAACAAGGAGCCAGGAGCTTCTTCCAGGCCTCCTATGTGGGTGCAGGGACCCAAACACACGGGCCATCTCCCACTGCTTTCCCAGACACATCAGCAGGGAGCTGGATCAGAAGTGGAGCAGCCAGGTCTCAAACCGACACCTATATGAGATGTGGGCACCACAGATGGAGGCTAAACCTACTCTGCCATTCAGGATTTCAATAAAAAGATTTAGAGAGATGGGCCTATCGCTTCTCGGCCTTTTGGCTAAGATCAAGTGAGAGATGAGCCAGAATATAAAGCCACCAAGAACTCTCTAATCAAAATTGATCTCATCATGATCAGTGCTCTGTAGAAGCAGTTACCATTTTACCTTACCAGTGGCTATTCAAAAGGATAACAGAAATAAAAAAACAAAATCCAGTTGTCCTCACATAAAGGCTGTAAGACTGACTCAGGCTGGCTTCAGCATGACTTGCTGTATCCATGCTGAGTGTCAGTGGTCAGTGTGTGTGTGTGTGTGCGTGATGTCAATCAATTGTTTAATAATTTGTTCAAAATTGATGTTTGTCCTCTGATGTAGTTCATGGAAACATCATATTTTTGCTCTTGAAACTGAAATTATTGACCTTTTCCAGTCCTTACAAGCTGATCCTGATTCTAATTTCTAATAGTCCTCAGTGAGCTCTGATACTAGTTCAGGTGTCTCCTTCTTAGAGCCAGTTTATTCTGACAGTAAAGTTTACCTATGGGGGCCAGCCTTGTGGCATAGCAGGTAAAGCTGCCACCTGCAATGCCTGGATCCCATATGGGCACCAATTCATGTCCCAGATGCTCTACTTCCAATTCAGCTCTCTACTAATGGCCTGAGAGAATCAACAGAAGATGATCCAAGTGCCTGGGCCCCTATTACCCATGTGGGAGACCCAGATGAAGCTCCTGGCTGTATCTTCAAACTGGCCCAACCTCAGCTATTGCAGCCATCTGGGGAGTAAACCAACAGATGGAAGATCTCTCCCTTTCTCTCTCTCTCTGTATCTCTCTCTCTCTCTCTCTGTATCTCTCTCTCTGTATCTCTCTCTCTCTCTCTCTGTAACTCTGACTTTCCAATAAGTAAATAAATCTTAAAACAAAAAACAAAAGCTTATCCATGTTACCTGTTCCTTCCTCTTGAATAAGGCTCACCATAGTACATAAATAGTAGCATCTGATATATGGCATTTTTTTCCTGTCAAAACAAAAGTCACCTTGGATGAATCAAAATTATTTTGACTGCAAAAACCAAGACCTATATCCTCACTAAAACTAGCTTAAGAAAGAGAGAGGAAATGTATGGGCTCATGTAATTAGAGCATGAAAAAGTAAACATGGGGCTGGCCAAGGATGCTAGAAGCACGGACTTAAATAGTGATAGCCAGCTCTCTCTGTGTACGTAGCATCTACACCTTTGTCGCTCTCATTTTCAGAGTCTCTGCAGGGTGAAGCACATAAATGTTGGTATTTGTGGGATCACAGCTTTCCAGGTCTTGATAGAAGGAGAAAAAGAGAACCTTTTTTCTTGTTCAGTGTTAAAGCCACAGAGACAAGGACTGGCCTTGGATATTTCATTCTCCCTGGCCAGGTCATCGTAGTTAGGAAGTTTTAGTTTTGTGATTGGTCAGGCTTAGGCTATGGCTCACCTGACATTGAAAGTGGAAGGAGGAAGGAGGGTGTCAGCCACACCACTGTCTCAGTAACCACATCCACTGTGCCAGTGTTTTCAGTAAGAGCACTCTCCCCCAGAGGGAGATGGGTGGAGATACTCATAACAGAGGAAGAAAAAGTGCTAAGGATTGTAAACAAGGACCATGACCTTCAGCAGGGAGAACCCAAGGAAAAGGTCATCACTGGCGATTTATAATTTCCCCCTTTTCATATGCTCCTCCTGCACTTCATGCGTTTAAGCATCTTTTAATGCTTAAAAGCAAATATCAGTGCTGAATTAGTCAATGTAGATAAAATCATGCAAACATAACATGTAATGAATTTAAAGTCTTTTAAATTACTTGAAGTAGACTTGAGGTAGAGTTGTGAAGGAAATAATTTCTTATTCTAACTGTTCATTTTGAAATAATTTTATATGTACAAAAAGTTGCAGAGACAGTATTAAGAGCCCTTGGGTACTCTTCATCAGCTTTCCCAGTGGCTTCCATCTGGTGTAACTATCATATTCAGATAAAGCAGGATATCAATATTCACGGAATGCTGTTAACCAGCCTGTAGTTCTTCTATTTTTCCAGCTGTTTTCTTAGTATGTCTTCTCCATAGTCCAGCACTCAAATCAGGTTCCCCATTGCATTTGTTTGTTTTGTCTCTTCCAGTCTGGAATGTAACCTGTTTTTCTTTGCCTTTCATGACCTTGAAACTTTTGAAGCATAACAAGCATAACATCTCTTGTTATCAGGTGGGGGTTATACATTTCCTGGCAGGAAATGATGCTGTGAGGTTTTCGCTGCCTTGGTCCCTGCTGTCTCTGTCTAATGATGAGAGATGCTTAAGATGGTATTGGCCAGGTTTCTCCACAACAAAGTTATTATTTGAAAAAGAATATTTAATGCAAAAAAATTACTGTCAAAGCCAGGATTCAGAGAATGTGTATATAGTAATGTTCTTCAAATTTATATTTTGGTGCATGGATGTATGTCTATGACAGTCACTACTTGCTGCTCCACACGTCAGATTACTTTCCAGTCTTGCTGTTTGTATTTCTTGCTCATCACAGCTGGGACCGAGGGTGGCTCTGTCTTTTTAACCACACGGAGAGACAATTACTTTTGCCTGCTTGTTTATAACAGCTCCAATGCAATTGTTCAAGGATTCCATGTATTTCAACAATGGAAAGATGAATTGCAGCACTCACTGGAGGAAGGTGAGGAGAAAAGGTGACGTTAGGACCAGTGCACTGTGGTTTATCCCTCAGTGGCATCTGCTAGAAAGAAAGCCTGCGGTGATGTTGCTACATCTGTGCTGCTTCACACCCAAGCAGACACCGCAGTTCTCGGCTGCTTCTCTCTGTGTCCTCCTGGGACCCTCTGACCGACACCAGCTGGAGGAGAAAATGAGAGGTGCTAAAGCAGAATCAGTCCACAGTACATTACTTTAAAAATTCTAAAGTAGTTGGAGCATATGCCTAATCAAAAATCTGGATTTCTGTAAAAACTGAAAAATGTCCATTTGTGACATTGACTCTGACTACTCTCTGGTGAGCCAAAGTATCAACTTCTGTAATTATGTCTACCCCACCTTTTTTTTCATCTAGTCGAATTCCAGATGCCTCAAGTATTCCCTAATTTTGAAGAAAATTTTCTGTGGAGCAGAGTGGTTAAGACTCTAACTAGGATGTCTGTACCCCATATCAGAGTGCCTGGATTCAGGTCCCGGCTCCTCTTCCAGTTCCAGTCTCTTGCCAATGCACACCCTGGGAGGCAGCAAGTGATGGCTCAAGTACTTGAGTCCATGCCACCCACTTAGGAGAACTGGATTGATTTCCCAGCTCCTGGCATCAGCCTGGCTCAGCCCCAGGTGTTGCAAGGCATTTGGGAAGTAAACCAGCAGATGGAAGATAAACAGATAAATATAAAAAAGGAGAATTTTTAATATATCTAACTTAATCCATTCCAATTTGGAATCTGCCTGTCTCCTGTGAGCATTTCTGTCTGCAAGAGCACGCAGCCTCCTGCAGACTCTAATGAGCTGTTCACACCTGGCCACTCTGAAGTTATCACTCACCCCACAGCAAGAGAGGCAGAGACCACTGGGTACCCACGTCTCAAGCAAATTGTGTGTGTTGGCCAGGTCTGGGTGGTCACATCCTAGGGAGGAATGTTACTAATGGGTAGTAGCTAGGGATGGTACCAGCAGGTAGTAAGAGTTCATTCTAAGCTCTTGAACTTGGGAAAAAATGGGCTTGTGCATGGAGGGTGGGCTAGATGGCAGCAGGGAGAGGGGGTTAGTTTAAAGCTATTCAAGTTCTTCTGCCCTCTATGAATTGATGAGAAATCTGGGATGGAGGACACACCTACACATAAGGGGTCTGTGGAGATTTGGCTGTTGGAAAGCTGGTGAAGAAATGGGTGTGGGAACATGCTTCTGGGGGGCAGGGGCCAACATCCGGCTTTTCCTTTCCTAGTGCTTTATTGCAGGACAAAGCAGAGCAGCAGCTTGAACTTTATCTCCAGGCCTAGTTGAGAGTTAATGGAAAAACTCACACCATCGGACAAACTGCCTAGTCTCTAGGGAATGATATTTCAAAAAGCATCAAGCACAGAGTTAAGAGCAGCCTCAAAGCAGCCCACCTGGGCCTGAACCCCAGCTTTGCCACTTACTAGCCGGGGACATTGGACATATTTGCAGCACTCCTTGGCTTTGACTCATTTATAAAATGGATTGTATTTACCTGATGGAGGTATTAGGTGTAACACACAACACTGTCTGGTACAAGTAAATGACAGTTATTTTTGTGCAAAAAAACAAGCAACCTGGTTACATCCTGGTTTGTTAAGGAAATGCTTCTCAAACCCTGGAGTGGAGACGAAGTTGTGTGGTTGTGAGAGCAGGTGGTATAGAGCATAGAACTTCCAAGTCTAAAGGTGCCCAGCTCTGGCTTCCAATTCTTCCATCTCTCTCTCCTGTTTTCCTACTCACTGATTTCAGACTGCTCCCCTTCCTCCTTTCTGTCTCTCATCGTCCCGTGTATTGTCAACTTCTTTTTTTCCCATATGCCTATTGAGAGAAGTAGAGCAGGTTTTATTAACCGTAGTTCCCTGAAATGCAGAGTAGTGAGTTGTTTGTTCATAGCTTGCACAATACGACTTGCATGCCAGAACATTCCTCTTTACGCAGTTGGCATTTGCGTGTGATCAAAGAGTAATCACGTTACTTCATTTCCTAAGTTGTTATGGGAAGGTTTGCATGGAGTCCGGCTGAGCTGTGATTTTGGGAGTATAGTAATTACAGGCGTTTATATATAGTACTTTATAATTTCCCTCTATTGGCTTCTCGCTAGGCCAGTATTTCATTCTCGTTTCATAGGCGGGTAAACTAAGTCACAGGCAGGTGCAGCCACTGCAGCTTGCTTAGGTGATCTGACAGAGCTGAAGCTAAAATGCTGCTCTGTAGTGCTGCCGTCTTCCAATCTCATCGAACAGTTTGATGTTTCCATTGCAAGCAGCTGAGGGGTTGAGTCCTCTCTGCATGGTCAGCTAAGACAGGTCCTGAAGCTCTCTTCCTTACCTGGGAGAAGGGAGAAATCACACTGCCTCCTGTTTGGGAGAACTGAATATGACAAAATCCCATACATTGCTTAGCATGGAGCATGGCCCATGGCAAGGGCTCAGTAAAGGCTAGCCGTCCTGATTATTGGTCTGCCTGCTCATCAATTCCTTGGCGTCCTATCAAAGAGAACTGTTCATGGTTTCAGATTAATCCCAGAAGAAGTATGTCCTTGGGTTTATACTGTCATAAAATAGTATTACCCTTTATTGCTCTGAGAAATATAAAAGCTGGAAAATAAATCAGTTAACATGGAAGCACCCTGGCATCAGTGCCCCAAATCCGAGTACTGTACTGTGATCGTTTTCAGCTGATTTATCACACATCCTCCGCACCTCAGGTGCTTGCTTAACAAGCTGATTCCTTAGTTTCCCTCCCCCATCCTGACTCTGGGACGGACGGTGTGGGGCCCAGGGGGCTACACACTGTGACAAATGCCCTCCCAAGTCATGAGAAGGTTGTGCAAGTCCCTTACCTGGTCTTGGCTCCTCCCCTGATGTGCTTTTCCTCCTGCTCCTCCTCTTCACCTCCCTCCTCCTCCTCTTCTGCCACCTTCCTTGATGTCCTCTCAACCTCTCCCCATCCTCATCCTCATCCACCCCTTTACTTTCTTCTCATTTCTTTCTTCTTTTTTAAGCCTTCCTAATGGATGCCTGAGGTTATTTTCGACTGTCAGGCTAGCTCTATTATTATCTCTTTAGAGAAAATGCCACTGAACCTAGAGGGAAAAAAACAGAATAATTACCCAAACAAATATATATATATATATATATATATATTACTGGAGGCAATTAGGCAACTAATTAGTAGGTGTTAATTTATTCACATCACTGTAAGGCCTTGACCCTCTCACAAAGAGCAAAATAGCCCATGGATGTTTCCAGAGCTTATTAATGTTGGATCCATATTTAATGATTCCCAGACAGTAAGTTTTAAAGTCTTTCCTGTGAAGAAACATAACCAGGTATGGGATCATTATCTTTACAATCCAATAGACATCTTGCTTGTATTGATCCTTTGCATCAAGCCAGCCAGACATTTCAAGAACGACATCAGTCGCCACCATCCTCCCCAGATTTCAACCGACTTACTGCACCTAAATGCTCAGACACTAGATGAGAAGTTCAAGTGCCAAATATTAAACCACTCACACTAACCAGCTGTGGCCCCCAGTTTGGATGCTTTTTGAAAAAAAATAGATATTTCCCAATTGACAGCTTTTAGAGAAATGCAAATCATTGGCTCCAAGGTGTTTTTTAACCTAAATTATATAATTGATCATCTTTATCAGTGATTATCAAAATTCTGGCAGCACATGCAAATCATTTAGTAGCTTCTGGACAAACTGGTGCCCTAGCCCTACACCCAGAGGTTGTAATCTAATTGGTGTGGCACAGAGCATGCTAAATGATTCTATTGGTCACCATGGGGTATCTACTGAGGACAAATGAATCACATTTAACAGTCTCTGGCTCTCTGTGTTCTTCTGCAAAGCACGGATATTGATTAAGCGTAGAAGTAAAACAAAACAGTGTTTTAAGAACAATTGGGACCCAATTACTTGCATATTTTAGGGAAAGTGAAATATTAGTCTAGGATTTCTTTTTTAATGATCTTGATTCTCCAGTTTCATTCGGCTAAGGTATACTTGATCTTGTCACAATATTCCAGACAGTAACATATGGAACCTTAAGGACGTTCCAGATGGACTTAGCAATACAAGAAACATAGGCAAAGCAAATTAAGTCTGGTGGCTAACGATTTCTCATGGCTGAATCAGAGTCATCACAGAAACCGCCCCAGGGCTTGAGAGCTCACCCACATCCAGCTGCTCTTAGGGAAGCTTTTAAAGACTGGCTGCAGAAACTTACATAAGAGGATGCTCTGCACACTGGCCTGCATTTCGAGCTTAGGCCTTTTCAGTTCACATTGAAAATAGATGCTTTGAGATCACAATTTGCCAATAAGCCTAGTGAAACAAATTTTTCACCCCGTTGGAGGTAAGGATAAGACCTGTCTAATTTAGAAAGATCACTGTTAATACTCCTCTGGCTGAGAATAAACTTCCACTGTCTTCAGCGTTTCAATGTTTAAAGACTTATGCAAATAGAATTCTTCTCTGTTTTTTTCTCAAGCGACAAAATATGTTGGTTTCTTTAATTTAAAATACTCTTTCCTACAAAGATTCCCATCAAATCATTGTCTAGAATAGATGCAAATTACATTTTCTCTCATTTACATTCATTTTTGCTGTAGTTTCTGGGGAATTTTTTCTAAATTACAAGGAGTCTTCAAACAGGCATGGGAAATGCACATTGTAAAAAGACTATGCACAAATTTAAAAACTTTTTGCCCCAAATAAATGTATCTTTTAATTCCATTTTCCATGAACGCTTGGAAGTACCTTGGTGTATGCCAGCTCATTCATTTTCACCACCATGCTCTGGATTTCCAAGAAATTCTTTATTGCTTTGGGAATGTCCCTTCTGCCTTGACCCTGATCTCTCACGGCTGCAGTGTCTTCTCGTGTCTTTGGGAACATTGATGCCAGGGGTTTTCATTTGCTTGCTTTGCTAAGGTTTTCCTCCTCCAGTGTAGACTGTTGTGTTGTTTTTCCAGTTTGGTTTCTGCCCCTTCTCTCATGGCTAGGGTGTTCCTCATGGTTCTCCTGCCGTCTTTGGTTCCTGGAGCCCATTTAAGAGTGAAGACAGAAAGGTTGTGTGGCCATTGAAATGGGGACGGACAGCTGCGATCCTTGCTGTAGCACTGTCCTGCCAGGTAGATGAGCTGTGAAAACTCCAACACTGGAGTCTTTATGGCTTTCCTCTTGGGTTCACCATATCCCAGAAGGAAGACTTTCCAGCCTCCAAGCTAGAGGGAGAGGGGCTGGCTGCCAGTGAGAGAGGAACTCAGCATCCGTCAGACCTCACTTAGTTCAATGATTCATCGTGATGTCTTCTTGTTTAATTGAGCCAGGTGTTTTACTCTCTGGGGAAAAAATACTTTCGGTCTGTTGCCAGAGTGGCTTCTACACTGTGGAGAGTTTCCAGGAAGGTTTCCTGGCAGTGGAGAATAATGATGGCAGCAGGGCCAGGTTTACTTCTGAAGCTGACTTTCAAGCAATCCCTTGCATTTCTTTCCATCCCAACTTCTAGAGCTATTCTGTGATCACCACTTCTTAAGCCTTGGGGGAGTTTAAGGTCATAGAAAAGTTCATTTTAGCTTACCTGTTGCTGGCTCAAAAATCAGTGCTCTTTTTTTAGAAAAAAATTTATTCAAAAAGTGGGGTTGCAGGGTGGGGTGGAGAGAGGTCTTCCATCTGCTGGTTCACTCCGCAAATGGGCACAACAGCTAGAGCTGTGCCCATCCGAAACCAGGAGCCTGGAGCTTCTTCTGGATCTCCTACATGGGTACAGGGCCCCAAGGATTTGGGCCATCTTCCACTGCTTTCCCAGGCCTTAGCAGAGAGCTGGATCAGAAGTGGAGCAGCTGGGACTCAAACTGGTGCCCATATGGGATGCTGGCACTGCAGGTAGAGACTTTACCCACTATACCACAGTGCTGGCCCTAAAATTCAGTGTTCTTGGCTCTGCTAAATTATTTGCTGTCTATCTTCCATGCCTTTGTTGCTATTGTTTCCACTCCTGTTCTCCCCATTCTATGAGTTATGTCTTTTTAAAAAATCTTTTCATTGCAGTAGGTGTTTGGCACAGCGGTTAAGATACCTGCATTCCCCACCAGAGCACCAGGGTTCGAGTCCTACCTTTGCTACTGTGCCTCCTGGGAAGCAGTGGTGACATCCCAGGTACTTGATCCCTGCCACTCATGTGGGAAACACACATTGAGTTCCTGGTTGCTGTCTTCAGATTAGCCCAGTCATAGCTATTGTAGGCACTTGGGGAGTGAGCTCACAGATGGAAAATCTTTCTCTTTCTATTACCCTTCAAATAAATAAAAATAAATCTTAACAGTAGTTTTGAAAGACTTTTATGAGGGAGTGAAAATAGACATATATGAGTATATTTAATTAATAAACTTTACCTGGAAGTGTGATAGCCAAACAAATAGACCCAGTCTAAATCACCTCAAATATTTGATTAGTTAAATAAACCATAGGGCAGCCGGTGCCGCGGCTCACTAGGCTAATCCTCCTCCTTGCGGCGCCGGCACACTGGGTTCTAGTTTCGGTTGGGGCGCCGGATTCTATCCTGGTTGCCCCTCTTCCAGGCCAGCTCTCTGCTGTGGCCAGGGAAGGCAGTGGAGGATGGCCCAAGTGGTTGTGCCCTGCACCCCATTGGAGACCAGGATAAGCACCTGGCTCCTGCCATCGGATCAGCGCAGTGCACCGGCTGCAGCGCGCCAGCCACAACGGCCATTGGAGGGTGAACCAACGGCAAAAGGAAGACCTTTCTCTCTGTCTCTCTCTCTCACTGTCCACTCTGCCTGTCAAAAAAATAAATAAAATAAAATAAAATAAACCACAGGGCAATCATACAAAGGAAAACTACATCCCCATGAAAAGTTGTGCCAATGAATATTTATTGACATGGAAATGTATTAATATATTAAGTGGAAAGTGACACTTTAATAAGAAAAGCAAATCCTTCTGCTAAGAACATTAGATGAATTTAATTTTATCAAAAATTCTATAAGGAATCACTTTGGTTATCTATTGTTGGTTGGGGAAATTGGAGTTTAGAAAGATTCAGCAATTTGCCTAAGGCCAAGATTTGCAAAGGCTCACTGGATTTTAAATGACAGAAGTAGAGCTCACGGGCACCAGTGAGTTCTGTTCGCAAGCTGTGCCCTGCATCAAATGCCGACAAGGATGCATTTGACCAAGCATGGCCCCTGTATTCTTCTTCCCCAGAGGCAAGATGGAAGGCAGTAACTTGAACAGATGAGAAATCTGGCAGGTCAGAGAGGCCTGGGGCAAAGAGAGAGCTGGCCGATTTTTCTCTCCTGCTTTCCAGGCTGTTTCCTTGCTCAGAATCAACTTATTCTCCCATGGAAGGTAACAATTCTGCAACTCAGCAATCCTGACATCTGGGCCTTTGTCTGGGTGCTGGGTCCGGAGATCTTTATTGCAACACACGTTTTTTGGATTGACTTACTTCTGCACCTGAATTGGGGGAAGTTTCCATTTATGTGCATTGAGCAGCTTTCCAGGGGCAGACCTGCCATAGCCTACTCAATACCATGTAAACAGCAACGTTTACAGTGCGATTTCTTTAAATAAAGAGAAGCCTATTTCTGCAACCCGCATGAAGTTCTTTTTCGAAATCTCAAGGAGTGAGCCATGAGATGCCCTTGGGACAGATGCTGAAGTGTCAGACATGGGGTGTGTGCTTCACGGTTCCCGTGGTCTGTCCTGAAGAGGCCCAATGTCCTTGTGTCCATGCCTTTGCAAAGAATGACCTGGGCCACTGATCCCAGACTGAGCGTATGGGCTTCCAGCAGTGAATTGAAAACATACAGAATGGGGTTTGTGGAGGATTCAATCGACAAAGGTATTGTGTAGTCACCTACACCAGAGAATTGGCCTCATTGCCCAGATGTTTCATGAGCCCCTTTTGAGTATTCTCTGGTTCTCCAGGCTCTGTCATTTTCACTAGTTCCTGTCTTTCTAAATTGTCTTCTTGCCTTTCTTATAGGCTGTCCCTCTTTAAAACTCTATCTCTTGGGCCGGCGCCGTGGCTCGCTTGGCTGATCCTCTGCCTGCGGCGCCGGCATCCCATACGGGCACCAGGTTCTAGCCCCAGTTGCTCCTCTTCCAGTCCAGCTCTCTGCTGTGGCCTGGGAGTGCAGTGAAGGATGGCCCAAGTGCTTGGGCCCCTGCACCCACATGGGAGACCAGGAAGAAGCACCTGGCTCCTGGCTTCAGATTGGCGTAGCGCCTGCTATTATAGCTACTTGGGGGGTGAACCAACAGAAGGAAGATCTTTCTCTCCGCTTCTCTCTCTCACTGTCTGTAACTCTACCTGTAAAAAAAACAAAAACAAAAACAAAACAAAACAAAACAAACCCTCCATCTCTTTTCTCCAAGTTCTACTCTTCTCTCTATTTTGGGAACACGCCACCCCTTTCTCTGGAATCCTGAAGTTTCCATTCTGGTCTTGCCTTGTAAACGTCCTTATTCTCATGCTTTTCTGTGTTGGCAGAAAGTGGGGGCTGGACCGGTCCATCTCATGTGTGCACGGCAGGATAAACTTTTGTGATATTAGCCAGGGTCCCCTGAGCTGCTCTCTAGTTCGGTCAGCAAGCAGGCAGTGCTGCAGAGAGGATGCAAGGTTTAACACCAGGAATGCGAAAAGAAAAGCAGCCGGTGCTCAGCTATTGAACCTCTAAAAATCAAATATGAACCTCCCCGCAGAGATGGTAATCTATAAAGTCAATGGTACTGATGTTCAAGATCCAGTTTGTTTTGAGCTGCAAGAGGCCAGTTGTCTATCTGGGTGTGTGTCTACCCACATGCATGATGGGTTTTCAGAAACTTCATGGGAATATGTAAGATGAAGAAACCATGCCCTGATTTCAAACATTTTTTGCACCCAAAAGACTTTTAATTCCATTTTTGATAAACTTTTTGAAATCCCCTCAGTTATCTGCAAAAATCCCAGACATCAGGTAAGGAGCTCTGTGCTTGAGAGTCTAATTAAATTGACTCCAGTGCTGCCCATTGTGTGGCAATACCTCATATCCCTTGCGATTGCCGTGGAAAATTCGCAGCAAGAATAAAACCCTCCGCTACTAGAACAGCTCTTGCCCGCATCAGTGGTTTTCAGACATTTAAAGAGGCGGAGATGTCATTTTGGATGGAATTCCCGTATGTAAAAACTGATAAAGACAGAGCCGTTCTGACCGAGCAGAGATGAGGGCCCAGAAGCAGCTCAGGGCATCTGTCTGGAGTGTTTTTGCGGCATTGAAGAGCCCTGACAAAGAAACCCATTTGAAAGCTGTTGCTCCACTCATCGGTACCCTGAGCGAGTCTCAGCCAATGTATTAATATGCGTGGAGCCTATAAATCTTAAAGTCCTACGTTTGACTCCAAATGGAAGTGGAAATGCGTGCATAAAACATTTCTAATTATGTCTCTTGGGGTTTCAATGCTTTCTAAGGCTTTGCCATGCAGAATTTAAAGAAGTAAAAGCAGGGACCGAACATTTTGCTCTGGAATATAGAGACCATACTGTTGAAAAGCAGCCTGCTATATTTCATTCCCTCTTCTAACAGATGTTTATCATGTGTCTGCAAAGTCCCAGGCACTGGGCTGGCTGTGGTGGAAGGAGTTCCTCCACCCTCTAATGACTGCTGTCTCTTTCTATGAATTCTCTGAACTACAGATGCCTCTGCTGTGTGCTACATTTTCAGAGCAGAACAAAATGAGTGGCTGTGTTTGTCTCGGTACTTAACCTCTTGACGTCTTTACTGGGCTCTGTCCCTTTTAGGAAGAGCAGCACAAAAAAATCCATCTGTCTAGAGCTTTCTATGGCTGTTTCCATTCACATGGGGCAGGGGCCTGCGCTAAGCCTCTGCGTGAAGATCCCATCACTGACCCCAGAAATTCAGCATTTCCATTGGCTGTTTAATTCAATCAATGCCACTTTAGAAATGTGACCATGCTCTGAATCTCGATTCCCTCTAAGAATTGTGAAGCAAATATTTTTTAAAAGATTTATTTATTTATTTGAAAGGCAGAGTTAGAAAAAGAGAGAGAGAGAGAGAAAGAGAATCTTCCATCTTCTGGTTCACTCCCCAGATGGCCGCAAGGGCCAGAGCTGTGCTGATCTGAAGCTAGGAGACAGGAGCCAGGAGCTTCTTCCAGGTCTCCCATGTGGGTGCAGGAGCCCAGGACTTGGGCCATCTTTTACTGCTTTCCCAGGCCACAGCAGAGAGCTGGATCAGAAGTGGAGCAGCCGAGTCTCAAACCGGTGTCCATATGGGATGCCGGCTCTTCAGGCCAGGGAGTTAAGGCATTCCACCACAGCGCCGGCCCCATGAAGTAAATCTTATCCACGAAAATATTCCATGCTTCGTGTGGATCAACCAGTATACATAGATCTGTGGCTTTTGCCAGGCTTATTATTAAAACAAACAAACAACAACAACAACAAAAAACCCAGTCTCCCGCCAGCCCCAGCCAACTCTTCCACTCCTCTCAGGAAAATCTTTTCATTTCCTTAGCTTTTGATATTTCACCTCCTCATCTGTAAATAAGATCATGATCTCCCTTCTTCTGGATGTTTTCCCAGATTGAGGGATTCCGTGGGCTCCAAGCTGCCCACTCTCCTGAGCCACCATCACACTGCTACACAGTGACATCTATCCCATCACAGAGGGATCAAGCAAAGTTGACTCAGCTCTGAGGGCTGCTCTCCACGGTGCATCATTTTGCCCTTGGTGTGTGCTTTCCTCTGTGCATGCCTTGCCTAGTTTTCGAAAGTTATAGGAGACACAATGATATTTGGCTCAACAATACCAGCACACACAGTGGTGGTCATGCAAGATCGTATCAACTAATTATGCTGTATGCTAAGCCTAGTTATAGTCTGTGTGTAGTTATACTCTGCACTAACCATACAGTGACACATTTCTAAGAATGCATCCCTGTCTCTAAGTAACTCATGAGATGGTGATCCATCTCTCAATTCTCACCCATTTGTCAAATCTTCTCCTGTCATGTTCCAGTGCTTCAGGTAATCCATCAATGCCATCTTCCTGGAAACACTTTCCAAGCCTTCTGGGCTGTCCAGGACTCTCCCAATGCCTGCTGCACGTTGGTGGCAGAGGCCTTTATCATCGTCAGGGATTCTTTTTGACACCACTCTCCCGAGTCCAGTATCTTCAGTCCTCTGGGTAAATTCGCTTGTTTCTATAGCGCACTTCTAGTAGATTCCTGAGAAAGTGTGCAGTTCTGAAAATGCCAAGACTTACATTCACGGTTTCTTTACATTGAGTTGGATGTGTAAGTCCCTACTGGAAATGTGATTTTCCCCGGATGTTTGTAACCATGGCTCCAATGTCCTACTGCAGACAGAATCTTTGTGGAGCAGTTCAAAGCTGTCTTCTTCACTTTCTTCATGGAGGTTTTCAAGTCTTTAAAACATGGGTCCCCAGAGTGGTGAGCTTTCACAGTGGAGTCCCTTAGCACAGGTATGTTTTCATCCATTATGCTGGACAGCCGGAGAACTCTTCAGTTGGGAAATTCGGCATCCTTACCGTCGGGAGTCCTTTCTTTCTCTGCCTGGGACTTCTGGTACGTGGATACTAGAACTCCTGATCTGGGCCCACACATGAGCAGTGATTATCTAACACTGAAATTTTTATGAGTTCCAGGCATTTTTTAAAAATTTATTTATTTGAGAGGCAGAGTTACAGAGAGAAAAAAGGAGAGACACAGAAAGAGATCTTCCATCCCCTGGTTAACTCCCCAAATGGCTACAATGACCAGGGCTGGGCCAGGCCAAAGCCAGAAGCCAGGAGCTTCATCTGGGCCTTCTACAGGGGTGCAGGGGCCAAAGCACTTGCGCCATCTTCTGCTGCCTTCCCAGGCTCATTAGCAGAGAGCTGGATCCAAAGTACAGCAGTCAGGATTCGAACTGGTGACCACATGAGATGCCTGTGCTGCAGGCCATGGCTTTAACCTGCTCTGCTATGCCACAGCACAGGCTCCAAATTCTAGGTGGTTTTTTTTTTTAAGATTTATTTATTTATATAAAATCAGAGTTACACAGAGAGAGAAGGAGAGGCAGAGAGAGAAAGAGAGAGGGGGAGAGAAAGAGAGAGAGAGAGAGATCTTCCATCCCCAATTGACCGCAACGGCTGAAGCTACGCTGATCCAAATTCAATAGTCAGGAGCTTCTTCCAGTCTCCCATGTGGGTGCAGAGGTCCAGGACTTGGGCCATCTTCTACTGCTTTCCCAAGCCATACCATAGAGCTGGATTTGAAGTGGAGTAGTTGGGACTCAAACCGGCACCCAAATGGGATGCTGGCACTGTAGGTGGCAGCTTTACCTGCTACACCACAGCACCAGCCCCTCTAGGTGTTTTTTTTTTTTTTAAGATTTATTTATTTATTTGAAAGTCAGAGTTGCACACCGAGAAAAGGAGAGGCAGAGAGAGAAAGAGAGATAGAGAGAGAGAAAGTGAGAGAGAAAGAGAGAGATCCTCTATCTACTGGTTCACTCCCCAGTTGGCCATCACAGCTGGAGCTGCCCTGATCCAAAGCCAGGAGCCAGGTACTTCTTCCAGGTCTCCCACATGGGTTCAGGGGCTCAAGGACTTGGACCATCTTCTACTGCTTTCCCAAGCCATAACAGAGAGCTGGATGGGTGTGGAGCAGCCAGGACTTGAACCAGCATCCATATGGGATGCCAGCACTGCAGGTAGCACCTTAACCTGCTATGCCACAGTGCTGGCCCCCGTAGGTGTTCTTTTAAAAAAATTGTTTAATCTAAAGGCAGAGTGACAGAGAGAGTCAGACAGAGACAGAGACAGAGGCCATCCATCATCTGGTTCACTCCCCAAATTGCTGCCACGACCTGGAGCCTGGAACTCCATCCTAGTCTCCTACGTGGGTAGCAGGCACCCAAGTACTTGAGTCATCTTCTGTTGCTTTCCCAGGTATAGTAGCAGAGTGGCTGAGATTTCTGCTGGCACCCTGACATGTGATACAAGCAGCAGCTAAACTTTCTATGCCTCAACACCGGCCCCAGGCCCAGGTATTTCATCTCAACAGTTGCTCCATAAATGATGATTGAATCAGCCTACATAGAATGGGTTCATACTAAGAAAACTGTCTTCTCTTGGGATGCCTTCCTTCTAAGCCATCTTCATTAGTGGCCCTTTGCCCACCCCCATGTCGGATCTGTGTCCTCTGCTCTGACTCGTCCATCTTTCCCTCCAACACCCAAGTGCACTTGTCATCTAGTCTTGGGGTATACCTCTAACTGCTGTGTGAATGCTACAGAACCTTAGATTGTAACCTCCTGGAAGACAGACTCCAACTCTCATATACTTGTGCACCACCTGCAGCCTCATGTATTTCCAAGAACCTAATCTAGTGCCTACCATTACCCAGTTTTTGATAAATGCGTGTAGGATGAGTGAGTGAATAAATGAAGAAGTGAGGAAAATGATGCCTTTTTAAAAACTCTGAGGGGTGAGAATTGGTCCTGGTAGTTATGATGCCTGTATTCTGTATTCTGTCCTCCCCACACCCAATCTCAGCTTCTAACCCCAGCTTCGTGCTAATGTGAACCCTGGGAGGCTGCATGATGGCTCCGGTCGTCGAGTTTCTGCCTGCCTTGGGGGAGACCCAGACTGAGTTCCTGGTTCCTGGTTTTGGCTTAGTTCAACTCAGCATAACCACTTTGGGCATTTGGGGGATTGAACCAGAGGATATGAGTGCTGTCTGTTGTCTATTTGCCTCCAAAATAAATAATTTTTTTAAAAAATAAAAACAAGTAAATAGAGTCACTCTCTTAATGGTTATGGGTGTGCCCCTCAAAAAAAAAAAATGGAGCAGAGATGGGCCAGCATGTGGCACAGCAGGTTAAGCCATCCCTTGCAACGCCCTATCCCATAGGAGAACTGGCTGCTTCGCTTACAATCTGGCTCCCTGCTAGTACACCTAGGAAGGCAGCAGAAGGTGGTGCAAGTGCTTGGGCCCCTTCCACCCATGTGGGAGACTCAGATGGAGCTCCTGGCTACTGGCTTCTACCTGGCCCAGACCCAGCTGTGGCAGCCATCTGGGAAGTGAATCAGAAAATAGAAGATCTCTCTTTCTCTGACTCTCCCTCTCTCTCTCACTGTCACTTTGCCTTTCAAGTAAATAAATATTTTTTTTCTAAAGGAGGAGAGAAAGGAAGGGTGAGAAAGGGAGAGAGGGAGGGAGAGAGAAAAAAAATTCTTGTCACAGAAATTCCAACTAAATAAGGAATGACTTCAGCTAATGAGCAAACGCGACCCCACCAGTGATAAGGAGAAAAATATCTTTTGATTCCGGTTAAGGATGAATACATACAGAAAATGTGTCTCTAAGTTATGATAAAAAGTAGGTTCTCAGAGTCACAATTCTGAGTTTCAAACTACAATAGGAGTAGCATTCAAAAATTCCAGCCAAACACTTGATTTTTCTGTTAATTACAACTATGTGTGTATATACTTTGAATACTACTGTTATTGGTTAACTAGGACCATTAAGTTTATTTAAGGAAAGCAATAAGATTTATAATTGGTCTACAAAATAACATATTTTACACATGCATGCTGGAGTTTAATGTACTGCTTTTAGAGAAGACTGGAGCAAAGAAAAGTGAACTCCAAAGGACTACAATGTCTTTACAAGTCAACAGTGCAACAATATAAGAAGGAAGACAGCAGTCCTGGGTATATCTCAACAATGTGTCAATGGAGCTCCACAGGTATATTGGGCATCACCATACCAGTGGAGGGCACTCTGGTGTGGTTTTCCTGTGGACCACGTTAGACCACGCTGCTCTTGGTGGGTGACAGTATCTCTGTGGCACTGACCTAGGCAGGGAGGAATGAGAGCAAGAGGAGCTGAGGTTTGACAGTGCTGCCTGCTGTGTGGCAGCTCTGGCTGACCCTTATGATAATCCAGCCCAGCCCATGGGACAGCCCAGTCTGTACCATCCAAACTCCCTGTCCAAAACCTCACTTCCCTGTACCACCCAAACCTCCTTGACGTGCATTGCCAAGTTCCACCCCCCCAAACACTCCAACTTCGTTGTAGTTGAAATCAAAAGTCCTACAACTTTGCAACTTAGAACCTGCACCAGCAAAGAATTCTCCAAAAGGAAGCCAGCTATGTACCCATGATGACTTTTAGATCATTATAATAAAATTACCAGGCCTATACTCCCACTCTCACCATGCACCTGATGTCAAGACACTTCTGAAAGTTCCCAAAACGGACAACATGAAGCCCTGCCCCAAACTCTCCCCTCTTTATATATTCAGTTAAGACCCACTCTCCACACCACCTCTGGTCCACATCATAGAAAAGAATGGCCCCAAACCTTGCTGACTGCAGCTCATTCTGTTGCCCACACTCATTCCTGGGTACGCACTTCTGCTTTCAGTAAGACTTGCTTCTCTGCAGCCTTTATCTCAGTCTCTTCTCATATGGAGACAACACCTAGGCCAAGCCACACCAGGGACCACCCCACAAGAGTAGCTGTTTCCAAGGTGTACATGGAATAGATTCATTGACTTTTTTTAGGAGCTAAACTCAAGAAAATATTTGGATGACAGGCATTTGGCCAAGCAATTGAGATACCAGTTAGGACGTCCTTCTCCCACGTGACAGCATCTGGGTTCAGTGCTGATTCCAGCTTCCTGCTATGTAGACCCTGTGAGGCAAAACTGAGGTTCAAGTAATTGGGTTTTTGCCACCCATGTGGAAAACCTGGATTGGGTTTCTGGCTCCTGGTTCCTGGCTTTGGCCCTGGCCCTGGCCCAGCTCCTGTCATTACAAGCAATTGAGGAGTGAACCAGCAGATATGAACTCTCTTGCACTATCTCTCTCTCTCTCTCTCTCTCTCTCTCTCTTAAACAAGTAAATTAATCTTTTTAAGAAGCTGGTATGTTGATATAATCAGAAGAAATGGTTAGCATCAAGTAAAAACCCATGTATAACAATAATCCTTCAGTACACTGAACGTCTTTGAGACAAGGGTGGACATAGTGATGGATCTGTTTCTCATGCCAGAGTGGCATCCTGACCTCAGCAAAGAGAAGAATTTAGGAAATCATCCAGAAAAACTCAAGTCCAAAAAAGAAAGAAAGAATAGAAAAGAAAGCTGACCTTGCTTAGTTGTAATGAGCAGGATTTTAAAAAAATCTGGAATGCCTGTAGAATTTGTTCAAGATTTCTCTCTAATCTATAGAAATAATAATTCCACAGAAATAGTTTTGGCCTTCTACAAATCCACAAATATATATATATATATATGTATATTTCTCATCTTAATATGAGACAAAGCCTTAGAGCTACTTCGGCCTATCTATGTATTGTCTTCAGAAACAGCTCCAAGTCGCTGAGACCTTGCAGTGTGGCAGCCCCGTCCATTGTGTTCCCTCATTAACGTGACAACATCCTGAGAAAATCGTGGCTAGACCCATGTTACAGATCAGGAAACCCAAGCCAGGAAGCTGAACTAACCAGCCAAGGCCGAAAACCAGATGGCTAGATTTGGACATAGGGTCACATCAATTCCCCATTTAAAACGCTCCATTGCTGCTGCGTTGTCATTATGATGCAGGAGAGGTGTTGCTGCTGTCAGTGGTCCCAGCACTTTGATTTTATTCCCAGGGGTTCAGCCATCGCACCACGCCCTAATACTCATCGTCAAAAGAAGCAGGCTTGCGGACATATACGAGTGTCTGGCAGAGACGGGAGTGCAGTCATGGTCATAGGCATCAAGTTGGCAATCACTGAGCTAATGTCCTCACCAAGCCCTCTGCTGAGCCTAATGAGGCCCACGAGGCACAGGAAAATCCACTCTCCCTCTTTGGTAAATTAAAGTGAGCAGAGATCATTTCTTTGTTAAAATTCCCATATGAGATGTCGTCAAAAAGTTCGTGGAAAAATGCATTTTACAAAAACCGATGTTTGGATTTCAAGGTTTTTGCACCAAAATAAATTATCTTTTAATTTCATCTTTCCAGAAGCTTTTGGAAGGCCCCTTGTATTTCCCAGGTGTTTCACCAGAATTGGTTCAAATGATTGTAGGCGGTTCATTGACCCAGAGTTAAATAATATATCTCAAAGAGAGATGCATTTCCCTTTCATTCTTCCAATAACCGATTCAAGTAGAATGTTTCAGTTTGGTATGAGCACGCTTTTAGAAACACCTGCTATTCTCTTTTGCTAATGAAATGAAAGCAGGCACTTGGCTCAAAACCTTTGGCAAGCCAAGATTGTTTATTTTATTGGTATCTTCTATTTACAACAATTGATGCTAATTTTTCATTTGTGCTATACATTTTTTTCTTTTCTAAATGCATGTAGATAAAATGTGAGTCAATTAAAATCAAGATATTTGGCTGGCGCCGTGGCTCAACAGGCTAATCCTCCACCTAGCGGCTCCGGCACACCGGGTACTAGTCCCGGTCGGGGCGCTGGATTCTGTCCCGGTTGCCCCTCTTCCAGGCCAGCTCTCTGCTGTGGCCAGGGAGTACAGTGGAGGATGGCCCAAGTGCTTGGGCTCTGCACCCCATGGGAGACTAGGAGAAGCACCTGGCTCCTGCCTTCGGATTAGCCCGGTGCGCCGGCCGCAGCGCGCCAGCCATGGCGGCCATTGGAGGGTGAACCAACGGCAAAGGAAGACCTTTCTCTCTGTCTCTCTCTCACTGTCCACTCTGCCTGTCAAAAAAAATTAAATAAATATAAAAAAAAGATACCTCTCTTACACTCTCTCTTCTCTCTGTCCCTCACTCTCTCTGTAACTCTTCTGCATAAATACATAAATCTTTAAAAAAAATCAAGATATTTAACTACAGTGATGAAGGCATATGGCAATAATGCATATTAAATAATAATGATACAGAGATACAACAAGAAAATCAGCCCTAGAGAATGAATGACTTGAAACACTACCACAGGGGCACAGGCAGGATCTGACCCCATTCTCCTTGCTGCCTGTCCTGGACTAGGCTCAACCCCAGCTCAACTGGGGGGAAAAGTTGTCTCCAGCTTCTGTGAAAATTCAACAGAGATGGAAAATTACTCTCTATGGAAAAGAAATTGTGTGCTGAAAATTACTCATGTGAGCCTCGTTCTCAGTAATTAGATGCTATCACAAGTAAAATGACCAGTAAGTGGTTTTTTTTTCCCCCAGTCAAACTATAAATAACTTCTGGAAGGGAGATCAAGTTGTTTACCGCAGGATACAGATAATACACCTGGGCATCATGGTCTGGTAATTAAAGAGTTTCACTTGAGAAGATCAGAGCAGAATGATTGGGTGGGGCATTTGCTACTTAGCTGCACCAACAATGGAGAATTTTGCCTCCAGAACAAACTTCCTCCTTCGGCTGCAAAGACAGACAACATAGGGACACCCTTCCTGCCTCCCTGCTGGGAACATACAATCCCCCAAAGCTAAGGTTCAACATTCAGTGACTTGACTTTAACACCTCTGTGCACTGTGCACCTCTTTAACACCTTTAACACCTCTGTGCACTGATGCTCCTAAGTCAGTTCCAAGAGGATGGGATTTTGTCTCTCAGCTACTGGAACTTGTAGTAAGCAGTCCCTGAATGTTTGTTGATTGACTCAAGGAAGGCTGCCACATAGGCTCCTGACACTGGTTTTATACGATCATTCCAGAAAGAAATCCGCATTGGTTTTTAGCCTTCCCCCAACTTCCGAAGCAGATGCAAGAGAATGACACAGCATTAGCTCCATGATCAGGGTTGTCACTAGGAAAATTAAATAAATAAAGCCTAGATTATATATATATATATGTATATACATATATATGTATACATATACATTTACATATGTATACATATTTATACATATACATACATGTATACATATATTTATATATACATAAATATATAAAAATAAATATATATAAATATATATATACACACACACATACACATATATAAAATGCTCACAGGTACCAGTGAGCCTTGTGAAGTTGGTTCCCCATGTCAAATGGCTTCTGGCTGATAACTTTCCAAGCTCTTGCTTCTAGCTTTAATGTTTTCTTTTTTCCACCCTTGTTGCAAGATTGTCAGCTATCTATTGACTGTCAAAGTACTTGATTTTATCAGCTTCCTTTAAAACTTCTAGAATTGCCACTTCTAGGTAACTAAGCTAGTCTGAATTTAAGGTTTTATAAATACATATATATGGGCTATGGTTTAGATGTGATTTTCACTGCCAAACTCATGTTGAAGCTTAGTCCCCAGTCATATAGTGCTATGAAAAAGTGGCGGGTTCTTTAAGAGGCAGGAGGACCTAGAGAGGAGTGACTAGAACATGGCTGTCCTTGTGAAGTGTGGGTTAGATCTTGCAGGAGTTATTAAAGAGCGAGCCTTGGGGCCAGCATTGTGGCATAGTGGGTAAAGTCACTGCCTGCAATGCTGGCACCCCACATGGGCACTGGTTCATGTCCCAGCTGCACCACTTCCTGTCCAGCTCCCTACCAGTGGCCTGAGGAAGGCAGCAGAAGGTGGCCCAAGTGTTTGTGCCCCTGCCACCCATGTGGGAGGCCAGGAGGAAGCTCCTAGCTCTTGGCTTGGGTCTGGCCTAGCCCAGGGCATTGCAGCCATCTAGGGAGTGAACCAATGAATGGAAGCATTCTCTCTCTCTCTCTCTCTTTCTAACTCTGACTTTCAAATAAATAAATAAATCTTAAAAAAAAAAAAAAAGTGAGCCTGGCCCCATCCCACTCTCTTGCTTCCTCCCTCAGTGTGAGCTCTCCTTCTTACACTTGCTCTCACCACATGATGTTATCTGCCGGGCTGTGAAGCAGCCAGGAGGCCCTCACCGGTTGCCAGTACCATTGCTGGGTGGATGTTTCATCTATCAGAATCATGAGTCAAATAAACCTGTCTTCTGTATATATAACCCAGTGCCAGGCATTCTGTTGTACCACACAAAGTGGACCAAGAAAACACACTTATAAAAATCCTGCTAGGGGTCAAGTGTTCTGGAGAGGTAGGGGGAAGTTCCTCTATGACTTACTTCCTGCAGCTGAAGCTGAGTGCATGGGCTTTGCAACATCTGCTTTGGCTGTTAAGAACATTTATTTTCATCATTTCCAGTTGTGATCTGTATAAACAAGATTTCCAGATAAATGACCTCTAAACAAATGAACTACTGGTGTAAATAATAAATATAGTCTCATCCTATTTTGAAGCTCATTTATTTTTCAGTTTGAATTACCTCCTGTGCTAAGTTATTTTCCAAGGTAGAATGGGTTTTACTCAAATGTTTCATTTCAGAGATAAAAGGGGTCTTCGTGTTCCAATTCCTAGGAATTCTGTGGGTTCGTTTCCCTTTTCCATGGGATGCTTATTCTTCATTTAAAGTTTTTATTCCTGTTCAAATAAAAATCCACCCTCACTAAGAAAGGAAGCATTAACTCCCATCAGTGAGTTTAGTTTAACACATCCAGGGTTTTCTTAATGGAAGTTTTGACGACTACCATCGAGTTACTACTGTCAAGTGAGCCTTCATAAGGCACAGGAGATAAAATAGAAGCTCTTCCCAGAGCTTCAGCATCCTACAGGATTTGACTCTTGCTACCTTCCTTCTCATCTCATCACACGCTCTCGGCCCTGGCTTAGAACCTTCCAGCCCAATGGCTCTCACATTACCTCAACAGCGCCAAGCTTCCACTGTGCTCCCTGGTTTTCCACGTGGGTTAACTCTCACCACCACCCCCAGAGCACCGACTTAAATTCTGTCTTCCCTCCATCCTACTCGCTCCTGCTGCACAATCGTTTTCTTGGAATCATTTCTGAGTTGATTTGTTCTTCTTTCTTGTCTCTTCCTCCCGAAGATCTCCAATGGCAAGTGCTGCATCTCATTACTGAACCTCACGGCTGGCACAGATGCCGTTCAGCACATGCTGGAGAATGGAAGGTGTGAGCGCTGACCTTCTGAAGACTGAGGAAAGGGAGTCACAGGGGGATGAAAACAATGAGTGCAGACTCCCTTTCCCCCTTCAGGCCTCTGCTCAGATGTCTCAGGCTGTCCCTAAACACATGTGGGGGCAGCAGCATCCCTTCCTTGTGACACCCAACTCCTTTGTTGTTTTTTTTTTCATCACACCTTTCACTCTTACCTACTACTTACTTACTTGTTTATTAAGTTATTAGCTAAAGCCCACCCCTGGAATTTAAGCTCCAAGAAGGTGAGGTCTTTGTTTTGTATACTTTTGTATTCACAGCACCCAGAACAGTACTTGGCACTGTTTAAGCACAGGCATGGAAGAGAAACAGAAGATGATGGGCTACTGCAGCATGGGCTGTCTGTGTGTGATAGTGTGTGCTTGTGTGTGTGACAGTGTGCGCTTGTGTGTGACACCAAGAATGAATGTGCAAAGTCCGCTAGGCAATTGAAAGCAGAGTGGCTTCCGGAGGCTGAAGTATGTCTGAAACTCTCCAGTATGGTTACAGCAGAAATGAATGAAATGGAAAGAAAAGTCATGCATTCAGAAGAGTCTGAAACTGGAAAACCCAGATGTGCAATAATGTATTCTTTTAAGGGCATGGGAATGTTTGCCTAGTTTTGCCATATCTTCTAATCTTTAAAAAAAAAAAAAACCTGGACTTTGAAAGATTCCTAAGAAAACATCCATATAGGAGGTGTACCCCTTGAAGATCCAACTTCAACCTCAGACATTCACAATAAGATACAAACCTTGGAGCAGGTTGTCAAGCAAGTTAAGCTGTCACTTTGGATGCCTGTATCCCCTATTGGAGTGCAGGTGCGAGTCCTGGGACCTCCACTTCTGATCCAGCTTCCTGTTAATTCACCCTGGGAGGCAACAAATAATGGTCCAAGTGCTTGGGTCCCTGCCACCCAAGTGGGAGACTCAGATGGGGATCCAAGATTCTGGCTTTGACCTGGCACAATGCTGGCTGTTGTGGGCATTTAGGGAGTGGACCAGTGGATGGAAATATCTCCCTCCATCCCAAACTCTCTCTCTCTCTCTCTCTCTCTCTCTCTCTGTGTGTGTGTGTGTGTGTGTGTGTCATTCCGCCTTTCAAATAGATAAAAAAAAAAACTTTTAAAAAATGCAAACTTTTGGTCCTCTGTAAACTCTCCTATAACTGTGGGCTACTTGCTGTTCCATTATTCCAATCCTTTCACTTCCACGTTGTTTTTGACTTATATGATGTCTTTAAATCCAACATACATGTTCCCACCTGTATAACTTTGCAAGCGTGAATCCTTGAAATTCCTCTTTTCCCTTCCTATGGTGTCACAGGGCCAGATGACCCTTGTCTCCATGAACTCAGTGTGAATTGTCACTGCTCTCCACTAGGAAGCCACCACTCCCCACAAGGGGATTGCACATGGACAGATACCTGCCCAGGGCCACAAAGGCAGACAGCTTTCTTCTCTGTGTCGAGTTTGTAACTCATTTGTGCAGCTTCTATTTGGGCTTTAAAACAAGGTAGTTCATCTTTTTTATGTTCCCGCTTTTGCTGTAGAAAAACTGATGAAGATTGCAGTGCAGTTACCTGGAAGGAAATGGTCTTTGTCTTGTGCTCTTCTTCCTCCTAGCTCAGTCCGCTGTCTAGGGCAGAGGTCAACAAATACGGCCCAAGGGCCAAATCTGTCCTGTTGCCAGTTTTTGTATAAAGTGAGAGCTAAACACACACACACACACACACACACGTATGTAGATAGATAGATATTTAACAGTTATTTGTTTACTTTGAAAAGCAGAGGAAAGGAAGCAGAGATGGAGAGAAAGAGAGAAAGAGAGAAAGGTCTTCCATCTGCTTGTTTACTCCACAGATGCCAGCAATGGCCAGAGCCTGGCTGAAGCCAAGAGCCGGGTACTCTATACAGGTCTTCTACATAGGTGACAAAGACCAATATTTTTGAGATACATTTTTTATTAATATAAAGAGAACAGATTAGAAGACAACCACACTTCCCTCACTCCCATGTTCCTCCCCAAACCCTCTCCCTGAACTCCTTCATCAGTTTTTGTGAAGTCATCATTTTAATCCACTCTATATTCATGGGCTTAATTTACCACTAATAATAATATTCAACAAGTAAAAAAAGGAAGACCACAGTTCCACAGAGCTAAAAATGACAACTGTATCCCATTTCATTCCTACACATTTTTCTGGTATTCTGTATTAACTGCCACAGAGAAAACATATGATATTTGTCTTTTTGAGACTGGTTTATTTCACTAAGCATAATGGATTCCAGTTGCATCCATTTTATTGCAAAAGACAGGATTTCATCCTTTTTATGGCTGAGTAGTATTCTTTTTTTTTTTTTTTTGACAGGCAGAGTGGACAGTGAGAGAGAGACAGAGAGAAAGGTCTTCCTTTTGCCGTTGGTTCACCCTCCAATGGCCGCCGCTGCTGGCGCGCTGCAGCCGGCGCACCGCGCTGATCCGATGTCAGGAGCCAGGTACTTATCCTGGTCTCCCATGGGGTGCAGGGCCCAAGCACTTGGGCCATCCTCCACTGCACTCCCTGGCCACAGCAGAGAGCTGGCCTGGAAGAGGGGCAACCGGGACAGGATCGGTGCCCCGACCGGGACTAGAACCCGGTGTGCCGGCGCCGCAAGGCGGAGGATTAGCCTAGTGAGCCGCGGCGCCGGCCGGCTGAGTAGTATTCTATACTATATATACTATATGTATATATAGTATTCCATTTTATATATATATATATATATATATATATATATATCACATTTTCTTTATCCAGTCATCAGCTGATGGACATCTGGGTTGATTCCATAACTTAGCCATTGTGAACTGAGCAGCAATAAACATGGGGGTACAGATAACTCTTTCACATGCTGATTTCATTTCATTTGGGTAAATTCCCAGGAGTGGGATGGCTGGGTCATATGGTAGATCTATTTTCAGATCTCCAAGGAATCTCCATGCTGTCTTCCATAATGGTTGTACTAATTTACAGTCCCACCAATAGTGGATTAGGGTGCCTTTTTCCCTACATCCTCACCAGCATTTGTTGTTTGTTGATTTCTGTATGAAAGCCATTCTAACTGGGGTGAGGTGAAGCCTCATTGTGGTTTTGATTTGCGTTTCCCTGATGACTGGTGATCCTGAGAATTGTTTCATGTAGGACCCAAATATCTGAGCCATCATCTGCTGCCTTCCCGGGAATATTAGCAGGAAGCAGGTTTAGAAGTAGACTAGCTGGAACTGCAAATGGCACTGTGATATTGGATTTGGGCATTCCAGGCAGCTGTGCCATAACACCCACCAAGGTTTTTATACTTTTAAATAGTTGAAAAAATAGTAAAAGAGTAATAATATCTTGTAACACAAGAAAATTTTATAAAACTCTATTTGTCCATAAATACAAGGATAAAGTTCATGGGAAAAAATGGAATTAAAGACAAGGCAGGGATAAGCAATACAAGGGCATTATAGACTGCGTGGTTCGTACCCCAAGGAGCAGGGAGTCCTGTCCTTCTGGTGTGGTAACCTGGCCAACGTCATCAGATACTTCCCCACCCAGGCTCTCAACTTCGCCTTCAAAGATAAATACGAGCAGATCTTTCTGGGTGGCGTGGACAGGAGGACCCAGTTTTGGCGCTACTTTGCAGGAAATCTGGCGTCAAGTGGTGCTGCTGGAGCCACATCCTTGTGTTTCATGTGCCCTCTTGATTTTGCCCGTACCTGTCTAGCAGCTGACGTGGGCAAAGCTGGAGCTGAAAGGGAATTCAGAGGTCTCGGTGACTGCCTGGTTAAGATCTACAAATCTGATGGGATTAGGGGCCTGTACCAAGGCTTTAACGTGTCTGTACAGGGCATTATCATCTACCGAGCTGCCTACTTCAGTATCTATGACACTGCAAAAGGAATGCTTCCAGATCCCAAGAACACGCACGTCTTCATCAGCTGGATGATCGCGCAGTCTGTCACTGCTGTTGCTGGGTTGACTTCCTATCCATTTGACACTGTTCGTCGGCGCATGATGATGCAGTCGGGGCGTAAAGGAACTGATATCATGTACACAGGCACACTGACTGCTGGAGGAAGATTGCTCGTGACGAAGGAGGCAAAGCATTTTTCAAGGGTGCATGGTCCAACGTCCTCAGAGGCATGGGTGGTGCTTTTGTGCTTGTCTTGTATGATGAAATCAAGAAGTTCACGTAAGTTATTCCCTAGGTTTGTTCCCCTGTAGACAGGCATGTTGTATTATAATCTTGAGCATTCTTGACAGGCTCTTGTCTGTCTTATCAAAAGCAACTATGTGCTGGTTGAAAATGGGAAGCAATAATACTCTTCTGACCAGTTTTCTCTTAAAGCCGTTTCCATGATGATGATGATGATGATGGGACTCAATTACATTTTTTTATTTCAGTCACTCCTGATAAATAATTTGAAGAAATAAAAATATACACAATACAAAAAAAAAAAAAAGACAAGGCAGGACAAGCATGTGGCACAGCACTTAAGACATGACTTGGGAAGCCGACACCCCACGTGAGATGTGTGAATCTAGCTTTGCTTCCTGTTCCTGCTCCACTTCTGATTCCAGCTTCCTGCTAATGTGCACGCCGAGAAGCAGCAGGTGACCTCCGAGGTAGCTGGGTCCCCGCCACCCGAGTGGGAGACCCAGATGGAGTTCCTGGGTCTTGGCTTTGCCATGACCCGGTCCCTGCTGTTGCAGGCATTTGGGTAGTGAACCTGCAAATGGAAGATCTTTCTCTGTCTCTGTCTACCTTTCAAATAGATTGGAAATAAGTCAAATAAATATTTATTAAGAGAAAGATTATATGCCTTTCACGTGAACCGTCTGAGGACCTCTTGTGAAATGTTGTTAGAACTCAGCCCTGCTCCTTTGTTTGTGTGTTGTCTGTGGCTGCACTACCCTGGTGGAGCTGAGTAGTTATGAAATAAATCATAGGGCCCACAAAATGAGAGAACTTCTGAAAGTTTGGGGAAAATGGAATGAAAAGATAAGTTATTTTGGTACCAGAGAATTTTGAAATCCATGTGTGATTTTTTCAAAATTGCGTTTTCCACAATATTATTTTTTTAAAGATTTATTTCTTTTTATTTGAAAGTCAGAGTTACACAGGGAGAGCAGAGGCAGAGAGAGAGAGAGGTCTTCCATCTGATGATTCATTCCCCATTTGGCCACAACGGCCGGAGCTGTGCCGATCCAAAGCCAGGAGCCAGGAGATTCTTCTGGGTCTCCCACACGGGTGCAGGGGCCCAAGGACTTGGGCCATCAGAGCAGAGAGCTTGATTGGAAGAGGAGCAGCAGGGACTAGAACCGGCACCCATATGGGATGCTGGCACTTCAGGCCAGGGCATTAACCTTCTGCGCCACAGTGCTGCTCCCCCTCCCCCCCGCCAATCTTCTTGAAAACCTCCTATATACATGGATTTTGAAATTTTTGCACCAAGGCTGACTTACCTTGTTTTAAAAAGATTTATTTAATTATTTGAAAGGCAGAGAGAGAGAGAGAGAGAGAGAGAGAGAGAGAGATCTTAAATCCACCAGTTCACTCCTCAAATAGCAGCAATGGCCAGGGTTGAAGCCAAGAGCCAGGGACTCTTCCATTCACTTCCCAGGTGCATTAGCAGGAAGCCTGATTGGAAGCAGAGCAGCCAGGACTCAAACTTGCACTATAATATGGAATACTGGCATCGCAAGCAGTAGCTTACCTCTCTACACCACAACACCGACCCCTGAACTTCTCTTTTTATACCATTTTTCAGTGAACCTTTGCAAGTACCTTTCTATTTACCATCTGGCTCCTTACAGAAACTTCTATCAAGAGAAATGATTACTGAGCTTAGGAATTTCATGGATCAGTAAAATGTAAGGGTGACAGAGGAGGGTCAACCCATGCTTGCCAGCTTTCAGTTTTTCTCCAAAGACACACACATCTTGTCATTTGTCATCATCAAAAGCTTGAGGGTGGGTTGGGGTTGGGGGAATGAGATCTTAAATTTTTATTTTGGGTGCCAGCACTGTGATGTAGTGGGTTAAGCATCTGCCTGAGGTGCCAGCAACCCATATGGGCACCGGTTCAAGTCTCGGCTGCTTCACTTCCGATCCAGCTCTCTGCTATGGCCTGGGAAAGCACTGGAAGATGGCTCATTCCCTTGGGCCCCTGCACCTGCATGGGAGACCCAGAAGAAGCTCCTGGTTCCTGGCTTCAGACCAGCCCAGCTCTGGCCATTGGGGCCATTTGGAGAGTGAACCAGCAGATGGAAAACCTCTCTGTCTCTCCCTCTCTCTGCCTGTAACTATGCCTCTCAAGTAAATAAATAAATCTTAAAAAAAATTTTACTTTTAAAATTTTAATTTATACATAGAACATAAACATATTTTCAGGGTCCATGCATGTATACACTCATTGTACAATGTCCAATCAGTGCAGACATATCTATCTACTCATACATCTACCATTTTTTTAATGGTGAAAAGATTCAAAATCTTTCCAGTTTTTCTTTCTTTTATAAAAATGCCTGCTGTGCAACAGAACACTAGACTTTCTCCCTTCTATCTAACTTAGTACTCATTTATAATCCCTCCTCATCTCTACCTTGCCATCCTCTACTCAGTCTCTGGTAGCCACCAATATAGTCTAAACTTCCATGAGAGCAATTTTTTTAGATCCCACGTTGGAGTGAGATTGTGCATTACATGTCTTATTCCACTTAACATGATGGCCTCCAGTTTCATGTTGTTGCAAATGACACGGTTTCATCTATTATTATTTTTTTTGGCTAATATTCCACTTTATATGTGAACCATAGTTTCTTCATCTATGCACCAGTAGATGGGCACTTGGATTGTTTCTACTTCTTGGCCATTGTGGACAGTGCTGCAGTAAACACAGTAGTGCAGATGAGTCTTCAATATACCGACTGGGTTTCCCTTGGCTATACACCCAGGAGTGGGAGTGGGATTCTGGATCATATAGTACCTTTTTTTTTTTTTTTTTTTGAGGAAACTCTATACTGTTTTCCACAATGGCCATACTAATTTACATTCCCACCAACGATGTTCAAGGGTTCTCTTTTCTCCACATCCTCAAGAGCACTTATCTTTTGTCATTTTCATAATTGTCACTCTAAATGAAATGAGGTGATATCTCATTGTGGCTTTGATTTGCATTTCTCTGATTATTAATGATACGGAACATTTTTTCCTGTCCCTGCTGGCAATTTGTGTGTCTACCTTTGAGAAATGTGTTTACATCATTTGTTGACTTCGTTGTTGTGGGTGTTGAGCTGTTTGAGTTCCTTATATATTCTGGTTATTAAAACCTTGTTAGATACATCACTTGCAAATATCTTCTCCCATCCTGTGGGTGTCTCTTCATTCTGCTGATTGTTTCCTTTGCTGTGTAGATGCTCCTCAGTTTGATGACATTCTATTTGTGTATTTTTGCTTTTGTTTCTTGTGCCTTTGTGCTCTGACCAAAAAAGTTCTTGGCCATTCTCCAGCACCAGAATTTAATAAATGACAGAATGTGAGTGCTAGAACACAAAAAAGGAACAGTGAGCATAACCTGAGGGAGGAAGAGGAAATGTACATTTAAGAGCACAGGCTAGGGGCTGGCACTGTGGCGTAGTAAGTAAAGCCACCGCTTGCCATGCCAGCATCTCATATGGGCACTGGTTCAAGTCCCGGATATTCCACTTCTGATCCAGCTCTCTGCTATGGCCTGGAAAAGCAGTAGAAGATGACCCAAGTCCTTGGACCCCAGCACCCATTGGGGAGACCCGGAAGAAACTCCTGGCTCTGGATCGGCACAGCTCTGGCTGTTGCAGCCAACTGGGGAGTGAACTAATGGATGGAAGACTCTCTCTCTCTCTCTCTCTCACTCTGACTTTCAAATAAATAAATATTTTTTTTAAAAAAGGAGCACAGGGCATTGGAATTAATCTTAATTGGTTTGAATCCAGGGTCCAGTCTCATGCTATGCACAGGAAATAGGCCTCATTGATTGTGATGGGATGAGTAGAACCTGCTCCCTAAAACTCACGCAGCTGTTGAAGTCCAAATGTTAATGACTGGTCGGTGAAGTGTGGACACTTAATCTAATTATGGTGTCTGAGAGCTGGGTCTGATTCGAGGTGTTTAGGCCCTTGGGGGCGTTCCCTGGGAGGGTGGGATTTGTGAGAGGCTTGAGTTTTTTCAGCTCAAGTTCGGCCCAGGGTCTCTCTCTTGCTTCCTGCCTCCCAATATAATTGTGTCTCCGCACCCGCCATTAACAAGCCACCACCAGATGCCGGACTACGCTGATGACTGATGACGTCAATCCTGTGACCTCAAACTGTGAGCTGAAATAAACCCTTTTCTTTCCCAAGAAGCTTCTTTTGGGTATTTTAGTTAAAGTGACAAAAAGTAGACTAACATAGTGCTTAACCCTATTAATTGTTACTTTCTCAGTTTAAACTCTTAAGGGATGTCATGAGCGTTTTCAGAGTTAGTCTGCTTTGGGTGTAATTTCAAAAACTCACAAGCTTCTAGGTGCCACGCTTTTCCTACATCGTCTTTACTCAACTCACACGCTCAGATCTCACCATGCTAAGGTTGCCTGAAACAGCATTTTTTTTTAGCATTCGGCATACATTTGTTTGCATTCTGCATTGCCTTTCTTTATGTTTTCCAAGAACCAAATTTGCTTTAATGTTCTTGAAGTTGGTTTGAAGGCAGAGACTAGAATTTGTAAGTGTGTGTGTGTTGGTGCCCTAAGTGTGAAGCCAAGAATAAAGCGTGTGCTCCCATGTTGCACTATCTAGAGTTAGTCTCCTTGACTGAGCACGCCTCGGGTCTCAACACTGTCTCTTTGCTTGATTCAGGGAAAATGCTGAGGTTGAGAAATAAGTAAAAATCTTGTCTGTCTTTTCTCCTTCCTGGAAATACGTGGCTGCTTCCCAGTCTCGGCAGTACAAGCATGGCCAAATGCTGCCTCCTGTTAAGGAGATTATGTGGCCCTTTATGTAACTCATTTTTTCTTACGGTGACATAATGTGGCATAGAACACAAAAAAACAAGAGTGTTTCACATACCAGCCACATGGTGTGAAGTCAAGTAAGTTCCCTCTCAAAATGGGGAACTGGGTTGACAAAGCCTATGACCCTCCAAAAAAAAGATCAAGAGAAAAATTAATACAGGGGTTAGAGTATATAATTCCCTGGCTTAGGAAAAAGGGGCCCTGGTGGCTCTTTAAAAAAATAAAAGTAAGCAATTACAGGATTCAGCTGCCTAAGCTTTGATTTAGAAGAGCACCAAAGAGCCCTCAGAACTCCTGTGGAGTTTTGTCTCCCTCTCTGCTGGAGCCAACCCTTTAGAATAATTAAGAAATAATCTCAGAGTAGCCACACATGTAGGCAATCAGGCCTGATATAGGGAACACCTGCTTTGACTTCAATTCTGGCCCGCTTACTAATAGGGCATATTTGTCTTGGGACATTGTGTTTGCTTGTGTAATTGCGCGTAGCGCATTTTCAGATTTTACCACAGATGGGGCCTGAGGGCCGCCCTCACCTGCTGTGCAAACAGACGTAAGCACATGAAGCCTTGCCCTCCCTCTGCCCACACGCGCTGTGCAAACAGGAAGCAGTCGCTCAACAGTTGGGGGTGTTCCAGGCGTAGCAACCAGGTTTCTTCCATTGGGGTAACAATTCCAGACTCATTCAGCCAAAAGGGGTGGGAAGTAGGCTGCCCAATAGGCAGATGATGGACATGTGACCAATAGTCTGCTCGCACAGAGCCAGAAGGGGCCCCCATCAGTGGGAGGACAGCGGCAGGTGATTGGAGCTTCAGTGTGCTGTGTATTAGTGGTGCTTTGACAACATTTTTATGATACAACCCGGAAGAGGGATGTTATCAAGTCACAGAAGAATGGGCAGAGTCACTTCAGGATGTGGAGAACACAGACACAGGGTGAAAAATTACAAGGAGCTGGTGTTCAGAGAAGGAAAACTCCAATCTGAAGAATCGGTAGCAAAGAAAAGTGGTGTTGGTAACTCTGTGTGTGTTAATTAAAATGGAGAACAGAGACAATGAAAGGAGAAAAAGAGTCCTGCTGACATAGAGTACCTGCCTATTTATGGTGACAGTATGCCTAGGCTTGGAGTATCTCACATTTTCCTCGATGTCATACTTTGTTTAGGGTGGACAAAATGAGAGTGAAAATATTAGCCATTTTCATCATTTCTGTGCAAGCTACATGATTCTAGACTTTTAGATAATAGCTTTGTGGAGATACAATTCATGCATAATTACAAAGTTGTGCAACTTTCATTGCTACTAATTTAGAACATTTCATTAGACTCCATCCCTGAAATAGATGCTCACACCCAAGACAATCCCTCTCCTTTCCCCTAATCTGCCTTCTGCTCACCATGCCTGTGGTTTTGTCTAAGGTGGGCTTTTCATGCAAATAGACCCGTGCAGTATGTGGTGTTCTGTGTTGACCTCGTTTTGCTCAGTGTAATGTTCCAAGATTCCTCTGTGTTGCAGTATCTTTCATTGCCTCAATGACTGGATAATACTGTGAATGACTGGATAATACTCCATTATATGATATTTCGTATTTTGCTGCTTCCTTCATCGTTGATGCACACTTGAATTATTTTCACTTTCTGGCTATTGCAAATAATGGGACTGTGAATATTCATATGCAAGTTTGTGTATGGTCATGTGAATTCAGTTTTCTTGCATACATAGGAGTGGAATTGCTGCATTACATGGCAGCTCTATGTTTAACTTCTTGAAGAATTTTCCAGAACTGCTTCCATAGTGGCAACATCATTTTCCATTTGATTAGAAAGCAACGAGGCTTTCATTGACTCTGCACCCTCACCAGTGCTGGTTATTGTCCATATTTTTGGCTGTAATCATCCTATGAGAGTCTAGAAAAATGATTCTGAGTCTAGAAAAATGATCCCTGCCAAAGGCCTCACATCGACCTACGTCACTTGGGGGTTTTCATAAAACTAAGAATACCCACATTTTGTCTTGGGGGTTGTTTGGCCTTCTCAACTATGGGCTGGTGAATATCACTTACATGGGTGATATTAAGTACTTATCCTAGGCATAATACATGCATGCTTTCATTTGCAAAGTCAGGTTTTGTGGTAAGTCCTGTTGGACAAGTGATTAAACCGCAGCCTGAAACAGACAAGCACTTCATCTGCTGGAGTGTTACGACCACAGAATGTGTTCTTCCTAACCAAACAGAGCAGCACGGGTAGACAGACCTGGTAATGGCTGGTTAGGCCTTTTCCTGGTGGAAAAGGACAGGCACAATGAAGCCAGAGTATGAGGTCTTCTGCAGGTCACTGGCCTGGGAATCAAGGATCTGGATTCAGTTTTAGGAATTTGCTGTCCCCAACCCCGACCTCCACCCAGGTTACAGACACCCGCTAATTCCTTACCATTGTCTCCTGTACTCACCCTAACAGTGCACTTCAAAGGTTTACATTATGGCTTCCTAAATGTATGCTTTTACCTCCTAAACTCTAAATCCTATGAAGTCATGTAATCTTTTGTGTTTTGTCTACCATTGCAGTTTTAGCATAAAGTAGCTGGTCATGAAGTATTGTGGAGATTGTAAAAGTCACTCAACTATAACTTCAACTGAGCTTAGAAGGAGGTGCTAGTTATATAAACAGTACTTCTCTCTATAGGTAAGGATCTTTATTTGGGAAAAATGGGAACATTACCAGTGGCTTCCTCATTGTGTTACTGTGAGGCTTTCTTAAATCCAAGTTAAGACATTTAAGTTGGTGGGGTACAATACACAATAACCATCATTATCTTTGAGTCTCATTCTTAGGTAACAGTTTCTCAGTAAAAGTTAAAAAGAATTAGATAAGAACCTCCCGTAACACGCCCCCTGCTGGCTGCAATATTCTGATGCAGTATTGGCTAGGTTGATAATCCATATCCATGGTGTCCAGAAATATTCCTTTTCTGGGGCAGGTGTGATGGAAACCCAGGTAGATTGTGTAGGAGCTTGGTGGCAGGGAAGCCAACAGTTTCATTCATGGAGACAAAATTACACTGTTTTACCCTGGATCATTTGTGATTTGAGGCTGAGATTTATTTATCTCTTGTATGCTGTTGGTGCACAGTGAAATATTAGGATGGGTTTAGAAACATCTCGGAAAATGTCAAGTGTCTTTTTCAGTGAAATGGTATCTGGTGAGTTGGTTGTTCCTGGGTTTGGAAAAGGTCATCATCACTGACTGTTTCAAATTCCCAAAGTAACTTTCAGAGCACAGTGTTCTTGGGGGAACCATAGCACAGGAACACACAAATCCCTTCTGGTTTTTGAACTGTGCCCTGAAGCTCCCAAGATTTCCAGAGCTTATCCAGAAGGCAAACACGGCATTAATTCCTGATCTTATGAAAATTCTTTCCCAAAACTTAATGAGCATCCATTTGGAGAGAATGCTGCACAGACTGAATCCATTCTGACACTCACTGTGTAGAAGCACTAGGGAAACGGTGTTGTCAGTTGTTTTTGAATTACTGGGGTATGGATGATAGCACCCGGATTCAAACCACTGATGGATTTCACTCCCCTCCAGCTGTGAGCTTCTCCTTCTCCCTCCACCCACCTCCAACAGAGATTCAATTCTCCTTGCCTCTCCTACTTTATTGTCCCTTGCCCTCCGTGGTCCATTGAGTTAATTTTACTTTCGCTTCATTTTCTTTTCTTGAACCTACTGCCCCTTCAACCTCTCTGTTTTGACATGAGGATGCAGAAATAGACAGAGTGAATCAGAAGGAAAAAAATAGAAGATTTAAAGGAAAGCCTGCAGGGAATAGAAGAAAATAGAAGCAAAGAAGATAATCATGACTACAGAACATAAAATGAAAGAGAAGACAGTCTACCCAAAGACTTCAAGACCCAGTCTCCAGGGGCATTTTTAAAGGGAGAGATAGGGGATGGCATGGCGGTGCAGTGGGTTAGGCCACCACTTGCAATGCCAGCATTCCATACCCAAGTGTTGGTTTGAGTGCCAGCTACCTGGTTTCCAACCTGGCTTCCTGCTAATGTGCCTGGGAAGGCAGTGAATGATGGCCCAAGTCCTTGGGTTCCTGCCACCCATTTGAGAGACACAGAACCTGGCTCCTGATTCGGGCCTGGCCCAGATGTTGCTGGCCATTTGGAGAATAAACCAGCAGATGGAAATTTTCTCTTTATCTGTGTCTCCCTCTCTATCTTTCTGCCTTTCAAATAAATACATAAATCTTAAGAAAAGACACCCAAGCTACACATGAACACACTTACTGACATTAAGAAAGAACTACAGAACATGTTCTGGTAGAAGAAACATGGCATTTGGTATTTTAAGTAAACTTTTTTGGAATAGACAGTTATAGACAAACTACTTTTCTAGGTTGTTTCTCCCATAACTACTTAGGAACTCCTTTGTTCAGCCAAATGTCAGCCGAGATGCGTGTTTTCCGTCTCTGACATGTGTCAATAGGGCTTCCTAAACAGAGTAGTTACTGAATGGGATTCAAAGACCAGGCCCATGACAAATATGAAAAAGATACTTTAGGAAAAGTCCTAAGCTTTACAGAGTCGATTCTTATGTGATAAGGTCAGTACACTGGCCATCTCCTCACCCAACTTGTGTAGATCAAGGAGCAGTTAGCCAACACTCCTGAGCAGATCCGTTATTACTGTGGCTTTAAGCCTTCGGCAGCCCAAGCTCTTCATCCCCAGGAAAGAATCTTGGCTGAAATGACGGAAAGAAAAAATTATCTTTTACTTTCTTTTTCAAATCCCTCTTCATTGTGACATGTAACATAGTAAAAATTGTCCATTCCAAAAAAAGTGAGCCTAAGTGCATTGTTTAACCTATATTCAAAACACCTGAACACTCATCCTACCAGTCAAGAAACACAACCTTGGCAGATACAGGTTTAAGGTCATCTTGACCTCCGACCCATCAAGACCTCTTCAGGAATGGCAGAGTTCTTCTCAATCCTTTGCTTTTTCATTTAACTTTTAGGAACACAGGGGCAGGCTTTTGGCACGGTGAGTGGAGTGCTGCCCCTACTTTTATTCCAGCTTCCTGTTGGTGTGCACCCTGGAAGGCAGCAGGTGATGATGGTTTAACTAGTTTGCTTCCTGCCACCTATGTGGGAGACCAAGATTTAAGTTCCCAGCTCCCAACACTGGCCTGGGTCAGAACCAGCTGTTGTGAACATTTGGAGAATAAACCAGTGCATGGAGGCGTTCATTCTTTCCCCCTCTGTCCCCTGTAAATGTACAGATTTTTAAGTTCTAATAAAAATCCTACTGGGATTCTGATTAGGATTACATTAGATTTATAGATCAATATAGGGAGAATTTACTTCTTCATGTTACTTAATCTTATAATCTATGCATCTATTTTTATTCATTCTGATAGAGTTTTATAATTATTCCCATGGAAGTCTGAAGTATCTTTAGGCAGGTTTTTTTCTGGGGATTTCCTATTTTATAATATTGACAATAATCTCTTTATATTTTAATCACTTTATTTTTGTCATTAAGACCTGAAATTGAGGGGCAGGCATTTGATGCAATGGTTAGGAGGCTGCTTCAGATGCCCACATTCCCCACATTCCATATTGGAGAGCCTGGTTTGAGTCCTGCCTTGCCCTCTGGTCCAGTTTCCTGCTAAGTGCACATACTCCCTAGGCAGTATATGATGACTCAAGTCCTTGGGGCCCTGCCACTCTTGTAAGAGACCCAGATTGAGTTCCAGGCTCCCGGCTTTCACTTGGTCCATCCCTGACTGTTTCAGGCATTTGGGGGAGTGAATCAGCAGATGGAAGATTTCGATCTCTTTACACCCAACATTAATTGTTTTCAAATTTGGAACAATACAATTTTGAACCAAAATAAAATGGCTGTGATGGGAGATTCTACAAACAGAACATGTCTGAACAGGCATGGTCAATCCTTGTTTCAATTCTTTCATTACCCTGATGCTTTGTGATCTTGCTTGTTATTTTGTTTGATCCTTCTTCAATTTTATTTTTTTCATAAATGGGCAGATCAGTGTATTTTATCTCATGTTCCATCTCCCTTAGAAGATAGCTTATTATAGACATTCTTTTGTAATTTGTTTTGTTATACTTCATGATATTCTGGAAATCACTTTATCAATTCATAAATCTTTTCGTTGTCCATTTCATTTCTGCAGCATGATTGCCTCAACCATTCTTCTTTATGTAGATTTATAATATCGCCAACATTTTATAAGTGAAACAATGACAAAATAAATAACCTCATACATGTGTATTTGTATTCTTAGAGGTGTGAATTTCCAGATCTGGGATTGCCTGATAAAAAAGAATAGAGAGTATAGTTTGGCTGGACATTGGCAAATTCTCCTGGAATGATTGTACCAGTTCCCATTTAAAACAGCAATCTATCACATTGTTTCCCTACAGCCTTGCCAAAATGTTTAAGCATACATTTTAATAGTTGCTAATTTGCACACAAGAAACACTATCTTCTTGTTTTAGTATTTATTTTTCTAATTATTAGTGATTTTTGAGCATCTTTTTACCTGGTAAAAATGTTTCATATCTTTCTCTTCCCTATAAATTATCGTTTTTTTTTATTAAACTTTTATTTAATGAATATAAATTTCCAAAGTATAGCTTATGGGTTACAATGGCTTCCCCCCTCCCATAACTTCCCTCCCACCCGCAACCCTCCCCTTTCCCGCTCCCTTTCCCCTTCCATTCATGTAAAGATTCATTTTCAATTCTCTTTATATACAGAAGATCAGTTTAGTATATATTAGGTAAAGATTTCAACATTTTGCCCATATAGCAACATATTGATGCTTTGTTTTCCTTTCCATCAGTGTTGGCTCTTTATATTTCAAGTTTTAAGAGTTACTTCTTCATTAGGAATATTAGTCCTTGGGTTGTTAAATAGGTTGAAAATATATTCTCTCAGTGTATCTAGTGTCTTTTGACTTTTTTTTATTTTTATTTTCTTTGACAGGCAGAGTGGACAGTGAGAGAGAGAGACAGAAAGGTCTTCCTTTTCCATTGGTTCACCCCCCAATGGCCGCTGCGGCCGGTGTGCTGCGGCCTATGCACCGCGCTGATCCAAAGCCAGGAGCCAGGTGCTTCTCCTGGTCTCCCATGCGGGTGCAGGGCCCAAGGACTTGGGCCATCCTCCACTGCACTCCCGGGCCACAGCAGAGAGCTGGACTGGAAGAGGAGCAACTGGGACAGAATCCAGTGCTCCAACCAGGACTAGAACCCGGGGCACCGGCGCCGCAGGTGGAGAATTAGCCTGTTGAGCCGCGGCACCGGCCAACCTTTATTATGATGTGAGTTTTTTCCCCCATGCACAAATATTTGTTGTTACCATGTTTATTCATCATTTTTTATTCCTTCTGGATTCTTATAAACTTAGAGATATTTCTCCTACAATAAGATTAAAAATAAATTCATGCATGTTTTTCTGGTAGTATTTGTATATTTTTAAAAAGATTCATTTATTTAGTTGAAAGGCAGAGTTACAGAGAGTGAGGAGAGACAGAGCTCCATCCCCTGGTTCACTCCCCAAATGGCCGCAATGGCCAAGGTTGGGCCAAGATGAAGCCAGGAGCCAGGAGCTAGTAGTTCTCCCAGGTCTCCTATGTGGGTGGCAGGGACCCAGGAACTTAAGCCATCTTCTGCTGCTTTCCCAGGTGCATTAGCAGGGAGCAAGATTGGAAGTGGAGCAGCTGTGACTCAAATTGGTGCCAGCTCTGTATATTTTTGTAGTTTGCATTTAGATTCCAAGTGCTCTTGGAGCTCATTCTTGTGAATAGTTCTAGTTTTTATATGTGTTCAAATGTCCGCCCAGTTTTCTCAGGGCCATATATTTACAAGTCCACCATTCTAAATGTGGTGTAGTGTCTGGGACTGGATCCTAAGAAGTAGAGTCTCAACCGTCACATCATCTTTGGTGACATGTGAATAATATCTTTTGAAAATACTGATATAAAATTTAAATGATGTGACCGATACATGACTCTGGATCCTTAATAAATTCTAGTTTCCTTCTTAAGCAATCACTGTTTGCTCAGTGTACCAAGATGGAGTGTGCCTGTCTAGGGCAGTAACTCCCAAATAATAATGTTCATAAAAATTGCCTGGGCCAGTGCCGCGGCTCAATAGGCTAATCCTCCTCCTGCGGCGCCGGCACCCCGGGTTCTAATCCCGGTTGGGGCACCTGGCTTCTGGCTTCGGATGGGCACAGCTCTAGCCGTTCTGGCCAATTGGGGAGTGAACCAGGGATGGAAGACCTGTCTCTCTCTCTCTCTCTCTTTCTCTCCTTCTCTGTGTAACTCTGACTTTCAAATAAAATAAATAAATCTTTTTTTTTTTTTTTTGACAGGCAGAGTTAGACAGTGAGAGAGAGACAAAGAGAAAGGTCTTCCTTTTTCCATTGGTTCACCCCCCCAAATGCCCGCTGTGGGCGGCACACTGCGGCCGGCGCTGCTCCAATCCAAAGCCAGGAGCCAGGTGCTTCCTCCTGGTCTCCCATGCAGGTGCAGGGCCCAAGCACTTGGGCCATCCTCCACTGCCTTTCCGGGCCACAGCAGAGAGCTGCACTGGAAGAGGAGCAACCGGGATAGAATTGGTGCCCCAACTGGGACTAGAACCCTGGGGTGCCGGCACCACAGGCGGAGGATTAGCCAAGTGAGCCACTGCACCGGGTTAAATAAATAAATGTTTAAAAAAGAAATCACTTAGGATGGTGGATAAAATGACCCTGTCCCTTTGATGTTGTGATTCAGTGTATTTGATGCAGCCTAGGAATCTTCATTGTTACCCAGGCCCATGTGCAAATTTTGGGGCCACAGCTCAAGCATCCTTAGCCCTAGGTGTGTGCCTACCTCATCCATAACTATAGATAAGCAAGTATAACCCAAGTAGGGTCATAAATCAAATTTATAAAACAATTTTATACCAGTTACAGAAGAGTATATCTGACCAAATCCTGAAGAGTTCAGAAGAAAACACGTGATTATAGTTGATTTGAATAGGTAATTTTTACCAAAGGAACAGTTGTGTGTATGTGTAATGACCCTCAGGTGTTGATGCTGCCCACAGCCCTCTATCATCTGACGACACAGAAGAGAAAGGGGAAAAGACCCATTTTTTTTAAAGATTTATTTATTTATTTGAAATTCAGAGTTACACAGAGGAGAGGCAGAGAGAGAGAGAGAGAGAGGTCCTCCATCTGCTGGTTCACTCCCCAATTGGCTGCCATGGCCGGAGCTGTGCCAGTCTGAAGCCGGGAGCTTCTTCCAGTCTCCCATGCAGGTGCAGGGGCCCAAGGACTTGGGGCATCTTCCACTGCTTTTCCAGGCCACAACAGAGAGCTGGGTTGGAAGTGGAGCAGCCGAATCTCGAACCAGTGCCCATATGGATTGCCAGCGCCTTAGGCCAGGGCGTTAACCCGCTGCACTACAGCGCTGGCCCCAAGACCCATCTTTTTATTCTAAAGCTAATTGAAGAAAATAAAGGATACATCGGATCTCTTATACATTATGTGTCTGTGAGCTCCAGTTAAACTAACAATATGTGCTTGACTTAGTCATGAACTTGAATTTTCTGCCAACGAATCTCTCCCTGGGTACTGACTTCAGTAAATAGATTGATGGCTTAAAATGTACTTGGTGTTTAGAACCCATTACAAAGAACACTGTCTGTATGTCTCTTACTCCAGTACTGAAATAGGCAGCAGGTGACAGGGAGACCACGGCTATGATTCATTTGCCAGTATTGTGTCTAAAAGCAATTTTTGTGGCAGCTCAGGCACTGATTTCACATTTCTAATAGATGGTAAAGTACATCAGCGTGATCAGATGCACTCCCACCAGAACAAGGATTTGTTCTCCATATCATCGTGTAGCCTGCACAACTCTAATTTGAGTCTAGATGTTCAAAAACACCTGTCGCACTACATTGAGTATGATTATGTTTTGTGCAATGGGGTGGGGTCTAGAAAGTGGTCTCCTTCCTCCAATAAGGATTCAACTGCCAAGGTGACATTTTCTTTTTAATTGCTCAGGAATTTTTAAGGATTAGAGACCACTAGTGTGTATACTTTAAAAACTTGGCCATCCTATTCTAGTTGGGTTATCTCTCAGACTGGCTGTTTTGAAGAGTCAATTTCAAATTGAATTAAGAACTCCCCTTGTCTTGTGCCCATGGGAAAAGGAGAATACATTAAGAAATAACTGTAAAGTGATGGACAAATAGTATGTGCATATGGACAAACATGTATACCTGATTTACATCAGATACTGTTTTCCGGCTCGCTCATTATATGTGGTCTTTTGAAAAATATCTCTATTGTGTAGCATCCTACACAGAGTAGAAAGGGAGACAAGGAAAAAGAGAGATCTGTATTTCATGTTCACAGAAATCTTTCTTGAAAGATGCTTAAGGGGAGGTGTGAATTACAAGGTAAGATGTGAGTTATTACATGTTTTATGAGTCAGTGTTTCATCTTATATGTCAGATGTTTGATATCTTATGCATTTTTTAATTCCCTATTTATGGTCCTTTTTGGCAGGACCAGAGACCTCCCAACCTTCCCCTCTCATTTCTACATGCTAGGGGAAAAATTAAGTAGGTGAAAACAAGGAGGTATCAGAATATAAGCAAACATGCACATGCACATTTACCCACTGAGAGAAAGACAGAGAGCTTGGGTTTTACAAATGGTGGAATGGATGACTCATGTTTAAATAGTGCAACATAGATAAATTTGCAGAAACTATGGGACAAAAATATTGTTAGTGCCTCTCTGCATCACCATGTACTGTAGCATTAACCAAACTACCACAATAAATAAGCAGATGACTATGTAGCTGAAATAATAATAAATGTAGTCATTTACAGAAATTGTGGAATTAGGATAAAAATATTATTGATGTATCTGTGCATCACCATGTACTGTAGCATTAACCAAACTGCCACAATAAATAAGCAGATCATGATGTAGCTAAACTACTAATAAATTACAATGGAAAGACAAAAGACAAGGACAGAATCTGAAAATAGCATCTGTTTTAAGAAAACACTGGGTCTGTATCAATACCAGATTTCTGGCATTCAAGTTAGGTATATACATGGACTGTTTGAACTATAGCATATCACATGAAGCTGCATGTCAGCTGGTCTTCAAGTAGAATATGAATTATGTTCTCAGTAAGCTTGGTTAATGTGCTAACTTATTTTATGAATATCAAACGTAAGGACCTCTAACAGCCCACCAGTTAACTTCATTATAATAGCCCTAAATCCTATGTGAAATTAAAGGTTTATGGATTTGCATATCTTTTCCATGTAAGAACCAAGAAGAGGCTCACCTTTTGTGAGAGCTATGAGGTCCATTAGCAGCCTGCTTATGGTCTTGGAGCTTCCTTTAGGAGTCATTTTTCTACAGGGACAACAGAAGAAGGGAATAGATTTTAAGTAGCCATACTTCTAATGCATGTAGATATCACAAACTTATTGACTTGATAGTTTTACACTCTCAAGAGCTTAATGAGATTGAGTGCTTGAGTTTCATTTATTAAACTGATCTCAAGACCTCTTCTCGACAGAATCGAGAAGGACTCTGAGTTCGTAGAGAAGGGACATTCGTTACAATAGCCCTGCAGCCAGATTAGACAAGCTTGGAAACCTTTATGACTGCATTAGGACCAGAGGGTCATGGTAGCTCTAAGGAACATGGCTGATGTCCCTAACCAGATTGAAGGCAGGTCAAATTTGCACAGCTCCATAACTTCCAAACATTGATCACTAACTCTCGGAGCCATATTCTGCAGGTATCAGCTGATAGAGAGTAAAATATTTTCCAGAATATTTCTCATGGTCCACTTCATTGTTTTGCTATCAAAATGCAATGACAACGTTAATTTTGTTTGAACAATGTGAAAAATTACCATAGGTATGGTCAGGGGAGGTAATGGGATATGAATTGATGTGACATTAATACAAAAATCCCTGTTATACACAACCTGATGGAGTTAGGGTTTTGCTAGACACTGAAAACATAATTAATATCAAAACTGATTCACTGTAGAGCAGCTGTTTCCATTGCATTCCTGACTCTCATCAAATTTTAGAGCTGGCTTGACTGCAGGCAAAGAACATTTAAATCATTAACCCTCATCATTCAAGACATTTGTCTTTTTTCAAATAAATATAAGATCTTAATTATCCTGTCTTTTGCCTAACCAATTATTTATTACCTTTTAATAAGTCAGAAATTTATTCTTTCAGATGTTATGTATGAGTATCTGTACATGTGGAGATACAATATATATATTTATACATATATATGCATCTATATATTGGACTGAATAAGTTTAAATTTAGCTTATATTTTCTTCTCAGAAACAAAGCTAAAGATATATTTAATCCTGTATCAGCCTTATTCCAGATAGCTATCCACAGTTATTATTTTTTAATTTCCTGTAATACCTTCTAACCTCTAACTCTTTCTCTCTAAAGGCAGATCAATCTCTGATTCATAGCTGTGTTCTCTGAATTTCTCGAGATTCTGATTCAGGTGGGATAATGTCCTTAACTCTTCACCTGAGCTTCAGCAGCGTTTGGTGTGACAATGAGACACTCAGTCTCCCTATGCAAACTGGGCTCCATAACTCCCATGGTCCCTTGGCAACAAAATGAGAAAGTGCTGTCTGCAGATGTGTGTGGCACAAGCTGTTTATGTGAGGGCCAAGGTAGAGATACACACCAACATGGCACTGCCTGAAAAATCCAATCCTATGACCAGATCTAATCTGGAAGAATATTAAAAATATGATAAGCTTTCAATTCCTCCATCCCATGTTTAGGAAAGGCATGGCTAACCCATCTTAGCACTCTCTCCGCTGTCAACTCTTAGGTGGGTAGAGTTCAATTGTCCACTAATTTATCTTGTACTTTTGTGTGTCACCTTATTTCCAGGACCCAGAATAGTATCTAGCATATCACATAGTAAGCATTCACTAAATAACTGGTGAGTAAGCAGAATTAACTCAAACAAAGCTTCAGTATCCTTTGCAACACAACAAAGAGATGAAATCTGTTTGCCATCCTTCGATTCTGGGTTCTTATGAGCTATCTTATGAGGAATAGAACTTAGAAGCAGCCAATTATTGGTTTGCAAAAACAAGCACACTTGTCTATTCTGGTTCTGATGCACCCGCACAGTTAGGGGGATCTGTTCTGATGGAAATACTAAGGCTGGGAATTCCAGCACTCAAAGGCTTGGTGCAGATATAGGCAATGCGGGCATGCTCACTATGTTAGATTCCCAGGGCTGCTGTAACAAATCGCCACCAACTAGTACAGCTTGAAACCATAGAGATATGTGTTATCCTAGCTCTTGAGGCTATGAGTCTGAAATCAAGGATTCACCAGTACCATACTTTGTCTGAAGGCTCAGAGCGAGAATGGTTCCTTGGTCTTTCCAGTGTCTAGAGGCCTGTGGTGTTCCTTGGCTTGTGGGAACTCTTCTTCAATAGTCATGTGGTCATCTTCACAGTGTAGGTCTCTCTATGTCCTAGTCTCTCTTTTCACACACACAGATTCCAGACGTTGGCATCAGGGTCCGCTCTAATTCAGTATGGCTTTGTATGAACTTGACCTCTTCTACAAACACCCTGTTTCCCAATAAGTCACTTTCACAGGTACTAGGGCTTTGGATTGGGACATATCTTTCAGGGGGACATCCACTCTAGTTATAGTGCTCATGGAACTTAAAACTGGGAGTGAAGCTGCAAATAAGGAAACAGAAGTCCATGACCAGGTGGCAATGTGTTTTCCCAGAGGAAGTAAAGATGCTGGGAGAAAAGCCAAGAAGAACATCCAATGAGATTGCCTAAGGGGCTCAGACTTGGACTCAATGGCAGAAAATGGATATGTGACAATAGGTCCTCTTAAATGACAAGGCAGACCCTTTACGTCTGGTGCAACCATGCCAGGACATTATCAAGGCTCAGCCTCCCTCTTATTCTCGTGACCACACAAAGACTGCTTAGACACAAGACATCAGGTCTGTGTTACAGGTGTACAATCCATAGATAGAGACAGTGAAAGACACAGGTGACTGTGTCCTTCTTGACTGTACAATAGGAAGCCGGCTGTTTCCTAGAGGTCCCCCTGGGAGACTTCTACTTTCAGCTCATTGGCCAGGACTAAATTCATGGCCATTCATAGTTGCAGAAAGATGTAGGGAGTGTATCTTGCAGACTGGGTGCACAACCAGTCTGTACAACATTGAGCTCTCTTAGTAGAACAGAAGGGACAGGAGAACTTAGGTAAACTAGAAGATTCTGCCACAGAAACTGCCCTAGTGATTGTGACACCGAACAGACTCAGCGGTTAAGGCCATCCTGGTACAGGAAGCTGACAGCGAGCAGCTGGTGAAGAAAAGGTCCAGAGGCGAGGAGGAGCCAGGCAAGAAAAGATGAGAGACTCTGCCTTCCGCATGGCTGCATTGCAGGGTGAGGAGATGCACTGGGCAGGGAGGCAGCCCCTGTGAGCTGAATGTGTCAGTCTGGGCTTTTAGATGTGATGAGCAATGAAGTTTGGCCAGGGGAAGCACAAAATGAACACATTAAAATATTCCTGATGGTGGGCATTTGGCCTAGCAATTCAGATGCCCACATCCCATGTTGGAGTGCCTGGGTTCCAGTCCTGGCCCTACTCCCAATTCCAGCTTCCTGCTAAAGTGCACCCTGGGAGGCAGCAGGTGATGGCTCAAGTCCTTGGGTCCCTGCCACCCACATGGGAAACTTTGATTGAGTTCCAGATCCCTAGGCATTTGCGGAGTGAATCAGTGGTTGGGAACTCTCCCTCTCGATCTACCCCCTCCCCTTTCTCTCTCTCCCTCCCTCCTTGCCAATAAGTGAATGAATGAATGAATGTTCTTGGGCAGTTCATAGATTTTTGAAGACCTAAAGAACTACACAGGATTTGCACTGCCAGGAATAAGATCTATATTACGATTGCAGAATCAATATAGTGAGGCTGTGCTGACACCATGGCTAAGTTCTCACCATTTGCACCCTCTGCTGAACACCAGCACTGTCACACCCCTGCCTCAGAGGGCTCAAAAGCTCCCCTGTCCTGGGACTTCCTTGCTGTCACAAGCAGCTCAGGTTATCTCCCAATTCAGCGTGTGGGGAGGGGCCCCTGGTGAGTGTTAATTTTCTAGTCACAAGAGGGTCTGGGTATCAGCATCTTTTCCTTCAACCATGAGAAGAGGCTGTTGCTCTCACTCCTCCAAGTGGAAGAGGCTCCCACGCTTGGGCAGCCAGAGAGGATGCAACATGCAGGGTTAGTCTGAGGGCAGTTGGGTGTCAAAGGACATTACACAGGGGAGAAAGCAGGAAAGACAACGAATTGGACAGGCCCTCTGATTACACGGGGGAAGTGGGACAGCCGAGGGGCCATGAGACACACTGTGCTACCTCTGGGCTCTTCTCTGGGGATGCACTGGCATAAGGCGGTGCTGCCATTGTGGAGACAGGCTGTTCATTCTGGATTCTGCCACACCTTCTTATGGAATAAGATAACTAACTACAATATCTAGCCTTTCCGTGCCTGATTTAAGAAGAATTTCTAAGATCTGTGTTCTTGGGTGAAAAGAGAAGGAGGCGCGATCAGGCTGCACCTGTTCTCTTGCCCTGTGGCCGGTGCTCCAGGGCCGAGAGCAGCGGGCATTTGATGCCTGCCCAGGGCAGTGGGTCAGGATCGCGTCTTCTGTCCCCATCCCAGGGTCAGCTGGGAAGGGAGCTGGCTGGGGAAGACACCACCAGGCTGTCCCTCGTGTCAGTCTGGAGAGGAACGGAGCACAGGACTGAGGGAGGGGACGGCCACCCAGCCTGGGGTCACGCCTCCCTGGCTTTGCCTCTCGTGGTGGCATCTTCATCTAAAAGGAATTAACAAGGATTTATTTCCATGGTGCTTTCCTCTCTCTGCACCTCAGGCACTGAAATCTCTAAACCCCACTCAGATTAAGCCCCAGCTCTGGTTTCAGGGAAACATAAATAATGAAAACCTCTGGTAATTCCTCTTGCGCCTTGCACCAGCTCGTGAGACAGGAGCCTGGGTATGGACTTTGTAGCAGCTTTTCCTGTCCAACTGCAAGAGCAGACAGGAGAGCAGGTGAGACGGGCTGGGTGCTCAGTACTGCTGGCTAGAACAGCCCCTGGGTTGAAGGTTTGTGTGGTCCAGTGCCCCAAGGGAGCACTCAGTTTCTGTCGGTGAATTCAGAGCCCTGTGTGACAAGCAGGGGGCCTGGAAGTTCCCGCACCCTCTGGTGAAGGGATGAGATACAAAGGCTGTCGGAAAAGAGCCTCTGAGACAGGGGACTGTGGCTTGGCTCCAAGGATAGGTGGCTTCCAGAATGGCCACACTGCACCAGCTCCAGCTCCAGAGTCATTTGTGCAGGGACAGACAGAGCAGACCTGCTGTCTGCAGAGAGAAGTGAGCAGCCAGAGGGTGCCTCATGCGTCTAAGGCTCTGGGTGCTTGGCCACAGGGCACTGTGATTGCCAGGACTTCATACACCGGGACTCTGCTGCCGGATCCTAAGCAGGAAAAAAGGAAGTCATCCAAAGGATTCCATGGAGACCATTCTCTGGGAGTTTTTTTTTTTTTTTTTTTTTTTTTTTTTTTTTTTTTTGACAGGCAGAGTGGACAGTGAGAGAGAGAGAGACAGAGAGAAAGGTCTTCCTTTTGCCGTTGGTTCACCCTCCAATGGCCGCCGCGGTAGCGCGCTGCGGCCGGCGCACCGCGCTGTTCCAATGGCAGGAGCCAGGTGCTTCTCCTGGTCTCCCCTGGGGTGCAGGGCCCAAGCACTTGGGCCATCCTCCACTGCACTCCCTGGCCACAGCAGAGAGCTGGCCTGGAAGAGGGGCAACCGGGACAGGATCGGTGCCCCGACCGGGACTAGAACCCGGTGTGCCGGCGCCGCAAGGCGGAGGATTAGCCTGTTGAGCCACGGCGCCGGCCTCTGGGAGCTTTTGAACATCAAGGGAGGTGACCATTTAAACTCGGAGAAGTGGAAATGTTGACTGGCACATCTTCTCCCTGCTGCTAGGGGCTTCCTAGGTAGGATTCAGTACAAACAGCCAACAGAGAAGCCGATGTCTGAATGCAGTGTTGAAGTTAGCTACAATTCGTTTTGCACTTGAATTTATTTATATTGGTTTTTCATATCAAGAGCTTTATGTTTTCAAGTGGTACCACATATATTTTGTTCATGCTTCTGCTGCCTTGCATGGCTTTAGCTATTCTTGACAACATTCACTTGGGAAAGTGCCATGTTTCTGTACTGTCGGAGCCACCACTTCCAAAGAGATGCCAGGATTGTCCAGGAAAACGTCTACCCAGAACCATGGTCAAGGATACCCTTCACAAAACCAGGACGAAACAGCACCATGCTTGGCTTCCTTTTATCTTGTTCCTTACTTTTACACCCAAATGCATGAACCATTTAAAATGTAAGCTCTAAGGAAACTCATAAACATGTTTCAAAAGCATCCAGTTCCTTAGCTGCCCCCTTCTCACTCCTCGGTCTGAAAGACTGGCCGTATGAAACTCCCTTACCACAGGTGTCTCATGCTTGGCAAAATATTTTAATGCCCAATAAAGAGAAAGGTAACTATGAAATATGGATGCTTCTTTCTCGTCCTTTCTCTGAAACACACACATTTGCCAACACATCCTTCTGCATATACACTTCATGGTCCTCTCAACAGGATTTGACAGCTCTTGTCTTAATGTAGCCAGGAACACATCTCGCACCAGTCCTGACAGGGATGGCTAGAAATGTCTGTTCTCAGGGCCTTTTTAATTAAGTCCAAGTTCTCAGCTAGAGAGCAATTCTCAATTTCCTTCAGACTTGTTGATCCAGTAAGCCAACTGACAGATCAATATGCCAAAACCCACCAAGTTTTCACTGTCTTAGCAAACCAATAGATGACTTTTATGTTTTGTGAGGCAAAAAGCAGCTAAGCCTGCTCAACTTCTTTGACCTAGATGGGATGTTTATTTTACTAGTTTAACGAAAAGTCATCAGATAATATAGAGAGAAATATGAGCAGAAAGAAATAGAGATAAAGATGGAGATATGTGTGCACTATTTAGGTTTTATGGACTCTCCTGTGTGTGACCCAGTCATTTCTTCTTTTTACTTTCCTACTTAATCCATCAACCTTAGTTACCTGGTGCACTTGTAAAGCTTTCTTGTACAATAGTCACTTCTCAGGCTAATCCCACACCCACTTCACAATTCGCTTTCACAGTTATTATTATCAGCAATTACTCTGACAATAGCCATCATTATATCTTGACCCACAGGGCTTCAACATCAAATAATGGTGTCTGGGGCTGCCAGGTCAGTGGTACAGGCTATATATATTTTCGCTGCAACTCCTGGGCTACCTTAAGAGTTAACATAAAATTCTGCATGTCCTTTTTTTCCAGCTCATCATTATCCCATCATTTCTCTTGCAGATGAGAATATTCATTTTCTTGCCACGAATTGACTCAATTATCCAGGTTGCAAGTGCCAGGTTGGAACATATAATCAAGGGCTCTAAAATGAGGATGAAGGGTATGGAAAGGATCAGAAGTGGGAGGGCAGAAAGGCTTGCTGATTTGTCTCATCTAGCAAACCTTGGTGAGAAGGCACCTTCAGATTCTGAGGCTAGGAATAACAATGAGGCAAGAAGGCAGACAAAAAAGTGTGCTACCTGGAGATGCAAACTAAATGTTCAGACATCCATTTTCATGCCCCAATTCATACTCCTCATTTAAGCATTTCCTTTTAAACAGAGATACGGTGCCCATATAATTGATTGCATAGGGGAGCCAAAGTCTTGCTCTTCTTCTTAATAAACTTAGATCATTAATATTTGCTGAAAACTCACCACTTCTATGATTTATTGCAATCTGTTAAAACCTAGCATTAACATGTCATGCATTTTTTTCTGCATATAAATGAATGTGTTATCTATCCCAAGAAAGTTCCAGCAGGAACCAACAGTATACAAAGTAATAAAGATAGTAAGTCCTTGCTATGAAAAATGAATACAATTAAAAATGAATGCATTTTTGTGCTTATCTTTACCTCTCATCAAATGTGTGTGTTTTATGCATGCCACATCATTTGAACTGAAATGAACATTGTTGAAGTTATAGAATTTATATGCAAAGTGGAAATTGTACAATTATTTTCAGTCTTCCTGACACATTACATTTTTGTCTTCCTGTGCTATCACTTTTCTGGAAGGTCAACAATGCTTACCATTTGTCAAAGAAAGCTTCATACCCTTTTACTCCTTGTTATTTTAACTGGTTAATTCTTTGGCTGTGAATGTAGGTGGCACTTACTATATCTTCACACAGTTTTTTTTTTTTTTTTGGACAGGCAGAGTGGATAGTGAGAGAGAGAGACAGAGAGAAAGGTCTTCCTTTTTGCCATTGGTTCACCCACCAATGGCTGCTGCGGCTGGCGCATCACGCTGATCCAAAGCCAGGAGCCAGGTGCTTCTCCTGGTCTCCCATGTGGGTGCAGGGCCCAAGGACTTGGGCCATCCTCCACTGCCTTCCCGGGCCATAGCAGAGAGCTGGCCTGGAAGAGGGGCAACCAGGATAGAATCCGGTGCCCTGACTGGGACTAGAACCCAATGTGCCAATGCTGCAAGCTGGAGGATTAGCCTGTTAAGCCACAGCGCTGGCCTTCACACAGTTTTTAAGAAGCCACATCAAAAAGACTAACCTAAGAAATGATATTCCTGCTTGTTTCCAACTTCTTCATTTCTTTACCAGTTACTTATGCTATGAATGGTGCTGAGTATTGACTACATGTTCTGACAGGATGTATAGATGGATCTCCACACTCCAGAAGCCATAAAATAAATGTGGACTCTGGAGGTCAAAGCACAACCTCTTCACTGAATATCTTTATGAACATAAGTAGCCTTAGCCTCTTTCCTGTCAAATAGGAAAAGTGATGACTACTTCCCAGGATTGCTGTTGGCATCAAATGAACACATGAAGTCGTGCTCGACATACAATTGGTGATAATAATGGAGTCAAAAATGAAATAGGTGCTAATTTGATGTAACTGCACAAATAGGACTATAGTGGAAATTGAAGCAATAGGGAGTAAGCCCTGAGGAAGAACCATATAAAGCCGGATTGTGACTGACAGCCCAAACTGGTTTTCAAGTTACATAGGAGGAGAGGGTGTTAAGAAGCCTGTACGTTGCTGTGACCTTGTACAGTCTCCTTCCCAGGTGACTTGAAGACTCATTGCTGTCATCCATTGAAAGCTCAGAGGTCAATGTTAACACAAGGTTGCTGGTGGCTGTTTCTGGATTTGATTATCTGTTTGATTAAACTAAAGTAAAATCAACCTAGCAACACCAGTTCAATACTAGCAGAAGTGTGCATACAGAGGACCCTTGGAAGGCAAGTTGCTGTGAAGTTAGCCTTTGAAACATGTTGAATTATTTACCAATATTTAGTGAGGAACTCTACTATGATTGAAATATGTTCCCAAAGTTCATGCTTTGGAAATGTACTCCCCAACAATGTTGAGAGGTGGGACCTATAAGAGATCATTGAGTCATGTGAGTTCTGTTCCCATGAATGGATTAACAACATTCTCATGAGAGTGGGTTAGTTCTCTCAAGAGTGGGTTCCTGATGAAAAGATGAATTTAGCCTGCCTCTCCCTTGCTCTCCTTCGCTCTCCCTCACTCTCCCCCTCTCCACCCCCCCCCCCATGCTCTCTTGCCTTTCCACCTTCTGCTATGGGATGATACATCAGGCAGGCCCTTACTGGATTTCCAGCACATGGATATCAGTCTTTCTGGTCTCCAGAACTATGAAAATTAAATTTCCTTAAGGGTTAGTCAGTGATATTTTGTTATAGCAATGAAAACTGAACTAAGAAAAGCTACCATTTGCCAGGCACCCTTAAGGGTGGATATGTCCCACCTAAATGGTTCTTACTGTCTATAGAGGGGGAGGTGATTTACAATAAATTACAATAAGCTATAAGAACGAAAATACTGAGTCCCAAAGGAAAAGCAGTGGTTTATCAGACAAAGGAGGATAGCAATGGCACCCCAGGCAGCAGGAACAGCACATGCAGAGACTCTGAGATAAAGTAGAGAGAGGTCTTTGAAAAAATTGTAGGGAGAAGTGATTCTGGGTTCACCAACCAAATAGGCTAGAGCAGAGGTTAAGATGCCTCTTGAGATACCTACATCCTGTGTCAAAATGCCTCAGTTTGAATCCCATGATTTCAGCTTCCTTCTAATGTGTACCCTGGGAGACAGCAGGTGGTAGCTCAAGTGCTTAGGTTCCTGCCAACCATGTGGGAGACCTGAGTTCTGTTCTTGACTCCTGGCTTTGGATTAACCCAGTTCTGGCAGTTACAAGTATTTGTGAGAACCAGTGGATGTGGGAGATTCTCATTCTCTCTCTCTCTCTCTCTCTCTCTCTCTCTCTCTGCCTTTCAAATAAGTAAAATCTTTAAAAAGGGAAAGAAGATGACAGCAGGAGAATAAAAAAGCAATCAGAGCAAGTAGGTAATTTTAATTTTTGTTGTAGAGATTATATTTTATCCTAAGAGCTTTGGAAAGACATTCATGGTTTAATGGGGAAAATAGCACAATAAAGTCTGCAATAAAGAAAGATGATCCTGGTTATAGTGTGGAGCACGGGATAGGACATTAAGACAAGTGTTACAACAACTAGGGAACCATTGGGGGACCCCAGGTAGGGAAATCTGGCATACTGGACAACTATAGTACAATGGAAATGGAAAGTAAGGAATTAAATGCAGGAATTAAGTGTATAGGACTCCAGATAGAATCACAGTGATCTGTTTTGAATTATTGTGGATAAGAAACATAGAGAAGTTGAGTGTGGATGGTTAGGGGAGACAGGATGAATTCAATTGTAGGTATGTTGACTTTGGACTTGCAATGTATCCAAGTAGGTTTGTCTAGCAGGTCATTGTATCAGGGGGTCTGGTATACTAGTGAATAGGCTGAACTAGAGATCGGGAAATGGAAATTTCTTAGTACTTAATAGGAATGGAAGTAATGGAGGTAAATGAGCTCTTGCAGAGGAAGTGAGAAGTAGCCTAGGAATGAGCTCTGAGCAGCAGTGACACACAAGAAACAAGCAAAGGACAAGACTTTCACAAGAAGAGAAAGGAGTAACAGTGTAGAAGGAAATCCAAAGATGGCAGTGCTAGAGCAACCAAAAGGAGGAGGTATTCTAGGAAGGAGTGAGTAGTTTACACTGTCAAGTTCACGGACAAGAGATCGGTGGCCTTGTGAGAGCAGGTTCAGTGACACTGAATGGGCTCAAGCACGGGGAGAGAGAACAGATGAGAGAGGACAGCGAGCAAATGGAGACAGGTGGAGGAACTCTTCCAAGAGCCATGGCCATGAAGGAGAGGAGAGAATCCGGGAGGTGGTTAAAGGGGGACTGGATTCTAGATCCCAAGTAGCTACTCAAAGAATGAGAATGTCACTGAATCTGAGGCCACTGGGCCTAATGGATGCCTTTCATAGTCTTCTTAGCATGGAAGCAGACAGCTAAAGTGGCATGTGGAGAGAGACTGTCAGACAAAAGAGAATACTTGGAAAGAGCAAGGAGAGGCTATTGGGTCATTCTCACCATTTCCTACAGAAAAGGGCAGGTAGACTTACTTTTAAATTAGGATAGCCTCACCTTCCAGTTCTAATTGAGATAACAGCCTCCTTTTCGGTCCTTTTAGAGTAGTTCTGAGGGCCCAGCACTGTGGCATAGTAGGCTAGGCCTCTGCCTGTGGCCCCGGTATCCCATGTAGGTGCTAGTTTGAATCCCAGCTGCTCCACTTCTGATCCAGCTCTCTGCTATGGCATGGGAAAGCAGTAGAAGATGGTCCAAGCACTTGGGCCCCTGCACCCACTTGGGAGCCAGGAAGAAGCTCTTTGTATTGGCACAGCTCTGGCAGATGCAGCCATTTGGGGAGTGAACCAGCAGATGGAAAATCTCCTTTCTCTGTAACTCTGCCTGTCAAATAAAAAAATAAGAATAAAAAAGAGTAGTTCTGAGAATATCTTGTGACAGTTTTTATTTGTTTTAGATCTAATTTCTATTTATTTGAAAGTCAGAGTTAGAGAGAGAGAGACAGGGAGAGGGGTCTTCAATCTGCTGGTTCACTCCCCAAATGGCTGCAATGGCCAGGGCTGAGCCAGAAGCTTCTTCTGGGTCTTCCATGTGGGTGCAGGGGCTCAAGAACTTGGGCCATCCTCCACTGCTATCCCAGGCATATAAAAATATGCCCTGGAAATGAAGCAGGTGGGACTCGAAAAAGTGTTTATATGGGATGCCAGTGCTGCAAGCAGTGGCTTAAACCGCTTTGCCATAGTGCCTGCCCCTATCTTCTGATAGTTTATTTAAATATGTTGATATCTAATTCATAACCTGAGAGAGCCAGCTTTCACATGCATTCTTGCTCACTCAGTGTGAGAGTCAGGTTGAGGTGAGTCATCTCTGGAGCTGGACTTAGCCTTTGGTTCAATCACAAACAGGTAAAATTGAAGTGGGGTGTGTGTGTTCATCTCTAAAACAGCATTATTTCAGTCTAGCTGCAGTGAAATATTTTAGTAAGGCTATTCAACTGATCGCTGCCTTGGAACAAAGCATTTTTTCTCATAAAAAATATCTGTGTAAGATCTTCGGTTTCCAGATGGACACAAACAGCTTTCCTACCTGGAGAATACATGGAAAGGTAAATAAGTGGAAAAATGCTTTTGAAATTTCCACGGAGACATATATTTTCAGGAAGTTACAGAAAGGATTTAAGTTGATGGTGTTAAATGACTAACGACAAGACCCTGCCAGTTAAAAATTACCTGCTCATGTCTAAAGAGGAAGTAATGAAGTATTACACCCATAAAAATGATCATCGCAATCACTGTGAGTCTACAGAACATTATTAAATATCCCTGGACAACTCTGAAAAAGCTCTGAGTAATTATCAAGCCTCACTTTAAATTAAAACCTGACCCTGGCGTCCAACGTCACTCTTACGCAGGTGAGGTAATGAAGAGACTTAGAACGCCTTTGTGTATATAGCTGTAGAAGTAGCTGGCGAGCCACCCTTATGATTTAATCTTTTCCCACTGCAATTTAATTAAAACAGTGAAAGATCTGACCTTTGCTGGAGATTTTCTTATCCATAGCACTAAAAATATCCCCTGGAAGCAATCTGTCAATATGATCTTTCAAACACAATCCTGCGAGTTCTGGAGAAGAGAAAGGAAATGAACACTAAAATCCAAAGAAAAGGGAGTCAGGTTAGCCCACAGTTGGTTGTCATGAAGCCGGAGTCACATGGTTCTCTACAAGGAGAGTAAGCAATGACTTTAGCCTACTTAATTACATGAAGCAGTGATGGAAATGCGCCTATCTAGTATCCAGCATAGGATAAAGGTACGACCAATGTGAATTGCCTCCCATCCCACACCCCTCTTCCAGGAATTATCTTTGTGCCTGTTTTGGTTTGGATGACACTTAGAAGTTTTATCAATATCCATGGGCAGCTTTCTTGTCCCCATAACCCCTAAAATTCTCTATATTCTGTAGCAAAAATTTTTAGCAATGAAGAAAGAACCAAATTGAGGGTAATAGTTCATTATATACTCCATTGTGATGATTGACATGTTCCCGTCTGATCCCAGGATAAACACCATTCATCTTCATAGCTATGGTGAGGAAGGAGGTTTCCTCCTTTTCCCCATGTGAATGTGCATGTGGACTTCCAATCTGAACTAGAATTTGATGAATGAGAAATGGACACACTAGAGAGAGAATATAGCTGAAGGAGAAAGAGAGCCAATGAAAGGCAAGAAGTCTATTAATGCTGCCAATCACTCAATACAAAATGGTTAAAAGACCCAAATTTGAGGTCAGACAGACCACTTTCTAGTCATCACTCCATAGAAAATTTACTAATCACTTCTGAGCCCCAGAACTGGCCTATAAAATGAGAATGTTATTGATTTTGCAAATATTTCAAGAACATGAGGATACATTTGGTACATCCTGTTTCACACATTTGATGTGAATAGTTAGTAGGGGCTTTCAACAGTCAGTAACACTAAAGAAGCACAATAGAAACCCCATGGGTCAAATGAAGAAGCCACAAATGCCCCCAATGAAATGCAAACGCAAGTTAGAGTCTATCAGCTAAAGTCCTATTTTCAATCAATTGAATCAAATAACAAATACACTTCAGTCAATAAAACACCATTTGTCCAATAACAATCTCGAGTCTACTCCAATTTATTCACTGTGCATTCATGCATTCTTAGCCCTTCGTGTGTGTTGACTAGGACTTCAACTATCTGCTTTAACTAGTGCCCCATTCTAGTGCTTTTGGGAAATGAAGGTAAACCTAAGACTTGGACAAACCAAGGTTAAGAGAAAATGCACTTTCTTCATTCTTTTACTAATAGCTGATCTTCAAAACTTATCAACCATTATGAAACAGCATCAACCCATGGGAATGGATGGTGACTGTAAATAGGTGAACTAGTGGTGACAGTGTATATTGAATGAATACTAGTCCTGTACTGTTCTGTGATGTGTAGTGTTACACGTTGTGCATAATAAGTGTTCAACTTATATTATCAAACTGATTCATGCTACGTTAACCCAATAATCTCGCAGAAGTGAAGTTAATTAGAAAAAATTAACAATCATCAGTTTGAAGATTTATGAAAGATTAATTCTGAACTTTTTCCCAGGAAAGTTTTTTAGTGTTTATAGATGAGTTTTGATATATGTTGCCTTTGTTAAATTTAATCTTTTATAATCTTCCTTTTCATAAAACAACACATTGGATACTTTAAATGATAGGCTTATTGTTAATGATTTATTTTTTATTTTTTTATTATTTTTATTTGACAGGTAGAATTATAGACAGTGAGAGAGAGACAGAGAGAAGGGTCTTCCTTCCATTGGTTCACTCCCCTAATGGCCGCTACGGCTGGCACTGTGCCGATCTGAAGCCAGGAATCAGGTGCTTCCTCCTGGTCTCTCATGCGGGTGCAGGGGCCCAAGCGCTTGAGCCATCCTCCACTGCCCTCCCAGGCCACAGCAGGGAGCTGGACTGGAAGAGGAGCAACCGGGACTAGTACCCGGCACCCCAACTGGGACTAGAACCTGGGGTGCCAGCACCACAGGCGGAGGATTAGCCAAGTGAGCCATGGTGCCAGCCTGTTATTGATTTATTAAAATCCATTTGTATCTTAACTCATTACATAGGGGTATGAAATAGTTCTGTCTTGATTCATAGTTTAAAAAGGGTTCTATTGGGATTCTTATGACAACTCTTTAAATTGACAGGCTTAAAGAGGTTTAGAGACTAGCCAAAATCAGACAGTTTATACAGTGCAGAGTCAAGACTCACAACAGAATTCTACAGTTTTAACTCCAATGCCGTGTCTCTGTGTACCATGCAACCCCTTAGCTACCTATGTGAATGCCACACTAGGCTTTATTTGGGGCAGGTTCAAGCCTTGCTCATAATGAATTCTCCTTAGTGTTGTGTCTGCCTTCCCATATTCCAGGTTTCAGGACCTAGAACAGCATCCACACAACCATGTGCTCAAGAAGTCAGTAAGATGACCATTAGTACAACTCCTGGTTCTGATGAGAGGACTGAGTTTTTCCAGGCCTACTCCTCTCCTATGCCCATGGATATCATTACCTCCCAATGGCTGTGCCTACCACCTCAACTGTTTCCTGATACTCTCCAGTTGTCACTCTTCAACACAACTTTAGCCCTGCTAATGACTCCATATCATTAGATTAGAGTTGTCAGAAAAGTGAAAGCCATCACATCTTCAATTGTGATGAAACACACATACTTTGCCCTTCTACATCTGTTCTTAAATCAAGTGCAGACTTTGGTAATTATGCTCAGCACAGGCATCTGGAAGATATGTTGATACTAGTTGACAGCAGACACCAGATGGGTTAGTCAATCTGGAACAGATGGCAAATTGATATTAACTAATTCCAAACCTGGACTTTTCCAGCATTCATGATTCTTAGTTTCCATGAATAAGTTTGCCATTCAGTTTTCTGAATTCCTCTCTCTAACCTGTATGGTTTTAAGAGGAAAAGAATAGCGATGTTTCTCTGAGGAGAAATTATCTCGAGCCATCAAGACACTCTGGAGTTGAAAAATGAACGCTGATGAGCTCATGATATCAAGGTAGAGCTAAGAGATTTGTCATTGCAATCATCAGACATAAGATTTTTCTATTTCTGCTCTTCCAATTAATGTTACCTTCTTCCCACAATCCTCCTCCCCCATCCTACATTATCAATGAAATGTGCAAAAGACAATAGTCAAATGGAAATGACGTATAACTTTATTCATAGCTGCACACATACCTAACATTCAAATATACAGCTCCCTTTCCGGCAAAGATTGTAGAAAACAAGGGAAAGTGAATCCAGAGCAGAACTTCGACCACTTTGAAAATTGAAACCATAAAGTATATGTGTGAGGTGGGGAAGTCAAAAGAGGGAAGGAGTCAGTTTTCTGTGGTGTAGCTACTGCCTTGTGTTAAGAGACATGATCACAGAGATGGACCATGGGTTGACTAAGTCTCAAGGAGAGAAGAGTGAGAGTTGCCTTGGAGAGGACATGCTTACATGCAGAGACAACAAACCTGAGCACACACAGAAGGGTCAGCATTGCCCAAGCTGAGAGATCATGAACTCCTCCTTCAAGAGTGGGAAAGAAGATAGATGGTAAATGTCCACATAGGAGTTGGCCAGGGTTTGAGAAACCCGCTATCATCCCCATAATTCTTAGTCAAATCCAATCCCATGGAATCAGGTCACTGCTTCATTTTAAATATTTTGCAGTTAATTTTTGTTAGAATTTAAAAGTAAAATTAAGTGTTCAACAAATTATCAGAATTGATTTGGTAGCTTAAAAATGAGAGTAAGGAGGCAATGGGTACCCAAGGAGGGGTATCTGGGAATAAGGAAGAGATACCAAAACCCAAACAGTTCAAAACCACTGGGGAAAAAAAACATGCTCTGCCTTAGGCTGTCCTTAGAAGTCAGATAAGATACAGCAGAATCTTCTTAGCAACAAACATTCTTACCCACTATTTAACTTCTCCTTTTCCTATGCAAAATGTAGTCAGGTATTAGCAAACCTGTCCAAAGGAAGAGGGAGGAGAGCTCAGACAGAGTTCATCTCCAGCTCCATCCCAGCCAAAGGTTTTCATTCCTGTGTTGGAAACAGACCTTTATGGGACTGATGGAAGTACCCTCATCTGTGACCTGAACACCTTACCAATCACTGGCCATAAACACAGAGCACATGCAACTGAAATTACAATCTCCTTGTGCTCTCTGGGATCTCGTTGCACATTTCCCCTCTAGTTTACCTAGAGACGACCACAGGGGTTGGATGGGTGGTTCCTGGGCACAGCAGAGTGCCCTGGACTTGCAGAGAAGCCAGAATAAAGTAGACTGCCTCTATGAAGTCAGACAACAAAATCGATCAGGACAGACACACTTAAAATCCACCCTAAAATAGATAGTCTTTCCGAAGAGAGGAGAGAGGGAGAGAGTTAAAGATGCTGCCGTATCCCTTCAGGGGATGTGAGAAGCACAGTCCAGGAAAGTACAGGCACTGCTTTCCATGCGTGGAGAAAGGGTCTGAATTTCCAAGTTGAGGCATCATTCTAGCATCTGGGAGCACACGCTCAGCACAGACACATGGTATTCTGAGACAGAGCTTGGACCTCAGATCCATGTATGACTCTCTACCTGAATGAGCAGGACCAAGCCAAGCATGGGCCTATCCAACCAGCTTTGTTCAACTGTGTTACCTAGGGTCCCATAACATCAGCTCATGGTTGCTCGGAGGGGGTTAAGAACTTGAGCTGCAAAGCTTACCCCTCATTCTGAATCCTACCCTCTGCCTGCCCCCATCACCATTTGTAACAGTGCCACTCATTTTTACCTTTGTACTGCCCCTGAGTTCTGTGCAGGATCTCTTGGGGACAGATTCTGCCACCAAAACATACTGGCATGAGATGTGTAGACTTTCAGGGTCTGCTTCTTCTAAGGACTCTGTCCTGTTCCCTAGATGGCTTCCTATGAGAAGTTCCTGGGGACAGTATCTGTGACATGGTCCTCTAAGGAAATGTCTAGAGCAAGAAGCACAATGCCAAATGATTGCAGAAAGAAGCCAATCAGAAAGTGAGCAGCTTTTTTAAAATTTTAATCATTGACCTTTTATACCCAAGGCTCACCTGTCAGTCTCAGTTAGGTGTGGACCCTTCCTTCACATGGAGCATTGAAAATTATATAAGGGTGCCTCGGCATATCATAAGCATTGACAGCATCTTATAATCTGTATGATAATCTTGTGATATGTGGGATGGTTCTGCAGGAAGGCATGATGAGATGGGACCCAGACACCCACCACCAGACTAACACCACACTTGTTCAGCAACTCTACAGAGCCATGGTCTGTTCCACAACACGTCATGACGTTTCCTTGGAGGTAGAGAGTGCACATACCTCATACCTGCACATACCTGTATTTTACAATAATGCATATGTTATACTGTCACAACATAATAATGTTTACCATATAATTAAGCCACTGCTTCCAATTCCATATGTTCTGAGTATCACTTCCCACACCACCGAAGTCTCATGATGAATTAATATGTTAGCTGCTTAGTTCTGAGCCAGCTGTCTTAGGCTGGAGTTAACGTGAGCTGGTCCACAAGCCATGTTTGTTCTCAGACACTAATTGAATCATGCTTCAGAGGACCACCAGCCCAAAGACAAGGATAATCCATCAAGTTTAAGCCACTGCACCGGGCTGTGGACAGCCTACTGGCCTCGAAACTTCGCAGTCTTTAACACAAACATTGCTCTCGAAGGAAGTACTTAAACAAAAGAAGATTGAAAATTCGATTCCAGGGTATGGTTTCTGAAAGTTTGTGAATGAAACGCAAGTCAGATTCTTTAACTGCTGTAAATCAGAGGACACCAGAAAATTGCATCAAACACAGACTGCTCAGCAAAAGATTGGGATCTATAACAACATACATTAGCAACAGAAAATGCAAACATTTTTGTGTAAGATTTGTCTCTGGCATTCCACTAATCATCAGTAACTTTCTCCATTTATCTTAAGGAGCTATATTACTCGTGGAGGTTTTATACAATATGACTAACTCATAAAATTTTAATAGAATTGGACACATAGCAAAAAATATCACGTGTGACTGTAAGTGCTAAGCAAGTTTATGCTTCCAAACAGAACCAAGTGTGGTTGGGAAAAATAGTTCCTTGGAGAAAAAGTACTCATTTGTTAATTCATTGTTTTGGAGAGACATCCTTAGCTCAACAGAGTAGCAAATGGTTGTATTGAATACAAGAAACCTAGCGAATTTCAATCCCTTTTCCTAGGAATTCAGAGTTCTGTAGCATATAGAACTTATATATTTCTTCCTGAATGGTAAGTAATTATCAAGAGCATTTAATAATACCAGCATTTTAAAAAGTGACAGTAAAATCTGAGCTCTTGTAAAATGTAATTGGTGAAATAACACTCCATTCATTTTCTTTTTTTTTGTTGTTGTATCCTATAGTATATTTCTTTTTTTTTTTAAGATTGATTTATTTTCTATGTAATTTCCAATTTAATACCAAGGTTCCTATAGTATATTTCTAATAGGAAAAAAATGCAGGGCCCCAAAATAATTGCAGCCTAACCATGATGGCCAATTTTTTAAATTATAAGTTTATTTTCTTAGTTCTAAAATTTAACAATTTTTTAATATTTTGCCACATTCAGTTTGAATGTAGATATTATACACCTACACACATATATATACTGTATTTGTCTTTAAAACAAATATTAATATCACAAAGTGAGGGCTTCATGGCAATGATCATAATACGGGTAAAGACGGATATATTGTAATTTACACTGTAAATTCAGTGAGGCAATATTTATCACTACATACCAAGAATTTATAGCATAATTTTTATATTCTCTACACATTAATTTCTACAAACAAGTCAACCTAGATGTTCATCAACTGATGACTGGATAAAGAAAATGTGGTGTAGACACACCATGGAATATTATTTAGCCATAAAAAAGAATGGAACCCTGACTCCCGACATCTGGAACGATATGGATGAACCTGGAGATCATTAGGCTAAGTGAAATAAGCCAGACTCAGAGATGAACCTCACACGGCTTCTCTTATGTGGGTGGCCAATTTTAAAATGCTGCATGTGAACAAGACACATTGCCAAATGCTGAATGTCCGGCAGCCTGCCTAAGGAGGTGTGGTTTCTTCAATACAGAGAAGCATCCAGACTGCATGTCCAGGAGAAGGCAGCAGATCCCGCTGAGTAGATCTTCTTTGGAGGGGAGGGGGATTCTCCTGGGCTTTGGAAGGGAGGAGAGCGCACAGGGAGGGTGTGGTGACCATGGTCTTGGAGCCTTTGATGGCCTGGCAAAGGGTTCTTCTCCCAGTATCCTGGCCCCAGCAAATGATTAGAAGTTTACCTAGAGAATAAATTATGCTCTTTTGGGGGGAGAAATAAAAACAAGACCCCCCCCCCAACTCCTTTTCAGGTTCAACTCATACATTCCCACAATGAGTAGAAGTGACAAACCAAGGATTTTAGCCAGGAAAAACTTAAAGGACCCCAAATGGCAATCTGGCTTTAAGGAGGGAGACATTAAATAGAGACCTAGATTCAGTATCAAATCAACAGCCTTTGTACAAACTTTGCCTCAGGAGAGGCTAACCATCCCCCAATAATTGGATGCACAAAACTCCTAGAAAACCCTTTAGCTGACGTGACCCATACTCAGCTACCTGAGGCTCTTAGGGCAGACTGAGCACCCGAAGCAGAGGTTTTGAGTGGATAATTACAAATTCGTGCCTTGCCTTTGCAAATGTTGATCTAGGTTTCAACAGAGACTCGGGCAAAATAATTTCTGTTCTTTTTAATGCCAGATTGAGACAGATTGGAAATGACTGGGGAGCTACTTGGGTTAGGTTTTTTTGAAGTAAAAGAAGATTCTTCTTCCAGGGATGAAAAAAATCAGTGTTGCCATTTGCAAAACTGTGTGGACTGGGTACTGCAAAACCCCTCATTGATTACAAAGCCAGGGGTTCTCCTGGTAGATAATTGTGTATAATTCACTACATTCTCCAAATTATATACATTATCTCTCTCTCTCTCCCTCTCTCTCTCTCTCTCTCTCTCCAAACACTCTTAATGAGAGCAGAGGACCCAGAGATTCATGAATCTCCTTGGTGTACACAGTGTTAACACAATGTGAGCCCGTATGAGTCACACCTGGTGCAGATATCAACCCTAAGATCCAACTTACCAACTTCCCTTCTCCCTTCCTGTCCTTCCCAGCTTCAGCCCCTTCCGTAACCCAAGACCATTAACAGCAGCTGTCCAAGGGGTAGGGCCCTGCCTGTTTGCCAACAGGCTATGGAGATACCACTTAGATAACAGAGCCCACAGCCTCATGGCTGGGCTTTGAGTGGCCTGACTGTCACTCAGAGACAGAGGCAATTAAACTGTGATTTGCTGGTGCTACTTAGTTTCTGAGCAGTGAAATCAAGGCTGCAACTAGGAAAGAACGTACGTCACTGAGATGGACTTGATTGCTTCCGAGGTCACTGCTATGTCACTTTGGGTAGCACCAAGAGGAAAGTACAGTTGTAATCAGATGTGATATGAGATGACAACTGGACTTTTGTCCTCTCTGGTACTTTAGACTCTTGCAAAGCAGGAGTGCATCCTCACAGTGCCCAACCATTAATAACCCCCTGCGGCAGCTTCTTGTTGGAACAAAGCTCAAGATGCCTAATGTATTCGATTGCACCTTGCCTTATTCAAGCCCTCTTGCCTGTCCAGCCTCCACTCTTGCCTTTCTTCCACTTGCTATACACAGAGAGTAACTCTCCTACATGAATGATCCAGATACCCAATTCAATCCCAATCAAAATATCAGAAGTGCACATGTGTGAACTGACAAACAGACATGCAGGTCCAATAGACACGTGAAAGGCAAAAGACCTAGGGAGAGCAAAGTGGGGTCAGCCTGGAAGAACAAGCTGGCTAGAGGGGGAGTCCCAGCCACTCTCAAGCATTTTACAAAGGTACAGTAACAGCACGGTACTGGCACAGACATCTACAAATCAGCCAGTGAAACAGAAGTATGGAGTCCAGAAACAGACCCACAAATAGAGGGCTACAACTGATCAGGGAAAACACACCACAGTGCAGAAGCACAGGACCATAATGACAGCAAACTGCGCTGAGTCAGTGACATACCCATATAGGAAAACAATAGCTCCAAACTGCTCCCCCATCCTATTCATGGAAATCAACTCCAGAGGAATTGTAGATCTAAATAGGAAGTCGAAAATAATGAAACTTCCAGAGGCAAATGTGGGAGATTATTTTGCAGTACACAAGGATTTCTTAAAAAGAATACAAAAAGTATCAGAAATACAAAAATGGCAAAAACCATGTCTGTTCATCAAAAAATACCATGAAGATAGTGAACAGGCAAGTCATAAAGTGGGAATGATATTGCAACACAAATGTGTGACTAAAGACTTATACATGAATGTATAACTCCTTTAAGTTAGCAATGGAAATAAACATAAACAAGTAGAAAAACTGGTAAGAGATTAGAAGAGACACTTTTACAGGAGTGAATACAGACACATATAAAAAAGTATGCAACATCATTAGTCATCAAAGATGCATGAATTAAAATGACAATGTGATATCTCTGGACACCCACCAGAATGACTAAAAAGAAAAAGCCTTGACAATACCGAATCCTGGTGAGTCTGTAGCACAACTCAAACTTTTATGTGCAGCAGGTGGTGATATAAACAGAAACAACCATGTTGGAAAACTTTTTGGCAATATTTACTTAAACTGATTATACACAGAACCTGTGACACAGTAATTCCATGCTTAGATATAAACCCAACAAGGATACAGTTATAGGGATATGAGTATAGAAGTATTCATAGCAGCAGCATTTGTAATAGTCTCAAACTGAAAACAACTCAAATGGCTAACTGTGGAGTGGATATATAAATTATAGTACATTCACGCATCAGTACAATATATGCAATGAAGAGGAATAAACTACAACTATACTACATAAATTGGATGCATCTCTCAAATGTCATGTAGAGAAACAGTAGCCAGACACAAAATAGTACGTGTAATAGGATTCAATCTCATATATAAAGTTCTATAGCAGGCAAAGCCCATGTATTGGGACAAAGGCAATGGAATGCTCAACTTCAGAGGAGCTAATGACAGAGAAAGCACAGGGGGAACCTGGGATGCTGGTAATAGTTTGTTTCTTGAGCTGAGGCTTAGTTACAAACAGGGATGTCCACTTATAATAGACCATTGAGGGGCTGGCCTGGTGGCACAGCATTTTAAGTTACTACTTGGGACACCCACAAATCCTATATCAGAGTGACTAGGATAGAATCTTCCTTGGCTTATGATCCAGCTTCCTGCAAATGATACCCTGGCAACAGATGATGGCTCAAGTACTTGGGTCCTTGGTACCCAGGTGGGAGACCCAGATGGAGTTCCTGACTCCTGGCTTCGGCTTGGCCAATCCTGTCTATTGAAGGCATTTGGGAAACCAACCAACAGATGGAAACCACCTCTCTCTCTCCCTCTCTCTCTCTCTCCCCTCTCCTTCCTCCTTTTCTCTTTCTCTCCCCACTCCCTTTCTCTCTCTCCTACCTCCCTCACTCCCTCTCTCTCAAACTCTATTGCGCTGCCTTTCAAATAAATAAAAATATTTTTTAAAAAAACCATAGAGTTACACATTAGATATGTGTGCTTTATTTATGTAATGCTTGAATAAAATTCACTTTTTCAAAAAAACATTTTGGGGAGGGGTCTTCAAGGGGCTCACTTACTCTTGTTTGAGGGAGGCTTTGGCTATCTTAAAACTTGGCACATGGAAGCTGCAGGCAAGTCGTGTTTGCAGAAGGAAAAAATAGTTCCCTGGAGAGTGCTAATTAGGTTGGGTGATAAGCACGTTTCATTCTTTACTTTTAAAGCTTTAGTTATTTATGTGAAAGGCAGAGTTACAGAGAGAAAGGGAGAGATGGAGAGAGAGGGGTTTTCTATCTGCTGTTTCACTCTCCCCAAACGGCCACAATGGCCAGGCTCTTCCAGGCCGAAGCCAGGAGCTTGGAACTCCATGCAGGCCTCCCACATGGGTGCAGGAACCAAGAAGTTTTTCCTATCTTCTGATGCCTTCCCAGATGCATTAGCAAGGAGCTGGATCAGAAGTGGAGCAGCCAGGACTCAAACTGGCTCCCAGATGGGATACCGGCATGGCAGGTGGTGGCTTAACCCACTACGGCACAACACAGGCCACTCATTCTTTGTCATATATTTCATTCTATCATTCTTTCTAGTTGTAAGCATTTTTTCCAGAATAAAAGAATTTTTCTAACAAATCTATGGATTGCAAAAACCTGATTCCTATCCGTATCCCATCAGCCTCTGCAGTCTGTCCCTACTTGGTCTCTTGTGTGAATCCCCTGAGGAAGCATGGTCCCTCACGTGGAAAACTCTCCACTGGCCACTTGAGTCTCTGGAAAGTTCCTTCTGGTGTCTTCTGTTTCTGTCTCCTTTAAAATGAAGACATTGGTTGTTTCCTCCTGAGCAATCTCCCACTGGCCCCAATGCTATCATCTAATGCATGAGTGCATGATGGAAATTTACTTCATTGGAGAATACATAGGAATGTAGACAAAAGCAAAACCTGTGGCTTGAAAGGCAAAGACCAGATATCAGACTGACGAGAGTCCCCATGCCAAGCCAGCTGAAAAGGAAATGGCTGATTATGAGAATGTAGCAGTCGAGATGCCCCACCAAGCATTTCAGGGAAATTGGATGACTCAGGTTCGAGCCCAAAGTAACAGGACAATTGATTTGAGAGTGTGGAAAATACTTTTTAAAAACTCTGTATGTCACATACAGATGGCCCTGTTTCTACACAAAAAAATGATTAAGAAATGCTTTAAAAGACCAGTAACGGTAAAGCTACAGATAATTTTGTTTTCTATATACCAAAATGTTCTTTTTAAACTAGAGGATAAAAATAGTGCTTTACAAAACTGTCTTTTTTTTTTTTTTAAATTATGGGGAAAATAGTAGCAATTCAGGAACTTACAGTTCCTGTATGTGAATCACCTGTGATTTATTTTATTTTGAAACAAACATTGTATATACTATTTTATAGCATTTCAAATGTTTTATTTGACACACACACACACACACACTGAAAGAGATCCCATCCTCTTGTTCTCTTTGCAAATATTACTAATGGCCAAGGCTCAGCCAGGGCCAAATTCAGGAGCCAGGAACATAATATAGATCCCCCACATGGGTTCCAGTAACCCAATTGCTTGAGCCATCACCTCCTAGAGTCTGCAATGGAAGAGAATCAAACTTGGGCATTGTGATGTGGCATTTGGGCATCTTAAGCTCTAGACTAGATGCCTTCTCCTGTCTCCTAACATTTTATATCAATCTTAGTTTTTATCAAGTTGAAGAATTGCTAACTTTTTCTCTTCGTCAGCTAAAGTGCCATGCTCTCCCTGGTATGGAGCAGAGTAAAGTTTCCCTTTGTCAGGCAATCTGGTTCTGTCTACTTGCCCTTTTACCAGCAAGAGAAGAGGCAATTGGGCTCAGCTTCCTCACTAAGTTGCAACTCCCCAACTGGAAGTCGGGAAAACTGGAAAAATAAAGCCTTGATTGTAGCTGAGTCTCTTGGAAATTCTAAACCAGTAATGACACCCAGCAGTCCAAACCCCATGCTACGCCGAGTATTCGACAACAGTCCAGGCTGGAAACGTGACAGGGAGGAGCAGGGGATCCTTGTTTCTTTGCAGTAAGGACATGGAGCAAAATACAGTGCAGTCTTCTCTTCTTTAGCAGCACATGGACCTCTGCTGATCGCCCATGGACCAGACCTGGAGGACAGAAGGGAATTGAGACTAGCTGAGAAAAAGCAAGTCCACCCAAACAGGCATTGAAACACTGGGCCTAAAAGAACAAAGAAGCCTCACGGAGGTTTCCTAGAGAACGTTGAATTACCCTGCAGCAGAGCAGGGCAAGAGGTACAGTAACTTGTGGTAGCCAGTTTTCAGGACACGTGTAGGACATTTTCTTAGCTGGACTTGGAAAATATCGAGCTCTTTAAATGAAAGGTGAAGTGAGGCCAAGATTATTTTTTTTTTCTGCAAAGGGCAGTATAGGAGTCCTGAGATAAGGACCTAGTGGTAGGAGCAGCATGGAACGACAACAGAATCAAACTGGAAATAGTCCTCTTAACCTAACCTGTCTTCCCTTTGTAAGCAGTTCCCTAGTGTGGAGGAATTACGTAAAATCAATGTCAAGGGGACACCACTGTGACACAGTAGGTTAAACCCCTGGCCTGAAGCACCAACATCCCATATGGATGCCAGTTCTAGTCCTGGCTGCTCCTCTTCCGATCCAGTTCTCTGCTATGGCCTGGAAAAGCAGTAGAAGATGGCCCAAGTCTTTGGGTCCCTGCACCCACGTAGGAGACCGGGAGGAAGCTCCTGGCCTCTGGCTTCGGATCAGTGCAGCTCCAGCTGTTGAGGCCATCTGTGGAGTGAATCAGCGGATGGAAGTCCTCTCTCTGTCTCTGCATCTCTCTGTGGCTCTTTCAAATAAATAAAATAAATCTTTTTAAAAAATCAATGTAAAAATGAACAACTATTTCTAAGACACTGTGCTTTTCCTTATGTAATTATTTTACCTGAAAATGACATGTTATCTGCAGTGGGTGCTACCACTTCTAAGCTACTTCATGTGTGTGCTGTGTAGAACACTGGTGTATACCCACTGTAAACAACAGCTGGGTTTGGATGTACTGCTTCCAGGACTGGCATCGTCAGTAACCTGAGCTGCTTCCATAGTTCTGCTCTTCAGTGTGCTGGCTTTAACCCTCAAGGGTGTCCCTGTATGGTCACAGTTTCAGGTGTCACTGCTTGTGTGTCATCACATCCCAAAAGAACAGGGACCATTTTCTTCTTATGTGTGGCCCCTTTTCTCAGATAAAAGTTTTCTAAAACTCCCAGAGTCGCTTTGTCTAATCTTGCATTGGTCAGAACAAAGTCACATGCCTAAATTGAACATTAATAGCCAGCTCGGAGAATTGGATTATAATTCCTGGTCTAGAAAAATTACGAGTTGTTCCTGAAGGCTGGGTCATCTTCCTTAAACACTGTGCTTCCTAATATTTCGATAAAACAAGGGATCTGCTTACCTGGGAGAAAGAGCAGTTTGTGGAGTGGGAACACACTCTATATGCCACAAGGAGCATCCTAAAGCTCAGGACTAAGGAATCTACTAAATACGGTTGCACTGAGATTTGCAGATTGGATGATAAACATTGTTTATGGCAGTGAAGGTCCCATCTCCCACAGTACAGCAATACATTCTTGCATATAAACATTTTTTTCTGAGTAACTACTATGTTCCAATCACCTGTCTAGATACAAACAGGAAGAAGCCAGCATCTGGTCTCAAGGGACTCCCAATCTAATTGAGATTTTGATCAGCAAGAAATCAAAGTGATAAAACTGTGAAATTAAAAACTTTCACAAGCTAGAATCCTCTGATCAGGAAGCCAGGACAGCACTGATGCTAACAAATCAATTGGAAAATAATTAGATAATGCTGAAAATGAAAGATCAGGATGCTGTGGAATGCTCCACTGAGGGAGGTCTTAACTTGCTTAGAGACCTAGTGGAAGATCAGTGCAGTTGTTATATGACCAGACGCCTGTGGCAGAAGATGTATGACTAGGGCCTCCAAGAGACAATCACTGTCCAGCAGAGCCACTATGGTAGCTGTTACACGTGTGACTACAATGTGCAAAGAACCTGAATGCAGGTTGTGACGTTGTTATGGAAGCAGATGATGGAAGAGAAACACATTTTAAAGGAACAATGGTCAAGGTGTGTTGACTATGAAAGGCAGGAATGAAGAGTTCAAGGAACAGAGCCTGGATGACAAGGAGTACCTGATGACCCCTCCCAGAGAAGAGAGGGCCCCAGGTACTGAATCCGACCTGGCTGCATGAGGTCACTTGGGAGAATTGGAATCAAGTGGATTGGGATGAATGGTGTGGCACCGAATGGAAATATAAACAAAGTCGATAAAAGGTTGAGTGTCTGACCGAGGTGTCAACCTGAAAACCTAGACTGAGAGGCTGGGTCCAAACAAAGGAAAACAGATCACTGGGGTGAAGGGTATAGAATGAAAGAGCCCAGGATACATACAGAGTATGAAACAATGTGATAAAAAGCAAACCCGTCAACCACACAATAAATGTACATGGACTAAACTTATCACTTAAAAATAAGGACTGGAAATACAAATGATCTAATCTATAAGCAATTAATCAGAGACATTCCTGAAAAGTGATCAAGCTTAGATTTGTCATGCCAGTTAAATATAAATTGAAAGAACACTTACAGAACAACATCAATGTCTGACAAACTTTAAGACAAAAAGCACCATGAGAGGTAGAAGATAACCATATCATCATAACAGGATTAATTCAACAGAAAGGCATAAAAGTTCTTAATTTGTAATACCCCAAAAAGTGGGCTGGAAAATTTTTTTTTGTTTCTACACACATCAAACAAATACCAGAAGTTTTTAAATGTGTAAGGTGTAGAAATTTTTAAAAAATGCACAGAAGCCATCCCCTAACATGTCACCCAGCTCAGGTTACATTCACAAAGAAATGGGTCAAAATACCCTTACAATAAAAAATGTTGGGACACTTCTTTCAGTATTTTTTATAATCAGGAAGAATCTGGAAATTTGAGAGAACGCAGTTGACAAGCTGATCTAACAGTCCCACTCTGTGTATATAACTTTTTTCCTCCCACAAATCCTCCTCTTCATATCCCTACCACTGCCTCCTTGTCCACCAAATAAAACTGGCACACAGCTCCCCAGCCTTGTCTAGCCTCCAAGGAGCAGGATATTTGAAATGTATTATCATTTATTTTGGGCCACTTATTTTTGTTCATATTATCTGGACCAGGCTGTAAGCTGTTTGATGGCAGGATCCTGGTTTTAAATTTGTCAGAATCTCTGCCCAGGACTGAGATTTCTGTTTAATTGAAAAGATTCCATTTTTAACAGATTCTATATGATTTTCAGATACAAGTCTAAGAATATAATGATATTCCTTTCCTTCCTTCCTCCCTCCCTTCCTCCCTTCTTCATTCCTTCTACATTTCTATTTTTTTAAGTTTTTGAGATAATGTTTTAAATTTGTATTGCAGTAAAAAGATTTAAAACTTCACCAAATAAGATTAACAAGGAAAAAAAGTAAAAGGTTCCTAGTTATTGGGTATATAGACAATTTTTATAAATAATAATTGATTGGAATATGACCATTTCACTCATATATAGTTTTTTTGGACTGTCATTCATAATTTCTTTCAATGAAATAGAACCAATGACAATTTAACATCCAAATATTTTCCTGTGTGGTTATAAAATAATAATTAAGCTCATTTAGACTCTAAGCCATTTCCTCTCAACAGCTTATGCACAGGAATAATTTTATGTAGATTGCAATGCAAATAACTGTATATTACATTTTTTATACTCTATAAATTGCCAGAGATCAGGGAAAACATATGGTATTTGTCTTTTTGGAACTGGCTTATTTTACTAAGTATAATCATTTCCAGTTACATCCATTTAGTTGTGAAAGATAGAATTTCATTCTTTTTTATGGCTGCGTAATAGTCTGTAGTGTATGTATACACACACACACATATACACATACATGTATACATATATATACATATGCCACATTTGCTTTAGTCATCAGTTGATAGTCATCTTGGTTGATTCATTTCTTAGCTATTATGAATTGAGCTGCAATAAACATAGGGGTACAGATAATTTTCATATGCTAATTTCATTTCTTTTGGGTAAATTCCCAAGAGTGAGATTGCTGGGTCATATGATATATCCATTTTCAGCTATCTGAGGAATCTCCATACTGTCTTCCACAATGGCTGTACTAGTTTACATTCCCACCAATAATGGGTTAGGGAAACATTTTCCTTCATCCTCACAAGTTTTAATTGTTTTTTTTTTTTTTTAATTTCTGTACGAGAGCCAATCTAACTGGGGTGAGGTGAAACCTCAATGTGGCTTTTATTTGCATTTCCCTGATGGCTAGTGATCCTAAGCATTTTTTCATGTGTCTGTTGGCCATTTGAATTTTATCTTGTGAAAAATACCTATCCAAGCCTTTTGTCCATTTCTTAAGTGGATTGTTTACTTTGTTGTTGTTGTTGAGTTTCTTGAGTTCTTTTATGGATTCTGGGTATTAATCCTTTATCAGTTGCATAGTTTGCAAATATTTTTCCCATTCTGTGGGTTGCTTCTTCACTTTGCTGAGTGTCTCATTTGCAGTACAGAAGCTTCTTGGCTTGATGTAATCCCACTCCTCTGTTTTTGCTTTAATCGTCTGTGCTTCTGAGATCTTTTCCAGGAAGCCTTTGCCTATGCCAATGTCTTACAGAGTTTCCTCAATATTCTCTAGTGATCTGATGGTATTAGATCATAGATTTACGTCCTTGATCCATTTTGAGTTGATTTCTGTATAAGGTGTAAGGCAGGGGTCTTGTCTCTTACTTCTTCATGCAGAGATCCAATTTTCCCTAGCACAATTTGTTGAAGAGTTGTCCTTTCTCCAGGGATTGATTTTAACTCCTCTGTCAAAGATTAGTTGGTTGTAGATGTGAGAATTAACTTCTGGGGTTTCTATTCTGTTCTGTTGGTCCACACATCTTATTTTTGTGTCAGTACCAGGCTGCTTTGAAGACACACTGCAGGCCAGTTGTAATCAAATCCGGTGTTGTGATGCCTCTGGCTCTGTTTTTGCTGTTTAAGATTGCTTTAGCTATTTTGGGGGTCTCTTGTATTTCCATGATAAATTTTAGCATCATTTTTTTCTAGATTTGAGAAGAATGTTGTTGGTATTTTGATTGAGATTTCAGAGAATAGGTAAATGCTTTCAGTGGTATGGACATTTTGATGATATTAATTCTTCCAATCCACAAGCATAGAAGATTTTTCCATTTTTTTGTGTGTGTGTCTTCTTGTATTTCTTTCTTTAATGTTTTGTGATTTTAATCATAGAGATCTTTCACCTCCTTGGTTCAATTTATTCCAAGGTACTTAAATTTAGATTTGGGGAGGGGACTGGGAGTTTATTTATTTGGTTTTTACTAAATGCTGGATCTACTACACACATGACTCAGAAACATTATTCACATAACAACTCAGGTAGATATTTCCAGATTAACAAACATGGCTGCAACTCATCACTTTTAATATTTACAGGACACTGTACCAAGCGAATACACCATCACTCTTCACCCTTCCTGGATGCACGGTTTTAGTTTCTTTCCACTTTTTCAGCTGCCCAACATGCTGATGCTTTACATTTCTGTAAGGTAAGTTACCACAGGGGGATTAGAAGTCTTATTTTCAAACTTTATAAAGTTGCCTACCTAAAAGACTGCTGCAATTCACATTCCCGCATGCAGTCAACAAAGGGTAGCTCCCTCCCTTGTGAGTATTAGAGCCCTTTAGATTTTTATCCATCAGAAATATAAGAATCAGAGGCAGGTGTTTGGCTCAGCAGTTAAGATGTTGTTTGGGATGCCTGCTTCCTATATTGGTTCCATTCCCAACTCCTCTGCTTCCATCCCATCTTCCTACTAGTATGTATCCAGGAAGATAGCAGGTGATGGCTCAAGTTCTTGGGTCTCTTCCACCTGCAAAGGAGACCTCCGGTCCCAGCTGTTACAGGCATTTGGGAAGTAAACCAACAGTTAGAAGATCTCTCTCTATTTGTCTATCTCTGCTTTCCAAATAAACTGAAAAGTCATTAAGTTTTTTTAGAAAGAAAAATACATTTTTTAAAAGATTTTATTTATGTATGTGAGAGGCAGCGAGAATGTAACAGCTGTTACATTCCATCCACTGGTTCATTCCCCACATGGCTATAACAGCTGAGCTGGGGCTTTCCAAAGCCAGGAGCCAGGAGCTTCTTCCGAGGCTCCCATATGAGTGCAGGGGCCCAAGCACTGGGGCCATCCTCCATTGATTCCCCTATCAACTATCAGCAGAGAGTTAGATGGGAAGAAGAGCAACCAGAACAGAAACTAGAACCCATATGGGATGCCAGCACTACAGGCAGAGGCTTAGCCTACTGTGCCAGCCCCAGAAAAGGAAAGTTTAAAACTGGTATCTCATTGTTTCTTTGACTTTTGTTTTTGGTTTTGTTTTTTAAAGATTTATTTATTTATTTGAAAGGCAGAGTTATAGAGAGGTAGAGGCAGAGAGATAGAGAAAGGTCTTCCTTCAACTGATTCAATCCCCAGATGACTACCATGGGCGGAGCTGCACCAATCCAAAGCCCAGAGCTTTTTCCAGATCTCCCACATGGATGCAGGGACCCAAGGAATTGGGCCCTATGCTACTGCTTTCCCAGGCCATAGCAGAGAGCTGGATTGGAAGTGGAGCAGCCGGGACTCAAACCAGTGCCCATATGGGATGCCAGCACTATAGGCAGAGTCTTTAAACCGCTATGCCACAGCACCGGCCCCTGTTGCTTTGACTTGCATTTCCTTAGTAACCAGTGGGTTCAAGGCTTTTCCTATGAGAGGACTCAGAAGTTCTTGGGAAAACTAAATTAAACGACAAGTTTCTTTGGGGACAAAAACTTTTGAAACCCATGCATCATCTTTTCACAGTACATGTTTTGCTTACCCCATTGTACGCTGAGTCTGACTTATCTGTCCTTGTCGGTGAGTTGTCTCTTTACATTCTGGGCTCATTTTTGCTGCCTTTGTCTCAGAAACACTTGCTCTCAACCCATCATCCTGTGCAGGTAGAGGTGAAAGAGGATGGCCAGCATGGAACCTCTGTGGGCTGAATGAGTCACTTTTGCCTCCAACCCCCCTACCTTTTTTTTTCTTTGTGAAGATGTGACTCCATTTCTTTGGGAGGCTAGGTGCTTCCCTTAAAGGGAAAACGAAAAGAGAAGAAAAGGGAGGCATGAACACTCCTCCCCCCTCCCCATAATCCTCTTTGCTCTCCACGAAGCCTGCCGCTGCGGCACAATTCAGGTCGGATTGATATTCCAGACAGCAGTGAGCACCACATAAAACCCACCTGCAGAGCGCCTGCAGGCTGGAGTGCCAGTGTTCAGGAGCCATCACTTATAGTCCTGCTGCTCTATAGAAAAGCCTGGACGCATTCTGATAGTCTCACCCGAGGGAACAGAAGCCCAAGCGTGACAGCCCCAGGCCAGGGCCCACGCCTCGCCCTGCACGCTGCTTTCATCCACCTTTCCAGACTCTTCCACCACCGTTTGACTGTCCTTCCCTTGCCCTGCACCCCAGCTGTCATGTCTCACAAGAGGGCCTCATGCACACGCCTGATGGTAATGAGCTTCAAGCTGGCTTTAAAAAAAAAAAAAAAAAAGTAGAAGAGGAAGAAGAAGCAAATAGAAAAAAGAAATCTCCTCTCGCCAGGAAATATGCATCTAGCAGGCTCTCCCACAGAGGCTTCAGGTGGCAGGGACCCTAGCATGTGGGGAAGGAGTCAGCTGTGTGCTTTTACGAAAATGCCACCTTGAGCACAATTGGAATTCTTTGCAGGCCACTTGAAGATCATTCAGACATGGGGCTGGGGAGCACCTCCAGCATGGGTGAGGGGAAGAGAATGGAAGGCTTCCTGCCTCTCATCCTCTCCCCCACGCCGTCCAGCCCCCACCAGCTCCTGCGCCTCAGCCGCACCCGGCGTTCAGCACCGCTTCTGGTCCTCCCCTTTCACATCTCCCTAGCATCCGGGCTGTTTATCCTCCGATCCTCCAGAGAATTCCGAGAGGAGGGTGACACGGCTGTGCTTGCATATTTCAACCCACACAAGAACCAGCTCGAAATGTCAGATGATAGCTGTGTTTGAGCAAATATTAATTTCTTCATGAGCAGATTTTAAATGCTCAATCATATCCCAAGAACATCGTTCGTGCTGGGAATACGTCTTTTTCTTTAGCTTTATGGATATTATTTTTAGCTTACAAAAAGACCACTGCATGAACACCTTATTCCTCTTCCCTTTTGGTTTGGGAAGCGTAAGTTGTTCATTAAAATTCACCCATTCTAAGTGTCCCGTTTGGCAAGGTTTGGTAAATGTTGACAGTTGACACCAGCACCACAATCTGGTTTGTGGAAAAGTCCCTTGCATCAAAATTTCCCCCTTGATTTGCTGTCGAGCCTTGCTCCTTTTGCTAGCCCAGGCAACAACCGATGTGCTTCCTGTCTCTGTAGTTTTGCGTTTTCTGGAAATTTCATGCCAGTGGAATGACACAGTGCATTGTCTTCGTTTCTGTCTTCTTGCACTTAGCTTCATGTTCGTGAGGTTCATCCGTGTTGTCGCATGTGTCAGTATCTTGTTCTTTTCTTTAACGACCAAGTGATATTCTGGCCATTGTGAGCTGATGAGCATTTGGGATGCGTCTAGTTTTTGATGAGAGCGTCCCTTCTGTAGACATGGAATATGTCCTTGTGTGGAGATATGTTCTCATTTCTCTTGGGTGAATATCAAGGAATGGAATTGCTGGATCATACGGTCATTTTTTGTTGAGCTTCAAATTCTTATGGAAAATATTTACTTCTCATGTTCAAGGTTGTGTTTGCCATGAAATCATCCGATCTGAATGAATAAATGAACATTCTCAGCATCCTGTAGCGGAGGTTTTAGAACTAGCATTCCAGACAATAAAAGCAATGGAACCAAAGAAAAGGAATATTCTTGGATCCTTTTCCCTCCTTGCTCCATCTTCGGCCCTGAGGGAGGGGCTTTGTCTGGAACTGGGTGCCCACATAAAACTCCAGAACCCCCCCAGGCTCTCCGCTCTTGTGCTACCCTTTCAGGCCCCTGCTTCCATGCCTCTGGCATTCAGCTCCCAGGACCCTGCTGAGGTTCCTGCTGCAGGGAGGGGACGGAGGCATCCCAGACGCACTGGGCTCGCCAGTCGCACAGCGGATAGCTGGACGGAAGCCTCTAGTAGACTCTTCATCCACGGGCCCCCTGTGGGCTTGCCACGGCTCCTGCCAACAGCCTTTCCAACGTCTGGGAGACAGCGCAAGGTGCCCCTGACCTTGTAGCAGCTGTGGAGTCTGGATCCATGGGATCCGAAAAGAAGCTAAGCTCGGCCCTCGTGGTTTGGGATGACAAGGCCGTGGCCCCATAAGAAGGAGAGCTTCCTTTCAAACTCCATTTCTGCTGCTTTCAAGTTTTATGACTTCATGCAAATGATTAACCTTCATACTGTTGAATTTCTCCTGGGCACGATGGCCAGGAGGATGAAATAATGCAGAGAATGTGAGCTCTTTGATGCCAGTGGTCTTGGTGTGGATCCCAAGAGCCCAGAACAGTGCAGGGTGCACAGTAAGTGCTCAATAAATGTTTATAGAGTAACTAAAGTACTTAGCATAATGCCAAGAGAGCTCCTTCGTTAGTTCATCTGAGGGGTGGGGCAGATAGGTCAAGGGCTAGAAGTGGAAACGTATGGAGAGTAAGGAAAAGCATCTTTCCCCTGCAAGGTCTCCAAATAGAGATGGTCTAGGCAAGGAATACCGAGACCTGTGGGAACCTGGCCAGCCAGAGGAGCTGCACCCTGGCTGCACTGCCCTCGGAGGCTGCTGTCGTCTGGTGCAGCCTGGAAAATCGCACAGAGGTTTGTAATTAGCAGCCTGACCCCTCAGTGTGGCTGTGACAAAGAGGATACAGCCTCTGCCCTCACCCAAGTGTCCCAACTGTTGATGAGGCAGACCTAAACAAAGCAATAAATATCCCGAATCATGGAAATTGGGACAGGAACCAGAGCCACCGGAGAGAGAGTGACCAGGTGTTCCCACAGCGTCTCCTGTGCTCCAATCCCATCCTCAGGAGGGAGTCCAATGGGACCGAGCCATGGTGAGGGCAGGGGGAAGCAGATAGGAGGGAAAGAGGACAGAAGCTGCACAGCCTCTGTCCATCCCACCCTCTTCCACCATGCTTGGCCTGATTAGAAAAGCAGCCCTTGAGGGGGCAGTGTGGCTTATGCCGGAGTTCTTCTAAATTGGGTAATAATCCCCGACTTGATAACAAGTTTTTCTTTGATGTATGAAGCCAGTGATTCCAGTTGAATCTTATCTGTGGTTATGCAGATCACAAATACATATGAGTCAGATGTTCCCAGGATCTAAAACAATCTGCTATAAATTGGATGAACCCACAGGGCACAGCAGTATGGGAGTGCCGAACAAACAGGCTTAGCTGAAATACCTCGGTCTTCCTGGACACGCTGAGGACACCAGTACCCGCGGTGCAGCACTTAGGATGCTGCTGGGGATGCCCACGTCCCATATCGGAGTTCCTGGTTTTGAAATCCCAGTTCTTCTGACCCTAGCTTCCTGCTATTGTGCAATCTGGGAGGCCACAGGTGATGCTTAGCTAGTTGGGTCCCTGTCACCCCCATGGGAGATCCATACTGAGTTCCTGGCTCCTGGCTTTGCCTTGGCTCATACCCAGCTATTGTGGGCACCGGGGGAGTGAATCAGCAGGTGGAAAACCTTTCTTTCTTTCTCTGTCTCTTGTTACCTTTTCAAATAAACAGATTGAATGAATAAATAAAGAGAAACCAGCACACACTTGTGACCTTTGGGGACGAAAGACATGTCTGTGCCTGGGTCCTTGCTGAGGGAGGCTCTGGACACTCCCCACGGCGTCCTGCCCTCCTCGACCGCACCACTTAAGCCTCAGACACAAAGGTCATCATCAACAATGGGCTGGGCATCCCAGTAAGTTATGAAAAGTAATCGGCACACAGTGAAGAGAGACCAGCAGTTATTGTGAATTTGGTTGTTGCCCACGAGGTCTTCTGTGCTTATCAAAAAAAAAAAAAAAAAAAAGAAAGAAAGAAAGAAAAAAAGAAAAAACAACACCACCTACTCCTTCCTTTTCATTGTTCCTGGTCAATTCAAAGGTGCCCTAACATTACACAACTGCATTTTCAAACCTTTGTCTTTAGAGCTGCTTTGGGACTTGATTGGTGCTGTGCTATTTACATCCTTGTTTTATTATTTGCTTAAAAGAAAAGGATGCTAGGGCCAGCACTGTGGGCAGTAGGTTAATCCTCTGCCAGCAGCATCAGCATCCCATATGGGCTCCAGTTCTAGTCCCGGCTGTTCTACTCCCAATCCAGCTCTCTGTTATGGCCTGGGAAAGCAGTAGAAGATGGCCCAAGTCCTTGGGCCCCTGCACCCATGTGGGAGACCCAGAAGAAGCTCCTGGCTCCTGGCTTTGGATCAGCTCAGCTGCAGCCATTGAGAGCATTTGAGGAGTGAACCAGTGGATGGAAGACCTTTCTGTCTCTCCCTCTCACTGTCTGTAATTCTACCTCTCAAATAAATAAATAAAATCTTAAGAAAGAAGAAAAGGATGTTATGAAGGTAAAATAGACTGAGTTCCTTTTTTTTTAAAGATTTATTTATTCATTTGAAAGTCAGAGTTACACAGAAAGAGGAGAGGCAGAGAGACAGAGAGGTCTTTTGTCTGATGGTTCACTCTCCAATTGGCTGCAATGGCCAGAGCTGCGCCAATCCGAAGCCAGGAGCCAGGAGCTTCTTCCAGGTCTCCCGTGAGGGTGCAGGGGCCCAAGGACTTGGGCCATTTTCTACTGCTTTCCCAGGCCATAGCAGAGAGCTGGATTGGAAGTGGAGCAGCCGGGACTAGAACCGGCGCCCATATGGGAAGCCAGTGCTTCAGGTCAGGGCATTAACCCACTGCACCACAGCGCCAGCCCCTAGTCTAAGTTCTGATCTAGACTCTGCTTCTTCCCAGCTCTGTGGCTGTGGGCACCATCCTTGCCCTGATCTGCATTGGTTTCCTCTTCTAGGATGCTGTGAAGATGAAAGACAATTCACCCAGGGGCCCTTGCACAGAGTATGTGTTAAATAAATGTAGCTACTAGAGTGAGTGAGGTAGGGTGCTTCTCACCCTCCTGCAACTCAAAACAAAGTAAATTCTCAGCATTTTAAAATGGGAGGTAGTGAGCTGCAGGGTTAAGCCACCACTTATAACCCCATCCCACATTGCAGCACCAATTTGAATCTTGGGTGTTCCACTTCCTGTCCAGCTCCCCGCCCATGTGCCTAGGAAAGCAATGAATGATGGCCCAAGTGCTTGGGCCCCTGCCACTCATGTGGGAGACCCCAGTGGGGTTCTTAGCTTCTGGCTTCTGCCTGGTCCAGCCCTAGCTGTTGTGGCCATTTGAGGAGTGAACCAGCAGATGGAAAATTGCTCGCTCTCTCTCTCTCTCTTTCTCTCTCTCTCTCTCTCCTCTTTCTCTGTAACTCTGCCTTTCAAATAAATAAATGAATCTTTAAAAATAAATAAAATAAAACTTGATGTACCAGGTTAAACTTGGAAGAGTCCAGAAGATGGGTTTCTGGAATTTTATTTAATTCTCTTTCCCTCGATATAATAATATTTTAACTTTTATTTAATGAATATAAATTTCCAGTGTACAGCTTATGGATTACAATGGCTTCCCCCTCCCATAACTTCCCTCCCACCCGCAACCCTCCCCTCTCCCGCTCCCTCTCCCCTTCCATTTGCATCAAGATTCATTTTCAATTCTCTTTATATACAGGAGATCAATTTAGTATAAAGATTTCAACAGTTTGCACCCACATAGAAACACAAAGTGAAACATACTGTTTGAGTACTAGTTATAGCATTAAATCACAATGTACAGCACATTAAGGACAGAGATCCCACATGAGGAGCAAGTGCACAGTGGCTCCTGTTGTTGACCCAACAAATTGACACTCTAGTTTATGGCGCCAGTAACCACCCTAGGCTGTCGTCATGAGTTGCCAAGGCTATGGAAGCCTTCCAAGTTTGCCGACTCTGATCATATTTAGACAAGGTCATAAAAGACAGAGTGAGGATAGTAACCAATGATCCTAAGAGTGACATTTACCAGGTTTGAACAATTATACAGCATTAAGTGGGGAAGAGGACCATCAGTACACACAGGTTGGGAGTAGAGCCATTGGTGGTAGAGTAGAGGTTATGATTACAAAGGAATGAGGCCCAAGTGCACTAGACAGGGTCTAGAACAAAGGACAGAGTCATTATTAGAGGAGCTAGGAAAGGTGCTGTCTAAGCTACAAGTAATTTTTCTGATTGAGAGGCAAATAGAACCTGATAGAAGGGGCTTGATAATAATCTGGTGGGCTTTAGGCCTTGTAAATTCAGAGGCCCAGACCTATCTATCTCTTCACATGGGGTATATCCTAAGGGAGGTGTGAACCACCTAGGGGAAGGCACTCTGTTGACTTTCATTACTTGGCTGGCCTGGGAGGAGAGCTGGCCAGGTAAAGGCAGGTGGCATCTCTAACAAGAAATTTACAGTTCTGCCTGCAATGTTGCTGACCCTACTTGACCATCCCCTCAGCTGCAGTGGTCACTTTGGAAGTTGGGCTGAGTGAAGGGCTTTTCAGCTTAGAGCCAATAAGATCTGTGGCTCTGACCTGGGCATCCTTCGACTCCAGGGCAGGTCCATTTCCAGTGATCCAACTCTTGGCAGAGCTGCCAGGGCTCTTCACAAGCTGACTTCTGCTGAAGCCCAGGCTTACCACATTGAAAGCCACTGCAGTAGACTGGTCTGTTGGGTCTCCTTGAGGGCAGATCACTGTACAGATCAGCCATTAATAGGCCTGCCACCCATTGCTTCTGATGCCTAGCTTTCTTTTCCTCCTGGTTTGTGTTAAAGCAGACCAGAGGATGCAAGTCAAGGGAGTGCCCGTGTCCCATCTCTAATCTTCGGTGGCCTGAACTACAAGTCTATAGTCACAGGCATGTTCTGTAGTAGTTTTTCTAAGGTAGACAATGCCCATGAGGAAAATTATATTCTCACTTTAAAACTTTCTTTCCCTTTGGTCTGAAAGGGAGGTTTTTTCTACTTACTGTATACTTCGCTGCTGGCGAAGTGAATCTAGCTATGAGATTATTATTTAAGTTCTTATTTTGGCTATGCTATTGCAGAAAAATGTTAGCCATCTCTTTTATAAGGTCTAAAGATTAAATTGTGCATCCTACAGATTCCTTCATAATAGAATTAGTTTCCTACCTTGAAAAGAATAGAGAAATGAAAGAACAAGTTGGGCTTAGAATAGAGAAATGAGGGAGCAAGTCCTAGATCGCTTGCTGACAATAGCAATATCACATGAATACTTAGCAAACCATTTCAACCATTAGATAACAACTTAAGAAAACATTTACCAGAAGGTCCAATGCCTTCTATAAATTTTAAGAGCGATATAATAATATTTTAAAATTTCTGTAGAGAAAGTAAATTAAAAGTTTATTTGGGGGGCTGGTGCTGTGGTGCAGTGGGTAAGCCCTGGTCTGAGGCACTGGTATCCCATATAGTCGCTGGTTCTAGTCCCAGCTACTCCTCTTTCCATCCAGCTCTCTGCTGCAGCCTGGGAAAGCAGTGGAAGATGACCCAAGTCCTTGGGCCCTTGCCCACATAGGAGACCCAGAGGAGGCTCCTGGCTCCTGGCTCCTGGCTTAGGATCAGCACAGCTCTGGCCATTGCGGCCATTTAGGGAGTGAACCAGCAGACGGAAGACCTTTCTTTCTGTCTCTACCTCTCTCTGTAACTCTGGCTTTCAAATAAATAAAATGAATCTTTAAAAAAGAAAGAAACTGTAAACTTTATAAAACATAAAAATAAATTGAAATATCTTATTAAAATGTTTATTTAAAAGCGAAAATTTCAAAATTTTGGATTTTTCTTAAAATACAATTTCCATGAACTTTTTGAAGACCCATTATGTGTGATTAGGATGCCGCAGTTGGAAAATAAAAATTCTCCTTGGTTCGGGGGGGCAGTTGGCCTAGATGTTAAGATGCTGTTAAGACACCCACATCCCATATCAGAATCAATACCTACGTTTGATTCCTGGCCTCAGCACCTGATCCCAGCTACCTGCTAATGTGGACTCTGGGTGACAGCAGAAAGGATTCAAGTCATGGGGTTCTTGCCACCCACATAGGAGCCCTGATTTGAGCACCCAGCTCCTGGCTTCTGCCTGGCCCTACTCCAGCTCTCGTAGGCATTTGGGGAGCGAAGCAGCAGATGTGAGCTCTCTGTCCCTCTGCCTCTGTAACTCATTAGTTCATTAAAAAGGACTTGTAATTCTCGGAAAGGCCCATGGATGGCCTGAGGCGGGACTACCAGTGTAATAAGAGTTAGAAGGTCAAGAAAAGCGCCATCTCCTGCCATCCCTTCTGAGAACTGTGCCTCCTTCAGGCCTGCCTGTGTCGTAACCACCATCTTCTAAAGAGGCAGGCATGTGGCCCGCAGTTAAGACAATGCAATCCGCATCAGAGTGCTGGGTCCACTTGGATCCAGCTCCTGAGGCCAGCTTCCTGCTGATGCAAACCTGGGAGAGAGCAGGTGAGGGCTCAGGGAACTGGGTCCCTGCCAACCAGCTGCATGACCTGGATGGAGTTCCTGGCTCTTGGCTTTGGCCTCGTTAAGTCTTAGCTGTCATGGGTATTTGGAAAGTGAATCAACAGGTGGGGGCTCGCTCTTTCTCTCTCTCTCTCTCTCTCTCTCTCTCCCTCTTCCCCTCCCTTTCCCTTTCCCCTCCCCCTCCCTGCCCCCTTCCTCTCCTCCCTCTCCCTCTTCCCATCATATAAACAAATCACTAATTTTTAAAAGCAGAAGCTGGCAGAGCAGCTAGGAGTGCAGACTTAGCAGTCAACTTTCAGAATCAAAATCTGCCTTTGCCTCTTACTGGTCGTGTGACCTGGATTAAGTTGCTTACCCACCCTGGGTCTCCCTTTCTTTGTCCATAAAAAAGGATCTGGTGACATCTTCTACCTCAGGGTATTGTTTTGAGAAAGCCCTGGCTTGATTAATAAATGTGCTTAACCCTCTATCAGCCCCCAGGAAAGTGCTCATATTATCACAGTACCAAACTCCCCTTCCAAGCGAATCCCAACAGGTTTCCCACTGAAATGTTGCATGTTCTAAGTGTGAAATTTACAAGGAATCTCTATCAGGCAAAAGCGCAACAGCAGCAAGGCCAGTGAAGAACAGGCTGGGGATGTGGCCACGCACGCTGTATCCGAGGAATGACTTCCCTGCAGGCGATGGAGACCGGACAGGTCCACGCTCGCAGGGAACACGGAAGTGTAGGGGTTAATGCCTGTGTACCACCTGGTGGTGGAAATCCAATTTGAAATGTTCTGGGTGCTTTATAAAACCTCAGTTTTTAATTTGTCTCTGAAGAAGTGCTATCTCAATTTTTAAAATCCCCCTGAGCTCTGTGACTCATATCATCAGAAATCTGACCTTTCAACAGAAGGGGGAAAATCTAAGTTGTTACCTTGACAACAGAAGGTAAGCAGGATGCTTTGAGCTCTGGTGCTTCTGCTATAAATAATCCATCCTTGGCCAGAGAAATACATCGTGAGCAGGGCTGGCGACGGCGAGAGTCTGCATTTCAAGAGATGGTTTTCATCTCCACTTTTAGGACTCATTCCCAGAGGCGCTTTTGTAGCAATTAACCAATAAACCAATTAGATGGAATGAACTCGATTTCTAAAAAGGAGAATTTACACAAACGAGGACTGATCCTGCCTTTCCAGTGAGACATCTCTCTCCACTTATTTGTACCATTGTCTAAATTCACTTGCTGTCCTACAGAACATCCTATGCTGGTTTCCCAACGACCTTTAAAATAGAACAAAAGGAAACTACACCATGAACTTTGGAACTTTGACCATAATTTCCATGGTGCTACCCTAAGCAGGAGCAGGAAAGGAGGAGCCATACAACGGGCTGACTTTGAGACATTACAGAGTATTAAAAAAATGAAAACAAAAACAAAATCAAAGTCCTCTCTGGGTTGGAAGTAAGAAAATACTATTGAATTTTTTTTTTTTTTTGAAGCCAGCTGCACTCATGGACAGGTTTAAGATTTATGGCTGTGATTATCGTTTTGCTTGCTGACGTAAATTAGTCTTCTGGGAAGTCCAAGTTATTTCTCAATAAGCTTTAATAGTGTGTGAGTCAGAGGAGGTGCCGCTGATAATGAGCCTTGCAGGATTTATAGGAAAGGCGTGAGGACCAGGTCCACACAGTGGCCTTTGGAAACAGCGCAGGACCTTATTTCTTGAATAAAGCCTCCACTCCAGTAGGTTCTAGCTGCTTTTTAGTAAATAGAATTCACCGAGGAAATTTTCCTAAAACAACCTTCCCGTCCAGGAACCCTCCACGTGTCTTATTGCTCTGTTGGGGTTGGAATGCATGCACACGGAGCCAGGGAGCACAAAAGTCGGTGGCTTGATTTCTCTCTTCCAAACACTCTTGTTTTGTTCTTAGGCTCCTGCTCTCTGCAGGACTGCTGCAGACCAAGTCACGGAAGAGACTTCACAATCCAAGGCAGTGCAGTGTGCCCATCAGGCCCCAGTTCAAACAGCCAGCTCCAGAAAGGCACGTTGAGGGCATTGGAGACTTCCCATGCGAACTGCATGGTGGATAATCCCTGAAATGCTTTGAGGTTGTTTAAGGTGTGATGAGAGCATCGTGATAGTAGATGAAGTTGCCTACCTTTTTTGAAATGAGTACTAAAGTCTGTAGGGATAGAATGACATTATGTCTGGAATTTACCATAGTTTTTTTTTTTTATTTTGTTTTTTTTTTTTTTTTTTTTTTTTTGAGAGGTAGAGATAGCAACTGAGAGAGAGAGAAACTCCTAAGCACTGGTTCACTTCCTAATGTCTGCAACAGCTGGGTCTGGGCCATGCTGAAGCCAGTTGCCAGAAACTCAGTCCAGGTCTCCTGTGTGGATGGCAAGAATCCAGTGTCTTTTAAAAAAAATTTGTTTATTTATTTATTTGAAAGGTAGAATTACAGAGAGGTAGAGGCAGAGAGAGATGTCTTCCATCTGTTGGTTCACTCCCCAGTTGGCCACAATGGCCAGAGCTGTGCTGATCTGAAGCCAGGAGCCAGGAGATTCTTCCAGGTCTCCCACACGGGTGCAGGGGCCCAAACACTTGGGCCATCTTCTACTGCTTTCCCAGGCCATAGCAGAGAGCTGGATTGGTAGTAGAGCAGCCAGGACTCGAACTGGCACCCATATGGGATGCCAGCACTGCAGGTAGCAGCTTTACCCACTACGCCATTAGCAGGATGTTGGAGTTGGGAGCAGGAGCTGGGAATGACCCTCAGGCACTCTAATACAGGATACAGACATTTTAACCAACATCTTAACCGCTGAGCCAAACACCTGCTCCTGCTATACAATATTTTATCAAAAAAAAAAAAAAAGAAAGAAAGAAAAAGTGGGCTGTAGAGGAAGCAAAAATGACAATAGCCTGGAATGTGAATGACAAATATAGACAGTTCATGATACTATTCCATTCTTGTGCATGTTTGAAAATGTTCAGAGGTTTTCAAGTCTCCTCCAACCGGAGACAGTTCTCTCTTCTCTTTTGCAAGGCAACTGTAAGGCAGGGGTGAAGATCCTTTTTGCTGCCAGGGACTATTTGGATATTTATAACATCATGCACTAGCTGTACAAAAGTATCACCTTAAAAATTAGCCTTCTGGAGAGTTATTGAATTTCTTTCTCTCTAAGCTTTATTTATTTGAGAGGCAGAGTTACACAGAGAGAGAAGCAGAAACAGAGGGAAATGTCTTCCTCCCACTGGTCCACTCCCCAAATGGCCATAATCGTTGGAGTTGAGCCAATCCAAAGCCAGGAGCCAGGAGCTTCTTCCAGTTCTCCCAAGCAGGTGCAGGGGTCCAAGCACTTGGGCCATCTTCAACTGCTTTCCCAGGCCATTAGCAGGGAGCTGCATCAGAAGAGGAGCAGCCAGGACACGAAGCAGTGCCCCTGTGGGATGCCAACGCTGCAGTTGGAGGCTTAGCCTGCTATGCCACAGTGCTGGCCCCAGATTTATTGAATTCCAAGTCCCACCTGCAATTGCCTTGGCCAGCCCAAATCATTTCACAGGCCTTACAATGCCCATAGGCCAGATGTTCCCCACCCCTGCTACAGGGATGAGACAGCAGGGGTGGCATGGAGACTCCTCCCCATGACGTTCCCTGGGCCCTCACTGGGTCTGCCTCTGAGGGGTCCATAACTGACCTGAGACAGGTTAGTCCATCATGGTTAAGGCCCCAAGGTCCTCTTGTGCCTATTTGTCTCTTAGCTTCTGTTGGTGCCACGGCTGCTTTGAGGCCTGGCTCTAATGCGTACTATATCCCTGGCTTGGATGGTCCCTCTGTGCTTCTTGGCTACAGAGTCACACGGCCCCTTCCACAGCGGCCCCGCCTGTCCAGTGAGCTCGCAGCCGTCATGCCAGCGCTCCCCAGACACACGGGGCTTCTAGATCCCCAGCGCTCCAGAAGATAGCCATGGAGAATCAGTGGAGCAGAGAAGACATGCCACACGATCCTTTGAGCGCTCCTCTCTGCCACTTGCCTTTGCTGCCCAGTGACTCGTTCAATGCACCAGCGACTGCCAACCTCTGAGAAGCAGGCAGTCTCTTTCCAGAATGAGCCTAGAAATCACCCTGGACATATGAGAGCACTCCTGTGCCTCATCTTCCGAAGCTTAGCCCCAGGGTAGGGGGCAGGGAAGACCCTCCCACATCCAATTTCTGGACCTTCTCTTTTTTTTTGTTCCCAGACAGGTTACTTGGCATGCAAAGGCTTCCCAGATGGAAATGGCACTTAACCATATGACACTGTCTCACTTGAATGTATGCTTACTGTGTGTTTCCCACCAAAACGAAACTTTGAGGACAGACACCTGACTGCTGTATCCCTAGCACCAACAGCAGTGTTTGTCATTAATAAATACATATTGAATAAATAGTAGGCCATCAATCACTGTATACAGTTTTCCATAGTACGTAGTTTGCAGAATATACACACATACTGTAAGTACTTAATGGCAATCTCACCCTACAAAAACGTTTTCTGACGCTTGCCTAATAAAAATGAACCTGAGTGTTTGGTAAACATAGGATTCTGGATTCTTTCCTAAAGACTCTGATTCCGTAGGTTAGACAAGTGTACACACTTCGAAAAGCATGGTTCTAACACATAGGCTGTAGAACAGTAACTACCTTTTCTGGTTTTAGCATCAGAGAGATCAGACACATAACAGGACTTCATTCCATTTTTGTCGAATCAATGAAAGTGGCAAACATGGGTTAACTTCTCCATGACTTGATTTTCTCTCTTTTCCATAATCGGAGAGAAATTTTCTACTGAAGTTGTATGGGTTGGTTAATGAAACACTATCATTTGAATTCCCAGCCTCATATTCTGTCCCAAGCCTTGTGGGTACCATGTAGTTGGTTTTGTTTTACCTCATTAATAAGAAACATGAAATGTGCTTTCAAGAAATCAGATGCTTCCAGGCTGAAGTCAACAAGCAAACTCAGTTAACTCTTTAGTTGGAGGAATCACGAAAGGGCCAGTAGACCCCTGTCACATTTTCAGATGCCAGGAGCATAAGCAGATTTGTTTTTCAATTTTGTTCTGAAAACGTGGAGCAGATAAGTAATTGGATTTAACACATAAAGGCATTTCTCTGTTACCATGTTGATGCTTTAGATCAAAACATTAACTCAGTGAGCAGGGAGGCAGCCTGGAGCCACAGAATGTCACTGCAACAGGGTGGGCCAAAAATCCTGAGTCCTGACCCTGGCTCACTGAGCTCTCATGGTCCTTTGCCCTTTGTGAGGTCACGCTCCCTCTCTCCGCTTTGTTAGTTTCTGGCAGAGTTGGAAAAAGGGAGTTGGGGCAGGCATTCGGTGCAGCAGTTAAGAGGCCACTTAGGGTACCTGCACCCAGTATTAGAGCGCCTGGGCCCGAGCCCCGGCTCTGCTCCTGATTCCAGCTCCTGCTGATGCACACCCTGGCAGGTGGCCAGTCATGACTCAAGTATGTAGGTCCCTGCCACCCACATGGGAGGTCTGCCTTGAGTTTCTGGCTTTGGCCTGGTCCAGCCTCAGCTTTCACATACATAAGGGTGGAGGGGGATTGAATTAGTTGATTTCTTGGATCTTTCGCCTCCTATCATTTCTGTCTTCTCTGGTGAGGTACTGCTCTAGGCATTGGGGCACCACAATAAACAAAACAAACATCTCCCCTGTGGGGATTTATAACCTAGCAGAAGGAGACAGACGGTAAAAGTAAAGAAGTTAAGATAAATAGGCAGACAGACAGGCAGGCAGAGAGAACGAACGCAGAGGAAAGAGTGTGGGGTTGCAAAATTCAACAGAACGTGCAGGGAAACCTGCCCTGAGATTTGGTTAAAAGACCCGCTGTCCTTTGGCAACACAGAATTCCTCGGGGAAGTCCATACGGGAAGGCTGTGATCAGAAGTACAACCCAGCAAGGAGGTATAAGTGCACATTCTGCTTTGCTGGAAGAGCCACAGAGAAGCAAGCTGGGCAGTGGCTGTCCCTGGAGAACGGAGCAGTCACTGGGCTCCCCCTTCGCTGTCGTCTGAGATGTGTGTCCCATGTTGCCAGATCTGCTCTCTTCCAAGACGAAATGAAAATCTGCATTTTGACACTATAGCCTGACCCCTTTTTTTATAGCATTAGCTCTAGTTTCCTATGGCTGCCGTCACATCCGCTGGCTTCAAAGACCAGAAATGATTCTCTCGCAGCCCTGGAGGATAGAAGGGCCAAAGAAAGCCCCGTGAGGCTATTGCAGCTGGCTCTGTGCAATCTGTGCCTACGATGTCACAGCAAATGCTCCCTCTGTTTGTCTGGGTGTCTGTTTCCTCTTCTCTTTCTATAAAGACATGGGTCATATGGACTAAGGACCAACCCTCCTCCAGTACATCCTCACCTTGACTGCACCTGCTATGACCCTATTCTGAAATGATGTCTCCTTATGAGATATTGGGGGGTTAAAGACTTCAACAGGTATTTTTAGGCACAACTCCACCCATAACAGCTGGCAGCCAGTTTGTGTTTTCTTCACACTGCACAAGTGAACATTCTACAGGGCAAATCATGTATGTAGCTCACGCGTTGTTCATTTGTGATTTCTGGCCAGCAACTGAGGAGTCTGCAAAAAGCAGTGGAAGCTTGGTGAGAGCTGATCTGGTTCTGTCTGTTCACCCCCGTATCAAGCAGTACTCGCCCAAGTATTTTCTGGAAGAGTGAATGAATGAATGAATGGATGATGATATTTCTTTTCTGTACTCAGATATGTCTCTATTTTTATTTATTTATTTATTCTTTTTTTAGAATAATAAATTTTACTGTGAAAACCAGAGCAAGGGGCCTGCTGGCCAAGGTTGAAACTGGAAGCAGGTTAGTGAGTGACTCATTCCACGGAAAAGTGCCCCAGTTCTGTCTCTAGTTCTCCGAGCACCATAAAACCAGATCCATAGCAATCACAACGGAAAAAGCAGTGAAGTTGAAATAAATGATTCCCAGCTCTGTCCTGATCAGAAAACATGATGCAACCCCAAAGCCCAGATATGTCTCTATTACAGGAGAGAATCTGACCTTACCTTCGTTGATTAGAACTACACTTCAAGTTCAGTACTTTCCACAGGATTCTACTCAAATTTGAACAGGGCTACATAAACAGGACCACCAGTCCACCTTCCTCTTCCTGAGATCTCTCTGCATTGTGTGGCATATGCTTGTATCTGAGATGCTACCCAATCACTATGCTGTTTGTGCAGATTTTTAAATGGGTCATTGGATCCATTTTGCCATGATAGAGATTGCCTGTGATTTACCCAGTCCTCAAGCTTCCATTTCCTTGATATCAGGCCAATTTGCTCCACTGAAAAATAACACTTTTAACCTAGTTTGTCAACAGGAATAGCTAATCAGATCTAAGTAGTAGGCTTGGGGCAAGGCTTGTAGGAAGCCCTTTTTATCCTGTCCATCTAGCTACTTCCTGTTTGAAAGGTGAATGTGATAAGTGAAGCAACAGCAATCATTTTGAACCATGAAGTGACCTTGGCAGTGGAAGCTACACACTAAGAATGGTAGAGCAGAATGGCTTCTGCTAGTATCTTGGAGCCGCAGTCTCAGTATCAGCTTATTCATGACTCCCTTTGGGTGCGAGCAAGAACAAGCCCCCTCATCTGTTTTAGCCACAGTGCAGGTAATATTTCTGATTTCTCCTGGTCCCACTCCTGCCGTTTTCAGTTCCATTCCATGATGTGGCTAATCACCAGGCTTCCTCCCTGAGTCATGTTCAGCTTCTCAACTCTTTCTCCAATGCGGAGACTGGTTGCCATTTCCCGACTGGCCCCCAAAGGACACCGTCACTGAATTCTGCAGAAGGAAGGGAACTTGGGTTTCTCCCAGCTGCACACAGGGCCTGACTGGAGCATCTTCCTTCTGAATTCACTGGGATGGCAGTGAATGGATGGTTCTCCAGTTTGGCCAGGGTCCTGACCCTTGATGTCTTCCACCAGCCAGATTTGAGCCTTCTCTGCTCTGTGCCTTATTTCACAAAACAAAACTGAAATGTCTTTCATCTTGTCTCAGCTGCCTAAGTGCTTATCACTTGCTTCTTTGACCATTGTATCTCCCACCCAAGACTCCCTTTGGGGGTCAAACCACCCCATGTGCACCCTGTTACTCAGATTTGCCTCTTGGACCAACTGGACAGTGGGGCCCCTCTGAGCTCACCACAATGTTCTTGGAAGCTTTACCTGCTACACCACAATGCCAGCCCCATCTTCTTGTTTTTTACATGCCCCAGATTGTCCGTTACCACAGCAGTGCCTGGCTGTATTCAGATTCTTCCTCTAGCACTTGATCTACAGCCGCTACAAATGTCACCATCTTGTATTTTCTAAGACCTGATGCTCTGAAGCAATCAGTTTTCATTGATTTCCAACTTCTTGTCCTGGGGTCCTGGCATACATAAGCTACAGGTGGGAAAGCAGATTTGATGGCGATGGTCTCCTCCCACAAAGTCCGGCATTATTCCACTTGGATGTTTTCCATTCTGCCCAAGGACCAATTCAATCTTTAAATTCTGCATTCAACCACACAGGGTCTACAGTCCCCATTCCTGAAATACCTTCTGCAGGAACTCTCTGGTGGGATCTGGTAAGCCCTCACGTGAAAGCCTTGCTCCAGGACTCCAGCGAGACGTGGTCTATGCTCTCATCCTATAGCCTCACACCACAGGCTGGGCTTGGTCACCTCTGTTCTCTTGAAGCTGTTCACTTTATAAGAAGACAAGAGCCCCAGTAGCTCCGACTAGGACTGAAGGTAATTTTTCTGCAGTAGCACAATGACCTTGACTTTCTTCATCTGGGATGGTCAGTTTCTGTACTGTAGCTCGCTGAAGCTCCCCGCTCCCATTTGTAAGATGGAATCAATTTGCAAGCATGCATCACATTTACTAGCAAGTGATCGTAAGCATATGTGGAGTTCAAAGAATGGTTCAAAATATCTTTATGATCCCCCACGGAGGGTCAACTTCAGACTAAACAGAATTAACCAAGCTGTCCACTATAAAGTTCTTTTTCCCCTTGCCACTCTCTGCCCTTTCCTTGGGCAATGGGGCCATTCTTTGGGATTAGAGCCAGCCAGGCCTGTCCCTGTTTCTAGTCCAAGAAAACAAAGATGGAGCCTTGAATTCTTCAGCTTGTAGCACCTACAGAACCAAGCTCTTAACTGATACGGCTCTCTTCTCCTCTGGTATAACCACATGTATGCATGTTCCAAAGACGTCCTCATCTCTCCCAGAACAATAATGGGGAGAAAAACAGAAATTAAAGGAGACAAAGACTCCATCCTGCTCCAGAAAAGAATAAGCAATGGACCGATTTCATAATAGTGAAGAAAAACCAGTAAGATCAAGTTTGTAAGTCTTAGGGAGGGGTAGACATTTGATTTCTGGCTCCTGGCTTCAGCCTAACACCCAGCCATTGCAGGTATTCTGGAAGAGAACTAACAGGTAGCAGATGTGGTTGGTTTCTCTCTATCTATCTATCTATCTACCTCTACCTCTACCTCTACCCCTACCCCTACCCCTACCCCTACCCCTACCTCTACCTCTACCTATCTACATCTCTCAAGTAAATATTTTTTTTGACAGACAGAGTGGACAGTGAGAGAGAGACAGAGAGAGAAAGGTCTTCCTTTGCCGTTGGTTCACCCCCAATGGCCACTGCGGCCAGCACGCTGCAGCCAGCGCACCGCACTGATCTGAAGCCAGAAGCCAGGTGCTTCTCCTGGTCTCCCATGCGGGTGCAGGGCTCAAGCACTTGGGCCATGCTCCACTGTACTCCCGGGCCACAGCAGAGAGCTGGACAAGAAGAGGAGCAACCGGGACAGAATCCGGCACTCCAACCAGGACTAGAACCTGGTGTGCCGGTGCTGCAGGCAGGGAATTAGACTATTGACCCGCGGCACCGGCTGTAAATATTTTTTAAAGTCCTACAGAAAACGGAATTGGAATAAACAAATATGACTAAGTTAAAAGGATTTCTAAGAAAAATCCTTATAACTAAGGAGTTTTTTCTCCTTTAATCTTTTCTCTGCATAATTGTTGTTTTCTAAACAGTATTGTTCAAGGCTGTTGTGCCACAGTGGTTTTTAAATAATTTCTCTAAAGATAAATAATGGAACAAGGAAATGGTGATAAGTAGACAGCCAGGTGGATAAAACAGCCATATACTCCCCAACATGCCAATGTTAACTTCGCATCAGTCACCAAGTTTCATAAGAATTATTTGTAAAGAAAAAAAGCATCTTATATGATGGCCATGCAGTTCAGGGAACAGAAATGATCATATATACAAACTATACATACATATTTACTTTCTACAGAGGCAATCACTTTTCTTCAGCTAGAAATTGTTGCAAGAGGCATACAAATGTTGTGAAGCAGAGCAGCAAAACCAGTGTTCACAATATCTCTGCTGAACTCAATCAATCTCCCACATTGTTGAATAACATGGTGAAACTCCCAGTTATGTGAAAACAAGAATTCAGACTTGTTGGGAGCAATTCCTGACATTTTTGGCACGTTGTTTCTCCTTTGCATGGAACAAAGAGCTACATTAATGCATCTTCTATATGCATTCTCATTTCCCATGCAGAATAAGGAGGGTGCAGAAGCCTGCACGTAGCTGAGCTGCTTAATGGTGGTTAGAGAAGTTTCCAGTGGCAGAATGCTACGCCCTAAATGACATGCTTTTTTTTTCCTTTGGGAAAAGAAATGCAACTCACTCTTACCTCTTTCCCTGCCAAATTTCTTTGCTTTGTGATAATGTTGGGGTAAGAAAACAAGCAGCATGTGTGTGGTTAAGCCAGTTGCCCAGAATTCAAGACTCAACAAGTCACTGATTCAATTGTTTCTAAGCATAGTTAACTCTAAAAGAAATGCCCTCTTCTTCCCAACATGCTTTGTATCTGGGAAGCGAGAACAATATAGCTTCCTCACCATCAACCAGGATACTCCTGGGAAAACATCCAGAACAGCTCTGTAGAGTCACAAAACAGTTCTGATTGTCTTCAACTCTCGGATGAATAAAGGAGATTAAGAGAGAGGCATCAATGATGGCTTTATGTTTGCACGCTAGGGTAACCAACCATCCTAGTTTCATCAGGTTTGGCCTGGCTTTAACACTGAAAATCTCCTGTTCCAGGAAAGCCCTCAAATTAGGTCCAGATTCCATGTTTTCTGATTACCAGCCCAGTGATTGGGTGTTCTCATATACCTTTACTTGTTACTAAGAATTCAATTCTACTGAGAACAGATAATTTATAAATACCAAGTACACATTCCCTATATACTTAGATGTGAATCTAAACTTTTGTTGTTTTGATATCCCAACTAATTTTTAGAGAGTTAGTTTAGATACATCCTAAATATTGTTTTTTAAAAGGTTTTGTTTATTTGAGGGGTAGAGTTACAGAGAGAGAGAGGGAGAGACAAAGAGAAAGGTCTTTCATCTGCTGGTTCACTTCCCAAATGCCTGCAATGGCCAGAGCTGGATAAATCCGAAGCCAGGAGTCAGGTGCTTCTTCTGGGTCTCCCATGCAGGTCCAGGGGTCCAAGCGCTTGGGTCATCTTCCACTGCTTTCCCAGGCCACAACAGAGATTGGAAGAGGAGCAGCTGGGACAAAAATACACCCATATGGGATGCTGGTGCTGCAAACGGAGGCTTAGCCCACTATGCCACAGCACCGGCCCTATCCTAAATATTATTTTACTTCATTCTCTCTCCTGTCTCTCCTTTCCTTTTATTCTTGGAAAGAAGTAGATTTATGTTGTTGTGCACAGCTTAGGCTGATAAATCAAATCAGCAGACATTTCAAATAAACAAACAAAATGAATTTGAGAGGTTATAAGTGTTTGCAAGTGTCACCGTGGAGACCAGAGAATGGATTGTCACCATGGAGACTTACATAAACACTCTGCCTATGACTATCATTTCCATGTGAAATCAGATATGGAGATTTGGGAAGAGGATATATGAGATGGAGCTGGCATTCAGTGTGGCTGGAGACGAGTTTATATAAAAAGCCTGGAGGAAGCCACAGCAAGTTGACAGTCTGAATGTGTCTGGTTTCCACCATTGCTCCTTCTATGAGCAGGAAGAAACCTTCAGGGAAAAATCTCAAAGTTCAGAAGGCCAGTAGAGAGTGCCTCATTAGCCCTGAAATACTACAGGATTAGAGATGATTCCCAACCTCTCTTCCACTCCCTTGTTCATGTCGGCTGTCACTGTTAGGCGAAGAGGTTCTATCACACTGCAAGGACTAAGATAAGTCCTTTATGGATATGAAGTCATTGAAGTGGACCAATACTTATAAGGAAATGTAAATATTATTCCCAGTATACCAAAAAAAGAATCAAGGCACAAAGAACTGATGTCGCTTGCCCACGGTCACATGGCTAGAAAATGGTGAGGCCAAGATTCAGTCTGGTGGTGGAGCCTTCATTCTTAAATCCTGCCCTCTGACAAGAAGATGATGTCCTTGTCTCTGAGGTATTTCCAATGTAAATAAGGAAATAAGCAGAGCTATGAAGAATTGGAGCAGCCTGTATTTCTAGTACATACATGCATTCTAGTTAGTATTTAATTATAGGTCCATGTCAGCGTTAGCCTAGGACCCTCACCTCTTCCTCCTCTGTAGATCCTTGGGATCCTTAGCTGCAGAGAACAAAATCCACATTAACTAACAACAAAAAAAGGGAGATATTACAGGGTGTCTGTTAAGTTATAGAATACCTGGGAGCTCAGAGTCCCGTTTAAAGGGTCCAGAATTCACATGACACCACCTTTGTGATTCAATGTATACACAACTAATAGCAGAAATTCAAGTACAATTTACCCAAAATGCATATTTAAGCCTTCAGATGAATTGACTCAAATACGTAGGTTTTCATGGCATGATTCTTTAGACATTGTTTGCCCAGTTTCATCTTACATTTGAATCCCTATTTTCTCTTTCTCTCTTTTTAAAACTATTACCTTGTATCTACTATATGGATGCTTGATGTGTTAAGTCTTTGTCTTTAAAGAATTGGCCCACTTACTCGGCTACCTGATGACACCCTGACCAACCCTTCGGATGCTGGAAGTTCCCTCTTGGTCTCCATGTTTTCAGGTTCTGGACTTTAGGCTCTCTCAAAACCAACCCCACTTTGGCCTGGCTTTTAGGGTGGCTGGCATTTTCTTCTTCATCTTTCTGAGACTGCTCATGATTCCTTGTCACTGAGATTCTCCCAGCCTTTTCTGAAGTTGATTTCTTTTACCCTGGAACATACCCTTCTAGAAGTGGGAGGGGGAATAGTGAATGTGATCACTCCACCATCTCCCTATGGTGTCCCCTGCTCCGTTCTTCCGTGCACGTCTCTGTGTCTGGTAGTCCTCTGAACATGTGCTCTAAGATACCCCATAGGAGCCTCAACTGGTATTCCAGAAGAATTTATGTCGGCTAAACCTGGCTCTGTGTGGGTGTCCTCCATAACCAAGAAAGAAACATATTGTATCTTGACTCCACCCACTCTCATATCTCTCATGCTTGATAAATACCCAAGATTCCAATTACCCAGCATGCTCAATATTCAGATCCATCCATTGCTCAACATCTTCTCTGTGTTTTTGTTTAGCAGAATCCATCTACCATGCGCAGACACAATTCCAGACACTGCAAAGACATTACTCCATGCTCTCGTTAAAAAATATGTATTTCAAAAAAAAAAATATGTATTTCATTCAACAAAGACTTGTATAGTGGGTGCCGCATGTCAGGAACTCCTCCAAACCTCGATGAGACCTTCCTGCCCCCCAGAAGGAAGCACACACAAGCTCTGAGAGTCCTTAAGGTTCAATTTATATGCTCATGGATCCTCTTCTCAGTCTTCCAGGCTAAGCCCAACACATCCTGTACAGATTTTACCCATGTGTATGTGGCTGCCATGACTTGGAACTGTCACTTCTCCAATCTGGGCTCCTCCTTTTATCCCTGGACTTGTGTTTGACACCAAATAGAAGCTTGGTGGAAAATTGATTGAACAGCTGGTAGACCAAGCCACTTTGCTCGTGCCATGAGGCTTACTGAGTTCCTGCTGCTGAGAGTTGGGTCCACATTCCTTAGCGGGCACACCGTGACTCTCCGGCTCACCTGCTACTCCTCCCAGATTCACTTTTCCCAGTCCCAAGTTGTGCCCCTCTTGCTTCACCCACCCCAACCTATTCCTCATATTCCCCAAAGAATGTTCTCTCCCAAACAAGTACCAACCAGGCCTGACCCTGCTTAGCTTCCAAGATCAGACGAGATCAGCCATGTTCAGGGTGGTATGGCCATGGGCACCCAGATAATGTTCTCCAGGATTCTTCAAGCTAGAAAATACTGTCCCTGGGGCCAGTGCTGTGGCGCAGCGGGTTAAAGCCCTGACCTGAAGTGCCGGCATCCCATATGGGCGCCGGTTCTAGTCCAGGCTGCTCCTCTCCCAATCCAGCTCTCTGCTATAGCCTGGGAAAGCAGTAGAAGGTGGCCCAGGTCCTTGGGCACCTGCACCTGCATGGGTGACCTGGAAGGGGCTCCTGGCTTCAGATCGGCTCAGCTCTGGCCATTGCAGTCATCTGGGGAGTGAACCAGCAGATGGAAGACCACTCTCTCTGTCTCTACCTCTTTCAAATAAATAAATAGTATAAAGAATAAATAAATAAAAGGAAAATGCTGTCCCTGACTTGTCTGCCTTCAGTAAAGTCTTACTCATGGTTCACGATGGGGCTTAGCTCCCAGTACCTCAAAGTAGTGTACTTGGCCATGCTGAGTCCTTTGACCTAAAGAGATTAGAAGGGCATGGAAGCAAGGTCTGTCTAATCTCCTGTCCTGTCTCCTGCCTTTCTCCCCCTAAAGAAATTCAGAGAAACTGGAAACCTTTTAGATCACTCTCTCTCTTCTCCCTTTGACCTTGACACTGGAGCAGTCCTGCCCCATCTCTGTGAGGAAAGAATGTTACAGAGAGGCCAAGAGGAATCTGAAAGAATAGGCCTTGTCCTATACCTTCCACCTTCCCTCTGGCCTGTGGCCGTTAGATCATAGGCTCTTGTCCAATCACATTTCTACCCAGCTGTCCATCCTTCATCGAACCTAAGAATAAAAAGTGACAGTTTTCCTTGAGTCTTTGAGTCTTCCTTTCCAAAGGCTCTTGTGTCATGCAAAACTTTGATGGGATAAATCTTCATGGCTTTTCTTTCTGCTCCATCTTTGTTATCAAGACTATCAGCCGTGACCCATAGACAGATGAGAAAGGCATCACACTTCCCCACCCCTGCCATGACCAGACTCAAAGGTGTCATAACCCCACATGGAACATGTCCTCCACAGGACTTGTCACTCTGGAACCCACACAGTGGCTTAGACTCACTTATCACATAACACAGCAATGATTGATCTATGTGTGTCCATCTCCCTCCTGATTTACGCCATGGGCTTTGAGCTCTTCAAGGTCAGAGCACCATTTTCCTCATCTTTAAGTTCTCTCTACCTCCATATGGCTCCTGTCTCAGCCCCTAGAATACAGCAGATGACCACATAACATTTGATGGAATGGATTTGTGATGAGTGACTGGGTTCGCGTAGCTCCTCATTGGACTGTGTGGGAAGGCTTGAAAAGCGTTGACCTTCTCTTCATCTGATGTTTCTGCCCCACATAGGATCCAAGGTCCTATTCTCAAACCAAATTAGAGACCTTTATTTTCAAGTGCCTTTTCTACATAAAAGCACTTGTTTACTGGCTGGCCACCCACTCTCCATTTGCGTTACCTTTCAAATGTAAAATAGTATGTGTCCTTGGAGTGCTTACCATTTCTGGTTGAGTTGGATGTCAGTATCATCAGCTCCTTATTAACTCCTACACAGCGTATACATTAGACAATATTTGTTCTTGACGGTAACGCGCTATTATCCAATTTAAAATAGCTTTAGGTGATGGTTGGAAATTGACCCTTTTAGCCTGTGACCGTTTTTCTCTGACTCAAGCCCATTACATTGTTCAGATGGCTGTTACACAGTGAAAAACAGCCATAGTCATCTCTAAAGGGACTTAAGGATGTGTAACCTGTGTTTCCCCCAGAGCCACATGAACCCCAGGGTGAAAAGGAGTCCCATTCATCCTAACTTTCCCCAGCTGTGACCCTCACTTAATATTGCAGGAGTTCTAACACTTCAGAAAACGTTCTATTCCATCCTCAGCTATTTCTGAAAGGCACAAGGAAATACCTGAAATATTTCAAAATGAATATCCGTGTTTCTGCTGCCCCCCACCTCACTTCGACCTGGCTCCTGTTGTCTGGGTTGATGACTAAAGGACAGCTGTGCCACCTCCATCACTCCCAATGCCACTGCAAACCTGCAGCCACTAGCACTGCCTCCTTGCTTTCCTCGCAAGTGAGTGTTAACGATGCCTTGAGACTTCACCTCCTCAGCATGCTGGCCCCATGCCACCACGGCCATGGTGCTTTGCTATAAGCCGTATAGGATGTGGTCCCAATGTCACCCCGTCTAGTAAGGGACATAGCAATTTTCATTTTAACTTTCAGACTCTTCTCATCTTGCTGCTCGAATCCAAGCAAGTCAGGGTTTGGAAGCAAGCTGAGTTTGACATTTTCACCATCCTTCACCTGTACCTCGAGCCCAGGGACCCCTCTAGCCTTCTGCCTCTGACTCTCTCTTCGCTTACCGTGAGTTTGATCCCAGAGGCTCCTCAGCCACTTGTGCATGTGAGAGTACTTCAGAAATTAATGGAAAGCTGGAACTGATAAGGTTACTTTGATGCAAAAAAAAAAATGAAATTGTGCATAATATACGTGTTTCATAAACTGTTTGAGGTCCCTCATATGTGCTGGGCCCCACCTATGGCTGCATAGGTGTTTTTGTTTGGCTTCCCTTCTACAAACATTGGTAAATGCATGCAAACATACATTTTATTATTGAAAATAGCAGAACCTGAGGCTTACCTGTGGCCTCTGCTATGATGGAGTTAATGTACTTTTCTATGGTATTGTAAAATTCTTCTAGAAAGATAAAAATTATTACCTTAATTGCCTGAGGGCCATCAGCTGGGGCAGGCTTACAATAACAGTTTCTTTTAAAGATTTCCATGGGAGGTCACTTATGTCTTGGAGGAAGAAGTCAGGAAGTGGCCAGTGCAGGGCTGCTTGTGATGCTCTGTGAGGTGGTCGGGGTCTTGACTATGTCAGTCTTGCTGATTTCCCATCCTTAGCCTGCAATAGCCAGCCACCTCAAGGTCCTGGATGGCTGCTGAAGCCCCAGGCAGTGTAACTGCATTCCAGCCATCAGGAAAAGAGAAGGATAGAGGGCATGCCTCTTGGACTTGAGGACACACTATGTACATAGAATTTACATTTCCACTTTCCTTCTGTTGGTCAAAACCCGGCAACAAGGCTATATTTAGCAGTAAAAGAAGTTGGAAATGTAGTCTTTTTTCTAACTATCCAGATTTTCAGCTTAATCAGCAGTCCTGCTAGCCAGGAAGAAACCAAGACTATTTCTGAGGATAACTGGGCATCACTCCATCAAAGATACGGCTTTCTTCTGTCCCATCTTTTTATGGATTTAAACTGGTACATGGAACAGGAACAGATTGCTGAATTTCTTGTGCCACCCACACCAATGTGTTACAGGACAATGTATTGAGGATTTAATTCATGTTTCAGTCCCACCACTGTTAATGCATTTCCTTTCTCCATATGGGAAAGAGATAGCTAAGTCTTTTGTTCCCATGCTTGATGGGTTCTTATGCTATAGGGTCAAAAACAGATGTCGCCAGGTCCCCAGCAGGCAAATCCAGCCTCACCTTTCGTTTTTAGCTCTTAAATTCAGTGGCAGCAAAGTATCTGAAGAGGAAAGGGAGCTCCAAAGCTTGGAGAAAATGGAATTGGATTAACATGAGGAGAGCAGCTTCAAGGCTTCCTTGAGGCTGAGGGGCACCTGCTTTGGCCATTACCAGACAGTGGGGACAAGTGTCAGGCTCATTCACAGAACTGTGGGACACACACGTGTTTTGCTTGACAATGGCCATGTGTTGTAGCTCAAAGAGCTTACATGAGCCTCAAAGCACCTCCCAACCTTGACAATGTTCCCTAGGCCCAAGTTGCCCACTTCCTAGAGAGCAGAGCCAACATGAAGCCAACACCAGCATGAACGTCCCTGTATTCTGGATTCACCAGACAACTGAGACTACAGTTTCATCCTGGAGAAGTAGAAGTGTCTCCCCAGAATAAGACCAAGAATGCATTTCTAACTTTCACAGGCAGACAGAATCTTCTAGAAAATCTTATTTTCAGCCATGTGTTTTTTTTTAAACTCACATGTTGTTGGTTAATATTTATTCCTGCTGTGAAGGCTAGAGTTCGCAATAGAGCTCAGGTCTCCTGGTATCAACCTTGTGCCCTACTCATGTGTGGCATTGCTGTCTCTGAGGGTCAAGGGTACAAGTGGGAACAACATTGACTACTAAGGAGTGACTCATCTCAAGCCCTCATCCTGCCTCCTTGGAGCATCATTTATTTTGCCAGATGGATTTAATACTATGCAGAAGCTATTCAGGCTCTCAGCTCCTTGAGGACTGGTATCTGGCTATTCTGTGATATGGGCCGCAGGTGTGTTAGGTGGTTCATAGATCGGTTATTTCATCGAACTTTTGTCAGAGCACCAGGGCTGCTGAAATGCATTAGCCAGGATTTTTTTTTTCTGGGGGAACTGGATTACTCAGAATTCAGACCCAGGAAGAGAGCTCTGTCGGGGCTGTGGGTGGTGTGAACAGGGGATTATTTCCTCCTGCTCTTTCTCTGTAGCTGAGGCTTGTTACAGATTCATTTGCCAGGACCAGGTCTCCAAGGAAAATCCAAGGTGGTGCAGCCTGTGATACTGACGATTTAGTCGACAGTGTTCTTTTCTGAACTTCAAATGAAACCAGGGGTTTATGAGAAACAGTCCTTCAGCTGAGTCATAAAGGCGAGTTCCTGCCCTGTTGCAGTTAAAAATTCATGAAACATTTTCCAAAGGGCTGTTGTGAATCAGGCTTGGTTGGGTTCTCTCTCTGTCCCTACCTAAGTGTTACAGATCCTATGAGCACCTTTAGAGGGCTTCCTTTAGCCAATGAATTGTGGTCTGGTGTTTTCTGGTTAGTCAAAAACAAATGTTGGTCCTGGTTAGTTGAAGGATGCTCAAGAAAATGATAAGCATTGCAGAAACCCAAACAAGCTCTAAAAGCCAGTTAGCTTTGCTGTGCTTTGCTGAAAAGCTTGGCACCCTTTGGAAACTGGCACACCAAGGTTGTCTCCCCAAGGCAGAGACACCTCACTGCCAACATGAGGCCAGAGACACTTGCCAGCTGCTGCTTCTATTGTCTGATGACAGCTCTTTCAATGAAAACAAAACTGTGGTCAGGCAGTGGGCTGAAGGGACAGGGAGTCGCTGACAGTGGATACCCTGATGATGAGATCTTGTGTGTGTTAACATGATTGGCCCACATATCATTGGTTGTTGGTGTTGCATCAGTATCTCATAATGAAACTGAACCCTACACTGTGCTTTAAATGTGGAAGCTGCTTAACCATCAGGTCCAAGCCTCCCAGTCCCCCAGTCTCCCTCTCATAGCTTAAAGTCTCCTTGTCCTGTTTATGGTTGCAAATCAACTTCTTTAAAATAAGCTCTCTGAATCGAGGAAGCTGTGCAACTGGCCCTATAATCACTGGACTCACGGGGTCACTTAGTCCCCTGTAGATAACATCTTTTTTTTTTAAAGATTTATTTATTTATTTGAGAGGCAGAGTTACAGAGAGAGAGAGAGACAGACAGAAAGGTCTTCCATCCTCTGGTTCACTCCCCAAATGGCCACAACAGCCAGAACTGAGCCAATCCAAAGCCAGAAGGTAGGAGCTTCTTCCAGGTCTCCCTTGCAGGTATAGGGACCCAAGCACCTGGATCATCTTCTACTGCTTTCCCAGGCCATCAGTAGGTAGCAGGATTGGAAGTGGAGCAGCCAGGACTCAAATTGGCGCCCATATGAGATGCCAGCACCACAGGCAGATGCTTAACCTATTCTTCCACAGCAGCAGCCCCTATAGATAACATCTTGATGTCAGACTTGTCTTGAGTAGTTTCCTTTCCAGGAACCCTAGGCCCAGAACAGCAGTAACTACTGGCATAAACAGAGCCCACTTTGCCATCCTCAAAATTCCCTGCAAAACACCATGTAGCCAACCAGCTGGAGGACCATGAGCACTGCAGACCAAACAGGAACTTGGCCACGAGCTGAACAGGCACCTCCCAGCCGTAACTTCATTCTGTAAGAACCTTCACCCCTGACCCCTCAGGCAGCCTGTGAATTCTCATAGCTGCCTGGCTCCTTGCTCTTTACGTTGCAATAGGTAACCTACTTTCTTCCACCACCTCAGTGTCATCTATTGGCTTGCTTTGTGTCGAGAGAGCGGAGCCAGTTTTGCGGTGATTCTAAGCAATCCCTCCAACCGTTTTGGGAGGTGCTCTAATAATAGCTGGGTTTCAAACAGCAACTGTTTTGCAACCACAGTAGTCTCAGCGATGCGATCACTTTTGCTCTTAGGAATGTATGAAAGCCACTAGACCATCTCCTTCTGTGGTGGCCTCATGGTTGCAAGAAAGTCAGGAACCTTCCAGAACTTGCATTTTCAGGATTATTAACGTGATGGGGGGGGGGCAGGGGATGTTATTACTTCATCTGCCCTTCTAGGTGCTGTGGCTCCTTTCAGAATTGACATAAGTCAGAGTAACAGAATACAAACAATGTACATCACATGTGCATGCCGGGAGTCCACAGATATATGAGACTCCAGGAAGCACTGATGACTGAAACTTACACATCGTCCTGAGATACAGCAGGGAGCAGGGGTTTGGGATTTCTGGGGGGCAGGGAGAGTAGAGAAAAATTTTTGGAAAGAGGGGGCAGAATATGTGTGGTGATCAAAGGCTGCCTTGATACCCAACTAAGAGCCACTGCATTGATAAATGTCTCCCAGGAGCGCCACTCCTAATAGAGATATCTTTACTAATAAAAATGCCCTGTTCAATGTAAATTTCCTTTACCAAGGGAGAAATTTATACTTTATTTTAAGCAGTTGAAGGAAGAGAAGACATGAAAAGCCTTTCTGCTTGGCTGGTTCTTCAACTCTCTTAGCTCTAAACAATTGCTATGCCAAAATGGTGTACTTGGGGTGGCGTGTTCTGAACCCCTTCAGTCACATGACTTGTTTCCCTCTCATAACTGAAAGTTCAAGAAGCATTTTTAAAAGGTCCCTTTTAAAGATTTATATTTCATTGAAAGGCAGAGTGGCAGAGAGAGAGGGAGGGAGAGACAGAGAGAAAGATAGCTTCTATCTGCTGACTCACTCTCCAATGACCGCAGCAGCCAGGGCTTGCCCAGACCTTCTCAGGGTGGGTTTGCAAACCCAGACAAGAACAGGGTAGCTTCCAAGAAAAGGGGAGTGAGTGACAGGAAGATGGCCACAGTGTCCATAGCAACTGTTAATATATATGGACTACTCACATCCCCATGGTTTTAAGAACATGTTCATTTTCTCTTCATCAAAAAAGCCACAAAGAAAGATTCCAATCTGAGGGACATTTTCAGATGAGAATACTGAAACTCAGAGAGGCTACATAACTTGTTAAAATCACACAGCTAGGGGTGGGCTTTTGGTCCAGCCGTTAAGACGCCAGACCTACATGGGGGTGCCTGACTTCAATATCTGCCTCTGGCTCCAGACTCCAGCTCCATACTAACGCACACCCTGCCAGGCAGCCACGGTGGCTCCATGGTTAGGTCCCTGCCACCCACACAGGACATTTAGATTAGGTTCCCAGCTTCCAGCTTTGACCTTAACCTGGTCTCAGCCTTTGCAGGCATTTGGGGAGTGAACAACAGATAGGATGGATCTCTCTCTCCCCTCACTTAAATCACACAGCTAGAAGCTGGTATGTGCATCTAGGTAGTCTGAATTCAAAGTTCAAATGCATCAGTCACACTGATGGAGGCAGGTGTCATCCTGGGCTCAGGAGACCAAGGAAGATGCAGTCAGAGCCAATTAATTACCATGACGTCTTCCCTTCCTGGGGCTCTGTCAATAGCCAACTCTCCTGGCAACCACTGGCCTCCCCTCCACTGGGCCCCTCGATTTTATTTAAACTTCCCCTGAGACCAGAGGAAAGCACTGCAAGTTGAGTATGATTTCTTGAGACCCATTTCACATGGGACAGGAACAGCCTGCAGGAAAACGACAAAAATGCTTCAAGCGTCTTACCAGAAGTGGGGGCCGAGACCTGATGGCCTGCCCTAGCGGCTGGTTTCTCTTGGATGTGATAAGACAAGCTCTTACTACTACGCCAAATATCAACGTACGTCAAAAACTTCTTGGAAGAGTGGGCATGGTGATACAGCTGCTTCAGCCACCACTTGGGCTACCAGCATCCCATACTGGAATGCCAGCCCGAGTCCTAGCTCCTGCATGTCTGATGCTGCTTCCTACTAATGCCCCCTAGGAAGCAATAGGAGATGGATCAAGTGCTTGGATCCTTGCCACCCATGTGGGAGACCCGGAAACAGTTCCTGGTTCCTGGCTTTAGGCATTTGGGAGGTGAAACAGCCAATGGAAGATCTCTCTCTCTCTCTCTCTGGTGCAAAAAACTTTTAAAATCCATGCATACAAGATATCTTCTAAAGCATGAAAAATATGTGATATGCCTAGAGCATGCATGAGTTTCAAAAATATTGCACCCATATAAACTTGTCTTTAAGTCCATTTTCCATGAACTTTTCAAAGAACATGTTTATTACTTCAAAAATTAAGTAAAATTATAATTCCTGAGACCTTTTCCACTAAAACCGAGAATTACAACATTTAAGACATAAACTAATAGCATTCGTAAGGTCGGCCAGAGTGACTATTTCTGTTACCAAGAGACGTTAGAAGGCTGCGCTGGGCCACATGACACATCCTGGTCATTAATAACATCCTATTCTGTCTGTCATTCTCAAGTGTTCGCTCTCCACACAACCTGGTTTGCACCTCTGTTTCTTCCCTGGAGAAGTGGGTGTTGGGAGACAAGCCAAGAATCCTCAGCAGGACAATTGACATATACCCGATGAACGCGGCTCCTCTTGACAGTGAGATCTTTGCAATTCTTCTGATCTATTTTTTGACATTCGATTTGGCAGGCTTACAGGGGGGAAATAGAGCTGTCTGGGCTTAGCAGGAAAGTCTTGCCTCTTTATTATTCCTGTGTTCTCAGGTGGTGTCACGATTCATAATTCATTTCGAACTGCATTTTCTTGGCCCTTATCAAACAAATCATGTTAATTTCATGAAGTTGGGTCAAGTAAGGATAAAGGGAAAGGCTGAGAGAAAGATTATTTGGTGTTACAAGCCTACAGATGGTTAGAAAGTCCTCCAGGCAAGGACCTAGGCCAGGTAAAAGCAACCCATATATGGGGGCTTCGCAAGGTCCATGGAAAATTCACATTATCTTTGAAATCCACTCTTCCACACACTTTTTGAAACCCCATCAGGTTTATTACTTTCTGTATGAAGCCATGTTCACAAGCATAATCATCACTGAGTCTTCCATTGTGCTTGTTGGTTGGCCAGTTTTGTTGGGTGTAATTGACAGATTCAGATGTTAAGCTCACGTGGGGCTGTGTTTTCAGGTTTCGTGTACCTTTTTAAAATTCAGTAAGCGGCCAGTTGTTACAGTATTTCGAGGTAAGGCACTCTTCAGCAGCTGGTACAATACAAAAGCTTTGTTGAGGTGCCAGCTTCCGTTTCAAAGGCTGTTGATCCATTCTGCGTAGATTTGATCAGTTGCTTCCATGTGTGGATAGCAGTGCTACCCACAGAACTGGAGCAGCAATAAACCAGAATGGCACAGTCCCCACCTGCGGGGGAACTCACTACCTAACAGGAAAGAGAACATTAGCAGAAGGAAGACGTTCAAGTTTGAAAAGTCCTATGCGCCTTATTAATAGAATGCCAGGGGAAAGAACAGTACTAGAAAAAGTTTGTGGAAAATGAAATTAAAAGTTGAATTTATTTTGTTACAAAAAAAAATCGAAATCTATACCTACAAGAGCTCTGCAAAAAGTTGATAAAAATGCCCATCATGAAAAAAAAAAACTGCATGGATTCCAACACTTTTCTGCATCCCAGTCGAGTGGCCTTCTAATTCTGCTTCCTGCCAACGTTTTGAAGTTTGGTTCCCAGGAGAGAGGCTTGAGGGCGCGACTTCGCGAAGGGCTGTCAGGGACAGTGTCTCCTGTGAGCAGGCTCTTGAAGGGAGGTCACAGGCAGAGCGGGAGGCGAAGCCACGCAAGCAGAGAGGAAAACACGAGTCCCCGCGGAGGAAGTCGTGCAGAAAGGCCTGGCGGAGAGAAAGAGCCCTTTCCTGCGACAGGGAAGCGAATTGCGAGGGGGCCGCTGGAAACCAGTATCTGAAGCGCCAGGGAAACGCTGAAGTGGAAATTTCAAGTAGGCAGGCGGGTGAAGAGCGGGGCGTCCAGTAGTGGGGTCAGCGCGGGAGGCGCTAGGGGTTTCAGAATGTTTGCAAACAGCCCGATGGTTCCGGTTGCCTAGGATAAGTGATTCAAGAGGAGAAGGCGAGCCTCCAGCTGTCCGTGCAAAAAAGAGCCCACAGAGAGAGTAGCCCAGGGGCAGGAAACCGGGGACCAGAAGAGAGGGAGGCAAGTCCCGTGCAGAATGGTCAGGTGACAGAGCCGCAGGACACCGCACCCCGGCACAGGAAGACGGGAAGCCAGCTCTCACTGATATGGGGCGGCTGAAAACGTTGATTTCGTGCAAGCGTGTAGCTGTGCAGGGCACAGAGGATACTGGGCCCCGAAGAGAGCTGTCCTGCAGGACGAAGTTGCCAGGTTCCACAGCACCGGGGGAGACTAGTCTGTAAACATCTATCACCTGCTTTAAAAGCACCGGAAGAGAGGAGTCTGCAGGTGACCAACACAAAGAAATGATTAATGTTTACCGAAATGAGATGCTAATTACCTTGATTGGATCATTACAAATTACATTCGTGTGCTGAATTATCCCTGTAACCCATCTTTGTATGAGCAATTATTACGGGTCAATTTTAAAAAATTAAAATAATTTAAAAATACAAAAGAATGGTGAGATGATGCATCGCTCCCCTTTCTAAACCAGGATCGTTGTAAATGACCTCAAACACATGTGTAGAGACGATGTAAACTCACAGCAGCCAAGATGCCAGGGGATGAGCAGTGGTCCCTGACTTCCTGTCAGGCACTTCAGTCACTTCTGCAGGAGAGCCGCAGCCGGAGGAGCGGCCGAGTGTGACAGAGGATACCCCAGCTCAGCGCTCCCGGGGGGCGGGCTTACCTGGAGCCCCCACCTGCCCTGTAGTATGCTGCATCAGCCCAGGCTTGACCAGGTGTGACATGGCAGTGGGGCATGTGGCCGAGAACAGGGCAACAGATTAAAGCACATGTGTGCACCTGCTGATACCACACTCACATTTGTGGTCTGAATTCCTGGAAAAAAAAGAAAGCTGCCTCTATAGAAATTCTAAAAGCCTATTGTGTCCAGCCTCTAAGACAATGCAAATAATGTCAATCTTCCTAACAAGTACCTGCAAGTAAATTCTGTGAGTTGACAGTCTGTGAGATCAGACCTCGTTTCATAATAATAATCCCTTACACACACACACACACACATATACATAAATCTATACTATATCTTTTTCAGTGCTTTGATATGTCACTGATAATGCAAAAGCAATGGTGGGGAAAATTGCTTTTTTTTTTAATTTTTTTTTATTTGACAGGTAGAGTAATAGACAGTGAGAGAGACAGAGAGAAAGGTCTTCCTTCCATTGATTCACCCTCAAATGGCCGCTACAGCCAGAGCTATGACAATCCGAAGCCAGAAGCCAGGTGCTTCTTCCTGGTCTCCCATGCGGGTGCAGGGCCCAAGCACTTGGGCCATCCTCCACTGCCTTCCCGGGCCACAGCAGAGAGCTGGACTGGAAGAGGAGCAACCAGGACTAGAACCCGGTGCCCATATGGGATGCTGGCGCCACAGGCAGAGGATTAACCAAGTGAGCCACAGTGCCAGCCTGGAAAATTGCTTCTTAATGCTTCAGTGTAAACCAGGGTTGTGGCACCAAACACTACTAAAAGGCAAGGAACTCTTCTTTGCCAGGCACTGTGTTGATTTATAAAATAATAATAATAATAATAATAATAATACAGGGCCAGTGCTATGGTGCAGCAGGTTAACACCCTGGCCTGAAGCGCCAGCATCCCATATGGACACCGGTTCAAAACCCGGCTGCTCCACTTCCGATCCAGCTCTCTGCTATGGCCTGGGAAAGCAGTAGAAGGTGGCCCAAGTGCTTGGGCCCCTGCACCCACATGGGAGACCCGGAGGAAGCTCCTGGCTCCTGGCTTCGGATCAGCACAGCTCCTGCTGTTGCAGCAAATTGGGGAGTGAACCAGCAGATGGAAGACCTCTCCCTCTCTCTCTCTCTCTCTCTCTCTCTCTGTCTCTCCTCTCTCTGTGTAACTCTGACTTTCAAATAAATAAATAAATCTTTAAAAATAAAAAAAATAAACTACAAATGCCAATTTTCATGGAAGAAGCTCATATCTGACACAGTTAGGACCATTAATTTTATTTTTTTACTTTTCTATTTTAATTTTTAATTAGCTTGTAACAGATTGTCAATGTGATTTTTAGATTCAATTCTAAGAACATGATGATATTCCTTCCCTCTCTCCTTCTTTCTACCTTTCTTTTTTGGTAGTTTTTGAGATAACATATTTTAAATTTACATTACACTACAAAGGCTCAGTATTTCACTGGATAAGAAGCTTAACAATTAAAAGCAAAAAGACCCTCGTTTAGTGAGAATATAGACTAATGGCTACGAACAAAGTTGAATGGAAAAATGACCATTTCACCCATGTACAGTAGATTTTAAAGTAATCACAGATCATTAAAAGTATAGTAGTACAACATTCTTTTTTTTTCCAAAGATTTATTTATTTGAAAGTCAGAGTTGCACAGAGAGAGGAGAGGCAGAGAAAGAAAGAGAGAGAGGGAGAGGTCTTCCATCCGCTGGTTCACTCCCCAATTGGCCACAACAGCCAGAGCTGCACCTACCCGAAGCCAGGAGCCAGGAGCTCTTCCAGGTCTCCCGTGAAGATGCAGGGGCCCAAAGACCTGGGCCATCTTCTACTGCAGGCCAAGGCATTAACCCGCTGCACCACAGCACCGGCCCCAGTAGTACAACATTCTTAACCATTGGTTTGACAAAGGTACAGAACAAAGTTTTACAAAACTATATTTGCAGTAATACTAGTATACATAAACATTTCTTCCTTTTTTTGTGTGTTTTTAAATTTTAGCTACCACATTTAGGGGAGAACATGCAGTATTTGTCTTTCTGGGTCCAGCTTATTTTACTCAACATAGTGTCCTCCAGTTACATCCATTCTATTGCAAATGGTAGAATTTCTTTCCTTTTTATAGCTGAATAATATTGCATTGTATGTACATGTGTGTGCATTTATCACATTCTCTTTATCCATTCATCTGACCATGAACACCTTGTTTGATTCCCAATTTTGACGATTGTGAACAGTGCTGCTATAAACATGGTGGTGCAGTTCTCTTGGACACATTGTGTTCAAGTCTTTTGGGTATATAGCCAGTAGTGGAATTGCTGGGTCATATAACAAGTCTATTTCTAGTTTTTTAAGAAGTCTCCACACTATTTTCCACAGCGGCTGCACTAACTTACATTCCCACCAACAGTGGATAAGTGTTCCCCTTTGTCCACATCCTCACTGGCATTTGTTACTCTATGTTTTGGATTTTAGCCATTCTGACAGGGATGAGGTGATATCTCATTGTGGTTTTATTTGCATTTCCCTGATGGCTAGTGACATTGAGCATTTTTCCATATATTTGTTGGCCATTTGTATTTCTTATTTTGGAAACTGTTAGGAGACATTGCAGCTGACAACACTGAAATTCAAAGGATCATAGGAAACTTCTGTGAAGAACTATATGCTAATATACTGGAAAACTTAGACAAAATAGATAAATTCCTGGATTCATATCATCTACCAAGATTAAATCAAGAAGATATAGACAACCTAAACAGACCCATAACAAACAATGAGATTGAAGCAATAATCAAGTCTTCCATTAAGGAAAAACCCTGGACCTGATGGCTTTAGTACTGAATTCTACAGAACAGGAGGAGGTAACTTCAATACTTTTCAAACTGTCCCAAAATATTGAACAGGATGGAGCTCTGCTGCTCTTTTTATGAGGCCAGCATTACCTTGATACCAAAACCAAACAAATACGCAACACAAAAATGAACATTAATGTAAAGATTCTCAGCAAAATGCTAGCAAATTGAATCCAAAACCACATCAAAAAGATCATGCATCACAATCAAGTGGGATTTATCCCAGAAATGCAAGGGTGGTTCAACATTTGCAAATCAATTAAAATCACAAATCACATCAGTAGAATGAAGAACAAAAACCATATGGTCAGCTCAATAGATTCAGAGAAAGGAACAATCCTTGAAATTGTGAAGTCTAAATATTACAAACAGCCAATATCATACTAAATGGGAGAAAACTGAAGGCATTTCCCCTCAGATCTGGAACAAGACAAGGATGCCCATTTTCAACACTATTATTCAATATAGTACTGGGAGTTTTAGCTACAGCAATTAGGCAGGAGATAAAAAATAAAAGGCATCAAAATTGGAAAGCAAAAAGTCAAATTATCCATGATAGCAGATGATATGTTATACATGGAAAAATGCAAACATTCCATCAAAAAGCCATTAGAATTGATAAACCAATTCAGTGAAGTTTCAGGTTATAAAATAAACATATAAAAAATAATAGCTTTTTTGTATACTAATGATGAACTTACCAAAGAGGAACCAGAACAGCTGAAGTGATCCTGAGCAAGTGAAACTGAGCCAGAGACATCACAATACCAGATTTTAATGCATACTATAGTTATAGTAATTAAAACACCTTGGTGCTGCCATAAAAACCAATACATAAATCAATGGAACAGAATAGAGTCTGGAAATTACTCCACCTACATACAGCCAACTGATATTTGACAAAAGTGCTTAGACCATACAGTGGAGTAAGGATAATCTCTTCAACAAATGGTGCTGACAAAACTGTATGTATGTAGAAGAATGAGATTAGATCCATACCTCTCACCCCATATACAAAAATCAACTCAAGATGCTCAAAGACCTAAATTAAGACCTGACACTATGAAGTTGCTGAAAGAAAACGTAGAGGAAACATCCTAAGATATTAGTGTAGGAGCAGGCGCTGTGCATAGTGGGTTAAGCCTCCCCTGTGGCGCCCGCATCCTAGATGGACAACAGTTCATTCCCTGGCTGCTCCACTTCCAATCCAGCTCTCTGCTTATGGCCTGGGAAAGCAGTGGCAGACAGCCTAAGTGCTTGGGCCCCTGCAACTATGTGGGAGACCCAGAGGAAGCTCATGACTCCCGGCTTTGGATGAGCCCAACTCGGGCCCTTGTGGCCATTTGGGGAGTGAACCAGCAGGTGGAAGACCTCAATTTCTCTCTCTCTCTCTCTCTCTCTCTCTCTCTCTCTCTCTCTCTTTCTCTGTAACTCTATCTCAAGTAAATAAATAAAATCTTAAAAAAAAGATGTTGATGTAGGGGATGACTTCTTGGTCAAGACTTTCAAAGCACAAGCAAAACAAAGCAAAACAAAGCAAAGCTAAACAAATGGGACTACATCAAACAGAAGCTCTTGCACAGCAAAAGGAAACAATCAACAGAGTGAAGAGACATCCAACAGCATGGGAAAAAAATACTTGCAAACCACCCATCCGACCAAGGATTAAAATCCCAAATATATCAACAACTTAAGAAACTAAAAAGAGAGAGAGAGAGAGAGAGAAATGGACAAAGGACTTCAATAGATGGTTCCTTTTAATTTTGTTAATTTTGACCCTTCAATACTTATCTTTTGAATATTTTGTGTATCAAAAGAAGAAATACACATAATCTTTCCTTTCCTCAAGTGTGTAGGCAGTTTATCATTGTTATTTTTTACTATGTATATCCTTTTTGATTGGTTTGGTTTGTTTTTTTTGTTTTCTTTCTTTCTCTTTTCTTCATACTACATGTTGAACTCTTTAACATAGAGTTAATCATATGTATTTTAAGGCAATTAAAAAAAAATCCCAGTTAAAATGAGGGGCGTGGGGGGGGAGCCCAGCACCGCAGCTCGCTAGGCTAATCCTCCGCCTGCGGCGCTGGCACCCTGGGTTCTAGTCCCAGTTGGGGCACCAGATTCTGTCCCGGTTGCTCCTCTTCCAGTCCAGCTCTCTGCTGTGGCCTGGGAGTGCAGTGGAGGATGGCCCAGGTCCTTGGGCACCTGCACCCACTTGGGAGACCAGGAGGAAGCACCTGGCTCCTGGCTTCAGATCGGCGCAGCACACTGGCTGCAACAGACCGGTCGTATGCGGCCACTTGGTGGGTGAACCAACGGAAAAAGGAATACCTTTCTCTCTCTCTCTTTCTGTATAATTCTGCCTGTTAAAAAAAAAATAAGAGGGGGAATAAGTGATGGAGGTGGTAGTCTATAACTGTAAAACAGTCCAGTTGTGCATACAGTCATACAAACTTACCTCTAAGGGTACAGCCTAAGAACTTGTCATGGGGCTCCAAACCCATAAAAATGGGTTTGGTGCTATAAATGCCATCTTCACTGGTAAAATTATCATACTAAAAATGTTAAAGGCAACATATATATTGGGCCAAGTTTAAAAGAGATCATATAAAATAACATCAAGTACCCAGTAAAAATAATAGAATTAAAAAGGAAGGAAAATCCAACATGGGAAGCAGTCCACACAGCAGACTCCTAAAATGACATTTTCTTTTTTTTTTTTTTTTTAAATTTTTGACAGGCAGAGTGGACAGTGAGAGAGAAAGAGACAGAGAGAAAGGTCTTCCTTTTGCCGTTGGTTCACCCTCCAATGGCCGCCACGGCAGGCGCGCTGCGGCCGGCGCACCGCGCTGATCCGATGGCAGGAGCCAGGTGCTTATCCTGGTCTCCCATGGGGTGCAGAGCCCAAACACTTGGGCCATCCTCCACTGCACTCCCTGGCCACAGCAGAGAGCTGGCCTGGAAGAGGGGCATCCGGGACAGGATCGGTGCCCCGACCGGGACTAGAACCCGGTGTGCCGGCGCCGCAAGGCGGAGGATTAGCCTGTTGAGCCACGGCGCCGGCGTAAAATGACATTTTCTGTAAATAACACTCTGACCTCAGAATCAACCTTTAAGGCTTCCTGGTCGGGCTGAAAGGCCTGTGAGAGCATTTCAGGTATTGAAAGCCAAGACTCTGTGATAAAAAAATATCTACACAGAGGATCTCTGTGAGATCTCAGAGGCAAGAAAGGGTCATCAAAGGAAACACTCTTCTTTGAAGGGAGAGGAGAACATCCACTTTACTTATGGCCATGTCCAAATACCAATGGAATCTATGATCACAAAAGGCTTCTGTAGCCTCGGCAACCCGTGGCAAGAGCTTCAGGTGATCAGTGACATCATAAATAAGAGTGTTGTTAAAGGAACAACAAAAGTCATTGTGCACTTGCTCCCCATGTAGGACCTCTGTCCCTAATGAATGGTAATATGAAAACCGACTCAAATTTTTTTCCCAAACTGTGCTCTATATGTTGTGTGTGTGTGTGTGCAAATTGTTGAAGCCTCTGATTAGCATCGAGTTGGTCCTCTGTATATAAAGTCAATCTAAAAATGAACCATAATGAAGAAGGAGATGGGAGAGGGAGGGGGGGTGGGATGGGAGCTGGGAGGGGTGTATGGGGGGAAGAACCACTATATTCCTGAAGTTGTATCTATGAAAAAAGTATTCATTAAATAAAAACTAAAAAAAATCCCAAATTAATCAGCAACTTAAGAAACTAAAAAAAAGAGAAATGGGCAAAGGACTTCAATAGATGGTTCCTTTTAATTTTGTTCATCTTGACCCTTCAATACTTATCTTTTGAATATTTTGTGTGTCAAAACAAGAAAGACACATAATCTTCCCTTTACACAAGTGTGTAGGCATCCTTGGGGATTGTGCAATTGTTTGAGTTGGAGCTGAATTGTTAGACACTTTTGCTGTGGATACCATTTTCACTTGACTGAACAACTGATGGACAAACTATGGCTATTCAAGCTTGGAGTTTGGGCAGACATTTCCTAAAATGAATTAAATGAGCTGTGGCTGCAGTGAAAACAGCTGATAATATTTACTGCAAATAAGAAAATACAAACTTTCAAGCAAAAATTAGAATTTGGAAAACTTTTAAATCCAACATTCTGAACCTGACCTATTCCCACTACTTAAAGACTTTGCTGATGAAATCAGTAGTTATGTCAGCAAATATTATCTTTTTTTAATTTTTATTTATAAACCAGAAACATGTATTTCATATATACAGTTTCACACGTTATCATTTGATATGGTAAAATGAAATGTGTCAGCATTCAGATCTGAGTAATACATGAAACCAACATACATAAATAACCAACATACATAAATAACCAACATACATAAATAACCAACGCTTGATGTTACTAAATCATACATAAGTGAAAAGCTGTTTAAAGCATGAGACAATAGAGTTTAACACAACAAAGTATAAAAATTACAATAATAGTATGTAAGACTCTCCATTTCAATAACATTTAGGAAATAGTTACTCAACTTCTTTTAGAAAAAGAAAATTCACAATAGGCATTATCACTCTCCAGTTAACACTACTTACAAATTCACAGCCATGAAAACATTTCACTGATTTGCAATTTTTAAAATCAACCCATAGGTTTAATTATTGTTATATACTTGCAGTATCAACCTTGTGGATTCAAATAAAGCAACCAGAAGGCAGAAAGTGGGAGGTAGATGTGGGAAAAAGAGAAAGCACAGCTCAGGAGAACTGATTCCCTCATCTTAGAAAAAATCTAGAGATATCACCCATCATTCATGAAACAACAAATGAAAGTGTAGGTATTTTACTAAATGTTATAAGAAAACAGCAGTTAACATAGCTAGTTAATTCTATTGGGAGAATGAGAAAGTCATGGGAATAATAAGAGAGAGCTAAATGCTCATTTATCATCATAGTAGCAAAAAGATAATAAGTCAGGAATTTTGAATACTATATTACCTAGAAATATGGAGCTATCAGAAGAAAGAGATTTCACAAATTAGAAATTAAGGATTGGCATTGTCAACAGTGGGTTAAGCAGCTGCTTGGAACACCTACATTCCACATTGGAGCACTGGTTTGAGTCCCAGCTGCTCCACTTCATTCCAACTTCCTGCTACTGCACCTGGGAAGGTAGCTCATTTGATGACCTGGCTCATTTGCTTGGGTCCTTGCCACCCACATGGGAGACCTGAATGGAGTTCTTGGCTCCCAGCTTTGACCTGACTCAGCCCTAGCTGTTGTAGCTATTTAGGGAGTAAACCAGTGGGAGGAAGATCTCTCTGTCTCTGTCTCTGTCTCTCCCTCTCTGTGTGCCACTCTGCCTTTCCAGTAAATAAATCTTTGTTAAAAATCAGAAGCCATTGCCTCCAGAAATGATGAGGATGGGACAGGGGACATGTTAACCTGAGTTTCCAGATAAAACACTGGAGACTGCTTTCAATTTAAATTTCAGAGAAACAACAAATACTTTTTTAAGGTAAAAAATGTTCTCACTATTTCATGGGCCATACTTACACTAAAAAATTGTTTTTATCTGAAATTCAAATTTGGCTGGCTATCCTATTTGTTGAATATGACAACCGAGGAGACTTCTTTTGCAATGCACTCTTGGATATATTTAAACCTTTTAGCAATATGTTAAATAACCATTTGATGAATATTGAAGGTAGTTTTAAAAGGGAAGGAGAGGTGGAAGAGCCAACAGTATCCAATGCTAGTGAGAGGTTGAACAAATGAGGTGGTAGACCTGTCAATTATATTTGGCTGTATGGAGATCAATGATATCTTTGACAGGAATAGTTTTAGTGGAATGATGCCAATGCAAGTTAGACTGCAATGGATAAATGGATAAATAGAAGGGAAGGAGATTTCATTATAGAAATGGGAAAGACAAATGTTAGATATAGCTTTGAAGAAAATCTATGAATTTCAGATGGCCAATTTTTTCTCTATGTCCATCACATATTTCTAGAATAAAGAAAAATTATAGTTATTTACTCATATGTTGTTAAGCCAGATATGGGTCTAGGATGGACGCCACCAACCCCATCCACACTGATGAAAACAACCAACCTGTCTTCTCCTATGATGATCTGGAACTGTCACATAATTTAAACGTACTTAGAGCTTGAATATGCATAGGGCCTTGGAGAAACACAAAAATGACTTGCATGGACCCTGCTTCCAACATAGAGATACCTTCAGTGTAGTGGCTGTGATATTCATGCTGGCTCGGTGGCTCCATGCAGAGAAAAGCCTGCCCTTGCTCAGACAGCTAGCCCTCATGACCATGCTTCCCTTCCCCCAAAAGCTCCTGTCACTCAGAACAGGGTTTGTACTACCAACTGAGTTCTGTACCAAGAGGCATAAAACCAACTTATCTCTTTTCAGTAATTTTATTAAAATATCTGACCACATCGTTGTCAAGTTGAAACAATTCACAGGCCATCCTGCCCCCATTTGAGCTTTCCAAGTACTCTCTGTTCCTCTTCACTTGCTCCACGGTTTGCAAAAGCCATCTAATTTGGATTGCGGGAGTCACATATGTGTATGATGAGCCATCAATGGCCTTGAGCTGGGACCTTGTTATTAAAGCACTTTAGTTATTTCTGAGAGCAACACAGGAAGAGGAGAGAAAAAAAACCTTCTTTTTCAACTCTCATGGCAAATGACTCAACATTTCCTCTCCAAAGAGAATGACCTCATCTCATGTCACCTCCCTCCACATTACCTGTAGACTCTGCCCTCTTGGAAGCAGCAGAAAAGTCAAAGAGGAGCGGCAGAAGGTAGACAACTTGCTCTGCTTTGTTTTAGAAATGCTGCTTCCAGCAGTGATCTGAACGTCACTGAGTCCCTTGGGCCCTACCTCTTTCTCCCTGGGGCCAGTCTCAGCCCATCCCCTACCCAACACACACACACACCACATCAAAGCCATAGAAGTCTAATGGATATGTTTGCAAATGCTTCTGAAAGGAGGAGCAGATAATACAAACATTGCATATCATGTAGCAAAAGCATCTTTTATGTCCATGCTGATCAGCTCAGCTCTAGTGGCTTCTACTCTTCCCAACTGGCCTCTTTGAGCCTCTCTCCCTCTCTCCCTCCCTCCTTCCTTCTCCCTCTCTCTCTCTCTCTCTGCTTCTCTCTCTCTCTCTCTCTCTCTGCCTCTCAAATAAATAATAAATAAGTACATAAAAATTTTTGAAACTTAAAACAGGCTCAAATTCTGTGGATGGATCCTTAGAAGAAATAACATGATCAGTTAACTTAAGGCATCTAGGAATAGGAGTGAATAATGATTGATACGCATTAGAAACTACAGGGATGGAGAGATGTGATCATTATAGTATGCCAGTGAGTCGGAGAATTCTGCCTCTTCTGTTCATGTTAGGAAAGGAATGTTTGGAAAGTGCTTCGAAAACCATCTTTCTTTGAAAATTAATTCAAATTATGTAGATTCATAACAATAAACAATGGGCAGGCAAAGTCACTGACCAGTTACCTAAAAAGCACTGAGGAATAGTAGAAAACTTTGGAACATTTCTTGATTTTCCAAAGAGTTAATACTCATATGATCTTAATGAATGGGAAAATCTGGTGTTCAAATAGCTAAAAACTGGGCCTGGGTATTTAAATCCTCAAATTTCTGTAATATTCTTTTGAAATCAAAAAGAATGGAAAATGTAAAATTGAAACACTGCAAATCAGTCAAACATGAGACTCCAATACCTCCTTCCGTTACCTGGTCTTCTGGCTGGAAATGGAGTCACCTTTGGGATACTATCCCTGTATCACCACTGGATATAGGAATGGGCTACCACGCTCAGCAGTGTGCAGTTTGAAGAGAATTTTCTTGAGAAGTGAAGATCAAAAATCAATACCAGGTGATTCATAAAAGTACTATTTTGAATGGTTCTGCTGCTAGCCGGTCACCCTATGAGAAAACTCTTCATGTTTGGTCAATAGTGTAACAGTACGTCATTCTGAATTTTATGAAATACAACACAGAACTTTCATTGTAATGATTTTGCTAGACCAATGACTAACATCTACAGCTAAAACAAATCCAGACTCTCTTCCCTCCTGTTTTTATTTTCATATAAATATATGCATGAAGACAATCACAGCAAATGTCAAGATACCATTATTTATTTCAGTACTACTGACTCACAGTGCTCAAAATTGAGAAATATATTGAGTGGTCCAGAAAACCAGCAAAATATGAGTCAAAGTCTTAGAACACTAGAAGTTTGTTCTAATGGACAGTGCAACCCTTATCTCATGCTAATTATTTGAAAGTGAAAAAGTGGATGATGAGGGCTTATATTCTGTAATTAGGTAAATAAATGCTTAGAATTGTGTGTCTCCTTAGTTAATTGACCTTGTTATTATTGTGAAGTGATACTCTTTATCCTGAATAATATTTTTGTGTGAATGCTACAATTGCAGCTTGCTTTCTTTTAAAAAAACTTTTTTTTTTAATTTGTGAGGCAAAGAGACCAAAAGATGGACAGACGGTGGTCCCATCCACTTGTTCACCCCCCAAACACCTGCAACAAGGGGGCTAGGATAGATCTGGAGACAGAACCTGGAAATTCATCTAGGTCTTCCACATGGGTGGCAGGAACCCGACCACTCCACTTACTAACTGCTACTTCTCAGAGTATGCACTGACAGGAAGCTGGAGCTGAGGGCGAGCCAGTACTTAACCCAAGGCACTCCAGTATATGTGGGCACCTGAACCAGCACCTTAACCATTAACTCACACGCCTGCTGCTCCAACTGTCTTTCAATTGCACTCATGTATCAGCATTTTCCATCTTTTTGCTTTTAGTTTGTTTTTATCTTTGTAGCAAAATGGGTTTCTTATAGATAGCACATTCACATTTTTCGGTTTTCCTATTTCATCTAATCTGGCAATCTTTGCCTTTAATTGGTGTGTTTACATCATTTACATCTAATGAATATTGATATAGTTGGCTTTAAATTGACCACTTTGCTTTCTCTTTGGCCTGTCCTTTGCTCCTTTTATTCTGCCTTATCACAGATTAATTATTTTTATGATTTCACCTTTTCTTCTTTGTTGTTACTTTACTGGCTATTTTAGGATTTACAATATACATCATTATCTTATCACAATTTTCCTTCCAATATGAGCCTTAATAAACATAACTCTGTTATTTTAGTAGCTATTTTAGAGTTTATAGTATATGACTTTATCTTATCACAATGTGCCTTCCAATATGGGTAGTATAAAAATCTTAAAACAGTATACTATCATTTCTCCCCTCCTGGGAGTTATGCTATTGTTGACATACAATTTATTTTTTAATATTTATTTATTTATTTATGTATAAGACAGAGCTAAAGAAGGGAGAGAGTGGGGGGAGAGCAAGAGAGAGGGAGAGACAGAGACAGAGAAATAATTATCCTCTATCTGCTGGTTTAATCCCCAAATGGCTGCTATGGCCAGGGCTGGGCCAGGCCAAAACCAGGAGCCTGGAGCTCCATCTAGTTCTCCCACAGGGGTGTCAGGGTCCCAAGTAGTTGGACCATCTTCCACTTCTTTCTCATGTACATTACCAAGAAGCTGGGTTGGAAGTTGGAGCAGCCAGGATACCAATTGGCAGGGTGCCAACATTGTAGGCAGGAGCATAACCTGCTGTGTCACAATACTGGCCCTGATGTTCAGCTTATTTTTACACATAATATCCACAATACATTGTTTTTATTTTTGTTTGTTTCCTTCAATCACTCAATTTTTATTTTCATTTATTTGAAAGGTAGAGAGACAAAGAGAGATCTTCCATCCTCTGGTTCACTCCCCAGATGTCTCCCAAAAGCTAAGGCTGGGCTGGGATGAAGCCAGGAGTAGAGAATTCACACATCACCCACATGAGGAGCATAGACCCATGTACCCGAGCTGTCACCTGCTCCCCTCCGGAGCGCACATTAGCAGGAAGCTGGACTTCGAAGCATAGCCAGGACTTGAACCCAGGCACTCTGATAAGCAATGCAGGCATCGACATCTTAACCACAATGCCAAATACCCACCCCGGTCAATTATTTTTAAAAGCAATTTAAGTAATAGGAGAAAGAAGTCAGTCCACACAGTTACCACTTCCAATGCTTTTCCTTTGTGTAGACCCAGATGTCCATCTATCATCATTCTCCTTCTTAATTTCCTTTCTCCCTATAATTTTTATCAATTATTTTATCTTTTGAACAGCTTTTAGATATACAGGGGACCAAAGAGGTTTTTAAATTTCTTTGAGACAGAAACGGGTGGCAGATATACACAGACTGGTTCACTACTGTGATGCTCACCATGGCCAGGGCTTGGGCAGGCCATATTCAGGCACTGGAAACTCAATCCACATCTCCTGCCTAGGTGGCAGGGGCCTGACTACTTGTATCACTGCTGCCTTCCAAGATCTTGCATTAGCATGAAGCTGGAATCAGGAACTGGAACTGGGAATCCAACCCAGGTGCCAACCCCAAAATAGGGTCCTTATATATCCCCACATATACAGTATCCCTATTATTAACATCTTACATTAATATGATGTGTTTGTTGTGGTTAATGAACCAATGTGAACACCCTTTGTTACAAGATGTATTTATTTATTTGAAAGGTAGAGTTATGGGGGAGGGGGACAGGGAGAAAGAGTTCCATTTGCTGGTCCAGCCCCCAAATGGCCTCAACAGCTGGGTCTGGACCAGGCTGAAGCCAGGAGCCAAGAGGTTCATTCTGGTCTCCCACGTGGATGCTGGGGCCCAAACACTTGGGCCATCTTCTGCTTTTCCCAAACCACTAGCAGGGAGCTGGATCAGAAGTGGAGCAGCTGGGACACAGGCTAGCACCCATATAGGATGCCAGCATTGTAGATGGCGGCTTTTTCTGCCACAACACCAGCCCTGATACCCCATTTTGAACTGAAATCCATAGTTAGCTCAAATTTCCTTAGTTTTTATTTGATGTCTGTATTTTTTTCAAGGTTCTGATCAGGGTACTATGTATATGGCTTCCAAGTTTCCATGGGCCTCTCTTAGCTGTAACAACTTCTCAGGCTTTCCTGGTTTTTTATAACCTTGACAGTTTAGAGGAGTGTTGGTTGGATATATGGCAGGCTGCTCCTCTATTGGAAATTACCTAATATTTTTCTCACACTAATACCATGATTATAAAATGCCATTTCTATCATATCATATCAGGGGAGCCTACTGACCTGTAGAGCTCCCAACTCAAGTGGTGCTTGTCAGGTTCCCCATTGTAAGGGTACACTTTCTTCTCATTTTTCACACCATGTTCTTTGACAGGGATTCATAACACACAAAACATACCTAAGGAGAGGAGAGTTATGCCCCAGCCCCTGTCAGGTGAAGTGTCCGTGTAATTTACTTGGAATGTACCTTTATATATTTTATTTATTTACTTTTAATTGCACATATTTATGGAGTACAATGTGTTTTTTTTTTCCCCTCAATAATGCGTGCAAGGTACAATGCTCTGATCAGGGTGAGCAGCTTATCCACCACCTCAGATGTATGTTACCTCTCTATGTTGTGAACACTCAAAACTTCCCCAGCTCTCCTGAAATACTCAACTCGCTGCTGTCAGATAGTTACCCTAGTGTGCAATAGAACAGAAGTTATTCCTCCCATGCAGCTGCACCCCTGAAGCCATTAACCATGCTCGCTCAGTTCCTCCCTCCTCCACACCCTTCGCTGGCTGTGGAAACCACTGTTGCACAGTCTACATCCCTGAGAGCAACTTTAGCTCCCACACATGAGTGAGACTATCCAGTGTACCCAAGCTATGTCACTTCACATAATCTTCTCCAGTTTCATCCATGTTGCTGCAAATAAAATAATTTCATGCTTTTTATGACTGAATAATATTCTGTTGTGTATATTACCAAAATTTTTTGCCCATTTAGCCACCTAGATTGATTCTATATCTTGGCTATTGTGAATAGTACTGCAATAAAAATGTGAATGCAAATCTCTCTTTGGCATATGAATTTTATTCTCTTTGGATATATACCTTATATTCTGGAAATTAATACCTTGTCAGCTGAATAGTTTGCAAATAATTTTTCACATTACATTGTCTCTTTAGTCTGTTGATTGTTTCCTTTGCTATATGGAGCCTTTTTGTTTTTTAGAATATTTTAATTTTTAATTCATTTTTAACAAATTCAATGTGACTTATAGATACAATTCTAAGAACATTATCATATTTCCATCCCCGCTCCCTCCATCCCTCCCCCTCTGTCCCTTTGTATAGGAGCTTTTTAGTTTGATGTAAAACCATTTGTCAATTTTTGCTTTGTTAACTGTGCTTTGGGGGCCATATCCAGGAAAATCTTTGTCTAACCACTATCCTGAAGAATTTCCCCTGTGTTTTATTATAGTAGTTTCAAAGTTTCATGTTTCACATTTATGTCTTTGATTCATTTTGAGTTGATTTTTGTGTATAGTGAGAGAAAAGAATTTGCTTTTATTTTTCTACATCTGCATTCAGTTTTCCAAGCACCACTTTTTGAAGAGATTTCTTGCTTAAATATATATTCGTGCTCCTTTTGTTGAAAATTAGTTGGCTGTAGATACATAGATTTATCTCTGGGCTTTCTAGTCTGTTCCATTGGTCTTTGTGCCTTTTTTATTCCATTACCATGCCATTTTGGTTACTGTCACTTCATAGTATGCTTTCTTTTTAGAGATTTATTCCATTTATTTTAAATGCAGAGTTACAGAGATGGAGAGACAGAGAGAGGGGTCTTTTATCTGTTGGTTCATTCCCCAAATGGCTGCAATTGCTGTAGCTGGGCCAATGTGAAACCAGGAACCAGAAGCTTCTTCCAGGTCCACCATGCAGGTGCAGGGGCCCAAGTACTTGGGCCATCTTCTAGTGCTTTCCAATGTCTTTACCAGAGAGCTGGATTGGAAGTGGAGCAGCCAGGGCTCTAACCAGCACTGCTGTCAGTGGCTTTACCTGCTACACCACAATGCTGGCCCCTTAGTGTATTTTAAAATCAGGTATTGTAATACATCCAACTTTTTTCTTTTTGCTTAGGATTGCTTTTGCTTTTTGAGGTCTTCTGTGGTTCTATATGAATTTTGTAATTTTGCATTTTCTAATTCTGTGAAGAATGCTATTGCATTTTGATGGGAATTGCATTGGATTTGTAAATTCCTTTGGGTAATATTGACATTTTAATGACATTAATTTTCCCAATCCATGAACATGGGCTATCTTTTCCAGTGTGTGTGTGTGTGTGTGTGTGTGTTTTTAACTTCTTTCATCAGTGTTTGGAAATTTCCTTGTAGAGCTCATTCCTTTCCTTGGTTAAATATGTTCCTAGATTGTGTGTGTGTGTGTGTAGTTATTTCAAATGAAATTGCTTCCTTTATATCCTTCTCAGAAATTATTTGTGTATTAACTAATTTTCATATGTGTACCTGTAACCCTACTAACTTTACCAGTGTAGGACTTCTTTGGCAGAATCCTTAGGTTTTTCTATATATAAAAACATGTCATCTGCAAATTGAAATTTGACTTTCTCTTTTCCTATTTAGATGTCCTGCATTTCCTTTTTTTTTTTTTTGTCTAATCTGTGACAAAAATTTCCAACATATGTTGAATAAAAACAGTGAAAGTGAATATTCTTGTCTTGTTTTTGATCTTAGAAAAAAAATGATTTCAACTTTTTCACCACTCAGTATGTAGACTATGAGGTCTACAGGTTTGATATACAGAACCTGTACTGTGTTGAGTTACATGCTTTCTACAACTAATATTTTGAGTATTTTTATCATGGTGGGATGTTAAATTTTGCTGGCTGCTTTTTCTGCACCAGCTGAGAGGGTCACATGGTTTTTATCCTTCATTCTGGTGATCTGATATAACATGTCATATGTGTCGAATCATCCCTGCATCTTTGGGATGAATCCCACTTGATCATGGTTAGTGACCTTTGTAATGTTCTGTTAGATTCAGTTGGTTAGTATTGTAAGGATCTTAACATCTGTTTATCAAGGATATTGGTCTGCAGCTTTCTTTGTCTGTTTTTTCTAACATGGTAACACTGGCTTTGTAGAATAACTTTGAAGAAACTCGCTTGATTCTAATATTACAGAACAGTTTAAGAATTCATTTTTCTGTAAAAGTTCAATAAATTCCGCAATGAAGCAATCTGCTCCTAGATTTTTCTTTGTTAGGAGACTTTTTATTACTGATTCAAATGTACTACTTGTTATTGGTCTGTATTTGTCATTGGTCTGTTCAGGTTTTCTGTGTCCTTATAGTGCAATTTTGGTAGGTTATATTTGTCCAGAAATTTATCCATTTCATCTTAGTTTTCCAGTTATGTTGATGCATATTGATCAAAATAGTTTCTGATGATCCTTGGTAACTCAGAGGTATCAGTTATAATGTCTCTTTTTCTTTTTCTTTTTTCTTTTTTTTTAAAGATCTATTTATTTATTTGAAAGAGTTACACAGAGAGAAGGAGAGGCAGAGAGAGAGAGAGAGAGGTCTTCCTTCTGCTTGTTCACTCCCCAGTTAGCCGCAACAGCCACAGCTGTGCCGATCCAAAGCCAGGAGCCAGGAGCTTCTTCCGGGTCTCCCAGGTGTATGCAGGGGCCCAAGGACTTGGGACATCTTCTAATGCTTTCCCAGGCCATAGCCTAGAGCTGGGTTGGAAGTGGAGCAGCCAGGGCTCAACTGGCACCCATATAGGATGCCTGCACTGCAGGCGGTGGCTATACCCTGTCTCTTTTTCATATTGATTTTATTAATTTGGGTCTTCCCTTTTATTTATTTGTTCATTTATTTATTTTTGGCTAGTCTGGATAAAGTTTGTCAATTTTGTTCTCTTTTTTTTAAAAAAAAAAAAAGCAACTATTTCATTGATCTTCTGTATTGGAAGAGGTGTCTCCATTTTTTTAAATTATGCTCTGATCTTTTTTTTTTTTTTTCTTCCACTGATTTTGAGTTTGGTTTGTTCTTTTCTAATTCCTTGAGTTACATAATTAGGTTGTTTATTTGAATTTTTCTCTTTCCTTCCTTCCTTCCTTCATTTATTTTTGGTTTTGCTTTCTGGTTTTCTTCCACTGTGACAAGAAAGGACATAGACTATGATTTCAGTTTTTTAAATTTACTGAGTCTTGTGTTGTGGCCTAACATATGGTCTGTCCTAAAGAATTGTCCATGTGCTTATGAGAAGAATGTGTACTCTGCAACTGTTGAATAAAATGTTCTGTAAATATCTAATAGGTCCATTTTGCCTGTAATATAATTTAACTCTGAAGTTTATTAGTTGATTATTTTTCCCTCTGGATGATCTGTCCAAGGATAAAAATGGTGTGTTGAAGTCCCCAACTATTTGTTGCATTCGATTATATATCTCTTTTCAGATCTAATGTTTTCTTTATATAATTGCATGCCATGACATTGGTTGTATACTCATATACACATTTAAAACGGTTATTTCTTATTATAGAATTGACCTATCATTATATAGTGACTTTCTTTGTCATATTTTATCATTTTTTAATTAAATTCTATTTTATCTGATATATGTTTAGCTACTTTGGCTCACTTTTGGTTTGTTTGCATGGTGTATCTTTTTCCAGCCTTCATTTTCAATCTAAGTGCATCTTTACTGGTGAAATGAGTTTCTTGTAGGCAGCATAGTTGGGTGCTATTTTTTCCAGTCAACCAGTCTGCCTATTTTCAGAGTTTAATCTGTTTACATTCAAGGTTATTTCTGATAAAGACACTCCTGCCATTCTGTTAATTTTTTAATTTTTTCCTTGTTTTTGTTGCTTATCCTTTGTTGCAGTCCTCCTCTCATTCACTTTTTGTAGTTTGGTGGTTTTATGTGTTTGCAGGGTTGGGCTCTGCTCTTTCTGCTGCTGACTTTTGTGCTTTTGCCTTTTTTTTTTTTTTTTTTTTTTTTTTTTTTTTGACAGGCAGAGTTAGTGAGATAGAGAGGCAGAGAGAAAGGTCTTCCTTCCGTTGGCTCACCTCACCCCTCAAGTGGCCACTAGAGCTGGTGCACCACGCTGATCCGAAGCCAGGAGCCAGCTGCTTCCTCCCGGTCTCCCACGTGGGTGCAGGGGTCCAAGCACTTGGGCCATCCTCCACTGCCTTCCCAGGCCACAGCAGAGAGCTGGACTGGAAGAGGAGCAACCGAGACAGAATCCAGCACCCCGACCGGGACTAGAACCTGGTGTGCTGGCGCCGCAGGCGGAGGATTAGCCTAGTGAGCCGTGGTGCTGGCCAACTTTTGCCTTTTTTCATGATAACAGTTACCCCTTCACTTCTAAAGTAGTTCTCTATTAACATTTGTAATGGAGCTGGTCTGGTGGTGATGAATTCCTACCACACTTGTCACGGAAGGTCTTTGTCTCTCCTTCATTTTTGAATGGTAGCTTTGCTGGTTATGATATTCTTGGTTGGAATTTTTTTTTTTTCTTTTAGAACTCTGAATAGTTCATCCTATTGTCTCCTGGCATCACATAAGGCTTCTGCTAAGAAGTCCGTCATTAGTCTAATGGAAATGTCTTCATAAGTAAGTGGGTGCTTTCTCTTGTTACTTTTAGAATTTTCTATTTGCTTTGTATTTTTGGCATTTTGGTGATCATTCGCCTCAGGCGCCGCAGGTGGAGGATTAGCCTATTGAGCCACGGCGCCGGCCTCAACTCTATCTTTAATTTTGTTTTCTGAGTTCTTAAGCTCTAACACTTCTTTTGACCTTTGTGTCTACTGAATTTCTCATTCATGTCATGAATTATCTTCCTAATTTTGTTGAACTCTCTGTCTTATTCTCTTGGACCTCATTAAGTTTCATTAAAATCGTTCTTTTGCATTCATTGTTGTGCAGTTTGTCAGTTTCTCTTTGCTTGTGGTCTGATGCTAGAGAAGTACTGTATGCCTTTGGAAGCGTCATGTTACATTGTCTTTCTGACGCTTCCTGTGTCACTGCATTGGTTTTTGTACAACACGAGTCAGTTGCTTCTACCAGTTTAGCAGTCCCCTTCCACAGTAGGGTTACTTGTAAATGACTAGATGTTGAAGATGTGTCCTAAAATATGGATAGGATATGCTGTGGTGTTTTGGCTCCAGGTGAGTGCTATAATATAGTGTCCATGTAGCTTCTTCAGCTGCAATCAGCATTGGCGATGTTGCTGGTGTATCACTGGCCCAGGCTGCAGGAATTGTGGGATTGAACCTCTGGTTGGGATGCAGCTCCCTTAGGTGGGGCAAGTTTCACTGGAAGCTCTGGCCGAGGGGAAGAGGTGTGTTGCAGGGTGGGGGGTGGGGAGAGGTGGAGGGCAGGGTACTACACCTTCCTGTGTGCTTTGTTTCAAGTCTAAGGCTTGGACTTAATACCAAGAAGACCTGGTACTGGGTTCCAAGTCTAAGGCCTCCTCCAAGCAGGAAGCTTCTCTCTCTACAATGTGCAGCCAAGAGTTGGAGATGGGGTAACAAGGGGCAACTGTTTTCCTTCCTGCCTTCTTCAATGATTTTTTTTCTCATTACTGTAGTAAAAACCAGCCTCTGTGCCCTCTTAATTGGCTTCCCCAACTCTTGTAAAGATAGATTGATGAGGGTCGGCACCTTGGCTCACTTGGTTAATCCTCCGCCTGTGGCGCTGGCATCCCATATGGGTGCCAGGTTCTAGGCCTGGCTGCTCCTCTTCCAGTCCAGCTCTCTGCTGTGCCCTGGGAAGGCAGTGGAGGATGGCCCAAGTGCTTGGGTCCCTGCACCCTCATGGGAGACCAGGAAGAAGCATCTGGCTCCTGGCTTTGGATCAGCGCAGTGCCAGACATAGCGGCCATTTGGGGAGTGAACCAACAGAGGGAAGACCTTTCTGTCTCTCTCTCTCACTATCTATAACTCTGTCAAATAAATAAATAAATAAAAAGATAGATTAATGTGTGAATAGCTGCTCACATTGGTGTCTCTGTGGAGAGATTGATCAAGGAGCACCTTAGTCACCATCTTGCTGTGCTTCCTGGATTCTTTAAAATGAGAGATTTGTCTCCACTCTCTCATTTGTTAAGTCATTAAACCATTCACTGATAACAAGATATACTCATAGGCCGGTACCGTAGCTTAACAGGCTAATCCTCCGCCTTGTGGTGCCGGCACACCAGGTTCTAGTCCCGGTTGGGGCGCCGGATTCTATCCCGGTTGCCCCTCTTCCAGGCCAGCTCTCTGCTGTGGCCCGGGAGTGCAGTGGAGGATGGCCCAGGTCCTTGGGCCCTGCACCTGCATGGGAGACCAGGAGGAAGCACCTGGCTTCTGGCTTCGGATCAGCGCAGCACGCCGGCCGTGGCGGCCATTGGAGGGTGAACCAACGGAAAAGGAAGACCTTTCTCTCTGTCTCTCTCTCACTGTCCACTCTGCCTGTCAAAAAAAAAAGAAAAAGATACAGTTGAAGGCCTCCACAGCAGAAGTGAGCAGATGAAAGAGTTTGTGCATGTGAAGATAGGTCTTTTGAAATAATAAAGTCAGATTTTTAAAAAAGAAAAATAATTTTAACAAAGAGAGCCTTCAGGATTTATGGGACACCATCAAGTGAGAAAACATTTACATCAAAGCTATTCCAAAAAGAGAGGAGAAGGGGAAAGCCACAGAAAAACGTTTTCAATAAAATAATTGCTTGAAACTTGCCAAATGTTAGGAAAAATGCAGATACCCAGGTTTGGGCAGCCCAAATGAGCCCCTTATTAGAACTGACCAAAAAAGAGAACCACTCTGCCTGTCAAAAATAAAAATTAAAAAAAAAGGAAAAAAAAAGAAAAACAAGATATACTCATAAATACTTATTTTATATTTCAGATTATACAATGTTTATACTTTATTAATTTTGTTGCTCAAGTTGTTCCAGCTCTCTCAGTTAGCTCCAGTGCCATTTTAACTTCTATCAATTTGATTTTCATTTTGTCTTTAATACTTCCTTATTTTATATAGTTTTGCTTTTTACACTCACATCTATGATGTATTTGGATTTTGTCTTTTTTTTTTTTTTTTTTTTTTGGAAAATGGGCATTCATTGTGCCACCATTCTTTGAAAGAACTATCCTTTTTCCATTGAATTGCCTGTGTTTCTCTGTCAAAGCTTGCTGTATTTGTGTGGATGCTTCTGGGTTCTCTGTTTTGTTCCATTAATCTATTTATCTATTCTTTTGCCTGTATCACACTGTGTGGGCCATGGTGGCTTTGTGGTAAATCTTGGGTTGGAGAACATCAGTCCACCCTAGTCCTTCTTCATTGCTGAGTGGGCTGGTTGGGGTCTGCTGCCATTCCATATAAGCTTTAGAGTCAGTGTGTCAAGATCCTGAAACTAGCCAGCTGGTATTATGATTGTGATTATTTGAGTCTGTAGCTCAAATTGCCAAAACGGACATCTTCACAGTATCAAGTCTTCCAGTTGATGAACATGTAACATCTCTTCAATTCTTTAGATCTTTTTAAATTTATTTCATTGCAGTTTTTAAGTTTTAAGGATGTAAAAGAACTTATTTTATTAGATTTATACCTATTTCACTTTTATGCTAATATAGTGGTATTATGTTTTTAATTTCAAATCCTATTATCTGCTAATATAAAAGAAAGTAATTGCTTTTGTATATTAACCTTAAATCATGCAGCATGACTGTAGCCACTACTCCAGGAATACTAGAACAAATCTGATGATGATTCCTTGGGATTTTTTACATAGACTCTCATGGCATCTGCAAACAAAGACAGTTTCAGTGCTATCCATGAAGTGGTACAGTTACATGAAGGTAGTCTTATATTAATTGTAATTTTCTTTGCAAATTCTTAGAAAGTTATTTTAAAATTAACAAAGAAAATACAAGGCCAGAATTGTGGTGTAGTGTGTTAAGCTGCAGCTTGTGGTGCCAACATCTTTTATGTCCCCGGTTCAAGTCCAGCTGTTCCACTTCTTTTTTTTTTTTAACTTTTATTTAATGAATATAAATTTCCAAAGTACAGCTTATGGGCCACAATGGCTTCCCCCCTCCCATAACCTCCCTCCCACCCACAACCCTCCCCTTTCCCGCTCCCTTTCCCCTTCCATTCACATAAAGATTCATTTTCAATTCTCTTTATATACAGAAGATCAGTTTAGTACATATTAGGTAAAGATTTCAACAGTTTGCCCATATAGCAACATAAAGTGAAAAAACTACCATTGGAGTACTAATTATAGCATTAAATAACAATGTACAGCACATTAAAGACAGAGATCCTACATAATAGTTTTTTTAAAAAATTAATTAATTTTCTATGCCATTTCCAATTTAACACCAGGTTGTTTTTTTTCATTTCCAATTCTCTTTATATACAGAAGATCGATTCAGTATATAATTAGTGAAGACCTCATCAGTTTGTACCCACACAGAAACACAAAGTATAAAAAATACTGTTTCAGTACTAGTTACAGCATCACTTCACATTAGACAACACATTAAGGACAGATCCCACATGGGGTGTAAGTACACAGTGACTCCTGTTGCTGACTTAACAATTTGACACTCCTGTTCATGGCGTCAAAGCATCAAAAGATGGCCTAAGTGTATGGGCCCTTGCCACCCATGTGGGAGACCTGGAAGAAGTTCCTGGCTTTGGCCTGGCCCATCCTCAGCCATTGTGGACATCTGGAAAGTGAACCAGAGGATGGAAGATCTCTCTCTCTCTCTCTCTCTCACTCTCGTTCTCACTCTCTTTCTCCCTTCCCCCAACTACTTCACTTTCAAATCAATAAATAAATCTTTAAAAAATTAATTAGGGAAATATAATTGCTAAATTAAGTTGGAATTTAAAATGGAGTCATACAAAGTGTGCAAATCAAAAACTACAAAGGGCAGGGGCCAGCGCTGTGGCATAGCAGGTAAAGCCTCTGCCTTCAGTGCCGGCATCTCATATGGGTGCTAGTTCAAGTCCCGGCTGCTCCTCGTCCAATGTAGCTCTCTTCTATGGCCTGGGAAAGCAGTAGAAGATGGCCCAAGTCCTTGGGCCCTGCACCTGCATGGGAGACCCAGAAGAAGCTCCTGGCTCCTGCCTTCGGATCAGCACAGCTCCAGCCATTGCAGCCATTTGGAGAGTAAACCAGCGGATAGAAGATTTCTCTCTCTGCCTCTGCCTTGCTCTAACTCTGCCTTTCAAATAAATAAATCTTTTAAAAAAATACAAAAGGCCAAAAAAGTAAAGATTTAAAAAATAACATACACAATGAGAATAAAACAATTATAAACATGGTAAATGTTAACTTACCATTACTAATAATCATTTTAAATATGAACAATATTAATATACCAAAGAGTAAACAGTTTCAAAGTGGATTATGAAATGACGCACAACTCTATGTTACCTACAAGAAACTCACTTTAGAAGCTGGCATTGTAGCATAGCAGGAAAAGCCACCATCTGTGATGCCAGCAGCAATGCCAGTTTGTTTCCCAGCTGCTCTATTTCAAATCCAGCTCCTTGCTGACGGCCTGGGGAAAGCACTTGGGCCACTGCAACCCACATGGGAGGCCTGCATGAAGCTCCTGGCTCTTTGCTTCAATTTGGCTCAGCCCTGGGCATTGCTGCCACATGGGGAGTGAACCAGCAGATGGAAAATACCTCACCCTCTCTCTTTCTCTCTCTCTCTCTCTCTCTCTCTCTCTCTGCCTCTCTCCCCTCTCTATAACTCTTTCAAATAAATAAAAATATAAATATTTAAAAAGAAAAAAGAGACACATTTTAAATATAAATGCACATATAAGATAGAAGTAAAAGGATAGAGAAAGATATACCATAGTAACACTAAGCAGAATAACGTGGGAGTAGCTATGTTAATTTCAGAAAGCAGACTTTAGAATAATGAAAGTTACTAATATCAATGAAGAATATAATATCATATAATAATTCTCTAAGGAGACATAGCCTGAAGATTATTTCTAGCCAGTAAGATGAGGCTGTTGTAGAACTAACCTAATTTATTTCTCAAAGATCATGGTCCTTTGTTGTCTGGTGTCCAATGTCTTAGAAAAATAAAACAGCATCTTACATATTTTATCTGGTCTCTTGTGTCATGTAGGAGAGTCAATCCAGTCCTTGTTACTCCATTTTGTTTGGAAGCCGAAATTTCCTAAGTCTTCAGCAAACCATCCCACTTTTCAATAAGACTTTCAATTCCACGTGATGGGTATGTGAAAATAGTAGCTATACAGATGGGGCCTCATCATTAGACTTTCCTGGATGTGCCTTGATATGGGGACCGCCTTGACGGGGGAAAGAGCTCTCTGTGAGCTTCCAGAGGATGGCGCTTCCAGAATCATCGCGTGGAGACATGGCAGATCCATACACAGACTCTGTTTCTACCCCAATGGAAACAAATGCCTCCCTCCCATGCTGGAAGAAGTCCACTGTAATCAGTGTGCCACCAAGTGGTTTGCTGGCTCCTCCAGGAAATGGTTCTTGTACCAGGAATGTGTCGGTCTCTGCCGTTGACACATGATTGGCCAAGTCAGGCTTACTAAGTAGAAGTGCATACTGTCAGTCCCATACATAGCCTCTACTAACCCCTCCATAACCCTTACTTCGTAGGCCTCTGGAGCAACCACTACAAAGGCTGGGGAAAGACACTGACTGACATGCACAGAATTTGTCATTTTTCTTCACCTGAGTATGAGGACCTGCTTTGAAGTGAATGCTTTCGCTGACCACTTATGTAGGATGCAAACATCTTTAGTCTCTGTGCCCACGCAGTACCTTTAGTCCAATCATCAGTTTCTTCCCCAGACTTCTTTGTGACTGATCTTCCAATCTTGTTCCTTCCAAGTCTCCCATCATCCGTGCAGGCAATTAGCCACTGCCTATGTAGACATCTGGCTTTGTTCTGGCTGTTTCTCATTACTGATAAGGTGTATAATTAAATGTACTGCTTAGCATTCTGCCCACTGGGAGGATTTTCCCTTCACTATTGTCCTACACGGTTACCTTGGACTGTGATTGGGGCACTACAGGTGTCCTCTTTTGGGTAGTATCCACATAAAATCTTCTTTTTCTTCCTCAGCTAGTTGGTCATTAGAAACATCCCAAGAGGCAAAGTGACAAACTGAAAGAGGAGATGATGCAACAGTAGCCAATGAGAAAGGGGTGTGAGTCATCTTGTTGGTGTGCTTGCTGGCTCTGCTTGATCTCTTATATCCCACTTCCTCTTGGTGATGTGTCGCTTCATGCACACTCAGCCTGACAGTTAGGTGGGTCAAAAATACCCAGTGCATGGTTGAAAGTTCAGAATGCAAGATTACCTGGCTTCCCATGACCAAAAATGTTAACTCTCTTCCGAAGCTTAGTGAAAGGCAGAATCTATTTCTCAAAAATGGGAATAATTATCTTTTTTAAAAACATGCTCCAAGATCATAGAGATCTACACTGTAATTCTCCCATTAGTGCCCACCAGAGGATCCCTACTACATGTCTATGGCCACATACACTTGGCAGTGTTGTTGAACCTGATGGACAAACAGGCCTTTTAAGGGACTCTGCAGGGATCAAAAAAGCATACTCAAATGGAGCATAGATGGCCTTCAAAAATACAAAAATGTCCATTAACTATGGCAACTCCTTTTCCATGCTAGTGTATATGGGAGTAGCAACTTGTCTTTCACCTTGAATTAGATATCTCAACACCCTCAAGATCATCACATTTCCAGAAATTTCACTGAGATTGTTGGTCCCTGAATTCTTGTGATGTTTATCTCACACTGTCTAGCTCTCATATGCCTTCCTAAGGCATCTAAAATGCTTGCTACTTCATGCATTTCTGATCCAATTTGCATAGTGTTATCAAAGTAGTAGACCAAGGCAATGTTTTGTAGAACTCCAAAATAATCAAAATCTCACCAGACTGTATTACTGCCAAGAACAGGGAACTTATATGGCCCTAAGACATGACCATGAAAGTGAACCGTGCAATATCAGGTAAACACAAACTGTTCCACTTGACCTTTGTAGCTTGCTATGGAGAAAAAAGCATTTACCAGGCTACAGTGGTAAACCAAGTGTCAGAGACCGTATCGATCTGATCCAGTGAATACCTTATAACTGGGGCAGCAACTGTATATTTATTACCAAGAGTTCTCGAGATGGACGCAGAACCAATGAGAGCTATAGAGATAGAGACTGATCAATTATGGGAGCTGGCTGACATTATTATGGAGACTAAGAAGTCCCACAATCTTCCATCTGCAAACTGGACAACCAGTGATGTGATTCTGTCTGAATCTGAGGGCCAGAGAAACAGAGAAGCCAGTGGTGGCACACCCAGCGCAAGGCTGATGGTCTGAGGACCTGGAGGAAGGCAGGTGTCACTGGTGAAGGTCCCTAAGTCTGGAGCATCAGCAGGACAGGAAATGGAAGCCACAGCTCAAAGAGAGAGATTTTGCCTTTCCTCTTTTTGTTCTGTTTGGGCCCTCCATGGATTGGACAATGCCCACCCACATCGGTGAGGTTGGGTCTTCTTCACTCGGTCTCCTGGTTCAAATGCTAACCTCTTCCAGAAATGCCCTCACAGACACACCTTGCAATAATGATTTGCCAGCTTTCACAGCATACGTGAGCTCAGTCAAGTTGACACATAAAATCAACCATCACAAACTGCAATTGGAGTCTGTCCCTTCTCAATTACATGATGATCCACAGTCTTTCTACGAGATCTGTCCAGCTTCTGATAGGCCAATCAAGTGAGTCAATAGAATTGTGATTGATCCCAGCCTTCCTTGTGACAAGTCTTTGATGGTGGTGTTTGTCTAGGCACTTTTCTGGAGGAACCAGTGTTGCTTTTGGTTCACAACCTTAGTAAGATATAGAAGGAAGTTTGGTAGTCTGAGATCAAATCAAGATATGCTGACAGGCACCAAATATGACAACTTCAATTGTACATTCAAAAGCCAGCCAAATAAACACAAGATGGATCCTCAAACCAACTTGGTCCACTGTTTTTTTAATTATTTTATTTGAGAGCTAGAGTTATAAACACAGAGAGGAAGAGACAGAAAGTCTTCCATTTGCTGGTTCACTCCCCAAATGGCTGCAAAGGCCAGAGCTGAGCCTATCCAAAGCCAAAAGCGAGCAGCTTTTTCTGGGTCTCTCATGCAGGTACAGGGGCTCAAGCACTTGGGCCGCCTTCTACTGCTTTCCCAGGCCATGAGCAGAGAGCTGGATTGGAAGAGGAGCAGCTGGGACATGAACCAGTGCCCATATGGGATGCTGGCACAGCTGGTGGAGGCTTAACCCACTACACCACAGCGCTGGCCCCCAACTTGGTCCACTTTTAGTCAGATTTGAGTTAAGCCCCAACTTTGAAAGACTACAAGAAAGTTGGGTCTTCAGAAATTTGGCAATTGAGAGTCAGTGTATGCAGGAATTAGCCAAAGATCTGAACATTTCCTTTTTCTCCAGTACAAAAATCATTCTAGGTCCTTCTTTTGGGAAAGGCTTGGAGAAAGACTTACATTATCTTCTCTTGCTTCTGCTGTAGTTTCAATGTGTCCCCCAAAATGCGCTTGTTGGGAACACAATCATCAATAGAGCAGTGTGATTAGGACATGAGGAACTGATGAATGGATTAATATCACTATCCCCAGAGAGGGTTCCTCGCTGTGACAGTGGGTTTGTTATAAAAATGAGTTCAGCCAATTGTGACTCCTCAGATTTGAACATCCCAGCCTTAAAACCATGAGCCAGATAAATCTCTGCTCATTATAAGTTACCAAGCATGTGGTATTCTGTGACAGCCAAGTGCAAAGGACTAAGACAACTTCCCAGCCCTCCAGGAGCCAAGATCTGGACTCCCCTTCCAATCGAGAGATTCGAGGTCATGAATTTTCTTAGGTCTGGAAACAAGTGAATGCGATTCTCACTGTGGGAACTCAAGTCAGTTTTTTTTTTTTTAAATAGCCATAGCTTTAGGCTGGCACCGCGGCTCACTAGGCTAATCCTCCGCCTTGCGGAGCCGGCACACCGGGTTCTAATCCCGGTTGGGGGCACCAATCCTGTCCCGGTTGCCCCTCTTCCAGGCCAGCTCTCTGCTGTGGCCAGGGAGTGCAGTGGAGGATGGCCCAAATCCTTGGGCCCTGCACCCACATGGGAGACCAGGAGAAGCACCTGGCTCCTGCCATCGGATCAGCGTGGTGCGCCGGTCGTAGCGCGCCTACCGCGGCGGCCATTGGAGGGTGAACCAATGGCAAAAGGAAGACCTTTCTCTCTGTCTCTCTCTCTCACTGTCCACTCTGCCTGTCAAAAAAAAAAAAAAATAGCCATAGCTTTTTTAAAATGTTGCATAGATTAACCAATACTCTAGTAGGTTTCCCATCTAGTTTGTTCCTGGAATCACTGTGATCAATTAGCCAACAGCAAAGATCCTGAAGAACAAATCATTTGGTTGAGAGTTCTTTCCTCTACTCTTTGTAACAGAGACACACAAAGTTCCGTGCTACCAGTAGCCTCTGCTGCTCCAGATTCTTATTTTCCTCATGGAAGTCGGGGATCTATCTCCATGACCACATCTTGCCCACAGAGGGGAGCAAGCACCCATCGAGCCTTCAAGAAGGAAGGTATTCCTCTCTCCACTGCTTCTCTCTATGCCTTGGTAGAGGAAGAATCTTCCGAGTAAGGCACCAGATTTAGAGATAAAATAAACAAACTCATAATAAGATTCCAAGTTAAATCTGCAAGTCAAAAAATTTTTAAAACTTTAGTGTACAATATGTGTCTGCTCTCTTGCTCTGCTTTCCCTGGGCCCAGAGCTGCTTCACAAGGGTGAAAGCGGAGTCTGGAAGACAGGGCAGAGAGAACGAGGCCCAGGGCTGGTTCGCAGTCTTCTCTACTGGTATACCAGCAGGCTGCGCTGGCCAGTAGGGAACCACAGATCAGGCCTGGCAAAGGGCATGAACATCACTGGGTGACCTACCAGCTGCTGACTCCTGGAAGAGACCAGTGATGAAGCAGGGAGAGAAGCCCATCCTCCTCCAGTGACCTTCCAGCACCCTCTACTGGCCACAGAGCATCTACTGGCTTACAGCAGGCTCCAATATGGCTAGCAGGGCAATCAATGGCGGGTAAATATTGAGTGAAGAGTCAGCTGGCTTTAACTGGCACAAACACAAATTCTGTGTGATACCACATGATACACACACGATCCTTAGAATCAGGGGTAGGGAACCTTTTTTCTGCCAAAGTCCATTTAGATATTTATAGCATCACTCATGGACCATATATAATTATCAGCTTAAAAATTAGTCTGCTGTAGATTTATTACATTTCAAGTCCCACCTACAACTGCCTTGGCAGGGCCAGGCCAAATGATTGCCTAGGACTTATGTGCCCCCAGGCCAAATGTTCTCCATCCCTGATACACCAAAACCCCAAAGCAGATCCAAACAAATTTTGCCATTTGGCATATGATAGATGAGACATCTCAAATAAGTAGAAAAAAAAAGAATTATACGATTGGTGTTTTAAGAAAGGATCTTCTCCAAAACACAAAAGTAGTCTTTTGCTTTTTATAGTAAAATTCTACATAGACCAAATTAAACTTTAAATATAAATATAATATATAAATATAATATAACAAATTATATAAATAATATATAAATATAAAATATGTAGGAAGGATATCCATATATAAGCAAAACAGCAGAAAATTCAGAAGCCATTAATGATTTTCCTCCCATAAAAAATTCATAATTTAAATATTACGTAGTCAAAAGAGAAACGATAACTGAACAAATATTTGCAACTTATATCACAGGCAAATGAGTAAGAGACCAATAACCTATGAGGTTATTATCAAAATTATATGAACAAATATTGCATAGGAAGAAAAACCAATACAAATGCCTGTTTAATGTATGAAAAATGCCTCGGTTTCACTTACAAATAAGGGGATTTTAAATTAAAACTACAATGAAATACATGTCTTTGCTTCTCAAATTAAGCATTAACCAAAAAATTTGATAAAACGTTATGGTAGTGAGAGTATGAAGAAACAGAAACAGCCTCATGTGGTGGGTGAGGGTAAAAAATGATGTAACCTGAATCACAGGCAATTTTACAGAACTGGCAAAAGTCATGGATTCACTCCTTCAAACAGCACTTGCATTTCTACAAGTTTTATTGCAGATGTACTTACATAGGTGAGCAGTGACATATGGTCACCGATACTTACTGCACTGTTGTTTGTGATGGCATAAGATTAAAACTGCTTTCAGTGTTCATGAAGATGGGCTTGGTTAAATGCTGATGATAACTCCTTTCAATGGTCACTCTGTGGCTTATTAAAAGTACTAGAGCAGGGGCTGGCACTGTGACCCAGCAGGTTAAGCCACCGCCTACCTATGACACCAACATCCCATATCAGAGCACAAGTTCAAGCCCCAACATCTTCGCTTCCAATCCAGCTCCCAGTGAATGTCCCAGAGAAAGCAGCAGAAGGTGGCCCAAGTACTTGGACCCCTGCCATCCACATGGGAGATCTGGATGGAGTTCAGGCCATCCTAGTCATTGGAGAGTGAACTGGTGGATGGATGATACATCTGCCTCTCTCCCCCTCCCTCTGTCTTTATTGTCCTTTAAATATGTCTTGAAAAGAACATGCTAGGGTAGCTCATTTGGAATATGGCATGGTGGCTGAAAGGCTTCAGGATACACTACCCTGCAAGACTTTAAGGTGAAGGCATTTGAGCAAACAGCAGAAGCAGGAAGTTTTCACCCTCCCCCACCCTTCCGCCAGGAAGCAGATGCTAAAATCTAAGAAGTATTTTCCAAGCTCCTCCTGAAAGGGTCTTAAGACTCTCCTGTGACAGGTGCCCTCCCTCTGCCCATTTATATCTCTGAAGACAGAGAGATTGGAGGAAGGAGCTGGACAAGCAGACCCTGCTAAGTCCACCCCCAGATCATTCCTGGTAGTTGGGTCTTTTCCTTATGAAATGTTCTGCGTCCCGTGCCACTTGTATTAAACCCACTTGTATGCTTTTCTCTTGCTCATCCATCTTTGGTTATAGAGATCTTAGCTATGAACCTAGGGCAGGTAGAAGGAAAGACATTTTTCCTTCCTGTACATGTTCAAGAAATATTTGAAATGAAAAAACAAAAAATCTAAGTGTGCAAAGTTTACATCACATTCCACCATTTCCACCAATGTTTACGTCTACCTGTAAGATTGGGGCCCCTGGAAAGAGACACAAAGAACATAAAAGCAGTTTTTCTCCAGCAAGGTCAACTGCTTACTGAGGGGTGGAAACGGGGAATGGGGGTGAGACACACATGTCAGGGTGCCTGCCTTTAAATGGTTCTTGGATTTTCTGCCATTGTTACACGAATGACCAATACAAAAATGCAAGTGTGCTTTCTTTAAAAGTAAAGTAAATGTTCCAGTATGCTGGTGATGGTCAGTGCCACGGTGGCTGGATTCCTCTGGTCACTGGGTTTTCAGGAGCACAGGTTGGCAAGGAACCTCCACCGCCCAACCCTGCTGTCCTCGCTCAAGGACGTACAGAGAGCGTTGATGAGGTCGCCCGAGCCCACACAGGCCACCATGTCCAGTCTGCTGTGCCGACACAGTGACGCACCTGTCTCTTGTGTTTTGCTGACCATGTCGGTGAGACTGCTGTCAGCAGGAAGGGGAGAAGCTTTTATCTCAGCAGGTGCTGCTGGAATTTCGGAGCTAGGCAGTGAGGCAGGCTCAGTAGGAAAGGACTTTCCCAAGCTGTTATAAATGCGATTTTGGTTCCATCATGAGGCCCTGGATTAGGTCGCATCTCATAAAGAACCCTGCCCTCCGCACAGTGGCTTCACGGGGCTCTTGCTTCTGCCTCTCAACTTGACTGATGTGCAGGACATACATCTGCTTCTATTAACCCTGCAGGGACACCAAAGACCTTGACTTCCTAGGAAGGAGGTAGAGCAAGGGATATTTATACCCCACCAATGGGAGGAGCACAGAGCTCCTGGATTCTGTGTCTTTATGGTTCACTCCAGAGACGCTACGGATGCCTGTGGCCACGAGTTGATTCCAAGGAAAAGGTTCACTGACAAGAACATCTTCAAATCAGCTTTTTCGCTGAGACTGCTCTGATTCCAGAAATAATTTTCTGCAGCTTATTTTGGTTTTCAGAGTTATTTTTTTTCTTTCTCTTTTTTAAACAGAACCCCATTCTGACTGCCAAAAAATGTTTTTGCATTAAAGAGGATTAATACACATTTAAAGAGCAAGCAGACTTCCAACCACATAACATTTTGCTGCGAAAAAAGTCTTTCCCACAAACTCCAGCTCAGAAGCACAGAGGCATTCAACTAGTGAGCACATCTGTTAATGATTCCAACTCCAGTGGCACTTATCCTGTGAAGTGGCTACTGACACGCCCAGGCAGAGTTCCTCTCTCCCTCCTCTGAACTTCCAAGAAATGCCCGTGGAGCCAGCACTGTGGCATAGTGAGTAAAGCTGCCGCCTGCAGTGCCGGCATCCCATATGGGCACAGGTTCAAGTCGCAGCTGCTCCACATCCCATCCAGCTCTCTGCTATGGCCTGGGAAAGCAGTAGAAGATGGCCCAAGTCCTTGGGCCCCTGCATTCACATGGGAGACCCAGAGGAAGCTCCTGGCTCCTGGCTTCAGATTGGCACAACTCTGGCCAGTTGGGGAGTGAACCAGCAGATAGAAGACCTCGCTCTCTCTCTGCCTCTTCTTCTCTCTCAGTGTAACTCTTTCAAATAAATAAATAAATAAATCTTTAAAAAAAAAGAGAGACATGCACGTACCTCAATTAAAGCATGTTTCACAGAGGAGTCTAAATGTTCTCACCATAAAGAAATGATAACCATTTAAAATGATGGCTATGCTAATTAGCCTAATTGGATTATTCCACAACGTATCTAAACATCATATTGTTCTCCATAGATGCATAAAATTATTTGTCAATTAAAAATAAAATGAGGGGCAGACATTTTGCCAAGCAATTCAAATGCCCGTGTCCAACATTGGAGTACTTGAGTTCAATACCCAACTCTGGCTCCTGACTCCAGTTTCCTGCTAACGCAGACCCCAGGAGGCAGCAGTAATGGTTCAAGTGGTTGGGTTCCTGCCACCCACATGGGAGACCTGAACTGAGTTCCCAGCTCCAGCCCCAGTCTTGTCCTATGAGGACATTTGGAGAGTGATCCAGTAGATAGGAGTTCTCTCTCTCTGTCTGTGTGTATGTCTGCCTCTCAAGGAAGCATCTAAAAAATAAAATGAAACTTTAAAAAAAGCCTGCATTACATGGTACTAACATCGATTCATGTGCCTTTCTATCCCTCTCCATCTCTCCCCTCCCCGAATTAGACTGTGAGTGACCAATGAATGAAAGGGTGAATGAAGGAAGTGGTACTGAGCCCCCTTGTAGGAAGCATTTAAAGAGGTGAGGTTCCGCCTGAGTGAGAGGGAGGCACTGAGACTTGGCTGCCCCATTTCTCCAGAGTCACCAGCCAAGCCACGCCCGAGCAAATCCATGCAAAGACAGCAACTTCCCCTGGAACGCACAGAGCAGAGGGGAATACCTGTCCCCACCACGGGGTCATTGGTGCTCAGATCAACCTAGCAGGCCTATGTTCACTCTTCCTTCTAGTGGGAAGCCTCCGTGCCCGGCTAGGATTTCAGCAGACGTATTGCCAGCTGGCTTTATTATCATGACCCAGATATAAATATCATGGGCAGGAGCCCACGAGGTGGGAGCACAATTTATCCTCACTGAAAATAGAGGCACAGCGGCATCAGTCCTGGTATCCCTGAGCCTAGAGGGGGGTTGCCATGGCAACCAGCTGAGTCACTAATGAAAAAAGAACAGTTGCACTATGACTAGGCTGACATTCTGTGACATTCTCTCATTTTACTGTAGCTCTAATGATGTCTTCAGTAGGAGTGACAGAGAGAAAAGGCTCTGACCTCTCTATTAAACCAGCAGCTGGCCTGACACGTTCTGCCTTTCGCCTAATGAATGTGAATTTCTGTGTGCAAATGCTGCCTTGGAGAAAAAGCACTTTAGGAATCTGAGTCATATATTAGACTTGTTGATTTCCTTGTTCTTTTAATGTAGTCCTTTCTTTCCCAAATTAAGATGGCTATGAAGCAGATGAGCCCCAAAAGCAAAACAGGAAGGGGAAAGATTAGTGAAAAGACTTGACAAGGGCACATCACTGGATGCGACACTGGGAGAAACACCCAGAAGCGGCAATGCATCTGCCCCTTCTTCAATCAGGATGGACCATAGGCTGCTGAGCAAGAAAGCAAAGACTCTGTGGAAGACAGAGTGTACCTGCAAAGTCTGCAAACTTCACCTCCCTCAGTTCACTTGCAAATCTCTGTGTTCAGAGTCCTGAGCTAGGAACTGCAGGAGTTACAAAGAAGGCATTTAAAGTCTACAGCTAAAGGTGGAGTGCAATGAATTAGCAACTTAAATTGAATACAAAGTACCCATGATGGGACACCTACTAACACCAAGAAATACGTGAAGCCAGCAACCTGATGCTCTAAATGTCAGAAACTGAAGTTAATAAAATTTAAAAACTGCCACAAATGTGAATATACAAATGGAGCTTAAAAAAAAAGAGTTAATCAAAACACTATCATTGAGTTTGTAAAACACCAGGATGTTTTCTTTATATTTGAGTTAGTGCTTTCTGCTTTTTTCCAAATGGGCTGTTTGCAGACGCATGAGCTTATTTTAAGCCCAGCCCTGGGTTGCTTCCTTCTGTACGAGAAGGGCCACCAGGCTGGTGTCGGCATCTGCTGCAAATTCTGTGGGTGTTTCTGGATTGGCGCGGAGACATATGCATCTCCTTATCAGCAAGAGAGAAGAGAGCTCATTCATTATTAAAGCACCCTTCTAGCTCCTCTTTCGTCAGCACAGCACTGCCAGACGCGTGTTCTTAGTCTACGACTTGAATCATGCTGTTCTCTCCTCCCAGATCTCAACTTGCCGTTTTGGCCGGGTCGCTCTCCTGGTGAAGAGTGCATGCTAGGGGTGGCACTGTGGCACAGTGGGTTAACACCCTGGCCTGAAGCGCCGGCATCCCACTTGGGCACAGGTTCGAGACCCAGCTGCTCCACTTCCAATCCAGCTCTCTGCTATGGCCTGGGAAAGCAGTAGAAGATGGCCCAAGTCCTTGAGCCCCTGGCCACCTGAGTGGGAGACCTGGAAGAAGCTCCTGGCTCCTGGCTTCGGATGGGTGCAGCTCTGGCCGTTGCTGCCAATTGGGGAGTGAACCATCAGATGGAAGATCTCTCTCTCTCCCCTCACTGCAAATCAAATCACCCCAGATTCTGCTGCCCGATGTATAAGGCCCTTCATAGCCTTGCCCCTTCATACATCTACCCCACACGTACCTGTACTACCTGCTCCTCCCCTCCTGCTAGTATCCCCTCCTGTGCACAATTCTCCCCACTTCTGTCCAACTGGAAGAGCTTCCTCCCTACCTGCCCAGGTGTAACCACCCTTCCTTGGAGGAGGTGTGAATGTCACTTCCCCCGTGTAGGTGCTTTCTGAGCTGTGAATAGAAATGTCCACTCAGTTGACCCCTCACCGTTTTCCTAACCATGGCTTGTTTTTCTGTTGACTCAATTGTTTGCCCCTGGAGAAGACTTCTTGCTCATGTCTGTATGCCCATAGTTCACTTGCAGTCAGTCAAGCAATCATGTGTTAAATCAATGAGCATCTCTGTGACTTCGGGCCAGGGGAAGCTACAGACCCCTAGGAGTGTTCATCTGGACTTTTAGAAGGTGTGAAATCAGCGATGTATTGACAACATGCTGCAGGCTGGGTGGTTTGCAAAGTGACAGAGTAGACATTGTAGAGTCACCTAAAGGTCTTGGCCTCTTCCCAAAGCCTGCTTTCTGGAGCTTCAGAATCCCATAGAGAGAAGGGGGCATCAGAGGAAGGGGACCGGGGACATTTTTTGCCCTAATCAGAACAACTTTGCTTTCATCTGTTCTGTGGGGTTTTTTTTTTAAGATGTATTTATTTGTTTGAAAATCAGAGTTACAGAAAGAGGAGAGGGAGAGAGAAGTCTTCCATCTGCTGGTCCACTGCCCAGATGGCCACAATGCCCAGGACTGGGCCAGGCTGAAGCCAGGATCCAGTAGCCTCTTCCAGGTCTCCCATGTGGGTGCAGGGGCCCAAGCACTTGAGGCATCTTCTGCTACTTTCCCAGCCCATTAGCAGGGAGCTGGATCAGAAGTGGAGCAACTGGGACATATGGGATGTGGATTGAGGTTTAATCCACATCAGAACAGCACTAGATTTCCTGGTCCTCCAGCATCCAGGAAAGCACCAAATGCCACTGACAATGGAAGTTGATTTGTATCTTCATTAATGAGAGGGTTTAGAAATGTCCTGGCCGGCGCCACGGCTCACTAGGCTAATCCTCAGCCTGCGGCACCAGCATCCCGGGTTCTAGTCCTGGTCAGGGCGCCGGATTCTGTCCCGGTTGCTCCTCTTCCAGTCCAGCTCTCTGCTGTGGCCCAGGAGTGCAGTGGAGGATGGCCCCAGTGCTTGGGCCCTGCACCCGCACGGGAGACCAGGAGAAGCACCTGACTCCTGGCTTCGGATCAGCGAGATGCGCCGGCCGCAGTGGCCATTGGGGGTGAACCAACAGAAGAAAAGGAAGACCTTTCTCTCTGTCTCTCTCTCTCTCACTGTCCACTCTGCCTGTCAAAAAAGAAAAAAAAAAAAAAGAAAGAAAAGAAAAGAAAAGAAAAGAGAAATGTCCTGGCATTGTATTTTTTACCTCCAGGTACCAAGAAGTAAAGATGCTTTCTTCCTTTTTCTGTGCATATTTCTTTTGTTTCCATGGGAATGTTGACTTTCTTTGCCTTGTTGGATGATGGGGATTATTTAAAGGAATGGGAAAAGACAATTAAAATGACTGACTCTCTACCAACAAGCAAAAAGGCAGAATCTATGCATCTGCAGGATGTCGTCAGAGAAAGCCAAGCAGGAGGCACGGCGGAAGTTTATGGAAAGGAAACAACGTATGGGTGAGAAATCGGCAGAGAACAGCCTTTGTTGTGTGTCAGAGCTGAAAATAGAAGAGTGGGCCGGCTGGAAGCCACAGCTGCCCTCTCTCCTCTGGTCTCGGCTGCCACCTCTTCAGCTGCTGCCGTTACACATTTTAGGATAATGAGTGGAAGAAACTCCCCAAGGGTTTGTGGGTGCCAAGCCAGTAGGAACACGCTTCATTTAACGGAATACCTCCCTGCTGAAACAGATGTTCAGAAAGCATCCCCAGTGCCCCAGCTCTTAGCAGAAAAGGGCAGTGAGGGACCTCCCCAGTCACGCATCTGTTTCTGCCACCAAGGGTGATGTGATAGTCGAAAAGGTCATGTCGGACTGGGAAGCTTATGAGTCAGACAGATCTGCGTTCAAACTCGGCCTGGGCCACCGGAAGATAGATGAGCAGTGAATGGGAATAACCATGTATTTCCAGATACATGCACAGAACGTCTCCTGGGGAACCCCCCGAAGGCACTGTTTCTATGATCCAGAGACCAATCCCATGCTCCTGTGAGCCACACATCCTTGTTCCCACTGCCAGTGACATTCCTCATTCCAGACACACCAGACTCTCTAAGCCCTGCTCCCCTGAGTTCCCGTTACACCTGTCGATTTCCCCATCAGTCTCCGATCCCTCCTTTGGGAGTCTCAGCTCTTGTTTAACTGCTAACTTATTAGTACTAGACTAGGAAGGCTTGACTTGAAGGGAGTAAAAAAAAAAATCTCAAAACAGCACTAAGCCAGTCATCCATAGTGACAACAGGATCACTCCTCCAATGTAATAGCTTGTGGTGCCTATAAAAACACCCGCGGGTTGTTGCATCCCTCAGTGCTGCTTCACTATTCGAGCAGAACTATTTACTGCCTGCCTATCCTCTTCTCCAGGCACAAAGCAAATTTTTCCTATGAGTCAGTAAGCTAGACACCTGTTTCACTCCTGTAGAGCAGGTGGCACTAGCTCTCAACCACAGCTCTCCGCCTAGGACCTTCTCAGTCTACCTCCGTGGGACTGACATCACAATGACAGGTTGCATGCTCAGATATCCTAATCTCAAACTGGTAGCTCACTTAGGAATGTTTCACAGCCATGTGTTTAGGAAGCATAAGTTTATGCATGTGTCCATCTGCCCCACACGACTCTAAGATCCTTAATATTATTGGGAAGAGAACTTGGGTTTTGTTCGTCACTGAATGCCATAGTGCTGAACAGAGTGGGCACACAGAAGGAGTTGTGGAATGAATTTCTGTAGCAATAAAAATAGCATTTATGTATTCATAGCTTCCCTCCCCAGGCTGGCTAGTGAAGAAGGAAATGAAATGTTCCTTACCCATTGTGGAGCTATGACCTAGCTTTCTATTGTAGAGAGCAAGGGAAGTGTCGTTAAATTAGAAGGATCAGGGGAGAGCTAGATGGGTTTACATTAGAATGGGCCTGGAACTCCAAGAAGGATAATCAGTAACTATCAAAGTGACATCCAGAGAGAAAGGGAGGGAGGGAGAAACGCAGATGTCCAGGAAGGATAGAAGAGAAAAAAGAGATTTAAGGAGAGCTCTTTCTGTAATGCACGCAATGGAAAAACAAGGGAGCTGAAGAAGACCTTTGAGGCATGTATAATACACCCTAAAATGAGTTCCCCCCCCCAACCTTTGTGTAGATTTAAGTTAATTTTCACTACTTTGGGGGAAAACCTTAAACTGATATTTTTTTGAATGCAATACAATGCTGAAGCTAGACCCAAGACAACCCAAGTTTATTTGGACTATACAGACAGAGGAATGATTTCCTGGTTAAGTGGAAGGTGAACCTGGATTACCCTTAGACTCACGCTACCACAAACCAAAACCTTCACAGTCAGCACTCATTAGCAGTGTCTGTGATGCCCCACTAGTTTGAACAACATTAGCAGTTCTGGGCCTTTCCGCAGGACGCCAAGAACAGGTGTATGTTCAGAGGAGCAGGATGTAGCCAGAAGAGCTTCCCATTGGTGAACGGCTATAGTTTTTTTCATCTCTGACAGAGTTATGCATTGAGGAATGGGTCAAGGATCCAGAGCTATCATGTGTAGTGGGCCAAGCTCAGACCATTGTGGAAGCATTCAACTCTGAGTCTCTTTCTGCTCTACAGGGCTGTTCTCTTCAGCAGGGAGGTGGGCAGTGGGGGTGGGGCTCAAGGTCTATCAATCAAGTAGCTCAGTCTTTTGATGCTAAAAATACCTTTAATTAATACCTTTCCACATTGACCAGAAATAGGAGAGGAACCACTTTCTCTTCTTCACACAAATCTTCTCTGTGCTTTGATTTATCTTTTTTTTTAATTTAAAAAAAATTTTTGACAGGCAGAGTGGACAGTGAGAGAGACAGAGAGAAAAGTCTTCCTTTTTTTCTGTTGGTTCACCCCCAATGGCCGCTGCGGCCGGCGCACCACGCTGATCCGATGGCAGGAGCCAGGTACTTCTCCTGGTCTCTCATGGGGTGCAGGGCCCAAGCACTGGGGCCATCCTCCACTGCACTCCCGGTCCACAGCAGAGAGCTGGACTAGAAGAGGAGCAACCGGGACAGAATCTGGCGCCCTGATCAGGACTAGAACCCAGTATGCCAGCACCAAAGGCAGAGGATTAGCCTATTGAGCCACGGCGCCAGCCTTGATTTATCTTTTTAACAAAATTTGTTTGAAATTTTGTTTAAAAAATTATTTGCCATACCAATATTCTTCATTTTGAAAACAATCCATGTAGCTGTTGATGGGAGTTGTGAGAGAACAAGTTGACAAAGAAACACTCTTTTTTCTGATTTAGGCCCATTCGCCTAGAACAAGCACAATCTTGTGGGCAGAGCATTGAAGGAGGCTGGCATACTGGACAAGTTTTCTGTTCTCAATCATCCTTCTAGGAAGACAGGTGGAAAGGAGCCATGGATTTATAGCAGGTTGCTCCCTCACATCAGCCGGTCTGCACTCAGTAATAACCTCCCCCAGCAGTTTTTGTTCCTCCTTCCTCTACCCGTTTGGCCATCCTTCACAGCCCTGATCTCATCACTGTCATTATACGAGGTGCTTCCTCCCTCTCTTGTTTATTGCTTACCTCTCCAAATCAGGGGAGGAACTTTGCATTTGTGTATTCATTAATTCATTTATTCATTCATTTGATAGATAGAAAGAGCAAGATAATTAGAGAGAGCACACATGCCTATCTGCTCGCTTACTTGCAACATTCAGGACTGTGCCGTGCCAAAGCCAGGAGGCAGGAATCCAGTCCAGGTCTCCCACGTGGGGGCAGGGGTGGCAGGTGCAGGAACCCAGTTACTTACGCCACCACCAGTACCTCCCAGAAGATGCATTAGCAGAAAACTGGAATCAGCAGCCAGAGCCTGGTATCAAACCCAGGCATTTCAGCGTGGTGACATGGGGCATGAGCGTTCTAAACAATGGCTTATTAGCTAAGTCAAATGCCCACAAGGGCAGGTACTTTCTTTTGTTTACTGCTGCATGCTAAAATAGTGCCTAGCATAGACAAAGCCCTCAGTGTATATTGCTGATATATAATATTTTAATATTACATTAAGTGAATTACCAAATGAAATTTGGAATGAATGTAGGAATGGACACATACCATGTGCCAGCAATGGTAAACAAATGCTTGTTTACAAATATTACACATTTAAATCCAGTGCCAGCTCTGTCAAATAGTTGTTGATATCTAGATTGACAGGTGTTGGAAACTGATTCCCAAAGGACATGCATGCCCTGAGATGCAGATCTAGAATTTGATCTAGTTCTTGCTGATGATGAAACTTGTGATATTTTTGTATATAACACTTCACTTCTTGTACCCAAGCTGGGAGTCATGCTGGTTTAATATCCTTCAAATACGTAACCACGGAGAGAGGTTTTAAGGGAAACCACTCAATAACACTTGGACGTTTGGCCTGAGATCTCCTGGTCTTCCTTTTCGTCTCTGTCCCCTTCCAGTTGTATCTGACTCAGGCCTCAAAACAAAGCTTGCAAGGGTCTGTTGGCTAGGAACACAGCTGGGTTGCTGCAGGTCTCTGCGTGTTGGGCAGGCTCCATCCATCCTCAGGCATGCCAGGACAGAACAGCTGGGAGCCTGGCAGAGCTGAGGGGAACTCTGTGTTGGGTCTCCCAAGCATCCATAGTTAGGCAGTGTGACTCAGACCATCCTGCACAACCTGGGGGCACTTGGGGAGGTGAAAGGAAGGTTAAATGAGGAACAAGTGTGTTCAGGACCAAGTAAAAGTAGACAAGGCAGGGAGCTGAGCGCTGGCACAAGCAGGTTACTTGATGACTAACAGAGAAAGACAGAATCTGTGATGTTGGAGGACGAGGAAGAACAATAGCTGATGTAGGTACCTGTTGTGGTTGCTGAGTTCATCCACTGGGTGATTTTCCCCCCTTTTATGGCTCATGCCCTTGGATTGTGCATCAAGTGTGATGACTCAACCTGGTAACAGCCAGATGGTTTTCCCCCATATCTTTATGGGAGTCCATGGAAGGACAGAAACTTGAATTGAAGATATCTTCTGTTGCCATGAAATTTAATTTTTTCTTCTTGGATTTTCATGCTTTACTGTTGAGCTAATTTACATCAAACAGCATGCACAGATCATAAATACGCAATCTGGTAGGTGTTGACAAATGTGCGTACCCACATAACACCATCCTACGAACAAGATAGAAAATGTTTAGGTAAACTTGGAAGTTTCTTTTGTGTCCCTTCCCAGACAATCCCACTCACAACTTCCTCAAACAACAACTCTTCTCTCTCCATCTGATAGATTACTTTTGCCTGTTCTACCACATCATAGAAACATATTCTGAGTTTCCATCTTCCTTTGATCACTTTGATATTTTCCAGAGCTTCTGTGGCTTATGCTAATAGCATTTCACTTGTTTTTACTGCTGAGTAGTATTCCATTGTTAAGATCCGAAAGTTTTTACACAACCCCAAACATTTGGCCATTTTCTAATTGGATTGATTGGGTTTTGTCATGCTGGGTTTCGATGGTTCTTTTGTACTTAAATATCTTAGGCAAAAGTGATTTATAGAATATGTGATTTGCAAATATTTTTTCTAATCTGTAACTTGTCTTCTCATCTTTTTAACATGGATTTCCACAAAGTAATTTTAATGAGATGCAATTATCAGTTTTTCCTTTAATGGAGGGTGTATTCTGTATCACATTGAAGAATTTCTGCTTAATCCTAAATGCCTACATTTTTGTTTTATTTCTAGAAACTTTAATCATTTTACATTTTATGTCCATGATCCATTCTTGGTTAATTTTTGTGTAAGTTGTGAAGCTTAGATTAAGGTTTACCATTTTTGCCTATGAAGCCCAGTTGCTACAGCATCATTTGTTGAAAACACTACATTTCCTCTATTGAATTGTTTCTGCCCATTTGTCAAGAACTAGGTCAACATATTTATGTGAGTCTATTTCTGGATTTTCCATTATGTTTCACTGATATATGTGTCTGTTCCTCCCACTGTGCCTTCCCAAATGAATTGTAGAATGAGCTGGTCTGTGTCATAAAGAAATACATAAATAAACTTGTTGAGTTTTTTTATATAAATTACATTAAATCTCTCGATCAACTTGACATAGTTGGAATCTTTAGTCAGTTGATTATTCCAATCTGGAAACATAGCCTATCTTTCCATTTGTTTAAATTGCTTTTCACTTCTTTCACCAGCACTTTGTGATTTTTTTCAGGACATAGATTCTATATTTTAAGTGTGTAACTTAAACACTTTGTTTTCTGAAGGAATTACAGTGGTATTGTATTTTTCCTCTCAATTTCCTGTGTTACTATTACTATTAAAAATGAGATTGAGGGCCGGCACTGTGGCTCACTTGGTTAATCCTCCACCTGCGGTGCCAGCATCCCATATGGGTGCCGGGTTCTAGTCCCAGGTGCTCCTCTTCCAGTCCAGCTCTCTGCTGTGGCCCGGGAAGGCAGTGGAGGATGGCCCAAGTGCCTGGGCCCTACACCCGCATGGGAGACCAGGAGGAAGCACCTGGCTCCTGGCTTTGGATCGGCTCAGCACCGGCCATAGCGGCCATTTGGGAGGTGAATCAATGGAGGGAAGACCTTTCTCTCTCTCTCTCTCTCTCTCTCTCTCTCTCTCTCTCACTATCTATATCGCTACCTGTCAAAAAAAAAAGAAATTGGATTTTGCGGGCCAATTTTGTGTGCTGTAGGTTATTTTGCTGTTATAAATTTTATTTAATTGCTGGACATTTCTTGGGAATTTTCCACATTGACAACCATGTCATTGGCAGACAATAATGGTTTTACTATTCTTTTCCAATACTGCGTTTGTTGTTATCTTTCTTAGCCTGTTGCAGTGGCCAGAGGTTCTGGTCCTGTGATGACTATGAGTGGAGAGATTGGATGCTTTTTCCTTGCTCTTGATCTTGCATAGCTGGGGAACCTTTTTTTCTGCCAAGGGCCGTGTGGCTATTCATGGCATAATCCTTGGGCCTTACAAAATTATCAAGTTAAAAACTAGCCTGTGTAGATTTATTGAATTTCGGTCCCACCTGTGGATTTCTTGGCAAGGACAGACCAAATGATTTCATGGGTCTTATAGGGCCCACAGGCAGAAGTTTCCAATCCCTGTTGGGGAAAAGCATTGTCCTTCACTGTTAAGTGTGAGTAACTAGAGCATTTTTTCCTTTTTTTTAAAGATTTATTTATTTATTTTAAAAATCAGAGTTACACAGAGAGAGAAAGAGAGGCAGAGAGAGAGAGGTCTTCCATCTGCTGGTTCACTCCCCAATTAGCTGCAACGACCTGAGCTGCACTGATCCGAAGCCAGGAGCCAAGAGCTCCTTCCAGGTCTCCCACGCAGGTGCAGGGGCCCAAGGACTTAGAGCGCTGGATCAGAAGTGAAGCAGCCAGGACTCCAACCTGCGCCCATATGGGATGCCAGCACGGCAGGCAGTGGCTTTACCCGCTTTGCCACAGCGCTGGCCCCAACTATAGCATTTTTGTAGATGCTACATTTCAAAGGGAAGTCACTGCCCTCTGTTCCTAACCCATTAGAAGTTTTGTTGTTGTTTTTTTTTTGTTTTTTGTTTTTTGTTTTTATTGTGAATGGACTTTGGATTTTTTCAAACATGTTTTTTATGTCAGTTGCTAAACCAAATGACTTTTCGTGACCATACTGACTGACTTCAGAATGGTAACTCAGCCTTGTGTACCTGAATAAACCTCACCTTGCTGCGGCATACAATTCTTTTAAATCAATTGTTTTGTTGAGAGTTAGTTTTTTTTGTTGTTTTTTTTTTTTTTTTTTTTTTGCCTAAGTTCTTCAGAGATATAGACCTGTGGCTGTTGTGTTTTTTTTTATCTATTTTTACTGTCTTTTGTTTTAATATCAGGGTCATACCAGCCTGGTAAAATGAGTTTGAAAATGTTCTTTTGTTTTCTCTTTGCTGGGAAAGGTGGTGTAAAAGCTGAGCTAATTCTTCCTTGAATACTAGATAAAATTCTCCAGGTAAGCCATCTGGGTCTGGAAATTCCTTTTTGTAAACTTTTTCATTATGAACTCTATGCTTAAAATTGTTACAGGGCTGTTCATATATCCTTTTTCATCTTGAATTTTGGTAGTTTGTGGTTTATCAATAAATTAACTTCTTCCAAGTTGTTGAAGTTATGATCATAAAGTTACAGTATTTAATTATCATCTTTTAATGATTACAGGCTTTTTCATGATATGCTTTATTTCATTGCTAATATCAATAACTTGTGTTTATCTCTTTTTATTTTTATCACTTTTGGTGGAGGTTTATTAATTTGATGAATTTTTTTTAAGAATTAACTTTTTTCCCATTGAGTCTGTTACTTTGCTGTTGTAAATGTCATTTAATTTTTCTCTAATCTTTACTGTTTTCTTCCTTCTGCTTGTCTGGGGTTATTTTTCTTTAATTTTTCTAACTTCTCAAAGCAGAAACTTGTAGTATTGATTTGAGACTTTTGCCTGTTTATAATATAAGCACTGAGTGCTGTAAACTTCCCTCATAGTGCTAATATAGATGCAGCCCACGTATTTTAACGTGTCATGTTGTCATTTTCTTTCAGTTCAATATGCTTTTAGTGTCCTTTGAGTATGTGTTTTTGATTTATGGAGTATTTAGAAGAGCGTTGTTCAACTGCCCTTAAAGACTTTCCAAGTTTTTATTATTTATTTCTAGTTTGATTCTATTATGGACAGAGAACATACTATATGACTTCTTTCAAATTTGTTGATGTCTGTGCAGTATATAGCCTATCCTGTTATATGTTCTGGAAAAGGACCGTGATTACATTCATGTCTATTTCTCCTCTCAGCTCTATCAGCTCTTGTGTTTTTTTGAGATTTGTTGCATGGTATATAAATATTTAGAAACATTATGCTTTTCTGGTATATTAATTTTGTTATCATAATGCAATGTCCCTCTTGGACTTAACAATTTGCTTGACTCTGATGTCTAGCTTACGGGATACCAATATTGTCAATCCGGTCCTTTGGGTTAATGTTTACATGCTATTTTCAACACAGCTATGGAGCCAAATTTAAACTGAGTTGCTTATGAACAGCAGAGTTGAGACATGTTTTTTAATTCATTCCTAGTCTCTTCTTTTGATTAGTTTATCTGAACTATGTGCATTGAAGGTGATCATTATTGGAACTTAAGACTTCTTTTTAATAAATCTTTTATTCCAGAATAGTCTTAAATTTATAAAACAGAGCATATGAAGTTGTACAAAGAGTTGCCATATAGCCCACACTCAGCTTCCCCTATTACTAACATCTCATGTTGGTAAAATATATCTGTAATAATTAATGAGCCATGCCCCGCTCCCCCTAGTTTTCTTTCACCCATACTCCTTCTATCTACCATAGCCCTCCCAGTCTCTAGTTATCAACAATCTGTGTTCAGATTGAGCTTTTTGCTTTTTCAGGTTCCACATATGAGGGAGAACATGGAACATGCAGTGTTTGTCTTTCTGTGTCTGGCTTCTTTCACTTAACATGATGTCCTCCAATTCCACTTTGCTGCAGATGACAGGATTTACTATTTTTTTACAGCTGAATAATATTCCATGTGTATATATTTTCTTTATTTATTCATCTGATCATGGACCTCTTGGTTGATTCCATATTTGGGGTATTGCAAACAGTGTTGTAATAAACATGGTGGAGCAGGGTATTTCTTTGTACAATGATTTCATGTCTTTTGTATAAATCCAAAAATATATAAATAAATATATTTATAATATATAAATAAATTGCTGCATCCTATAGCAGTGCTATTTCTAGATTTTTTTTTTTAATTTTTTTTTTTTTTTGACAGGCAGAGTGGACAGTGAGAGACAGAGACAGAGAGAAAGGTCTTCCTTTTGCCGTTGGTTCACCCTCCAATGGCCGCCGCGGTAGCGCGCTGCGGCCGGCGCACCGCGCTGTTCCGATGGCAGGAGCCAGGTGTTTATCCTGGTCTCCCATGGGGTGCAGGACCCAAGGACTTGGGCCATCCTCCACTGCACTCCCTGGCCACAGCAGAGAGCTGGCCTGGAAGAGGGGCAACCGGGACAGGATCGGTGCCCCGACCGGGACTAGAACCCGGTGTGCCGGCGCCACTAGGCGGAGGATTAGCCTATTGAGCCGCGGCGCCGGCCTATTTCTAGATTTTTAATAAATACCCATACTGTTTTCCATAGTGGCTGTACTAATTTACATTCCTACCAACAATGTATAAGAATTCCCCTTTCTCCACATCCTCACCAGCATTTGTTATTTTGGCTTTTTTATAATAACCATTATTATCAAAATTATTGTGAGAAGGCATCTCCTTGAGGTTTTGATTTGCATCTCCCTGATGGCTAGTGATATTGAGCATCTTTTTACATATTTGTTGGCCATTTGAATTTCTTCTTTTGAGAACTGTCTATTCAGGTGTTTTGCCCATTTCTTAACTGGATTGGTTGTTTTATTGTAAGGCTTCTTTTTTTTTTTAATGTGTTTTCAATTTATTTCTTCTGATTTTCAGTCTCTTTCTCCTTCTCTCCTTTTTAAAGTGTTTTTGTTTTCCTGTGGGTTCAGCTTAGAAAAAAAACAATTAATTCTAAATTGATTTATTTCTTTGCTGAGATTTTCTACATTTGTGTTTGCAGTTGTTGAGTATTTTATGACCGTTGCATTTAAATCCATGTCAGATGATTCTAGTACCTGACTCACCTCATGTTGATGTCAGCTGATTGACTTTTCCACTGAAGTTGTGTTTGTCTCTGTTCTTGGTATGACAGGTTCTGTTTTTATTGTGTCTTGGACATTGTGTCTATTTTCTACATCTCCTATTTTGTCAGGTGAGTACCCTGTTGAGGTTTTTGCAAGCAGGTCTTGTTCCAGTTTTGTAGACTGTGTCTCCAGAGGCGGTTGAATTTTCAGGGCCTTTGTTCTGCTATTTGGTTTGTTTGCTTTGTCTGGAGGCATTGGAGCTTTCCCTGGTGCCTGCTGGTACTGCCTGAGAAAGATAGAGTCTCTGGAAAGGCCCATAGGATCAAAGAGGCTTCCTGGTTGGGCCACTTGTTGTAGCTGCACCTCTCCTGGCCATCCTAGTACCTCCTACTAGCCTTGGCATCTTCCTGCAGGAGAGTACAGACCCCACCTGGCAGGAAATAGGGCCGTGCCCAGGCACTTGTTGTTTGCCAGAAGGAGTTCCAGCTCCCTTTCTCTTCCATTGGTATCAGACTGGAGCCAGAGAGATGTTTTTAAAGGAAAACCTATTGATCTGGGGGAGGAATGAGGCTACCCAGCTGCCTTCCATTGCCAGGCAGGGAGTCAGAAAACACTATTGTTAGTCGCTTTGTTCTGCCCTGCACCTGTGCTGTTGCTCTGTATGGGCTCCCAAACAAGATTGTCTTCTTCTTACCACCTTTCGGAGTTCTCATTTGGCTATCTCTTGGGTGACTTCCAGGCTTTAGAATGAGTTGTACTTAATGAGAATGAACAAGGAGAAGCAGGTCTCCACCCTCTGTATAGACGAGAAGTGGAGTGTACTTCTAAAAGTGGAATGGCCCTTAGCTCTCAAATGCCGTCTCATTGTGTTTATAAACCTAGTCCTTGTGGGGGTCATGGTCGCTGTAAGGGGCATGGTCATCATTGTGATAATGATTCCATTGAATGGAATTAAGAATTGAAGACAAGTCAACAGCAAAATCACAGAAGACTAGTCACAGACAACAATGAATGAACAAGTGAAAAGATGCCTGATTTTAGCAGTCATCATCACATGCCAATTAAAATGACAAGCATAAATCACTTTTCAGGCAGCAGATAGAAAAAGGTTGAAAGTTTGATCAAATTCAATGGAAAATAGGTATTGTCCTATGTTGTAGATAGGATGTGAGTGGGCACAACCTTTTCAAATAGTCATCCAGCGTTAGCTACTAAGAGTTTTTAGAATGCACACATGTTCTTTGGCTCAGCAGTACCACATGCAAGAGTCTTCTCTAATGGAATAAATGCAGAATTTCATTTATATATACAATGACATCTACCATGCCATCATCTGTTGTGACTGAAGTTTAGAAAGAACCCAGATGCCCATCCACTATTGACTGACTAATTTATGGCCCATGCAATGTGAGGGAGAACTTTCTTGTTTAAAAAAAAAAAGATTAATTGATTGAATTGAAAGGCAGAGTGACAATGAGAGGGAGAGAAAGAGAAAGAGATCGAGATTCATTCTGGTTCATTTCCCAAATGGCTGAGGCTGCGCCAGGCAGAGGCCAGGAATGTGGAACTCCATCCAGGTGTCCTACCCCTTTGGGTGGGTGGCAGGGGCCCAAGAACATGAACCATCACTTGCTGCCTTCCCAGGTGCATTAGCAGGGAGCCGAATCAGAAATGGAGCAGCTGGGACTCAAGGTGGGCCGATACAGCATACCAATGTTACAAGCGATTGCTTAACCCACTGTACCACAATGCCAGCCCCTGGGAGGGAGAACTGTCTATAAACACCAGTCTTCCAAGGGTGGAGTGATAGGGCAGTAAGCTCCTTGTACTAGAATGTTCTGTCAAAGGCCTTAAGAAATGCCACTTTGGGAATTCTCATGGAGGCAAGACATCTGTTTGCATTGTTTCCTCCTGACTGTATGATTCTATGGTTCTTTTTTTTTTAAGATTTATTTATTTATTTGAAAGTCAGAGTTACACAGAGAGAGAAGGAGAGGCAGAGCGAGAGAGAGAGGTCTTCCTTCCGTTGATTCACTCCCCAAATGGCCACAACTACCGGAGCTGCGCCAATCCGAAGCCAGGAGCTTCTTCTAAGTCTCCCATGTGTGTGCAGGGGCCCAAGCACTTGGGCCATCCTCCACTGCTTTCCCAGGCCATAGCAGAGAGCTGGATTGGAAGTGGAGCAACCGGTACTAGAACCGGCACCCATATGGGATGCCGGCTCTGCAGGCAGTGGCTTAACCCTCTATGCCACAGCGCCAGCCCCATCTATGTTTCTATAAATTGGCCACAGTGACCCTCTTACAGTAACGAAAGCAGAGGGAGAGGAGCAAAGTCTCTTCCCCCTCCTTATCTGCTCTCCTGCTCTGGTACTGAGGCTTTAAGAGCGGGTATAAAGGCATGGGATATTTTCATGAGCGTGCCTACAGAGGCCACAGGCTGAAGCTGTTTTGTTTAGATACTTAATAAGTGAAGACAAATGGTTGTTGGTTTCTCCATCCCTAATTGTTCGAACAAGATTCCTGTTTCAGAAAATGCCTCCTTTATATTCACAGTCACTAGCGGAAAGTGACTAATTTGTGACTGGGCAGGAACACAGCGTCAAAGACCCTGAGCATATGGGTAAGTGACTCTGTGTGTGCCTAAGATCGATGGAGCCTGACGCCTGCTCCTTTGCCAGGAGCGTGGGCTGGCATAAATGCACTCAGGAAGGGGAGGACCGTGGCTCATTAGGGACTGGGCTGGGAGTGACGGGACGCCTGCATCTCTCTCCATTAGCAGCCTGCAAACTGTGACACTTCCTCAGAGGTGCTTCGGGGGCTCAGCACGCACTTGTTAGGAGCATTTAAAATATGCTTAAATAATTGCTTTCAAAACTAATTTAAAACTAACCAGAAAACCCATTCAAATGTAATATATGTCATACGTGAACACCGTCAAAATGCCCAACTTACCAATATTGGATGTTTAGTAAATACAATGAACGCTGAATCAGAAGTTTGTGTAGAAAATACTGCTTTGCCTGTTTTTCTTTTTAATTCATGATTTTTATATTGTGGCTTCCTTTGGGGGAAAAAAAGAAATTATGCTAAAAATTTTTGCTAGCCACTGCCTCCAAATCACAAGGAGAAAACAGAAAAGTGAAATTAAAATGACAATAGCCTGAGAAATTTCTACTAGAATTGATACAGACAACCCAAGACTGGTCGGAGGCATTGCTGTAGAACTCCCAAAACTGGATCCATGTGCCCAGCAGGCAGAAAAGCAATCACTGAATCGAGGCAGTGAAGAAAGGAGGGGTTCGTTGCAAAGCGCAGAGTGAGGAGTAGGGCAGCTATGGCTAATTCCCAGGCTCCCACAGCGGCTAGGGGTCAATGCTGTGTGAGTTGAAGCTGAGATAAGAGATACGCGTTCAGCATGTATCCAGGTTCCTGGTTAATTGTTGGAACCCATAACCTGCCTTTGATTGGCTGGCAATGCCATGTTCGTCAGAGAATTTGTATGATGATAGAGTAGGTGTCTGTCATCTAGGGGCTACATGCAAGTGGTAGCTATTTTCTGTCCCAGATCTGGAATTCTCTAAAGGAAACCCCTGGAGACATCACTGACCCCCTCCCCAAGATGTCATCTGTTGGAGAAGCAATAACCTCATGGGTCTAGTGATTAAAACCTTGCAGGAACAGGTGCACCTGTTAATTCTCATAAGTGATTTGCTATCAAAGGGCAGGGCAAGAACACTTCAAGCTTCTGGAGGGAGGCTAGGAGACTAGGCTTGGCGGTATGTGGGGACTGCCTTCTAGGCACTCTTTAGGGGTTCAGTGTCTGAATAGTTAGCCTATCTCCTGCCTCGCTAATACTCTCATACTCTTCACATGCTCCCCTTAACAAGCTCTTTACACCACATTCAAGCATATAAATGCTCTAAAACACCATGCCCTCCTTCCCTCATTCTTATTTTCTATAGTCTTTTTGGAGGAGGAGTGGTGTTAGGAGTTGAATTTGGTTGAATTTCGGTGATAAGCTTTAATGTGATGATTTGTGTGATAGTTTTTTTTTTTCAAAGGAGGGACTCTCAAAATGCTCGATTTTTTTTTTTCTATTGCAAACATATTTTGAAGAATTAAATAGGCTGGGAAATTTTCCAGGGTCTGGAACACAGGGTCTGGAGGTTAAGCTTGTAGGTTCAAATTCTAAATCTGCCTTCTTTAAGTAAAGCTTAACATGGCACATTTCTAAGCTTTATCTTGGATATACTTTGTGTAAGATGGGATGATAATAGTATTGCCACCATAGAGTTCTAGTAAGGGCCAAAGAAACCAATATGTGTAAAATATGTAGCATGGGGCCTCACGCACGATGAGCATCCCAAAAGCATTACTGGCATTTTATTTTATTTTCACACAATTTTTTGCCCAAATTTACCATAGGAACTGTTAAGTACCAAACAGAAAAAGTAACATTAAGAGCAAGGCTGGAAGTAAAATGGAGATACAACATGAATGTCCATTTATGCCAATACTTGTCAAAAAAAAAAAAAACACCTTTGCCTTATATTTGATCCTTCAGTAAATCTGTGCTATCTCCCTAAATGGAAACCAGCTTCTGAGACGTGAAGACTCCAAACAGCAAAAGGTGATGGTAGAGGGGGTGGCTAGAAATAAGGGCATTTGACTTTAAGTCCAGTACCCTTTCTCCCATGGTGTTCCGGTGTTCCCATGTTGTGGTTGTGTCAACAATAATAGTACAGGATTGAGGCAAAAATGGGAGATAGGCATTGAGACACAGGCATAGAACCTGGCCTCTCCTGAGCTTGTTTTTTATAGGATGTTCCACAAGAGCTTATCTTGCAACCTTGTTCCCAGAGAGGGTCCAGACCACCACAAACAAGGCATAGTTGAAGCTGGGAGAAACCAATTTGAGGAGCCAGTGTTGGTATACTGGGTACAGCTGCTGCCTGTGATACCCGCGTCCCATATGGGCACCAGTTCAAATTCCAGCTGTTCTGCTTCCAATCCAGCTCCCTGCTGATGGCCTGGGAAAGCACTAGAAGAGGACCCAAGTGTCTGGGCTCCTGCCACCCGTGTGGGGGATGTGGAAGAAATTCCTGGCTTCGGCCTGGTGCAGCCCTGGCCATTGTGGCCATCTGGGCAGTGATTCAGAAGACAAAAGGTCTCTCTCACTCTCTCTCTCTCTCTCTCTCTCATCTCTCTGTCTCTAACACTTTCAAATAAATACATCTTTTAAAAACAAACAAAGCAGTTTGAGTCAGAGCTTTATGACCTAAGCGGAACTTTGCCCATTATAAAATACTAAATTCTCCACCTGGCAGAGAAATTTGCCACCATGTGTTGAAGGCACAAAGTATGAAGACGCAGGTTGTTCGCGGGTATGAGCAAGTGGAGCCTTCCCCCTTCTTCCGCCACATCTTAACCCTTGCTATAAATGCCCCAGCAGGCCAGAGGTCAGGTGGGCAGTTTCTTTGGGGAACATTGCCCTCGCACTCGCTCCTCTACTTGTCACAAAAAGCTTCCCTCTGAGCAGCTCCCGCTTGAGGCTGAATCGTTGGTGCCACACCAATCACGCAGATCCCTTGTGTCCGGTAACCATTCAAGGTAGAGTTATTGACGTTAACAATAGGCTGCCCAGTTGTATTCTCTTCATTAGTTACACTGGATGTGGAATTCCGATGTCCCCAAGATGGTTACATTCACCCTTTCACTCTTGTACTGTCTGCTTGGTGCAAACCTATAAAACACTGGGCAGTGCCCAAACTGAGTGGAGCAAAGGATTGAAGACTTCCACAGTCAAGAACACAAAACTGCATCACTCCAGTCGTCTTAGCAGCCAAGATGTCGTAGAGAAAATTGGTTGCACGAGTATTGGAGGACTCAGAGGGCTGAGAGAGAGGGCCGCCGAGGTAACACAGACGCAGTGAACGTGTGAAGCCCTTTCACCTCCAGAGCTAGCGGGAAACACGGGGAAGAGGTCGGGACCATAGGACCCAGACATTTGGAGGAGCCCCTTGGAGCCTAGAAGGAGGTATGGCCAGGGTGCTTCTGAAGGTGTACGAGGAGGCTGCTTCTGCAAGGGAGGAATACAGCAAGAAGCTTGGAGCAATTCGGACTCCCAGGGCTGCGGAGACGCCGTAGGAAATGCAAGGACCCATTCCCTTCTCTGGCGGGAGATCTGCTGTTTCCCTCTAGCGCCTCCTCGTGGCAGAGCCTAGTATGGAACCAGCTGGCCAAGAGGACACGCGGTTGGCAGAAACCCAGCCCCAGCATCGCTTGTGGGTTTGGAACGAGGCGGTCACAGTTTCATAACCAGCACAAACACAAGCACACACTGTGATGGCTAATTGATACTCGTGTGTAAGCTGTGTGACAGAGCAAGAAACCAGCATTTTTTGCTGCAAGTCTACTGTGCTACATTACATCTGACTGGACCTGGGTCCTGATTTACTGCTGATCTGACGTTATCTCAACCCTCCCACTGCCCCAGGTTAGACCTTTATGTTTCCTGTTTGATTTCCCTGCCCTCAGTCCATCCTACCTGCCAACAGGTTCATTCCTATGACTCCACTGCTTAAGGCCTTCTGTTCGCTTCCTCTAACCCGGAGAATAATGTCCAAAGTCTTGTGTAGGGAACACGAGCTCCCTCTCATCCCTCCAACCTGCCCACGCCCCACTTGAGATCCCATCTAGGCTAGCACCGCTCAGTGCCCTTGTTTGAACGCCATACCATGGAATAGCAAGGTAGAAAAGCAGGTGCATAGAATAAAAGAAGCAACACAATCAACCCAGGCTGATAAACTTTGCCCAGCCTCATTTCTGGCAGGAGCTTTCAGGGTTAAGAGAAAGACGATCACCCAGTACCCAAGTCTCCTTAAAAATCTGCCCAGGACTAGAAACCATATAGAAACACACATCCATATTTTAAAACTTGTAGATGTTAATATTTCAATCATATAAATAATAGCTGAGTTACACCTCTTGAAAAAGCAGAGAGAAGGGAAGAACAAGATTTCTCGTCCTTGGTACTCCAGGATGGTGCCATTAGAAGTGTCCTTAGACATGAAGTGGAGAAAGTTGGGGATTTTTTTTTCTTAACAAAACACTTTTTTAAACTGTTGGAATATCTCTGGCAAAATGAAATGTATTCTCAAAAAATAATAAGTAATAGGTGGCGTATATTGTCACATACTACTTGAGGCACTTTCCTGTCTTGTTTATTTCCCACCAGTTCCCTATAAAGTGAATTTTTTATCGTCTCATTCTGGAGTGAGGTGTGAAGTTCTGTGAAGCTGGTTATTTTGCCCAAGGTCACACAACTACCAGACGGTGACACCACCAGCTCTTTAAGGACAAGTAGATTGAATGATCAGTAAATTTTTGAAAATAGCTTTTGTTTTTCTCTGTGGCTAGAAATACCTTTTCATACCTGGTTTCAAACTTCCTTTTGTTTAAATGGATTTTTTAAGATCCATTTAAAAAAGAGCTTTCAAATAGCTTGTGCCAGACCACAATATAACCATGGCAGGGAGTTTTAAATGGAGTGGTTTCTAAGAACTGTTATGAGGACAATTTTGCTCTGATTAAGCAAAGAAAAGTTGTAGCCAGAGACAGAAGAGAAGCCTCATTTCCTACTCGGAAAGTTCAATGTCAGCGGAAACCGGGAATCAGAGACAAGGTATGATAGCAGCCACAGTGTGCTGACAGCTGGGAAGCCAGAAACCACTGGACACAAGACTGCAATTCACAATAGGCAGCCACATCAGTGACAGACCTGATCCTACAACCAGGGCCAAAGAACTGCGACCAAGTAGAGGTTCTGGTATAATTCTCCTACCTACCATTAGTTCATCAGAGGTTGACTTAGAAAACGTGGAGAAAAAGAATAATAATAGCTTCTATTTATCTGTGTCTATAAGGTGCTAGCCAATAACTGCTAAGCCTTCTGCACGTAATCCCATTCGACTCTCAAGTGAACCCCATAGAATATTTTTATCTCCACGTTACAGATAAGGAAATAGAAGTAAATTAGACTAAGTGACTCTATTAATCAGATTTGTATAAGCTACAAAGAGAGAAGCCTATTTTGGCTCTTGGCTCTGGAAGTTCAAGTTTAAGATCAGGTGGCCGCATTGGCTGGGCATCTGGTGAGGTGGTGGATGGGGAAGTATGCAGAGGAAGGATCACTTGATGAGAATGGAAGCAGAGAGAGTGGCTGGGCCAACCCCACACTTTTATTACCACCCAACAACACATCCCCAGGGACCCAAGGACATCCCACCAAGCCCCACCTCCTAAACACCATAATTGGATTAAGTTCCCACAATGTTAATACCATTAACTTCTGACTTTGAAGGTTAAAGGTCCCCTTGTGAATTCAGGAGCCAAATTTAAGAACACACTCATAACCACTGACGTAGGAAAACCGCCTTCAAACCCAGATTTATCAAAGCCTCCACTCGTTCTACCACCTTACCGCTTCAGCTATCATTGAGTATAGAGTCTTGTTTGTTTCTATAATTGCTCTGGTTATTTAAGCAGTAGGGTTTTGTTTTCAGAAAATAAGATGCTTCATTCTGAATTCATCACATCAGTTAGAAAGATTGGTGTAGCAATTCTTCCCTGCAAAAAACAAAATTGGCTTCATTTAACTGCAACCATTATGGCTGCTGGAGCCGTGGTCCCTGTAGCTCAGAAGGTCTATAGCGGGTTCCTGACATTTATAAATCCTACACGCCAACCTAACAATGCATTTTATCATTTAAAGGGTAAAAATAGCTAAGATTAAAGGCAGTCAGGTGGGGAGATGGGCGGAGATTCCCTGAGTGGCACAGTCAGTTGTGTGGGTAAGAAGACAGAGGACTGATAGGATGTTTTGATCGACTGTGAATGTCCTAATACTGGCGTGAATATTTAGGATCTGGTCTTCGTGGGGAGAGTGTGGCTGAGCACAGGGAGAAAATGATTGTTTCCTTAATTTGTATACACTATTTGTTTCTTAAGCAGAAAGGCCAACAGGAAGTAGGTAACTAATATTTACACTGAATATCATTAATCATGACAAGTGGAGAAGCCATTGCTGATGCCAGCTCTGTGGACATGTTTCACGGAGTCTCACTCCAAGAAACACTCAGGGGCCGGCGCTGTGGCATAGCGGGTAAGACCACCGCCTGCAGTGCCGGCATCCCATTTGGGTGCTGGGTTGAACCCCGGCAGCTGCACTTCCGATCCAGCTCTCTGCTATGGCCTGGGATAGCAGTGGAGGATGGCCCAAGTACTTGGGCCCCTGCACCCGCATGGGAGACCAGGAAGAAGCTCCTGGCTCCTGGCTTCAGATCAGTGCAGCTCTGGCCATTGCAGCCATCTGGGGAATGAACCAGCAGATGGAAGACCTCTCTCTCTCTCTGCCTTTCAAATAAACAATTTTTTTTTAAAAAGTACCATTTAAAAAAAAAAGAAATACTCAGTTATGTTTAAGTCTGGAGGAGGTGCAGACTGAGAAACAGAAGTGTGACAAATTCCACATAGAATTAAGGTGACAGCATTCTGTACCATGTTTCAGTTATGCAGGGTGTTTTGGTAAAGAATATGCAGGGGGCTGACGCCATGGCTCACTTGGTTAATCCTCCGCCTGCGGCACTGGCATCCCATATGGGTACCGGTTCTAGTCCCAGTTGCTCCTCTTCCAGTCCAGCTCTCTGCTGTGGCCCAGGAAGGCAGTGGAGGATGGCCCAAGTGCTTGGGCTCCTGCACCCGCATGGGAAGCCGGGAGGAAGCACCTGGCTTCTGGCTTCAGATCGGCGTAGCTCTGGCCGTTGCGGCCATTTGCGGGGGGAACCAACAGAAGGAAGAACTTTCTCTCCGTCTCTCTCTCACTATCTATAACTCTACCTATCAAATAAATTTAAAAAAAAATAAAGAATATTCAGGAAGCTTGGCTTAGCTATTTCAGAAGAGCTTCTGTTTTATAAAAAAAAAAAAAATTATCTTTCTTACAACTAATCCTTCTGATGAGACCCTAAATGCTGATTGCCTTAGCAGTGCTGCCCGCCAAGCGGGCTGGGGCGGCTCAGCGGTCTCGTCTTTATGGAAATCCACACTGTGTTGTGTGTGCTGTGATCCAACCGCCCCTCAGCGAGTGACTACCTCAACTGGAGTCACTTCAAAGGACACAACAGCTTAGCACTCTTGCTTTTATAAACCAAATCTCTGAAATTAAAGCCAATGTTCAAATTCATGACAAATGCATGTTTTCTGCATAAAAATACCAGGTCATCTGGCTTTGTTCTCTAATGGCTTTGATGTGCCAAGTCTAATTCCTCAGAGTCAGATAAGTTTTGCAACAGCTGCTTTTTATCAATTAGATGAATATGATTTATGATCAGACACCAAGAGAGTCATCAATTTACACTCTGAGGCATGAAACCCAATTGCCCTTTTCTTCCACGTAAAACTCTATGTACTACAATTTATTGGCCATAAAACTACTCAACCGTAGTTGGAGCATTTTGTTCCACAATTTCTCTTCAATCTTCAAAGAAAGGATTAATATGAAATTGATGAACTGTTTACTTCCTAGAAAGAAAGGACCCGCCCACCTTTTTCCACTCTGCTTAAAAGGGATATTGCCTTCAATTGGAAATCTACCGTTAACTTTTATACTTCATCTCATTCAAATGACTACCAAGCTTTCAGTCTCCCAGAATCATCCTTTTTCTATTCTTTTTCATCTCTAGTTTATAAAGTTAGACAATTTTTTCTTCTCCAGCTTTTCAAATTTACTACTGCTAAACACTCTTCCCTCCAAAAAATTTTCATTCAAAAAATAGAGACTTCATTTACATTATTTTAAAGATAACAGATGTCAAGATAACGCAAAAATCACTCCCAACTATTTGAACTATATTTAAAGGTCTTAAATGAAGCTCATCATATATAAATGCGTCAAGGGAATTCAAGAAAAATGTTTGAATAATTTCTAGATAAGCATTTTGTTTTAAAATTCCATAATTTGAATTCAAATAGAATTATATTTCATCTTTTTTTAAAGATGTATTTATTTATTTGAAAGAGTTACACAGAGAGAAGGAGAGGCAGAGAGAGAGAGAGAGAGAGAGAGAGAGAGAGAGAGAGAGAAAGAGAATATCTTCTATCTGCTGGTTCACTCCCCAGATGGCCACAATGGCTGGAGCTGTGCCGATCAGAAGTCAGGAGCCAGGAGCTTCTTCCAGGTCTCCCACGTGGGTGTAGGGGCCCAGGGACTTGGGGCACCCTCCACTGCTTTCCCCAGTTATAGCAGAGAGCTGGATTGGAAGTGGAGCAGCTGGTACTCGAACCAGCACCCATATGGGATGCCGGCACTGCAGGCGGAGACTTTACCTGCTACGCCACAGTACCATCCCGAAGTTTCATCTTCAATCTCATAGCTTCTTAGTGTTTTCTCCTCTTTGGGGTGATATAGAGGGACCAGCATCATGCATAGTGGGTTAAGCCTATACTTGCGATACCCACACCCATATCAGAGTGCCTGTTTGATTTCCGGCAGTCTCCCTACAATCCAGCTCCCTCTAATGCGTCAGGGAAAGTAGTGGATGATGGCCCAAGTACATGGGCCCCTGCCACTCACGCAGGAGACCTAAATAGAGTTCCAGGCTCCATTGTTGCCATTTGAGGAGTGAACCAGCAGATAGAAGATATTCTCTCTCTCTCTCTCCTCCCACCAAACCCACCCCCACATCAATAAAAAAAGAAACTAGTGTGTAAAAAAATTTTTTAAAGATCTATTTATTTATTTGAAAGTCAGAGTTACACACACACACACACACAGAGAAAGAGAGAGAGAGAGAGAGAGAGGTCTTCCATCCACTGGTTCACTCTGCAATTGTCCGCAACGGCTGGAGCTGCACCTATCCAAAGTCAGGAGCTTCTTCTGGGTCTCCCATGTGGGTGCAGGGGCCCAAGAGCTTGGGCCATCTTCTACTGCTTTCCCAGGCCATAGCAGAGAGCTGGATTGGAAGTGGAGAAACCAGGACTCAAACCGGCACCCATATGGGATGCAAGTACTACAGGCAGTGGCTTTACCCACTATGCCACAGTGCTGGCCCCAAAAAAGAAAGTTTAGGAGCTGGCATTTGGCCTGTCAAGGTGCCTGTGTCCCACATTGGAGTGCCTGGTTGGAAGCCACTAACCTTCCAGTTCCAGCTTCCTGGCAGTGTGGACCCTGGGAGGAAGCAGTGGTGGCTGAAATGATTGAGTTCCTGCTACCCACATGGGCAATCTGGGTTGAGTTCCAAGCTCCTGGACACTTGAGTATACCAAAAGACTGGAATCTGTTTCTTCTCTCTCTCTCTCTTTCTCTCTCTTTCTCTCCCTTCCCCCCACTCCCCCTCCCTCCCTCTCTCCCTCTTTCTTTCTCAAGTAAATAAGAAAGAATACAGTGTTAAAAACTTGAAAGTGTAACTTCTTATTTTCAAAATGTTTTGAATCTTGGAGATACATTGTCTCTTCCAAACAGTTGTAATGCCACCTCCGGCTTCCTCCGTGGAAGGCAACTGTAGGTTCATTTCCATCGGGAATGGACAGAGCTCCTTTTGGTCTCTCAGTCTGCATGCCTTGATGACTGCAGACAAAAAGGAAGGATTCCCAGAGCAGAAAGTTTGAGCCACAATTTGAGGAGAAAAAGGATATTTTATTTAATGTCAAGTGATCTCTTTAATAGCTCAATGGGTCCACATCAAGGGCCAGGAAAACACAGTAATTTTTTTTAACATAATTTTGCCTCTCTGGATGTGTTCAGTCTAGCACAAAAGCCTTGGTAAATAATCAGCTCTCTTTCATAATGGTTTTTTTTTTTTTTTATGACAAGAAAACCAAATTCAGTAATTCTCTGCCCTCCAGGCAAACGTTCCTTAAACGAGGATCAGCCCATTGTAATTGCTTCCAAATAGGATTTAAGGGGCAGGCCTTTGACGCAGTGGTTAAGATGCTGCCTATGCCCTATATCAGAGTACCTGGGTTTGAGTCCAGGCTCCACGCCCAATTCCAGCTTCATCCTAATGCGCATCCTGGGAGGTAACGACTTCAGTTCTTTAGTCCCTGCGTTTTGAGATCCAGGCTCCTAGTTTTGGCCTGGCCCAGCCCCAGATGTTGCAAGCATTTGGTAAATGAACCAGCAAATGGGCTACTTACTTTCTCACTCTGTGTCTCTCTCTCTATCTCTGTCTCTCTGTCTCTCTCTTTCTCTTTTTCCCCTTCAAAATGAATAACAAAAACAAATATTTTCAAATAAGCTTTAGAGCATTCTCAAGAACAAAAGTTGAAGTTGCTAATATATTCGATGTGTACGCTGAAGCAAGACCAGTTCAGGCACATAGGAGTGTTAAATTTTACCTGCAATTCAACAGAGGCTGTTTTGCATTGCTTCCGGTATTCTGGTAACTAATTTTTTAAATGAGAAAATGTTCTATGACTTGAGATCTTGCATGGTTCCTGCAGAGCAAGTTGTGTTAATGTGTCAGCCTGTTCTTTGTTACCCAAGGCATTGTCCATGCTCCACACTGGCAGCACCGGGGAGCAGGTTAGGAACACAAAGCCTCAGGCCTCCTGAATGGGAGGATGCATTTGTAGTGAGATTCCCCAGGCAATGCATAAGCTCATTAAAATTTAGAACATACTGTTAGTTAACACAGCTATTGGGAAGGGCTACAGATTCTCTATTACGGAGCCTCCCAGCCTTATGCACCAAGGCAATTTAAACCTCAAACTCCACACCACGCTACCTGGGCTGCAGGCGCACTCACCTGACTACTCCTTCAATCCTCAGAACAGGTAGGCAGGGACTGACTTAGCCAGCAACCCCCAGAGCAGCCCCCTCCAGCTGCACATGGCTTTGTCCATTAACCTCAGTGTGCCACACAGATGCCACCACCTGCTGTGTGTGCCATTGCATGGGAAAGTAGCAATGTACCTGCCTTGGTGAATTCAATTTGTAAAATTATTTGAGAGGGAAACAGGACTCCCATCCACGGATTCATGGCATTGTGCTTTCATTATTTTTCAGTCAACAGTTGAACTCTCATTGATACTGTTCTGCCTTTCTTAACTAACATTTTTTTTTCCGAGAAAAGAAAATTAAAGAATCGCACAGTCTTAGCTTTTCGCTTGTAGTGTAGCAATGGCTTCAGATCGGTTCTCTTGCTACGGTGAGCCTCTTCCCAAGTCATCACCCACATAATTACTAGAGAGATCCTTTGAGAACACAAGTCCTTTTATGCCATTGTTCTGCTTACATTGTTCCAATGACATCTCCTGGCTCTTTGCATAGTTTCAGTTCCCTCATTTGGCATTTTCATCCCTGTAGGATTTCTGAAGTCCCAACTTCCTTCGCTGCTCTGCAGCCATCTGCTGTGCTTCCCCGAACATGCAGTGTTCTACAGTGCCTCTGTGCCTTTGCACCTGCTGTCACCTTTGGCAAATCTTCCCCACCCTTGAAGCTTCAGCTCCAGTGTCACCTCCTGGAGAGAGAACTGCCTCTTCTCCCTTCTGCTGCAGCGTTCTCGCGAGACCCTGAGCATGTCTTTATCATGGAATTTCTCCCAGGGCACCATCACCAGAACGAGCTGTCTGGGTGTCCAACCTGTGCAGGGGCAGTGAGCCCTTCACTCTTTAGGTAATGTTCTGCTGTCACCGTCTTCCAATTCTTAATAACGGTATCTTTGTAAATGAAGTATAAGGGACTATGGAATATGCCCATGAGTAGAGGGGGTGCATGCCATATGCATGCAATGGGCCGAATGAGCAGAGTGTACATGCAGCAAGCATATGATGAAATCCTAGTGCCCAATGTGATACTTTCAGGAGATGGGGCCCATGCGAGGAAATTAGGTCATGATGGTGTTGTTCTCTTGAATGACACTAATGCTCTTATAAAAGGGACTCCAGGGGCTGGCATTGTGGCACAGAAGGTTAAGCTGCCATCTGCAACAGCAGCATCCCATATGAATGCCGGTTTGAGTCCCAGCTGCTCCAATTCCCATCCGGCTCCTTGCTAATGGGTCTGGGAAAGCAGTGGAAGATGACCCAAATGTTTGGGCCCCTGCCACACACATGGAAAACCTGGATGGGGTTCCAGTTTCCTGGCTTCAGCCTGGCCCAGCCCTGGCCAATACAGCCATTTGGGGAGTGAACCAGTAAATAAATGGAAGATCTCTCTCTCTCTCTCTCTCTCTCTCTCTCTGTCTATCTCTCTCTCTCTTCCTCCCTCCCTCCCTCCTTCCCTTTTCTCTTCCCTCCCTCCCTCCCTCCCTCTCCCTGTATTTCTCTCTATATATGTAACTCTGCCTTGCAAATAAATAAATAAACCTTACAAAGAAAGAGGGACTCCAGGGAGCTCTCTCACCCTCTTTGAACCATGTGAGAATATGAGGACATGCCATCTCATCATAACCTGACTGTGCAGGCACCCTGATCTTAAACAGCCAAACTTCACAACTGTGAGGAGAGAATTTCTGTTGTTTATACGCCACCCTGTCTAGGGTTCTTAGTTATAGAAGCCCAAACTAAGACAATGTGTGTCAGCCATTTCTTACTATCTCATTTGCAATGACCAAGAGCGTGGCCTTTCGGCCAATGCAAGACTTGAAATGAGTATAAGATCAGCTGGTGACACTTGCTGCCGAGTAAGCCATGGCACTTACAGCCCTGCAGGACCACGCTTTACAGTCCAACCAGAACCTTTGTGTGAGCACAGGAGGAAGGCAATGATGTGGTAAGGATCACAGATGAGCAAGCACCCCCATCTTCCTTTCCCACTCTTACTGTTTCCCTGCACTGGTCAATGACTTGCTCTGAAAATCACACAGAAGAAAAGGAAGTCTAGGGCAACCCACAGTTCCTTTACTTTGAGTCCTTCACTGTTCGACTCTAAGCTAAGGTACAGAGTATTAGTAGAATGCATGCCTATCAAGAAGTAAAGTAGAAACAATCAAGTTAATTTTATGCAGCATTTCCAAAATTCCAGTGAAACATATTACTACAATTATGTCATTTTAGTGATTCCACATGAGTTGAATGCTGTCCTATTTAAATTTACCACTAATATAATACAAGATAAAGATGGATGACAAAAACCATGCCAATAGTTGAATATTTTTCATTTTCTTTAACTTAACATGATATTAAACATCACATTAAAATGCTATGCCAAGTCAGGAGAGACTGAAAAAGAAAGGAAAAAGTTTCAAATTTTAGTACAGTTAGCAGCACCTTTCTCCTGTTTTTTTTTCCACCAGAGGTTTCACACTTTCATTTTGCACTGAATGGCACACGTTGCATTGCTGTGTGTGATTGTAATTTCAGTTTTAGTTGTCAGCATTCCACAGGAGACATTTCTTAAAAGTTGGGTCTGTGTTTCTCATCTTCTCACTCCTAGTGCTCACAACCAATAAGCTCTCAAAAACTGAATTTCCAACAGCCATTGTAGGTAAAGTCTCTGGAAGGGAGCACCAAGAAAAATAAAAAACCTCCTTCCAAAATGTGTCTCCAACAAAAAATATTTTGTCCTGACTGTGCCTGCATGAAGCATGGAGAATAAAACCATTTTCCCAATCAGTTGGCACTACTTTTGAATCCCTGCTAGGTTTGTAGTAGGCATTGTGGGAGATTTGCTTTGTATTTTGTACTCACAGAAACATAGGACCAAAGATCTAGAGGGATAGGACCAGTAGTAGACATACACATGACGAACCCCAGTGAGCTACACAGAGGAGTAGTCTCCATAGTGTGCCTGGGAATGTGGGTATGGGGAAGAGCAGTGTGATAGGCTGAACAATGTCCAATCCACGTATATCCATTTCCTCATCTCCAGAACCTTAGGATATCACCATAAGTGGACAAAGAAACCAAGCAGATAGGACCAAGTGGTTGAGCTGGGTAGATGGTCCTGAGTTCCACAGGTGGATCTGCTGTGATCATGGTGCTCCTTAGAGGGAGTCAGGAGGAGTCAGAGTCAGGGGGAGATAGTGTGATGGTGGCAACAGGGAGGGAAGAGATGGGCATTGAGGGGGGAGGCAGCAACTATAAGCCAAGGAACACAGGTGGCCACAAAAGGCTGAAAACCGCAGGGACACAGGTGTCCCCTGAGAACCTCCAGGAGGGACCACCCTGCCATCAAGTTAGCCCTTTAGATTCATATCTTTACTTCCGACCTCCAAAACTGCAAGAGGAAAAAATTGCATTGCTTTGAGCCAGTGCATGGGTGGTAATTTGTCACAGCGGCCACAGGACCTTAATGCTGGAGGAACATGGACCAAGGGGCAGAGCTCTTTGTGACACTGTGGCTAGGCAGATGAAGACCTGAGGAAGCCAGCAGGGTTGACTTTGGGTAGGGCCTCCCTTCTTGGCTGTAGACAGCTGCCTTCTCAACCACGCCCTCATCTCTCCCTCCTCTGATATGGACACCAGTGCTTCAGATTAGAGCCCACCTGGAGGACCCCATTCAACCTTGGCCATCTCCTCAAAGACCCTAACTCCAAATACAAGGGTCCTTCATGAAAAAATGTAATGAAAAGCTAAGTTTATTTTGGGAAAAAAACATTTTGAGATCCTTGTGTAAGTTATTTCTTAGTACCTATTTTCCATGAATTTTCAGAAGGCCTCTTGCACAGTTATTTTGGGGGGCAGGCCCTTGACAAAGGGGGTGAGGACACAGTTGAGTCCACAATAGATGATGCTGGGCAGAATGGGACTGCCCTGTGTCCTCAGGATCCGTGACTTCATATATATCATTCTTACTAAGACCACACCGGGAAACATTCTGAAAAATGCTTCCGGAATATTCTTTAATTGTCATGTGTCCTCAAGACGTTCCATCTGCCACAATCTGCCCAGCAATTTGTCCATGTGTCCTACAAAAAAAAAAAGAGACCAGGTTGGATACTGAGGCCTTTTTCTCGTTCACCCATGCATAATACTAATTACAGGAGGTACAGTGGAAAAAAAAATATTGTTCTTTGTAAAAGACCCGTGCCACGGGGGCCTGCTGTTAAGATGTAGTTATATAAACTACAATTGGTCTCGGGCAGATAACAAAGGTTACCAACCTAGCTTCAGAAAGTGCCAGGGAGCTCCTCTAATTGCCACCTACTGGAGATTTGGTCTTCCATCTCTTTCCAATAAGAGCAGCAGGGACCGCTGCACCTTCCAACATCACACTCCTCACTAATCAGTTCTGACTCACCCTCCTCCCATCCTACGCCCAGATGAACTTTCCATCGAGTGATTTATCTTTCCATGTACCGAGTAGCACTTCAGCCCCTGCCTTGCTTCTTCCTTCTGTATTTCCTACTAAATAATGATCGAGCATCTCCGCGGGGCAATGCCATTCATACATGCTGCTTTATTCAGGCCCTGTTGTAATCCTGCTTAGAAGAAATCACCCCCCGCCAGATGGTAAAGTGAGATCCAAGTGGTTATGTGACTCGGCATCACATCACCCCCGTGGGCATCCGGAGTGGAGAAAGGGGACAAGAGAGGGGGTGTGGGCAAGGGCTGCAGCAGTGGGAGATGGCAGCAGAGAAGTTTGCCGAATCCCACCCCTGTCCTCTCTCCGGGTCCGTGTGATCCTTCTACGTTCTCCAGCAGCTCTAAGCCCAGAGATTGATCTCCAGGAGCTTGGACACCTGCTTGATGAGACTTGGTTGGACTTGCTGCCCAGACATAACTGAGGTGTTGTTCTAAAAATAAACTCTGGCTCCTGTGCCTAATGAGAGCTTACAGTCAGCCTAAAGGAAAATGAATTCCACCTTTGCATCAGTTGCTTTCCATCCCCAGTGCATGAAAGAACATTCTTTGTCTCTCTGCAGTAGAATTGTCCCCATCCAAGTGTGCACAGGGCTCCCAAATCTTCCTACAGCCAGCCAGGCCCCTGAGCCACACAGCCTCAGCCATGATCAGACCCAGGACGGGCTGTCGTGTCCACCTGTGCAAGCACTGTGGGAAACAGGCCCTCCCTCAGCTGCTCTGTCTCTAGACCTGCGATCGCCTTGATTTTCCTAAGGGTGAGGTGCAATGGCCTTGCTCTAGGTCCCTTCTTCTTCCCTGTGTCCTCCCTGCTGGGTCACAGGGACCACAGGACAATCCAATCAGCAGTGTGCTTCCTCTTGCCTGGGGTGCCCAGGTATTTGGTCAAACATTCTGGATGTGTCTGAGCAGGTGTTTCTGGGTGACGGTAACACGTGAATCAGTGGGCGGAGCAAAGCAGTTTGGCCTCCCTAGTGTGTGTGTCCCTCATCCAATCAGATGAAGGGCTGAATAGAACATAAAAGGCTGACCCTCACTCCAGGAAGAGGAGATTCCTCTTGATTGCCTTGAGTTGGACATTGGTGGATTTTTTCAAAGTGAAGCATTGGGTCTACTTGGGTACTGAGCCCACAAGCTGTCAAGCTGGACCCATGGACCCACACTAGGGGCCCTCCTGGCTCTTAGCTCATTGCACATGGGCTGGAACCACAGCACTGGCTGTTCTGGGAGCCCCGCATCTGACTGTAGATCTGTTACCCCCATAATCCTGTGAACTCGTTCCTTCTCACTAATTTGCTTATGTCATGTTCTGTGTCTCTGGAGAAACTTGACTAATACAATTACTAGTAACAACTTCTGTGACACTTTTAGAGCATGGCTATGTTTATGGAGAAGGTTCCAGTTGCCGGACAAACACACAATGTAAAAACCATGATTCGACCAAGACCCAGCTTCATTCAAGGGATGAAAGAGAAGGGGGTACAGTGATTAGCAATCCAATCTGCTCTCAGACTGATTTCATTCACTGTCAGCCCCTGGTGCTCAAATCGATGCACAAGGTATGATACATTTCTCTGGGAATGAAGACATATCCATTTCTTCATTTTCTCAAAATCAAAAAGAAGATGAATTCAAGCAGACATGTAAACAAAGAGAAATTGAAATTGACAACTCACCTCAGGTGACATTTGAGCTGGCAGCCTGTTGGGATCTGATGAGATTTGGAAGGCTCATGTGGTGATCAGGGACCACCTATACTCTCTCTCTCTCTCTCTCTCTCTCTCTCTCTCTCTCTCTCTCTTTTTTTATTTGATAAGTAGAGTTATAGACAGTGAGAGAGAGAGAGAGAAAGGTCTTCCTTCTGTTGGTTCACTCCTCAAATGGCCACTACAGCCGGTGCTGCGCTGATCTGAAGCTAGGAGTCAGGTGCTTCCTCCTGCTCTCCCATGTGGATGCAGGGGCCCAAGCACCTGGGCCATCCTCCACTGCCTCCCCAGGCCACAGCAGAGAGCTGGACTGGAAGAGGAGCAACTAGGACTAGAACCCAGCGCCCATATGGTTTGCAGGCGCCACAGGCAGAGGATTAACCAAGTGAGCCATGGCGCCAGCCCAAGGGACCACCTTTACTCTCCATCTGCCTTTCTGGGGGCCATCATGGAGGACACTGTGTCTGCACTGCCAAAGCCTCAGTCCCTCGAACTCTAATGTCTGGAAGTCCAGTCTCCATCTGGCAGGTACGGAAATGTTTGTAGAGGCTGGAATAACCCCCTCACCACCACCTCGGATATTTTTCTTTCCCTTGAGACATAGATCTGGGAACATCCAAAGCCTACAAACCTCTCTTTCTCGCTGAAGGAAAATCTTTCTCCCTTCCTTTTTCTTTCCCTTCTTTCCTCAAAGAATTTATACAATTCCCACCTTTCCCCTTCTCTATCTTCAATATCCCACATTATTGCTTCATTAGGCTTGAGCTTTTACTGAAAAAAAGAAAAAACTCAAGGGCTATTGACTTCAGCCTGTAAACTTGACACGTTCTATATCATTGCTTCTGAATGCAGTAGCTAGACTTGACGTTCGGTTTAATTAGCTTGCATGGGTATTATTGAAGCTGTATGTCCAAGAAGAAAAGTAGGACGTGCTTGGTGGACAAAGGATGGAATGTATTGGTCTCACCAACCAAGGCTGGTTGAAGGCCTCCCTTTGTAGATACGTGGCAAACACACATCTAATACAGAAAGATGTCACGTGTGTCTGGTACCACATGGTCCTTTCACCTCAGTCAGAGGTGTCGGAGCCATGATGGCACCTGACCCACAGCCAGACAATCATAGAGGTAGCCTCAAGCAAGAGCTCTTCCCTGTACGGTCACACTTTATGGATGACAACTGACAAAACATAGACTCTACACATAGGAAGTTTGAATTTGGAGACAGAGAGATAATCACCAATAACAGTAAGAGCAGCAAAGGCAGAGGTGAAAAGCAAAGTGATAGCGATGGAGCAAAACCAAAGAGCAGTTGTCTGATCCTGACCTGGTGACAAGGCACCTAGAGGCTGGAACTGTGATCTCACCCATGAGACCTGCCAACTCCCATTTTTCTGAATGCTCTGGCTACACATGGCTCCTATTTGCTTCCTTCTCCACATACTCTTTCTATGCAGCTGACCCTCTGAGTAACCCTGAGCCTCTGTTCTTGTAGCCTGCAGAGCGCATTCACATTCACTTAAAGGAAAGCTTGCAAGGCTTAAGGATTGGGACAGTTACAAGCAGTAAAGAACGATGTATGGATTAACTTTCATGCAACGGGTGATGGTTTCTCCTGACGTTTGAAGATCAAACAATCCTAGAGAAACAACCACTAATGAAGACGTCTCACAACCCACTCACCCCACCCCCGCTCCCTGCTCCTCCTGCTCTGGGCTTGGTCTCCCTTGGTGTTCTTCCTGGTTTTCTTCTATTTTTTGATCCACTTCCCAGCTCCTCCTCCCCCCTCTGACTTTCTCTGCCATGACCACCCTTGCTTCTCACTGCCTCCTCCCTTCGACTTCCTCTCTCTGGTCTCCATCCTGTGTGAACGTCTCCCTCCCATTCCCCTTCAACATCTCTCTCTTTCTTCCCTGGTGCCTCCCACCACTACCATCCACCTCTCATTACTTTCTTTATGACCACGCTTTAAAGACCACAAAATGGAAAGGAGATATATTTATTAGAATCTATTGTGATGAGATGCAGTCTTTGTCCAATTTTTCTTGTGGCCAGGGCAGAAAATAAATGCCCTCTACCCCCAGGGCTCTGCATTCAAGGTGTCCCTGGAAGTAATCCATTCTCTGATCTGTTTAAATATGAGAGGAATTTTTAATTTCCTCGGTATTCTTTAAGCTGAAAAGAGAAAGATGCAATCAATTATTTATTAAATTCAATTATTAATCCAAAAGGTACAGAGCTGTTATTACAGTGAAAGTAGTGACTTCAGCTTTGAGACCTAAAGATACAGCTCCTGGGGGCGCCCTGGCCCTGACAAGAGTCTTTCTACCTCTGTGTTTTAATATTCCCATGTTGCACATTTCCTTTGTGAATCTGGAAGAGCAGTTTTTCAGAATCTATCTCACTCTTCACAGACCAAGGCCAAAGCCCTTATTGTAATTCTTATCATCCTATCGCGTGATCAACATTCCCGTACATGTAATATCGACAGAGGAAGCTATCCGATATCTAATTACGGCTGCAATGCCAATCAATGCCTGTTTGGATCCAAGAACTTAGTCATCCGCCACCTAGTGTCTTAACAAAAACACTGCAGTAAATGATCCATTCTGCAAGGTCTCCCAGGCTCCCGCACCACTCCAGAGGTTTAGCTTCAGACTCTTTGGGATAGCAGGCAACTGTCTCTGTGGGAGGCCCTCTGAACAGCAGAATCCCTTTCTGACAGCCGGCCAGGGTCCCTCTGGTCTGTGTCCGAGAGACTTTTTGAAAAAGCAAAGGGTGGTTGAGGATAAAACAGACTGTGACATGAAAAGCGTACCCAGGTCATCGTCATCGCGGTAATAGCTCAGCAGCGATTGCGCTATGTCCATTTTGCATTTTGCAAATGTTGTGTGCCAGGGAGAGTCGGAAGAGGGCGCTGCGCCTGTGGAGCTGATGTTCTAGAGGGAGCATTTAGCCTCGCAGTTAAAACACCGCATCCCACACTCGAGTGCCTGGCTTGGATTCGACCCGCCCGTCCTGCTTCCACTTCCTGCCGTTAGGGGCCTGGGAAGCAGAGATGATGGCTCAGATAACTGGGTTCTTAGCACCCACGTGGGAGACCTGGATGGAGTTCCCAGATCTCAGGTTCAGCCTGGCCCAGTCCTAGCCAATGCAGCCATTTGGAGAATAAACCAGCAGATAGAAATGTGTTCTCTCTCTCTCTCTCTCTATCTCTTGAATAAATTTTAAAAAATAATAATAATAACTGGGGTGCTGACTGACACCGTGGCTCACTTGGTTAATCTTCTTCTGCCTGCGGCGCCGGCATCCCATATGGGTGCCGGGTTCTAGTCCCGGCTGCTCCTCTTCCAGTCCAGCTCTCTGCTGTGGCCCGAGAAGGCAGTGGAGGATGGCCCAAACACGTAGGCCCTGAACCCACATGGAAGACCAGGAAGAAGCACCTGGCTCCTGGCTTCGGATCGGCACAGCGCCGGCCGTGGCAGCCATTTGGGGTGTGAACCGATGGAGGGAAGACCTTTCTCTCTGTCTCTCTCTCTCTCACTGTCTATAACTCTACCTGTCAAATAAATTTTTAAAATTAAAAAAAAAAAACTGGGACAAGTTATTCCAAGGGGCAGATGGGAGTGTGTTTTTTTCTCCATATCTCTCTCTCTCTCTCTACCTCTTGAATAAGTTTTAAAAAAAAAAAAATAGCTGGGACAAGTTATTCCAAGGAGCAGGATCAGAAAAGACTTGAAAGATGAGGGGCTTCTGTGCCCAAGGACAAGAAAGAAGGAAAATGGTGTGTTGAGTGACAGAATGATGTTTGTTCTCCAAACTTCATGATACAATAAGAAATGAAATTGCTTGCCAAGATTTACATTTTGGAATCAGTCCATAGTAGTGCATATATTTTTTGGTTGCAAGTGTCAAAAATCCAAATTAAACAAAAATAAAAAGAAACAAGGTTATTGGGGGAATTTTTTTTTTTTTTTAGCTCTTATAACCATAAAGGACATGAGTATATCTGGGGATGCTAGAAGCAGCGATTTTTTGTCACTGGCTTCTCTCTCTCTTTCTCTCTTTGCTTCTCTGGATGTTGGATTTGGTCTCCTTGTGTGGCTAGAAAGATAGCTCCTGGCAGCCTTGCCCATACACACTGCATTCTAATTGCGAAAGAAAGCAAGCTTCTCTGAGTGGGGACTTGCCCTGATGGTTAAGCTGCTCACACCCCACATCAGAGTGCCTGGGCTCAACTTCCGACTCTGGCACCTGACTCCAGCTTCCTGCTAGTGCAGACCCTGGGAGGCAGCAGTGCTGGCTCAGATACCTGGGTTCCTGCCACCCACATGGGAGATCTGCATTGATTTCCTGGGTACCTGGCTTCTACCTCAGGCTAGCCCCAGCCATTGCAGGTATTAGAGAAGTCAAAGAGCAGAAGGCGACATTTCTCTCTCTCTCTCTCTCTGTCTCTGTCTCTCTCTCTGTGTCTCTTATCTCTGCCTCTCAAATTAATTACTTTAAAAAAAATAAAGTTTATCTCTTGCACACTCAGTTTGAAAACGCTGGGGAAGGACTGTAGTTACACTGACTTTTGTTCCCTCCTTGTGTCAACCGCCGTGGACAGGAAGTGAGGGCCTCTGACTCACCTCCCTTGCATCACTGCCCCTCCCGAGGGTGAGGACAGCTACTGCGAATGCAGGGGAATTCTGCTAACACAAGTCTGGCCCCTGCAATTGCAGTGCTACCCTGATTTGTCTATTACAGTTGAAAAAAGATGTGCTAAATCATATGAAGGCTGGCATGCCAATAAGATATTTCTTTAGGTTAAAAAGCAAAAGGGAAGACAAGGGGTTTAGTGACATTATCCAACAAAGACTATGTATTTCTGGAGGAATCCTAGTCAGCCAATAAACACAGACAGGTGGCGGGCATTCGTGCATTGGTGGAGGTACCAGTTACAACACCCTTGCCCTACACTGGAGTAGCTGAGTTTGAGCCCATCTCTGCTCCTGATTCCAGCTTCCTGCCGCAGTGCACCCTGGGAGGCAGCAGATGATGGCTCAAATCACTGCATCTCTGCCACCCATGGGACTACGCTCCTGGCCCCTGGTTCTGGCTGACCTCACACCAGCTGTTGAGTACACCTGGGCAGTGAACTAGCAGACCAGAATTTGTTCTCTTTCTCTCTCTTCTCTCTTTCTCTCTAATAAATCGATAAAATCTAAAAATCAAATAAAACACAGCAAATTGAAGTCACTGATTTGAAGCTTAGATTCTCATCAAATGCTACCTGCAATAGAAGACCATCCTGGCTGGCAGCCCTATGGTAAAACTCCTGGGCCAGTCTTTCCAAGTGAGACCTACAGTGGCGCATTCGATCTTAATTCACCAGGATCAGTAAAGTTCTGATGTTAAGGTGCATCCATCCTCATGGAGGAACTGAAGGACTTTGAGTCTATAGCCAGCAATTTCTTTAGTTTTTCTCGACCAGGTTTTTTATTTCATGATCCTTGTTCTGTTGATGTGCTTCTTTGCCTTATACCCCTTCCACCAGGGTCTTGATTTCTTGCAATATTGTCAACAGGAAAATCCAAGTCTCTGCATCAAGTATTGCTGTTAGCTCACATTGAAGGCAACATCTTCACCCATTGTATTAAAGAGATACTACTTCTTCCTAAAGGGTTCTACCAAATGCCTCCTGCTGGTTACTTGCTCTAGGAAAATAGCTTCTGTTTCATTTTGCTACAGCCCAGTTCTGTGTGTGTCGGTCCCACTGCTTCTTAGCTGTCTGATACTCAGCATGACCACCATTAGCTTCTGAAGAGAGGTCGTTATTCCATTGCTTTTAACATAAAAAGGAACAACTTCTTAAAAAAAGGAACAACTTCTTAAAAAAAGGATTTACTTATTTGAAAATCAGAGTTTTTACGAGAGAAGGGGAGACAGAGAGAACTGTTTTATCCACTGGTTTACTCCCCAAATGGCTGCAAAGGCCAGAGCTGGGCTAGGCCAAAGTCCCATATCAGTAGCAGGGGCCAAGCACTTGGACCATATTCCACTGCTTTTCCCAAGCCATTAGCCAGGAGTTGGATCAGAAGTGGAGCAGCCAGGACACAAACCAACACCCATATGGGACGCATGTGTCACAGGCAGCTGCTTTACCCGCTACACTACAACGCTGGTCCCAAAATGTAACATTTGACCCTGCTAAAAATGCATTTAACATTGGGAAAAATTAGGAATGACAATGAAGTTCTAATGCAAAATATGAAACACCACTCTAGATGGCAAAAACTTTCTTTTTAATGCTTTTTTTTTTTTTGACAGGCAGAGTGGACAGTGAGAGAGAGAGACAGAGAGAAAGGTCTTCCTTTTCCATTGGTTCACCCAACAATGGCCACTGCAGCCGGCGCACTGTGGCTGGTGCACCACGCTGATCTGAAGCCAGGAGCCAGGTGCTTCTCCTGGTCTCCCATGCGGGTGCAGGGCCCAAGGACCTGGGCCATCCTCCACTGCCCTCCCAGGCTACAGCAGAGAGCTGGACTGGAAGAGGAGCAACTGGGACAGAATCCTGTGCCCCAACTGGGACTAGAACCCAGTGTGCTGGCGCTGCAGGCAGAGGATTAGCCTATTGAGCTGCGGCACCAGCCAATGATTCCTTAAATAGCGTTTATTGAACACCACCATATGCTAACACACTGGGAACCCAAGAGCGAATGAAATAGGATCCAGAACCTCATGATGGTCACTCATTCACTTGATTCCCAATAATATGGGGTTCCTCAGCACCTAGAGTGAGAAGATACATAAGAGTTAGGCCCCTTCTTCAAGACCTTGGGAATTTGGGACTGGAACAGATAGTCACGGTCAGCACTGCATGGCCATTTTAAAGCAATGTGGCAGGAGTAGTTGATGAGAAAGTAACTCATCCTGGTTGGGAATATTTATTGGGGTGGTGGTAGGACAGGAAGTGTGGAATCGGTATAAAATTAGGCTAGAAGTCCTAGAAGGCAGGAAGGAAACTGCCTCATTCCTGTGCGTGGGACTGAGATGTTGTTTTGTGCAATGGCAGCCCATTACAGGGTGTGTGGTGCTTTGTCGGCAGCTCAGAGGGTAGGCTCAATAGGCTGGGGGCAGAGAAGGCCAGAAGGGACATTGTCCCTTAGGCCTTACCCTGTCACTTGTGCAGGCAGACAGAGGTGAAAACCTGATTTATGGTGATGCCTGTGGAAGTGGAGAAGAGCCAGGCCCACAACTCTGTGATAGACAAAGAAAGGAAGAAGGAAGGGGACACTGAGGGTGACCCCAAGGACTCTCACTGTCCAGGGGCTCCAGCGATGGTGACATCACACACCGACTTAGAAAACAGAGAAGGATGCACTACAGCTTCCCACCCCGTGAGTATGAAATCCCAGCGACACCCAGGTGGAGCTACTCCAGCCTGTGTCAGTGTACTGCTCACACTAATAGCTGCCCCTCGGAGCCTGCTGTGTGCTGTGGGCAAAGCCCCTGATAGCTACTGTGGGCGGACGCCGACGTCGACAGCTACGCTTTGCAGATAAGAAAAATCACCACTCAGAGACATTGAACTTGTCCAAGTTCACGCAGTCAGCTGGTAATAGGCAAAGCAGAATTGGGGTCCAGCTTTGCTTGATTCTAAAGCCCTCCTAGGAAACTGGGCATTAGCCTGGTGGTTAAGACACCCACAATTCATACCAGAGCACGTGGGTTCAATTCCTGGCTCTGGCCCCTGACTCTAGCTCACTGCTATTGTGGACCTTGGGATACTTCAAGTAATTGGGCCCCCACCTGCAACGAGTTCCCAGATCCCAACTTTGGTCTGGCTCAGCCTGGCCATTACAAACATTTTGGGAGTGACCCAGTGAATGGGAGTGCTTTCTCTCCCTCTCTTAGCCTCTCAAATAAATATAGAACTTTTTTTAAAAAAATAAAAATATAAGGCCCTCGTATTTTCCAATGCATTTTGCTTTCTCCTGCTCCTACAGCATTTTTCCCTTCCTCAATTTGTTTTAATTCAATATATAAAAATCAGTCTCAGCCTGAAAAGGAAACTTTAGGCTACTCATTTATTCTTAACCAGGGTAGAGGGCAAAATGAGAACACTTGGCAACAGCTCGTACTAATAGGACACACAGTTGAATTCTCCTGCAGGGTGGTGAGTCCCAGTGCACAGAACCCAGCTATGGGAGCTGGACACTAGAAACAGCCATCGCATTCCATGGGACACATCTCATTTCATTTGCTGTTGCATCTCGTTCAATAAATTACTTCTTTTCTTCTTGGCTCAATAAATTTCATAAATGAGGAAATAGCTAAATAATTGCATTCTTCTCCAGAAAGAAATAGAATATCATCCTTTAGACTTCACCTCTAAAGATTACCAGGCAATACTTAAAAATTACATGTTTACAGGGTGGGATCTGGCACAGGGGTTAAGCTGTGGGCACCTGCAACCCACATTGGAGTGCTGGGTTCAAGTTCCAGCTCCACTTCCTATTCTGGTTTCCTGAAAACGTGAACCCTGGAGTGGGTGATGACTCAAGTATTTGGGTTCCTGCCACCTACATGGGAGACCTGGATGGAATTCTGGGCTCCTGGCTTCAGCCTGGCCCAGTCCTGACTGGTACAGCTACTTGGGGAGTGAACCAGCAGATGGGAGTTGGAAGTTCTCTCTGTCTGTTCCTGTGTGTGTGTGTGTGTCTGTGTCTGTGTCTGTCTGTCTGCCTGTTTTCTCTGTGTCTTTCAAATCAACAGAATACATTTTAAAAAATTACATCTTTCATATGATTATGGCTTACCACTTACCAACACATGAGGGTACGTGCCCTTCCATGTGTGTAACAAGATATTTGCTCTCCGTTGCAAGGATTTCCTTTCACACTCACATTTCCAGTTGCCTCCGCTTACTCTGCCGCTCTCCCCCACTAATTTTGCTGCTCTGGGCGGTGGGGCGGACACTGATGCTCCGCACAGCTCAGGTTGGTGCTGCTGATGCAGGAGGCCAGCGCCCCAACTGCAGAGCCCACCAGCATCTGTGAATTCCCATCCTGCTTCTGCCTCCCTGGGTGGGGAGGCGAATCCATCTCAGAAAGCCATATTCCTTATCTACGGAAATGAGGTTGATAATAATACCCAATACTCATGGCTGCTCCCAGAAGGCTTTGTGGTGCATATTAAATATGCAATAAATACCGCTTATCAATAGTACGACTTCCAGAATCTCTCTGCTTCTAATGAGCAGAGGAAATGCTGGCAGATTTTTGCATTCAGAAGCTATGAGGTACAAGCCCAGGATTTACATGGGCTTTCACATAAAGCGTTTGGATGTGCAGAAACCTCTGTGTGGTCTACTTGTTAATGAGCAAAAGCCGTATCATCTGACCTGGGTACTGTTCTTGGCACTTCTCCAGAATCAGATCCCTCTCCTGGGACTTGGACCAGTGCTCCAGTATGGGATGCAGGTATCCCAAGCAACAGATTAACGCAGAGGGCACAAGGCCCACCCATTATCTCATATTGTTTTAGTATAAATACATCCACCATGAACCTTAAGTCACTGAACCTTGCACACTTTACGGCATCGCTCTGTGAATGCCTACAGGAATCATCGGTTCTGCCTTTCTCCAAGTAGCTACTCTCCTAAACTGCTGTTTATTGTTTATATGACTGTCTAATTTTTTAGCTGATATCTTGTGTGTGTATATCTACATACACGTGTATATATACAGAAACACCTGTCATATTTTGTAGGTTAAGAAATTGTGTAAGTGGCACTCTATTTTTCACGTTTTACAATCGCCTTTTTATCACTAACGATATGCTCCCAAGGGATACATTGCACTGAGGCTCTAATCCTTTTGTTTTAACTGCTGTATGGTATTCAGTACCACAAGGAAATGTGTCTACCCATTCCGCTATATTTAGGTTCCATGGTTTCCAGTACCCTGCTTTTACAAGAGCACATCAATGAATTTCTTGTAAAGACCTCTTGGGCGCATGGGCTAAAGCGTTTCCAGCACGCACGCGCAGAAGCGGGATGGATAGCTGTGCGGGTTGTCGGGTGAGCTCTGCAAGGTCTTGCCAAATTGTCCTCCAGGGCCGCTGGGCTGGTTTTCCAGGGCTAGCAACAGTCAGCAAGGGATCCCACTGCTGCTTCTCTCTGTCTGGAGCTGGTGGCCTCCTAACATCTCACTTTAGACCTTTGTTCTTAAATTTGCATTGCGTTGATAAGTACTGAAACCCAGTGTCGATGGACCATTGTGTTTCAACTTTTGTGAAGAGCACGTTTCAGTCTTTTGTTCATCTTCTACTGGTTTATTTGCCTTTTTCTTCTTCATTTATTGGAATACTTGACACATTATTCTGCCGCGAATCTCTTGTCAATTATGTACCAAATTGTCTTTCCCCAATCTGCATCTGGTCTTTCCATTTTGTTTATGGTGTCTTGTCATGTGTGAAAGTTCTACATTTTAACCTAATCAAAAGTATCAAAATCTTTTGATTTATAACTTTTGCTTGCTGTATTTTTTTTAATATCGTCTTCCTCACACTGAGATCATGAAGAAGTTCCTCTGTATTTTCTCAAAATTTAATTTTGCTTTACACATTTAGATCTTTAATCAACTGGACATAATTTATCTTTATATATGATATGAAGAAGAGATAAATAGATATTCACACACACACACACACACACACATATATATATATATACATCCAAACATAAATCAATTTTTGCACCATAGATAACCGAATGTTGTAGCATCATTTACCAATTAGCCTATGCTTTTCCCCTTGATTAGTAAGGCCACTGCTGTCATAAGTCAAATTCCCAACTATGTCTGAATCTCTTTTGTTCCCCTGGCCAACACTGCACAACCTTAAAGACTATGATTTTACAGTAGGTCTTAACAGCTGGTGGTGACCCTCCCCAACTTGTTCCCTTTTACAACTGTCTAAGCTATTCTTAGCTCTTTTCTTCCATTCAAATTTCAGAATCAGCTTGTCAAGTTCAACAAAACCCGACTGAGGTTGTAATTTGAATTGCATTAGAATAGCTTAATTTGAAGATGACTGACAGCTTTACAATATTAAGGCTTCTTATCTTCGAAGATAGCTTAATCTCTCCCTTCATTAGGTACTCGCAAATGCTTTCAATGAAATTGCATACGTTTTTCATACTTGCACATCTTTTGTTAATGCTTTTGATTACTCTGCTTTCTGCTATCTTCAGTTTCTGATGAAATCCTCAAGACTCTATGCATTAGCTAATTCCATGTCCATTTCGTAAATCAGAATCCAAGGTTCAGAGGGGTTGTCTAAGTCATCACCCATCATCAGTAGTCAGTGACGGGATGAGGGTACAATTCTGACCCCAAATCTAGAGTTCTCAACCCCCAGACCATACTCTGTCTTGTGAGTGATTGTCTTCAACGAGAGCAGTTTTTTAATGATCAACTTAATGGTTTCAAGGCACAAGACAACAGCAGTATTAATAAGCATTTATTCCCCTGGGACAATAGGAAGAACATTGAGTGCCTCTCAAACTTTATACCCTATGCGAATAACCTGAGACTCCCATAGGTCTGGGGTGAAGCCAGAAAACACGTAGGTACTCTCAGATCTCCATCAGTGACATTCTAAACCCTTTTCATGATTGCACATCTTTCTTTGGATGCAATACTCAGCAACATATTGGTTATTATTATTGTTCGCATTACCTGTGTTTTCTCTTTAAATCCTCATGACTTTATCAGTTAGATATCGCGTGTGTGTTTTGTAACTAGCAAGTCATCAGCAGCAAGGGACCTGGCATTACCAATGTGGCTCTTCCCAGAACCTCTGCTGTTTTTCCGCAAGTGCCCCCCTAATTAATTAGCAATAGTTCAAGTCAGCGTTCCACCAGATGGCAGCAGAAACTCATTGTTTCTCTTGAATGAATTTCCTCTGGAGGATCTTGGCCCCTGGTGCCGCCTGAGATTGCTGTGGGGAAGTGGATGCATGCCCTGTGCTCCTGCTACCGCGCAAGGCTGGGCAATGCTCGCTACTGCGGCCCCAGCAGTGACAATGGTTTTCATCAAAGGCATTCAGCTAGGGCAGGGTCAGCAGACCCACAAAATCTATGACCAGAGGCTTCTAAAAGAGAAATAAAGCTGTATCTCATGGGTTGCTTTTTCATCCTAGTGAGTTCAATTTAGGCCAAACGCTGGGCAGAGATGAGAGGCAGAAATGATTCATTGGCTGTGGGGGAGGGGAAAGCTGCACAGGCGATGAACCTAACATGGGGAGACCAAAGGTCAGGGGAAATCTCAGCAGAGGGCCAGTCACCCACCCCACCCCACCCCACCCCCGCTCATCCCCAGGGGAGCCAGATTATCCTTCTTTATCTGTTTCTTCTCTTTTGAAACTAAAAAAAAAATAATTTTGACAGGAAGAGTTAGACAGTGAGAGAGAGAGACAGAGACAGAGAGAAACGTCTTCATTTTTCCGTTGGTTCACCCTCCAGTGGCCGCTGCGGCCAGCACGCTGCAGCCAGCGCACCACGCTGATCCGAAGCCAGGAGCTAGGTGCTTATCCTGGTCTCCCATGTGGGTGCAGGGCCCAAGCACTTGGGCCATCCTCCACTGCACTCCCGGGCCACAGCAGAGATTGGACTGGAAGAGGAGCAACCAGGACAGAATCCAGCTCCCTGACCGGGACTAGAACCGTGTGTGCCAGTGCCACAGGCAGAGGATTAGCCTAGTTAGCCATGGCGCTGGCCAAAAAAATTATTTTTAATGACAAAAAGGTATCCATGGTCTCTAAGGTTCCCATCTTGAGCTGGGTGAGGTGAAAACACTGCTCCATCAACTGAGAGGGAGAATGGCTTCCTTATACCCCGTTGCTTTCTGGTCACTGGTCACTCACTAGAGTAAGCCTGTGTGTGCTGGAAGCAAGGCCAAGGTGTTGCTCGCTGTCCTGGGGAAGTCCCGCCTCCTCCTCTGCCCGTACCCCATGATAACAGTCTGTCTGCTCAATGTGGTCAGCGCTGGCTGCCACACTGCTTCAGCCAGGATGGCGATGCCATCATGGAGAGTGAAACAGAAAGGAGCAGTGTGGGCTGCCCATGACAGAGACTGGCAGCAAGAGAGAGCTGGCACTGCTGTGCCCCCTGGGCCTCAGGGTCCAGGCCAAGGAGCCTCGGAGGGGCCGGCTGGAGGAACGCCATCAGGAGCAAAGACTCAGGAGAGATCACCAGCGCACCTGTTACTAAGCAGCTCCTGACTCAAGCATTTTCTGACAAAGAGGGGGTTCAGATAACAGGGGCCACAGTACTGGGACTCAAAGCCATGTGCCTGGCCCGCTGTCAGAGTTCACAGGCCAGCCTCAAGGTGTTAGATGATCTGTGGCTCTAGAAAGCGTCCACTATAGCATGGAAGGGACATGCGGGGGACAGTGTCCTAGGCAGGTGCCTCTGATAACTCTGGCCCTGTCTGTGAGTCCTGCACAAGGGTCAGGGCTGGCAAGGAGCTGGGCAGGTGCTTCGCTGGCCTCTTTCATGGCCACCATCCTCCTCTGGGCCTGCCACATTGATGCCCGAAGGGATTGTTTTGTGTTTCTCATCACTTTCGATTCTCAGGTCAATTCCGTGGGGCAGGCAGGAACATCCCCTTCAACCTGCAGAAGAGCGAACAGCAGGGTAAGGAGGTCAGACCACTCCTCCCAAGTCACGTGGCTGCCAAATGTGCTTTTGGGGTAGGAACCCACCCCCGAGGTCTTAGACCTTCAGCTGCAAGATGAAGACGCTTCAAAAAGTCCGTGGGAAATGGAGTTAAAATATATGCTTCTTTAGGGGTGGTGTTTAGCCTCGTTTGAAGACACCACCCTTCGCCCCAGAGTTCCCGGGTTCGACTCCTGTGTCTGGCACCCGACTCCAGCATCCTGCTGATGCAGACCCTAGGGGGCAGCTGTCACCCACATTTGAGACCTGGATTCAGTTCTCTGCTCCCAGCTTTGGCCTGACAGAGGGGGTCATTTGCCAGCATGGGGGGGGGGGGGGTAAATCAGCAGATGGGAACTCTCTCTCTCCCTGCAGATAAATAATTGAAGAAAAAAAAAAGAAAAGAAAGAAATGAGAAACCAGTCATAAGTGAGATAGACTGCTGGCCAAGAGAATGAGAACGCCTTTGGCAATGGGCTCCTCTCTCTGGATCTGGCGACGCCAGGCTTCTCAGAACAGGGCGTGGCGCCCCAGGACTGGAACTAAGGGCTGCGCTTCCCGGGAGCTGCCCTGACTGACCACACCTTCCTCATGGCTCTTTACCTGCTCCTTTGGGCCACCAAGGCCAAGGCCACAGCTTGAATCACAGGCTAATGCCCTGGCACAGGTGGCTACTGTGAATCACCTTATAAAACAAAGACACCTTTCATTAACTATATATATATGTATGTATATGTGTGTGTATATATATATATATATATATATATATATATATATATATATTCCCAGTTAGATCCTGTTCACTCTACCCAGTAGTTCTTGAATGTCTTTAGTCACAGGCTCTCCTAAGAATGTAGTAAAAGCTGAAGACCTTCTCCCTAGAAAAGTCCACACCCACGTGCACAGCAGGTGCACAGTTCGGGGGAGGTCTGCACATCCCTTAAGTCTCATGGAGAAAGCCCCGACTGGGCACTCTCACACGTTAGCCATCGTGAGGTGCCTTACATTGGGAAGCACCGCAGACAGCGTTCAGTACAGGAAAGCTAAGATAGGAAGAGACAGTGCAGCCACTCTACCCCTTCAGTATGTATGTTTTGTGTCTTTAAGCAGGCATCAGTATCAGCACATTTAGAACACTGTGGGGAAGCAGAGCGAGCTAGTGCCTGCAACTCTGGCATCCTACATGAGTCCTGGATGCACCCCTTCTGACCCAGCTCCCTGCTAATGCACTGGGAAAGTGGCAGAAAATGGTCCAAGTGCCTGGGTCCTTGCCACCCATGAGGGAGATAAAGATGGAGTTCCAGGCTCCTGGCTTCAGCCTGACCCAACCTGACCATTGCAGCCATCTGGGGGAGTAAACAAGTGAGTGGAAGGTCTCTCTCTCTCTCTCTCTCTCTCTCTCTCTCTTTCTTTCTCCTCTCTCTCTCTCTCTCTCTCCTTCTCCATGTCTCTCCCTCTGTCTCTGTAATTACGCCTTTCAGACAAATAAGTCTCTTAAAAATATGAAGTGTTGTACTAGGGAGATGTAAAGGCTGTTTGAGTGGTTTAAGCAGTTGTGTGTGGTGTGTGGCAAGGGAGGAGAATGTGGAAAGTGATTCAGCTGAAGGGCTCGCATTTCCATAGCTGGACGACAACCAGGTCCAGCCACCAGGTCAGCCCCACGGAGGGCAGAGCTCCTATGGGCGGGGGAGTAGGGGCATCTGCAAGGGGACCGTAGCAAGGCCCACCTCTGTGTAGGGGAGCAGATTTCCAGGTGAGGGCTCATGCCCAGCCCCTATCCCTCCTCTCTCCTCCCCTCCACCCTCTAGGGCAGCAAATGTGAGGACTCTAATCCAAAATTAGTCTGCAGGAGTCAGGAGGACAACTCCAAGATTAAAATGTGATTTAGAACTTCTTGAGTAGGAATCTTTTGTCTTATTCTTTTTTAAAGATTTTATTTAATTATTTGAGAGATAGAGTTACAGACAGAGAAAGGGAGAGACAGAGAGAGAGAGATCTTCCATCCGCTGGTTCACTCCCGAAAAAGCTGCAATGGCGGGAGCTGGGCTGATCTGGAGCCAGGAGCCTGGAGCTTCTTACAGGTCTCCCATGCAGGTGCAGGGGCCGAAGGACTTAGGCCATCTTCCACTGCTTTCCCAGGCCATTACCTGGGAGCTGGATTGGGAGAGGAGAAGCCAGGACTTGAACAGGCACACATATGGGATGCCAACACTGCAGGTGGAGGCTTAGCCTACTGTGCCACAGCACTGGCCCCAGAGTCTTTTTGTCTTCTTCCCACCCTCCTTCAGACTCCCCACAAGCACCTGGAGTTCTCAGTCCCCCACCTGTGGAACTGCCCTCAGTTGGGAGGTAGCCAACTGTCCTATGTCCCCGGAGGGACTCAAAAGAGACTCCTGAAAGTGTTTGCAACTTGAGTCTCCTGTCCTGTAGAACTGACAGTTTTGTCTCCCATTAAAGCAAAGTCTCACACCAGGGAGTTTGACACTTTGATGTCTAGATCAGTATAGCAAGGTTCAGCTGCCCACATGGGGAAATGTAAAATTATAGCCAAGAGACAGTCATGGTGGCATAGTGGTTAGGCTACCACTTGGGATGCCCACATGCCATCCTGGAGTGCCTGGGATAAAGTCCCACCTCTACTTCCAATCCAGCTTCCTGCAGTTGGACCTGGAGGCAGCAGAAGATGGCCCAAGTACTTGGGTCCCTGCCCACGCATGTGGGAGACCAAATGGACTTCCTGGCTTCAGCCTGGCCCAACCCTGACTGTTTGGGGAGTGAACCAATGAGTGGTAGATCTCTCACTCCCTTTCTTTCTCTGCCTTTCAAATAAAATTAACAAATAGACCTTTGAGAATATTATAGAAGATGATAAAATATAGCAAGATCAAAGTGTACTTTTCTGTCACACAAGGGCAGGTGCAGCACTTCTGCAGCTGTCATGGGCCTCTTCAGTCCTCTCTCTCCTTCTTAGTGCCTGTGTTCTCCCTGAACACAGAGGCTGCTGGAGCTCCAATCATGATGCGTCATTTAAGTCCATAAGAAAGAGAAAAGTGAATGGGCAGAGGAGATACCTGCTGACATAGCCCCTTCCAAAGTCCGATGCAGTACATAGGTTCATGTCTCATTGGGCAGAGCATAATCACCACTCATTGCAAAGAATATTGGGAAATACGCTCTCCTCTGAGCAGATTGGAGCCCTACATAAAAACCTGTGTTCTGACACTGAGAGAGAAGGGGAGATCACATCTGGACAAAGCACCAAATGGGAAGCCTGCACTGATGAACCCTTCTGTTGCTGTCCTTGGTGGCTGATTGATGAGTGACCTGTGGTCAGGATCTCTGCAGCTGCAGGTGGCCCTGTCCCCCAGTTTTTTGACCATCCCCAAAGCTAGGCACTCTGGAGTAACTCAAAAAAGGATGAAGAGAAGTGTGCTAATATTGAAGGGGTCTGAGTTCAATTGTTTATCACCGGGTCAGATTTCCAAGAGACTTTTCACATCTTTGGTGGTTTAAGGATTTTTATGTTCTCTTGAAATTCCATGTATCACTCCTTCATTGTTCCTCATCTGAGTAATGGCGTTAACTTCTGAGAGCAGCCCAGGAATCGTAAGAACAAGGCTATGTCTCTGCCAATATTTACTGTTGTGACTCATAGGAAATATGGAATGACCAGTGGACTTGCAGCTCCTGGCTTACAATGGGCCGTATACTGGTAGAGGAAAATCACTCTCATGGGACGGTTTCAGACTTGTCCAATAGGGAGTAAATACTCTCATCTTTCATACAACATACAAACAGGTGCTAGGATTTCTCCACTAACTCCACTAAAAAGATGGCAAGTGGGTGCAAGGCACACAGTACCGAGCCTGATTTCAGAGACCCTCCTGTGTCTTTTCCTACGGGCACATGACTCTCTCTGACATTCAGGTTTACTCCCAGAAGGACAGGCAGTAAACAGAAACATCCTTTCAGCTAAAAATGGCAGTGAGAGGTAAGGGCCAGAGCTGGGAGCACAAATAGGACAGCTGTGAGCCGTGATGACGGCTAGCAGAGTCTGGAACCTTAGGAGCCCTAAAACAGCATCTACGTATGTAGGGAAAGCTTTGAAAACCAAGTCAACCAGGGCATGTTCTCTTTCAGTTGAAAAACACGAATGGACTAGCTTCTTTCTCAAGGGAGAAAAACAAGCTTTGAAACGCACAGGCAGTTGCCCTTTGCTGACTCATCCTCTTCAGAGCCCTCCAGACCCAGACACATGCAGGCAGGTGCAACAGCAGCAGCTGAAGGGCATTAGCCTTGATAGAGAAAGAGGGCTTGGTGAGGGAGGCTGTCTGGGTGCGAGCAGTCACGTCCAACTGTGTCTATTAGTGGAGGAAAAGGAATCGTTTTTCCTCCACAAATAGACTATTTATCTCTGCCATTTTATCAATGGCTTCATCTCCAATGAACCTCAGTAATTTTTATGACCCGATGCTCTTCCCTGTCCTCTCAGAATCTAAAACCCAACAATAGCATTTGTTCACCAGTTCTAAAACATCAGGTAACTGAACTTTAAAGCTAACCAAGGCTGCTCAGTTCATGTGCAATGTATGGGGGTTATCATGGATAACATCAAGAATAACAACAACAACAACAATAATAATAGCAGTGGAGTGCCCAGGTTGAGTCAGCTACTACTTTACATTCCTATTCTCATTTAGTTGGTCCAACACCACTCTTAAGGGAGTATTGACATCCTTATTTTTTGGAAAAGGAGAGTAAAAATCATCAAGGTTTTACTGATTCCCAATGTCAGTGTCATGACTTAAATCTAGGTCTGTCTAAACCCAAATCCATGCTTTTTCCTCATCAAAGTTCAAACTTGTCTCTCCTCTGACATTATTTAGCATAAATATTCAGAAATAAAGGAGAGCTATGTTAAAGCTTTTGTTCTTTGTAAAACGCTTACAACAATTCTGTCTCTTTCAATGAACTCTAAGCCATGGAATTTGACACCCCAGATTATATGTTCATTTTTCTAGATTACACATAAATGGGTCTTTTATCCTGTGGGTTCTGCCAGGGCTCCCCGTAAATGTTTTGAGGTATAATGAGGACACAACTACAATGGATTCCTGGGAATGGTGTTCTGATACACATCCTGAGTTGTGGTTTGGTTTGGTTTGTGTTTTTGTTTTTGTCTAGGCTCACCTTCCACTGGGAAACAGACAATTATTGTTAGTCAGACAAGGGACTGTTTCAACCCACTAACTTAGTGTATGACATTAAAAGAGTCTGGGAAAATAGAGTTGATACTGTCATTCCATTTTTTTAAAAGATTTGTTTGTTTATCTGAAAGTCAAAGTTACATAGAAAGAAGAGAGGCAGAGAAGGAGAGAGAGAGGCCTTCCATTCATTGGTTCACTCCTCAATTGGCCGCAATGGCTGGAGCTGTGCCGATTGGAAGCCAGGAGCCAGGAGCTTCTTCCAGGTCTCCCCCGCAGGTGCCATCTTCTACTGCTTTCCCAGGCCATAGCAGAGAGCTGGATCGGAAGTGGAGTGGCCGGATCTCAAACTGGCGCCCACATGGGATGCTGGCACTTCAGGCCAGGGCATTAACCTGCTACACCACAGCACCGGCCCCATGTGATTCCAGTTTTCTAAGCACACACATGCACACACACACAAACTAACAAATGTCCGATTTGTAATATATGCACATACTTATATGGAAGGAATTATAGCAGAATTATAACTGTGACTACCACTGGGTGCTGATTCCAATTATTGTTTTCAGTTCTTTCTAAATGTCCTAAAAGGAATGAGTTTTATTTCTAAGTCCCCCCCAAAAAGTAGTATTTTTAATGGGCATAAGAATTCTCAAAGCAAGCAAGGGATGGCTGGAAGCACAGTCATTCGTCAGGGGGCCTCTTAGCATTGCACACGTCTCCTGTTTCTGAACACAATCTTTCATAACAAAAATCTGAACACATCTTTGCCACTTTAGCTGGAAAGAGAAAATAACGAAGTCAAAGGGTTTTCCATGGGGTTAATCACTATGAACCAGCACCACTGAACAGGCAAAAATTCTCACTCCCTTTGTGTGGCTTGGTGTTTATGTTTCCTTTGTGCAAGGATTGTTTCCAGAGATAAGGAATCATGGCATCACTTTGGTTATCTATTTCCATGGCAACGCCCAGATTCGGGGGCGTGGCCTGGGTGTCTGCTATTTGTTGTGTGCCATTTTTACAGGCACAGTCTGAGTTAGAAAGGTCAATTCCCTTTGAGACTACCTTGTTCTGTTGAAAATATTTTTTGGTGAATATTTGAAGCTGAGGAGAGGTATGACTTTGGCACTCGGTCTTCCCACTAATACCAAGTCTGTGAGGAGCAGAAAAGAGGTCAACCATAGCACAGTGAGAATATCACTGTTTTCCATAATTCTCTCTTGAGTTACAAAACAAAAATCATTTTAGGACAATTAGTGATAACAATGGTGTTTCTAGCTAAGGTTTTTATCTCTCTCTCTCTTTCTTACCAACAAAGCAGAATATGAATTTCCCCTCCACCTTGACTGAAAAGAGAGAGAACAAGATGTTGTTCAAGATCTATCTTTCCTTGTTATGCTTTCCTAATAAATACTTGAATGTAGCAATAAAACTGTATACAGAGCTGGGAGGCAGAATTCTGGTCTCAATTTTGCCACCAGATCTTCAATCTTGAGCAATTTCCCCATCCTCTCTGTGCATCTATTTCTTATCAGTGAAATAAGTTAAGCTAATCGAAAAAAGGGAGAACAAGTTTGACAAAAGAATGAGTAGCTGTAACAATCCCAAGCGAAAATTGTTACTGCATGCAAAATGTTCTAGACATAAAAATGACATAAGCCAAAGTTGCACTTTTTGTTTATTTTCTGTTTTAGTCTCTTTTTCAAGTCCTTGGGAATACTGGGCTGCATTCCAAATTCATGTTAGCTTCTTTGAAGTTTGAAACTGAGTTAGAGAAGCGCCCCACCAGCATCCCAAGAGAAGGAGTCACTGGGACGGAGAGAGAGAGAGAGATCTGGCTTCTAAATAGCCCCGATGTTGTATGATCTGATGCACCTGCAGAAGCCAGGGCCTTATAGGGCTCCCAGGCTTGTAGGGCTTGGGCCGAGGACTAGGAGATTTGGATTTGAGTGTGGCTGTGAAATGAGTGGGGCCTGGAGATCCTCCCTGGGGAGCGCAGATGAACTAGGGTCCCAGCCATGGCACCTCCAGTCACACACAATTGGTGCTGAGGCCACCCTGTTCCTGTTGGCCCCGAGTCATCGACTGAGCATGGCAGAGTTGGTTGTGCAGGCCCAGTCCTGCCCACGTGGGCAACCGTCCTTCTAGCCTCCTCCCCAGCCTGGTGTTGGAGACACTCAGAGCTGCTCTGCCACCTGACTCTGCCCAGCCTCTTTGCCTCCAGCTCTGAAGCCTTCATAGACACTTCCCCCTAGTGCGTCCTGCATGTCTAATCCCATCCTGGCTTCTGCTTCTCAAATGAGGACTGATGCCAGGGGAAGGGGAGCTGGGTGAGGACCTGAACCCACATGGCTGCAAGGGAGCTGGAGCCTTCCTAGCCCGGAACAGGCTGCCCCTTAGACACTGCTACCATCCAAACCGCGCCACCATTGTTTACCTGATTTCTCTCCTGCTTCTCTTGCCCCCTGGGGTGATTAAGTTAGCTAAGGTCCTTCCTAACCTACTGCTTCCTGTGCTTTGAGAATATAATTTGAGTCGTTTGTAGCCTACCGGTGACACCGCCTCCATGTCTGGACTCACTTCTTCCAGCGCTCCCCTTCCTCACGTGGGCCTTCTTTGCCTTCCTCTAAAGCATCTAGGTGCTCCCTTCTCACAGCCTTAGCGGGTCCTGTTCCAACAAGGTCCCACCTCCTCAGACCTTCCCGGGGCCCCTCCTTGTCAATCAAGCCCAGATCCAGTATCACCACCCTAGAGAGAGCTCCCTGGTTGTTTCCACAAAGGACTCACCTCCAGCCATCCCCACTGCATTTCCTCTTTTCTCCAATACTGTTCGAATTATTGCCATCCCCCACTGAAACTAGAACTGAAGTAGGAGCTGTGTGTTCTGGGGCCTTGTGCACCTATCACTAAAGCCAGGCTAGTCTCCGGGTATAGAAAGGACTCCACCCACACGTGTTCCATGAATGAACGTCTGGAGGGTTTGATATCAGGTGTGTGACAAAATCCTTCCCTTTCATCTCTGCTATACAATTTTCCATAAATTCCATATTGCTTCCACATTACTTTTATAGTCAATAATTTGTTTTGGGAAATACAAATAGATACGCAGACTTTGTTCTAATGTCAGCTAAGGGAAACCAAAGACTATGTGGAACAGCCACATGCATAGTGAAAAATGCGTGGGAACAGTTGGAATAGCATGGCAGCTGCCAGTATTGCAGTGAGGAAAACGGGAGTGCAGCAGACCTCCCAATTCTGGGTCCACCGCAGGGCATTGTGGGACCTTGGATGAGTTACTTAGCCAAAGACTGACTTTTCTCCTTTTGCAAATGGTGGTAACATAAGAGCACTTACCCTAAATGTTATTGGGAGGATGACACACGGAAAGTTCAGCCTGTGCAGGAAGCATGGTGCAGGGTCCCACCAAGGACCTATAAAAGTTACTACAGTGGTTAAACGCCAAATGAGGGATATCAGACAGGTATAGCTGGCCATGACTTCTTTGTGGTCACAGAGTTTAGAAGCAATTTGGCAAGGTGGCAGGGTTGCACTTGGCAGGATGGGTGGAGACTGAAACAGGGAAAAGAATAGAGGGAGGAGAGGAGGAAGAAGCGGGGTGGGAAGAGGAGCTATGAAGGGTGGAAAGGCACCGATCTGTCACAGCCACAGGATCCCTTCCTGTAACAAAAGAAGGAACTAGAATGCCATAGGAAATATGAGAGAGAAAATGCAAACGCTTTCTAAAAGTACAACCAAAAGCAGAGAAGAGACCATAGGATTGCCTGCATCCCCACTCTAGGACAATGCTTGCTTTTTTCCTAAAGGGTCTTTGCTGTATTGTTATGTCCTCAATGCCTAGACTAATGCCTGACCTGTTCAGAAGTGAGCCGGCCTAGGCCACCGATGTCAACGTAATGGGAGCAGGGGCTTGCTTGTGGTTTCTGGGGAAGAAACCTCTGCCTTCTATTGAATGTGAACAAGGAGGCCCACAGCCACCTGACACCGGCTCCCACCTCACACCCGGGAGTGGAGCCCCGCAGGGCAGCAGAGCGGGCAGACAAAAGGGATTTGGACTCCAGTCACACCGTGGAGCTGCTGAACCAATGGTGACAGGGGTTTTTTGTCTTGCTAGAGAAATTTTCCTTGTTTTTAAGTCACACCACGTTGGCGTTATCTGTTACCTACAGGCAGAGGTTACAAGATGTGTCCTTGGGCCAGTTACCTCACACCTCTTAGCCCACGTTTCTTAACAGGCAAGATGAGAATATCGGTTTTGCTTTACTTCAAAGCTTAGTTAAGAAAGTCTTTGATAAAGTTTTTACTGCTAGGGGCCAGCGTGGTGGCGCACTAGGTTAATCCTCCGCCTGCGGTGCCGGCATCCCATATGGGCGCTGGGTTCTAGTCCCGGTTGCTCCTCTTCCAGTCCAGCTCTCTGTTGTGGCCCGGGAGGGCAGTGGAGGATGGACCCTGCACCCACATGGGAGACCAGGATAAGCACCTGGCTCCTGGCTTGGGATCAGCGTAGCTCCGGCTGTGGCGGCCATTTGGGGAGTGAACCAACGGAAGGAAGACCTTTCTCTCTGTCTCTCTCTCTCTCACTGTCTGTAACTCTACCTGTCAAATAAATAAATAAAAATCTTTAAAAAATAAAAAAAAAAGTTCTTACTGCTCTCCAGAAGGGGGAAATTCAGAGCAGTGCAGTGACTTCTCCAAAAAGCCATGTTTAGGCTGTTTCCAGAAATCTCTACAGGAAACGCCCCTTACCTCTGTACTGTGATCAGGCCCTTTCTTTTGTGAATGAGAGCAATAACAAAAGGAAACTTTTCCTCTCTCCAATATCATTATTTAGTAAAACCCAAAGTCAGGTAATCTAATTTCTTCTCTTTCGTAAATGTTGTTGCTGGTCTGTGAAATCCAAACATCTGGGCTCCACCCTGTGAAAATACTTGGACAGCTGCAAAAACAGACAACATATAAGAGGTTCCTATTTTCCTCATTAAGCAGGGAATGATTTCTGAGATAACTTGTATGTGAAGAGAAAAGTGTGTGCTCAGTGCGCAGAAATGTGAATGTCTTTCCTGCCTCCCGACCTTGGGTGATTCCTAAGAGGACGACCCAGGTAATTTGCGCCTATATCCCTGACACACCACTAGAGGGTGTTGGGGCCCTTTTCAAGGTCCACCCCTCAGGAATCTCGAGTTTATGAGGAAGAAAGTGAGCCCTGCAGGTGGAACTTCACTTGTCCTGCCCTGTTTTCCTGTCACCGCGCCCGTGCCCTGCCCTCCAAGGTGAAGAGGGTCTTTGCTGCTCTGTTGGTTGCCTTCTGTGATTCTGTTGTAGGAGCAGCATCTCTGCTGAATGGGGAAACAATGTTGTGCTTTCTTATACAGACATTTAGACATAAAAACCTTTTAATTAGGATTGATTTTTTAAGCATCCTTTGAAAATGGGCATCTCCATGCACTCCAGCCAATCATCTGTCACTCACCACGCAGGGCCCTCTTTTCTTGTGGCATGCACTAAGAAGCTTGGGCACTTAATAAAACCACCTATGAAAAAGAAGACGAATATGTAAATAATTTCAGCAGGTTAGACTCTCCCCCATGGCTAAAATGTTTAGAATTTGAAAGGCAGTGCCCAACATCTTGCTGCTCAGGACAGACCTCCTCAAAGATGGCAGAAATCAATTCAGCTCCTCTACATGTACAAGGGTATTCCAAAAAGTGCACAGGAAATGTGTATAACAAAAAAACTATGCATGCATTTCAAAAATGTTTGCACCAGATCAAACTTCTGTATTAATTCCTTTATTCCATGAACTTTTTGAAGTGCCCTCATACACAGCATTAGCACTGTGTATGTGACGTGAGGTTTCTATTTTGCTATGGTAACAACCCATGAAACATGCTGTAATCACATGGAAGGAAATTTAAAAGGAAGGGGATTTTAACAAATGGGAGGGAATTTGGATAACGCCTAACCAATATTCTTGTTTTAAGAATCTGGAAGACTGAGTGATAAAGTTGAAGGATGTAGCCTTGAGATGGGTGCTGTGGCACAGAGGTTAAGCCTCCACATGTGGTGGCAGCATCCTATATCAGAGCTCTGGTTTGAGGACCTGCTGCTCTGCTTCCGATCCAGCTCCTGCTAATGCACCTGAGAAAGCAGCAGACGATAGCCAGAGTGCTTGGGCCCCTGCCATCCGTAGAGAGACCAGGATGATGTTCCTGGCTCCTAATTTCAGCCTGGCCCAGCCCTGGCTATTGCAACTATTTGGGGAAAAAAGAAAAGAGCCAGAAAGATCTGCCCCCAGCCTGGCTCTGTGCCTCAGTTTCTCTCGTGAAGTTATGGTGCTAAGCAGGATGGCTGCTGTCCTCAAACAACCAGCCTGACATCACACCCTAAGCTTGAATGCAACCTCCCCTCTGCCCTCCTTCTCCATCCCTCCTCTGTGGGTCCCTCCCTCTGGCAGCATGGGCACAGTACCTCCCATCCTTGACACCCATGGCCCCGGGGAATGCCCTCTGCATTGCCCCCCTCTGCTCAACCTTGACTGATCAGACTGACCAAGGATCCACGGCTCATATTTGGTATTGACCTTGGCAGAGTTGAGTTTCTTTACTGCAAAGTTCTGCGATTTTTTTCCAACACAAACTCCAACCACAGCCAAGCCCTAGACTAGTTGAGTCTGGGGTGTCTGGGGAGACTCATCAGGATGGCAGCAGCAGGCAGTTCCAGGAGCTTCTGCACCTGTAAACTGAGGAGGCCTGACCTGTCTCTCGCATCTTCCTGCCCTTTCAATTATTCAGCCAACTCTCATTCAGGGAGCATTGTCCAAGGCACTGGGGACGTATCAGGGAATAAACAGCCACATTCCCTGTCCTCAGAGCTTACGATCTAGGGTTGGAGACAAAAAAGCAAGAAACTAGAAAACAATCAGAATTCCCTGAGCATGATGCTAACAGGATGCAGGGTGGAAGTTAAAGGTGGGAAGTCTGCACTGTCAGGGGAGATATCTAGAAAAAGACCTTTAAGTTGGGCCTGGAAGATAAGATGACGTGAGCCATGGGGAGGCAGGGGGAGCGCATTCCTGGCAGAGGGATTTCCCCAGTCATCCTTTGCTTGTTGATCAGTCAGGGTCCAGAATGTAGGAGTGAAGAAGACTGTTTTCTGAACAAGAGACTCAGATGGTACACTGACTTACATGGTGGGAAGAGAGAGTCGAAAGACAGAAAGGGAGACAGATCTTCATTTTTCATTCATAACTGCTTCATTTGTGTATATAGGTATGTATACATATATAGATAATTTTGTTTAAGATAATGTCTTGTCAAGTCTGGACCTGAGACATTTTTCTCTCACATAAGATTTTTTCCCTTAAGTGAGGATTGGTTACTGCAGTGTCCTCTGTCTGCCTGTAGACACCTGTGTTATTGTTGTTGTTGTTATCTGGTTCTATCTATCCACCTGTGATAGGCACATTGAGCGACATGAATTTCACTTACCTCGGGCAGAGGCCACACTTTGTTCACCAATTTTTCCCCAGGACACAATGGGAACAGAAACAGCAAAGTCCAGGGATGAAGCTAATTTGAGAAAAAAGGTGATGAACTTGTCTTCTCGGTCAGTTCAGGGAAAGACGGGCCCTCACTCAGAAACGCGATCTTGCTGCCCATTCAGGCAGACAGCACCTCAGGCCTTCCCCCTGTTAAATGTTCTCCTTTGGGGTGGGCATTTGGTGCAGTGGTTAAGACACCACTTGGGACAGTTGCATGTCTTATCAGGCTGCCTGGGTTCAAGTCCCGGCTCCGCTCCTGATTCCGGCTTCCTCCTAATGCTCACCCTTGGGGGTAGCAGATGATGGCTCAAGTACTTGGGTCCCTGCCACCCATATGGGAGACCTGCATTGAGTTCTAGCCTGTTGGATAGAGCTTGGCTGAGCTCTAGCAATTGTGAGCATTTAGGGAGTGAAATAGTGGGTGGAAGTGTTTCTCTTTCTTGTAATTGGAGAGAAGTGATTTATGTCTTTAATATGTGCAATCTAGCCTTAGCAATCTAAATTCCTTGAGCAAATCAAATTTTATACTGTGTACCATGGGGCATGGGGATGTTTACTGACTACATAATCTATTTCCCAGTCTTCCAAAAGGATGCAAAAATAATGATTTGATTTCAGAAGAAATGTGCAAATCTCTTCAGCAGTATGCACGTTCCATTTTGCTCTTTGCTTTTCCACTGATTTCATCTTCACCAAGGGACCAACAAGAGTAGAGGGAGTTCAAATTCTCATTCTTTTATTCACTGATGTGGACACACTAGCTAATCTGCTTGAAATTCAGGTTCCACAATGCAAGGCTGTCATGAGAATCTTGTGAAATTATGCATATTAAGTTCCAGGCTTAGATATTCACATGTGGTAGTCTTTCCTTTCTTGTTTTTCAATATCCAGCACTCTTGGCACCTGAATTCCAGGTAACACAAGCCAGGCAAAATGGAGTCCTCTCTTGAACTAGGGGACCAGAGGAGCTGGAGCATTGGAGGGCAGGGGCACCTTCAGGACATGAGTCTCCCTTGGCTCACCTACATGAACATGCCATGGGCGTCTCCATTCTGCATCCCACCAGTGTGGAACATCAGGCCATGCTCCCTCTGAAGTCAGATATTATGTGCTAACATTGTTTGCATTTTTGATCCACTTCTAACATGTCCTATGGGGATGATGATTCTTTTATACGTTTTGAACTTTTAAGCTTCTTAAACCTCAAGACTGAAAACAAGTCCACAAAACTATCTGTGACTAAAAACGAACATTTGCATTCTGGTGGCACAGTCAGCAAGTTGGGAGATTCAGTAGTATTTCCTATCTTCATGAACTCACAGTGTAGCTGGAAAGATGGGTATTGAATACTGCCAAAGAATCACAAACTATTTCATTCACCAGGAAACTATGACACCAACTCTAAGTAGCAAGAAGTCTGAGAAGAGGATGACTAGAGTCTTTTTGTTAAAGATTAATTAATTAATTAACTTATTCATAAGAGTTATTGAGAGAAGGAGATAGAGAGGACAGAGAAAGAGATCTTCCATCTGTTGGTTCACTCCCTGGCTGGGCCAAGCTGAAGCCAGGCTCCATCCAGGTTTCCTGCATGGGTAGCAGGGGCCCAATTATTTGGGACATCTTCCTCTGCTTGCCAGGTACATTATCAGCGAGCTGGATCAGAAGTGGAGCAGCTGGGACTCAAACTGATGCCCATTTGGGATGTCAAGATCACAGGCAGCAGCTTAACCAGCAGTACCACAAGGCTGGCCCAAATCACAGCCTTTATCACTTGGGGGGAGACCTTGTATATTGAGAACAGGACACAAGAAGGAGCAGAGTTCCTAAGAGAAGGAGCATCCCAAACAGGGAGCAATGGGAGGCGAGACCTCATCTCTAGAAAGGTCTTGATGCTCAATAGGATGAAGAGATTCAAAACTTGCTTACCCACAGGGGCCACTTTTGTTGGGGCCTTAATAGGAAGTGGAACTAAATCCCATGGACTTCTCAAGTCTCTTTATTTCCAAATTTGAACTCTTTTTGAGAGAGGAAGATGAGAAGGTCTAGAAGAACAAATTCTGCCATGCACACATTGAAGGAAAGGTGTTTGAGAAGTGAAAGCTTTCGTGGAATCAAAGCTTGGATGGGCTCTTGAATCAGTGGCATCCATATCTTTGAGCTGAGGCAGGTAAGATACAAGCCCTCTGGACAGTTTAAAGGTATAAAGTTTCTAGGTATAGAGATTATAATCTTCCTGGTAATTTTACAATTCCAAGACCTGCACTTTAGAAAATCTTGCCAATTAAAGAATTTCTTGGGGCCAGAGCTGTGGCACAGTGGGTGAAGACACCACCTGCAGTGCTGGCATCCCATATGGGTGCTGGTTCAAGTCCCGGCTGCTCCACTTCTGATCCAGCTCTCTGCTGTGGCCTGGAAAAGCAGTGGGGAATAGCCCAAGTCCTTGGGTTCCCACACCCACATGGGAGACCCAGAAGAAGCTCCTATCTACTGACTTCTGGCTCCTGGCTCCTGGAGCCGGGTCGGCGCAGCTCTGGCCATTGTGGCCATCTGTGGGGTGGATCATCGGATAGAAGACCTCTCTCTATATATATACACACACACACATACACCTCTCTGTGGCTCTGCCTTTCAAATAGATGAACAAATCTTTTTAAAAAAAAATTCTCACTGTGACCCAAGCCCCATGCATCTTTTTCTGCCCTGTTAGAAACGAGAAATAGTGCTCACAGTCCATTCCACCTGCTGCTCCACATCTGGGCCACTGCCGCTCAGTTACCTCTTTGGAATACGGAGAGGCTCTCATCAGTGATTAGTTAGGAAAGTGCTTCTACTTCATGTTGTTTTAAAGATTCTGCGACGTGGCTCAGAAAGGATAAATGTAGATGGCTTAGGTCCCTCTCTTTCTCCCCAGGATCAATTCCTCCTCCCTACTGCTTCCTAAAACTCTGCTTTCTTTCCATGACTGTATAATCTTGGAAATGCCAATTTCCATTTCTTTGAGTTTCATGGACATATGGAAGGAGCAAGAGTTTGAGAGCCAAACAAGCTGAGATTCCCATCTGATCTCTGTGACTCAGTTCCCTTATCTGCAGAGGGAGAATAAGTATTATTACCAGCCTTATGAGTTTGCTGTGTGGAAATCATGAAAGGTACCCTCCACAGAGTCTGGTGCATGGGGAGCCCTCTGTAGTAATTATTCCCCCTTTAAAGTCCCACCCAGTCAGATGCTGGCTGTGTGATTTAACCCTTCTGTTTCCTTGAGATAATGTGTGCCATGAGATCTGTCTCACAAGTTGTGAAGCTCCTGACATAAAGTGCTACTCACTCCGTAGACTCGTTACTAATGGAAAGCATCTGGTAAGCACAGAGGCCTTCCTACCCTACGTTGTACTAAAGAGAATGGTTCCAATGTGAGCAGCAGGGACCTCAGTACTGGAGCCATCACCCACTGCCTCCCAAGGTGCACATTAGCAGGAAGCTGGAATTGGGAGCAGAGCCTGGACTCAAACCCAAGCTCATCCCACAAATCTATTAAACTACAAGCCTTTCCCATCTCTGCCCAGCTTCAGGTAATTCCTTAAAGTTCACAGTGGAGCTTCTTTCACTGTTGTCAGTGGCACTAATGGTTTCGTGTCAATGACTGTCATTTCTGGGTGGCAGAAAATAAAACTGATCCCCTGATGTGAAAATGCTTTGCTGGATTTGGCAAGAATGAAAAGAAAACAGGAAAGAGAAAGGAAAAAAATAAATGATGAAAGCAAAGCTTACATGAACAGTGTAAATGAACCAAAGGCTGAAGAGCTTTTGGAAATGACTCCAGATGTAAATGTACAAGGAAAAGCGGTCAGTGGTGACTGAGGCAGGTGGAGGAACGGGCTGGAATACAGCTGCTGGCATCCCGCAGAGAGTGCCTAGGCAAGTCACGCCTCCCATATGTCACTCTGGGGCTACAGGATCCTGCTGGGTAGCACAGCTGGAATATGCCACAATCTACCTCTGGGGTTTCCCGTCTCTGTCTGTCCCTGTGTACAAGGGTGCAACTCTGAAATGAAAGGACTGGGGCCGGTGCTGTGGCATAGTAGGTAAAGCCTCTGCCTGCACTGCCAGCATCCCATATGGTCACTGGTTCACGTCCCAGCTGCTCCTCTTCCAATCCAGCTCCCTGCTGATGGCCTGGGAAAGCAGCAGAGGACAATTCAAGTGCTTGGGCCCTTGCACTCACATGAGAGACCCAGAAGAAGCACCTGGCTGCTGGCTTCGGATCGGCCCAGCTTTAGCCATTGTGGCCAGTTTGGAGAGTGAACCAGCAGATGGAGAGTCTCTCTCTCTCTCTCTCTCTCTCTCTCTCTCTCTCTCTCTCTCTCTCCACCTCTCCCTCTCTCTCTGCCTCCCTCCCTCACTCTCTCTCTCTCTCTCTCTCTCTCTCTCTATCTCTCTCTCTCTGTCTCTCCTTCTCTCTATCTGTAACTCTGTCTCTCAAAAAAATAAATAAATATTCAAAAGAAAAAAAGAAATGACAGAGCCACAGGCTCAGCATTAGGAATAGCACCAGGGCAAAATACAGCAATTCTGGGGCTTGGCCAGTTACACCTCAGGTCAACCCACTATCAGCTCGCACTATGACTAATGTAGTTTGATTATTATTTTTACCACATACTGGGTACAAGCTTGAACACACCATATTGATTGTCTTAATCTCCATTGCTACCATATAAAGTTAGTTCCAATCACACATGAGAAACCATGGCACAGGAAGGCCAGGTACCTGGCCCCACCAATTCAGATGGTACATTCACCTGCTACTCACAGAACTTGAACCCCAGAGCATCTGATACAACCACAGATGCTTGTTGCCTTTCTGGAATGTGGCTTTCCAGCATTCCAGAGTTCCATGTTAAATAATTCCAGCCCGTGCGTAAATGAATTCTGCTGCTGCTTTTTAAAAAAAAAAAAAAAAAAAAGAAAGAAATTTATTTTTTATTCATTTGAAAGGCCGAGAGAGAGAGAGAGAGATCTTTCATCCACTGCTTTACTCACAAAATGGCTGCACTGACCAGGGGTGAAGCCAGCAGCCAGGAGCTCCCTCTAGGTCTCCCGCATGGTGGCAGGGGCCCAAGCACTTAGGCCATTTTCTGCTGCTTTCCCAGGTACATTAACAGGGAACTGGATCAGAAGTGGAGCAACCAGGACTCAAACTGGTGTCCATATGGGATGTTGGCAGGGCAAGCAGCAGCTTAACACTGTTATACCAGCCCAGTTCTGCTTCTTAGAGCAGTTTGCAAATAACTTCCCTTGGTGAACTGTTCTTGAGCCGCTAATCAAAGGGATTTTAGGACCCTTATGTTTTCTTCATCGGATAAGGTGGGCCCAGCTTAATGAAGCTTTGGAAGTTTTATTGTTGTCATGTTATCAACTTTTCAGAGTTAAGTTAAAGATATCTTCCCAGGATAATAATCTAAAATTAAACCAAAAAAGTGCTTATTTTCTCATCTAAATACAGATTTTTATTAATTACCAGTTGCATTCTTGTTGACAAAAGAGTATGCTACCATATAAGTAAATGTTATTATTTAAGCCAAATATGATGATGCAAGAAACATACACCATTCTGTCCATCTCAGTAAATGCAGGGGTGCAGGCTCTCCTTGTACACAGAGTGCGAGAAGAAATGTGATGGGGCCTTGCGGAGACGTGGCTGGTCCCCTGGGCTATCACTGTCTTTAGCAAAGCTTCATGCCGGTGTTAGAAAGCCTTCTCACCTGGGAAAAGCCACTTGCTGTGACTGCACGGAGCCCAGGCAGGCCACACAGCTTCGCAGGGCAGAGGCAGGGCCCCTTATTGGCGTAATCTTATGCACTGTGTACCAGATGCACAGCTGTAAGCACAGCCTCACTGGGCCCTGCACCCCAGCTGCCTCTCTTCCATCAGAAAAGCCCTTGAGATCCTTTGGGGAAGCCCCTAGACCTCCTCGGACAGCTAGGATGCTCAGAGCTGACCGTGGCAGGTTGGGCTTACATCAGCGGGTTCTGGTGCAGCCACTCAGCTGAAAAACAGCCCAGCTCTTCCAAACTCTCCTCGGGCCCCCATCCTGACCATCAACAGCACCAAGGAGTTCCCCTCCCATGAGAAGCTTAAGTTCATGGATCTCAAGAGTTCCTATGGGCTCCATCTAATCCCCAGGGTTCCTCTCTAAAAGAAGCCTTTAGTGAGTTGTAGACAAACCTGTTACCACTGTAGCATTTCTCTGTGCCTTCTCAGATTCACCTCCTCGTGGCTACTCTGGCCCCTAGAGAGGTTCCTGCCCAGGAGGGACAACCTGCCTCTGAGGGCTTTGTCCCTTCTCTAGGCGCTCTGGTCCTGGAGGTGGCCTCCTAACTTCTTCTTGGGAGCCTGTCCATCTTCTGAGGTTTAGCCTACATCATAGTCCTGGGTCTGTTCCAAGTCCAGCATCCATGGACCATACACCACTGATCCTGGGACCCATTCATCTGGAAGCAGGAAGCTCACTGTGGCCAGTGAAGCTGTGTGAGCAAAGGAGGATTTACTGGAACTTCACACCCTCACATCTGTGATCCAAGTAGTTAATGATGAGAACCTAAGTTATTTAGGCCACCTTTGCCTCTGTTGAGCTCTGTGGAATAGAAATGAAAAGTCTCAATCAAGCATTCTTTCCTGTTTTTAACAACATATAAAAGTCACATTGGAAGAAAAAAATAAGGTAGAATTTCTTGGAGTTCATGCTGTCATTCATCTCTGAGTAAGTAGATTGTCTTCCCTGAAAGCAAGCATACACTTTCTGGAACCAAAATCCTTTTTTAAAAAATGATTGATTGATTGATTGATTGATTGACTTGAAAGAGTGACAGGGACAGAGAGGGAGAGCATTGGTTCACTCCCCAAAAGCCCCCAACATCCAGGGCTGGGCCAGGCGGAAGCCATGAGTCTGGAGCTCCATCTGGGTCTCCCATGTGGGTGACAGGAACTCAAACACTTGGACCATTTTTGACTGCTTTCCCAGGTACATTAGCAGGGAGTTGGGTCAATGGTAGAACAGCCAAGACTTGAACCCCAGTCATATGGGATGCAGACTTTGAAGGCAGCAGCTTAACCCATTTTGCCACAGTGCTAGCCCCTCACATATTTTTGCACCAAAATAAATTCATTTTTAATTCCATTTTCTATGAAATTTTTTAAGTGTGTGTAGAGAGAGAGTGAGTGTGTGAGCAACTCCGTATACAGAGATAAATGCAACACCTATGTTGATGTATAAAAAGAGAACTGTAATGTTAACCATGGTTAATTCAGGGTTATGAAAGATTCTTTAAACTTTTCTCTCTTTTCCAAATATTTATTCAAATACATTATTTTCATGATAAAAGCATAGTTTTCCAAAGGGATTTAGAAACTTAGAAAAGCAGTGTTTTGACTTGAGACTGTAAGATAAAAGAAACGTCATATCAACACTGTACTGGAGTCGGTAAATTTGTTTCTCATGAGGAATACATGAAAAATGCTGTAACCACCATACACGTATGCTGGAACCAAACACTTAAGTAAATGGTGGCCATTGGTGGGATCCAGGTTCCTCACGTTTGGAGTGAGAAGCTGCAGAAACTCAAGAAAGAAGGCTAGAAGCAGTCCATCAGCCTAATTAGAGTTGGAGACGTGAGGCTCAAGTTCTGTTGTACCCAATACAGAAACATGTGGATAGCGCAGTAATAAGTCTGGACTTGTACGTTATTTGTATGCTAGATTTGAGCTGTTACGCAGCTGTCCTAGCTCGGTCTGCTGAGAGGGCTTGGAAGCAGGGACATCCCAATAGCTAGGATCCCACCCAGCACCCACACCCTGGGTGCTGAGACCATTCCACATTAAAAGGAGTCAGGGCTCCCTGGAGAACCGGCTAACGCCAGAGTAGAGGTTATGCTAGGTAAGCCTGAGGTATCCAGTAGTGCCAGAGAGGATGTGTTCATAATAATGAGGCATGTCCAAGAGAATTAGAAGTGGATCTACAGCGCAGTGCGCCGGCTGCAGCGGCCATTGGAGGGTGAACCAACAGCAGAAGGAAGACCTTTCTCTCTTCTCTCTCTCTCTCACTGTCCACTCTGCCTGTCAAAAAAAAAAAAAAAAATGGATCTAAAAACCTCCCAGTGACCAAACAATGTGAGGACAAAGTGAGTAACACACATTTAACTCACAGCCCTGCGGCGAACGGAATCTTTGTGTCCTCGCCAAAAATTCATGTGTTGAAATCCTCATCACCAAGGTATTGGTATTAAGAGGCAGGCCTTTGGGAGTGATTAGGTCATGAGGACGGAGGTCATCTTCACGGATGGGATGAGGGCCCTTACACAAGTGATGATCCCAAAGGGATCCCTGCCCCTTCAGCACAGGAAGTTATAGGGGAAGACAGCCTCACCAGACAACACGTATGCAATACCCTCAGAACTGCAAAAAATAAATAAGCCACTGGTTTTACATTATTTGTTATTATAGCAGACCAAATGGACAAAGACAAATCCAAAGTATAAAATAAATATTACCAAATACACACTGATACAAATATTGGCAAGAGATTGAATAAACAAATAATTAGGGGGCCAGCACCGTGGCACAGCAGGTTAACGCCCTGGCCTGAAGCGCTGGCATCCCATATGGGCACCGGTTCTTGTCCCAGATGCTCCTCTTCCGATCCAGCTCTCTGCTATGGCCTGGGATAGCAGTAGGAAGATGGCCCAGATCCTTGGGCCCCTGCACCCATGTGGGAGACCAGGAAGAAGCTCTTGGCTCCTGGCTTTGGATTGACGCAGTTCCAGCCATTGCGGCCAATTGAGGAGTGACATCGGATGGAAGACCTCTCTCTCTCTCTCTCTCTCTCTCTCTCTCTCTGCCTTCTCCTCTCTATGTGTAACTCTGACTCTCAAGTAAAAAATAAATAAATCTTTAAAAAAAAAACAAATAATTAGAAGAGAAGAGAGAATTTCCTATACAGAAGAAGAAGAACCTGCCCCTGCCCGCCTTGAGTGTGGCTGTGTCTAGTGGCTTGTTCCCAAAGACTATGGGAAAATGGAGAAAGGTAACTTTACCATGGAGAAACGGACACACATGGCACCAACCATCAGCCATAAGTCACCCTCAGTGCCCTTGACATGGTGTGATGAGAATGACCTTCACCTCTATAACCCCAGACTGGAAAAACAACAGACAAGCCGGCTGTAAGGGACAATCTACAAAATGCCAGTTCCTCGAAACTTTCAAGCTCTTCAAAGACCAGGTAAGTCTAAGAAACTGTCAGAGCAGCAGCGAGGAGCCGAGTGAGACATTGACAAGTAGACGTAATGCAGTATCCTGGATGGCGAATGAAACAGAGAAAGAATATTAGGGAAATACTAAAGAAAGCAGGTGCAGAATGGGGTTTAATTGACAGCAACCTGCTGGGTGAGCCACTCATCAGTGCAGACAAGTGTACCATGGATCCATGATGTGAACAAGGGTGGAAACTTTGTACAGGGTTTGCTGTTTTTGCAACTTATCTGTGAAACTACAGCTATGCAAAAATTAACATTTCCTTTTAACAAAAGAACTAGAAACTGGCATGCATATAATCATATACTCAAAGTATTTGAGTATAATCATATACTCAAAAAGTATTCCTATGGAGAAGTGAAGAATAGAGCCAAGTAAACATCCAAGTAACTTTCACTGCCTACTAGGTGGAAGCCGCCATATTTGAGAAGTGCATAAAATCCTTAGACTCACGTAGCTCTGTTCAAATTCCAGCTCTCCACTTGCTGATTGCATAACTTTCAACACTTAATCCCTTTGAGTCCTGGCCTCTTTATCTGTTACCTATGGATAATAAAACTGAAGAAATCGACATCTTGGGGTTATCCTGAAGATTGAATGAGGTGTTGTATTACAGCAGTTAGCACAATGCCTTGTGTGTGATCATTGTGCATCAAAGGCTGGTGACAATTATTAAATTGCGTTTATTATCAGTATTAGTTAATGAAAACCCCAGAGGGAGTCCTAGACAGGAGCAAATGTTTTGGACAGGATTCCAGCTTGGAAGCCACCTCCTTTTCAGTTGATGAGTGGTCTAGATCTGTTCCCATTGAGCCAGCATTCCAGACATTCTCCAGATGAGCCATTGCGGAGCTGTGCTCCGGGAAAACCCTGATCCAGACCCACTGACAGCCCTCAAGCCCTCAGTCATACCACATGCTTATCTCCCAAATGGGTACGTTCCTCATTTCCTTGGGAAACATGAACTTGACGGAGATCTTTGTTCTCTTTGCGTCTGTGAGCGGCTGGGCATTTGAAACGACTCCAGCATGTGATAGGTGAATGGGAAACAGGTTTGGGTGATGTGCGCCTAGTCAGGGATGCGTCATGCCCAAGCACTGCAGTGCTGTCCTGGGGCTGCTACCTGTCACTGTGGCTTTGCAGACCTGGAGGCAGCACAGGAAACTGAGTCACACAGTGACTTCCCTGGCTGGCACTCAAGCTCTCTTCTCGAAATCTGACTCTCGTTCTTACCCCACTCACAAACACCATTTGATTGAGTTAATTTTCCATATTGAAATTTCAGCAGCCCCATTGTCTCCAGAGCAAACAGCTGGCTCCCAGTGTTTAACAAAACTAGATTAATTCTTTAATGGGCTGTTTCTGTCTGGAATGTACCAGGACAAAGTGGTTCCTAAGAACCAATTTTTAGTGTAAGAGTTTTATTGTAAGGATTATTCTAAGAATTATTATGTTCTTATGATGTAGAAGTTCTCAAATTAATTATCCCATCCTTTCTATTATCTGTATACTAATCCACTCAAATACTAGTCCTTTGGGCAGCAGAGTTGTCCTGAGTCGAGCCTTCATTTCCTCCATTAGTATGCCTTTGGTACATTAATAACTATTTTTATAACACAGCCAGATTAGACTGAAATGATGCCCTCAGCAAACCACATTTCTTCCCTATAGAGGAAAAGAAACCACTATGGATCATCGACGTGACTCACCCCAGGCTTCCACACCACACCCAAACCACACAAAACTGAACGCGCTCGGGTGAGATTTAGCTCAGAAGAGGAAGGCATGGTACCAAGCCAGCTTTTGTGTTTCGAGGTTGCCGAAGGTTACCTCTCCTGGAGTCTAGAAAGTCTTCACCCTTCTTGGTGCACATTACTTCGCACTACAGGCTGATTGCTGCAGGTTTCTTTATAGTTTCTTCCTCCCCATGTCTCTGTCTGGTTCAGATGATCACATGAGAACAATGTGCCATTTCCAAGAGGCTCCTTGACTGCCTGCCAGCCAAGTTCCTTTTCTTGAGAAGCAGTGTCTCTTTGGTTACAATGTTCAGTGTCATTTTGGGCACCCCCATAGTCTTTATTTTTTAAACCCCGTATGTATGCATCCACTAATTTATGGAGAGAACATTCTAGAGCCTGCTCTACGAGCCGCCTGGAATGTCTGCCAGCCCTCGGCAGTTTCTCCGTCTCTGGAGGAAAATCCCAAGGCTCCATTTGGGCTTTCCTTCTCCTCTCGCTTCCTTCCCAGCCCACAAATGATTGGACCAAGGGTGAACCTGACTTGAACTGAACCAAACATGTTGTCTTTCCCCAGTGGGAGGTGGGGACTGCAGAAAGAAATGAAGATGAGATAGAAAAGCTTTCTAGAAAGCAAGAACCGTGACATAAAGCATTAGGCCTGGGCTTTACCGTGGGAACTGGTGGCCAGAAAAGCAGCCTGCACAGGAAACCAGGGCAGAGTGGCCAGGGGAGCAGCTGAGAGTCCGGGTCTGCACTGAAGCCCAGTGGCAGGCAAAAGGCTGGGAGGGGCCCTATATCTTGCGAGTAATCTCCTCCCACTTTTATTTTAATTAGGACACATCGGTGTTTCTGTTATTTCACAACCAAAGAGTCTCGCAAATTCAGAGACTGACCAGACTATGCATGGAATATGCCAACTGTGTTGGGATAAGGTTCTAGGTTAGTAATTTTTTAAACTTTTTTCCCCATGAACCTCTGTGAGAAATACATTTTACACTGTCACCGGCACTCATAAATTCGAAACATTAGAACGTGGAATTTTGTCACATGTCTATTACCTACGCTCAAGTAGAAACATGAAAATGTGAAATATATTTTACTGATGTGGGAACACAAAATGGGAACAAGTCCAAACAATATCAAATAAGAAATAGGAAAGATTTGATTGAATGCCATGGCTGTGCTTGCTTGCTCATGCATTTTTGCAGTCTGGAACCCACAAAAGCAATGCTACTTGCATTTCTGGTGCACTACTGAGCCTGGGTTTTTCCTTTGTTTTTAGTTGGCTCAAGGCTGAGAATCCTGGATCGCATACCCAGGTTCTGAAGAATGTTAGCAATCAATGGCAACGCTGATAATTTATCTTCTATTTTGTTCTGGGCTCTTGCAAAATTGCAGATGGTGACTCTCTAGATTTCACAACTGGCTGATTGTCAGACCCACGGTTTGGAAACCAGTGGACCAGGATTAAATTGCCTTCTTCCAAGGACAGCAAGGAAGAAACAAGGGGGCTGTCACTGTGGCTCAGTGGGTTGAGCCACTGCTTACAACATCAGCCCCCCCATATCAGAGTGCTGTACGGATTTGAGTCTCAGCTGCTTCCCATCCAGCTCCCTGCTAATGTGCCTGCGAATGATGGGTCAAGTACTCGGGACCCTGTCACCCACATGGGAGGTCAGGGTGGAGTTACTGGCTTCTGGCTTTGTCCTGGCCCAGACCTGACTGTTGCAGCCATTTGGGGAGTGACCCAGAGGATAGAGGATCAATCTCTCTCTTTGTGTCTCTCTCTTTCTTTCTCCTCTCGCTGTGTCTGTCTCTCCTTCTCTATCATTCTGACTTTCAAATAAATTAGCCATTTCTTTTTCTAGAAACACAAAAGCAAGTGCTTTTGTGATCACCACAGTGATGTCCTGATGTGTACCTGGGTACCTGTCGTTCCACAGCTCTCTGTGGGGGAATTGTACTTGTTCATTCACTGCTTGGCATCACTTTAGAATTCCTTTTTGTGGATAGGCATCCCTATCTGACCGTGGGCCCCTGTCTCAACCCACTTCTCTTTGTTTGGTTCTCAGACACGACAAAGAAAAGGTGGCCCAGAGCTTCCATTAGCTGGGGTCCATCTGTCCCTCAGCCTTGCCCACTCTTCCACAGGAGGACAGCTCCCGGGTCAGGCAGGACTGACTGCTGGGCCATGCACCTGCTGTGCGCTCCACCCCCCTCCTCTGCAAATTTCACATTGCTGATCATCTTGAAGAATTCCTAAAGGTAGATATTTGGGTTCTTCAAATCCCCTCTGCCTCTGTCTAAATGACTCAAAATATTCTCTAGTTTTCTAAATATAGAGTCAAAACACAGGATAAAAATTTAAGAGGGAAAAAAAGAAGAGCGGGTAAGCAATTTGTATTTCAGCTATAATTTCTGTCTTGCTTTCTGTGAGCTAGCAGGACAGTGTTTGTGTTTGATGAATCTCAGAGCATCTTTTGGAGGATTTATCAGTCCTCCAATCTCACAGAGAGTGAGCAGTGGCTTCAGGAAGCAGAGCACATGTCCCACTGCTGACAGGTGGCACAGTCAAGTGCTAAAGCCAAGTCTAGACCGGCGCCACGGATCAATAGTCTGATCCTCCGCCTGCGGCGCCGGCACCCCGGACTCTAGTCCCGGTCGGGGTGCCAGATTCTGTCCCAGTTGCTCCTCTTCCAGTCCAGCTCTCTGCTGTGGCCCGGGAGTGCAGTGGAGGATGACCCAAGTGCTTGGGCCCTGCACCCGCATGGGAGACCAGGAGAAGCACCTGGCTCCTGGCTTCGGATCGGCGTAGCATGTGCCAGCCGTAGCAGCCACTTGATGGGTGAACCAACAGCAAAAGGAAGACCTCTCTCTGTCTCTCTCTCTCTCACTAACTCTATCTGTCAAAAAAAAAAAAAAAAAAAAAAGCCACGTAGAAGCTGCGACTCCACCGTTCCCTTCTCATCACCTCGTTCTCCTGTTCTCCCGAGACCCCACAAACCAAACATCATTCCGTCATCAGCACGTTCTCCCCTCCAGCGCACTCACACACCCATGCCCACGTCCCCAGTCACCCCTGAACACAGGCGCAGAGCCTGCCCTTGACTCCTGGGAAGGATTCTGTGATGACGAACACCTGTCTGGCTTTGCCTCAATAGCAGCTTGGGCCTGGCTCTGCCCCCAGGCAGTATGTCTACATGATTGGCTGGCCGGGGGCCCACTCAGACCCAGAGCCTCCCTAGGAGTCTGACCCCACCCTAGAGATACAGCATAACTGTGCCACCCAGGGCAAATCCCTCTGGAGCCTGGGTAGCACGGCCATGAGGTGTTTTAAATAGTTCATGGAAAAAGATAAACTTGGTGCAAAAATTTTGAAATCCATGCATACGAGGGGTCTTCGGTTTTGTCAAACCAATGGTTAAGAAGGATAGACTACTATGGATTTAGTGATATGTGATTATTTTAAAATTTACTGAATATGAGTGAAATGGACATCTTTTCATCTGATTATTGTTTATAGTCCCCCCTCCAAACTGAGGTCTTTTTCTTTTTACTTGTTGAACTCTTTAGTTAGTGGAGCCTTAAGCCTTTGACTTTAATATAAATTAAAGTTATCTCAAAAACTAAAAAAGAAAGAAAGAGGGAGAAGAGGGTGAGGAGAAGGGAATATCATTATATTCTTAGAATTTTATCTATGCACTACACTAATCTGTTCTCTTTGGATTAATATCACATTAATATTAAAAATAAGAATGCATATTATGAATAAACTGTACATGGATTTCAAAACTATTTTCTGCACCAAAATAACCTTATCTTGTAAGTCAGTGTTCCATGGGATTTTTTTTTTTTTGACAGACAGAGTGGACAGTGAGAGAGAGAGAGAGACAGAGAGAAAGGTCTTCCTTTGCCATTGGTTCACCCTCCAATGGCTGCTGCGGCCGGCGCACCGCGCTGATCTAAAGCCAGGAGCCAGGTGCTTCTCCTGGTCTCCCATGGGGTGCAGGGCCCAAGCACTTGGGCCATCCTCCACTGCCTTCCTGGGCCACAGCAGAGAGCTGGCCTGGAAGAGGGGCAACCAGACAGAATCCAGCGCCCCGGCCGGGACTAGAACCCGGGGTGCCGGCGCCGCAAGCGGAGGATTAGCCTATTGAGCCGCGGCACCGGCCCTCCATGGGATTTTGAAAGACTCTTTTGTATCCAAGGCAGTGCCTGAACCTTAGAAACAGTACCATGGATTTGGGAGACAGTGGCCATGGGAGGGCCAGGCCTAAGAGGACGCTTCTGGGCCCTGAGGACTGGGAAACATTCTCCCAGCACTGGGCTGAGCCACACGGCCCCGCCCACGGGGTGAGAACATGACCTCAGCGATTGCCTGAACACCTCTCCCAAACCTGTCATCCTACAGCTGGGGACCACAGTTCCCATGCAGCCAGAGTGTCTCTTTTGAAGTAGACAGTAGCCGACCGCAGTAGCCGCTGTCCCTGTGACCACCATTTCTGTGGCCACCTTTTCCTTGCTGAGATGGTTCGGTTATCACATCTTCTATTTTGCATGGTGGCACTTTATTAAGGCCAAATGATCACCTGTGCAAATAATGCCTTTCAAGGTGGAATCTTAAAGTAAACAAATGGCACATAATTCATTCCTGGAGTGGGTTTGGCTGAATGCTGGGTGCCTGGAGGCCCCATGACACAGGGCATGTAAGTGGAAGCTTCACATAGGAGTCATGTAAACACAGGGTGTCTCTTTGTGGGTGTGCCATGAGCTGATTGTATCTGTAGCAAAATTTATAACTAGGCACTGAGGATTACTCAGTTTTTTCTGTTTAATGTCCCTCCCCCAGGGTTTTAATTGAGCACTACTTAGTACTTAGGCTAAAGTGATATTACATCAATTGTCTTTACTTAAAAATATCCCTGCAACCCATCGATTCTACACTTCCCCCTAAAGGATGTTATTCTTCTACCCCGAATATTCTAATTATAGACTCTGTGTAGGAAACCATTCGTAATTATTAAACAAAGCAAAGGCAGATATTAAGAGGAGGGTTGGAAGAGACCTTTGGGTTGATCTAGACCTTGGTTGACCGGAATCATGTGTTAGAATCTTCCCTGGTGGTGCTTCTGACCATGCAGCAGGTGTCTGTTGTACAGAGAACTCTGTACACTTATGTCAACACTAAGTATTTGTATTTTTATTTTTTGTATTTTTTATTTTTATCTTTTAGTATCATTTTCCATGAACCTTTTGAAATCCCTTGTAAGTGCTTAGTTGACAAGTTTTAAATACAGGGAAAGTATATCTTAGGCTGATGGATGGAGAAAGTAGAAGGAAGAACTGTGCAAATTATATTAAGTAACCCTGCTAAGAAGTTTTTGAGAAGGAGCATGTGAGAGAATTGTCTGATTGTTAATACTGGATTTCAGATTCCAAGTCACCACTTAGGATTTCCAGATGCAAAGAAAAAAATATTAAGCTGTTCACTTCCACAGTGTATTAGGCAGGATAGGATGGGCTATACTGCAGTCACCAAGAAACCTGAAACTTCAGTGTCAGACAGAAAAGCACATTTCTTATGTGAAGTCCACTGCAGGTCCAGCGGCCCCCCAAGGCAGCTTGCTTCTGGTTGACCCATGCTGTCTTCATCCTCAGCCTCACTATCTCCACCGGAGGCTTGCAGTAGCAGGGGAGAGAACATGTGGAAAATCTACCTGCTTTCTTATGCTTCCATCCCAGAGTGACCCACACTACTTGCACTTTCATCCTATTGGCCAGAAATAGCTCTGAGGCCCCAGTTTAATTACAAGGGGGTCTGGGACATGAGGAGGAGCACAAGGACATTTGCTGGGCATTAAGAGTCTACTGCAGGCTGAAAGTGTGAGTGCACAGCTGGCTCTGACGCTCATTCACCGTGCAACATACTTAAGCCCTCTGTGACTCGACTTCTTAAATGTAAAGATGGATACAGGTAGAGCAGTATTTTTAAAAATATTATTTATTTGTTTGCTTGAAAAGCAGAGAGAGAGAGAGAGAGATTATCTTCCATCTGATGGCTCACTCCAAAAATGCTTACAACTTGGTCTGCAAGGCTACAGCCAGCAGCCACGAACTCCACTAGGGTCTTCCACATGGGTGGAGTAAATCCAAGTACTTGGGCCATCATCTGCTGCCTCCCAGGTTCATTAGCAGGAAGCTGGTTTAGAAGCAGAGGTGGGACTTGATCCCAGACATTCTGATAATGGGATGTGGGCATCAAAAGCACAGCTAAACCCACTGCACCACAAAGCCAGCACCTCGAATGGCATTTAACTTACAAAGTTTCTGTAAGGATTGTAAAAGAATATTCCAGTACAACAGTTGGACCAGTTCTGTCCCAGAGAAAGTTCTCAGTGACTGGTAGTGTCCAACATGCTCTGTCCACCAGCATTGATTAATCTCTAAACTTGAAGTTTATCTGTCAGGATAGGAGGAGCACATGGCATTTCAATAACATCAGAGTCTGAATACCCACAATATGTCTGTGACACACACAGGATGAGAATGATTTCCATTTTTCTTGTTTTGGAAACAGTTCAGAGACTGGCCGAGTAGGTCAACGCCACGGTGCTGGCAGAATCCAGTTCTCAGGACTCTGGCCAAGATAGAAGCCAAGGTGGCAATGGCAACCTTGTCCACCAGGTCAGGACAAAAAGAGTCCAAATTCAGGCCATGTGGCTGCAAATAATAGAAAGAAGGAGGAAACAGTGGATCTTGGGAGAGATTGCCAGTGGCCTTTCATGAGAGAAGAGCTTCAACCATGCCTATTGTAACAAAAGGACTGAAAATTCAGGCAGGTGCTTGGGTCAGGAGTGCACATCAGGTTGAGACTGTAGAGTGACAGAGTGCAATAGTGCATTGTCCTTGTCGCGACCTAGGGCTGCAATGGGAGTCTGACATGGAAACAAACAAAGTAAAACAGATCAAGCCACAGAAGACTGAGCCTTCTATCAGTGTTAAATCCTTCTGACAATTGTGTCAGATTGAATCATGAAATTGCCACCTTTGTAGGCCAAGAACTTTTGAATACAGGCAATTTAAAATAGCTCAGTCTAGTGTTTGGAATAGAAATGTTTCTTGCCCTATGATTACTTCTATTTGGGTTAACATAGTCCTACATGAATAGAGCTACAGACCATGGGTGCAACAAAAATACAAATCTTGAATTTGCCATGCGCTAGGTCCTGGGGAGAGATTCATGAAAAAAAAAATCCTGACTTAGTTAGTCAGTGTTGGCGTAATGACCCTCTTTACTGAGTATGAGTCTCAGAGCCAGAATTTCAGTGTCAAATCAACCTGCCTGGAGTTCCTGGTTCCATCACTTCCTAGCTGTGTGACCATGAGCAAGTGTCTTATTACACGTGTATTATGTATAACCTCTCCCAGGTTCATAGTGCAGAGGAGTAAATACTCTATGGCTGTAAGTATTGCACTTATTACCACTTGCTGGAAAAAAAGAACTTCCTTTCAAACATCTTATCCTTGTACTTACAGAAAGAGAGGGTGAATGATTGTACAGCAGGTAAGGTTCTGCTTAGGATGCCCACATTCCATCCCAGACTTCCTGGGTTGGGTCCTGGCTCTGCTTCTGATCTAGTTTCCTATAACTGCTCACCCTGGAAGGCAGCAGCTGATGATTCAAGTACTTGGATCCTGCCGTCCATGTGGGAGACCCTGATGGATTCTTGGACTCCTGGCTTCAGCCTGGCCCAGCCTCAGCTGTTGCAGCCATTTCAGGAATGAACCAGTAGTTGGAAGACACTCCCCACCACTTCCATGTTTGTGTGTGTATGTTTAAAATACAATAAAAATAAATAAAAATTTTAGGAAAAAATGTACATATGTATTAATTCAAGTGCTGGAATGTAAACACACAGGAAAAAACAAGTCGATGGGGTCAGGAGTGTAAACTTCTTCTTCTTTTTTTTTTTTTTTGACAGGCAGAGTTAGACAGTGAAAGAGAGACAGAGAGAAAGATCTTTCCTCCGTTGGCTCACCCCCCAAGATGGCCACTACGGCTGGTGCATCCAAAGCCAGGAGCCAGGTGCTTCCTCCTAGTCTCCCATGCGGGTGCAGGGCCCAAGCACTTGGGCCATCCTCCACTGCCTTCCTGGGCCACAGCAGAGAGCTGGCCTGGAAGAGGGGTAACCGGGACAGAATCCAGTGCCCCGACCAGGACTAGAACCCGGTGTGCCGGCGCCGCAGGTGGAGGATTAGCTTATTGAGCCGCAGCGCCGGCCAGGAGCGTAAACTTGACGTGGAAGCATTCATGGGTGTTGCTGAGTGAACCTTTACTGAGAGAGTTAATCTGGAAAGACCAATGAGGAAGCGAATCATCAATTTTTTTTTTTTTAAGATTTACTTACTTATTTAAAGGAGAAATAAGAGAGAGTATGTGCAGAAGAGAGAGAGAGAATCTTCCATCTATTGATGCAGTCCCCAAATAGTCACAATAGCCATGCTAGGGCAGGCCAAAGCCAGGGACCAAGAACTTCATCCAAGAATAGAGCCAAGACTCAAAGGCGCGCTCAGATATGGAATGCATGGTGTTGACAGTGGCAGCTTACCCTACCGCGCCATGATGCAGACCCCTTTGGACAAGTTCTGAAAGTGGAGTGTGGAGAGAGAAGGCGCTCAGTTCAGCAGGAAGAGGAGGGAAAGTCATTCCAGGAAGAACAACTTGAGTGAGATGATCCAAAGCCTGCTAGAAAATGTAGCCCAGAGGGTAGATCTGTCCACAGAGAAGTTCTGTTATGGCCTTTATTCCTAGGAACACTGGGGAAACAGAACCTGCCACCCCCATGGTAGAGCTGGATTGGGCGCCTGACTGCTGGCTTCACCTAGGTCCAGCCTTAGCAGCTGCAGGCAACTGAGAGGTGAACCGGTGGACGGAAGGGCTCTCCCCCTACCCCTCCCTCTCTACCTGCCAGTGAAATAAATAAATACAAATTTAAATACATAAAAACGAAATAATTACTGAGCATGAACTAGATGGGCTTAGAAAGGGAAAAATCGTGACATTAAAGTGAAAAACCCTGGCAAACCCTTCTGTAGCCAAGAGGTGAAGGTCAGCATCACCACGGAGCCCACGTACCCCTGACTGCATGGTGATAAGAAGGGGCTTTGCATTCATGCGAATCTTCCTGCAAACCACAGCTCCTGCCACTCTTGAGAAAAACAGTAGCATGTTCCAGTGGAGGCACATTCCACCAACCAGCCCAGCACTGTCAAGGTTTTGCAAGGAGAGAGGATGACTAACTGTAGTGTGATATCTTGGATCGCAATTTCAAATGGAAAAAGGACCTGCATGGACTAAATGGTGAAACCCAGATCGAGTCTGAAGTTTAATCAGTAGTAGATCGCTGTTGGCTTCCTAGTTTTGACAAATACATCACAGTCACGTAAGATGACAATATTAGGGGAATCTAAAGCTTGGTGAGGACAACAGGGGAATTCACTGTATTGTCTTTACAACTTTTATGTAAATCTAAAATTATTCTGAAATAAAATATCATTAGAAAAATAATTTTTATCTCGAATAAGAGTTTTCTGGAAATAAACCCTCCTAAAATATTCAATATTCAGAATAAAGTTCTATTTGTAGTAACTTCTTTTAAAGGTTACAGAGGGGCTGGCATGGTGACACAGTGGGTTAGGGTGCTACTGGGGATCCTGGCATCCCATATCGGAGTGCCCGTTCTAGTCCTGGCTGCTCTGCTTCTGATCCAGTTCCCTGCTAATGTGCCTGGGAGTCAGTGGATGCTGGTCCAAGGGCTCGGGCCCCTGCACACATGTAGGAGGGCTGGATGGAGTTCTTGCCTCTGGGTTTTGGCCTGGCCCAGCCTTAGCTGTTGCACCCAGTTGGGCAGTGATTCAGCAGATGGAGAATTTCTCTCTCTCTCTCTCTACGTCTCCCTCTCCCTTTCTCTCTCTCACTATGCCTTTCATAAAAAAAAAAATAAATGAATCTTTAAAAAAATTTTTAACACAGGCTTAGAGGTACCGTTTTGGCAGTCTGCTTGCTGTAACAATGTGTATCTGAGTGACGAATCTGCTGACCGCCGTGACTGTCTTGTCACACCCGCGAGCAGCTGGACAGGTGCGTGGGTAACCAGAAATGTGAGGGGCCTTGTACGGTGAAAAGAACGTAAAGGGTCCCTTCCAAATTCACAGATAATTCTAATAATGAAGATAGCTGTGTAGAGACGTATTATTAAACAAAGTTTTCTTGCGATGTGATTTACCATGCAGTTCAGCCACTTGAATTGTATGGTTTGACTGATTGTAATACAGTCATGTGGGGCTGGCGCTGTGGCTCACTTGGTTAACCCTCCACCTGCGGAGCCGGCATCCCATTTGGGCGCCGGGTTCTAGTCCCGGTTGCTCCTCTTCCAGTCCAGCTCTCTGCTGTGGTCTGGGAAAGCAGTGGAGGATGGTCCGAGTACTTGGATCCCTGCACCTGTATGCAAGGCCAGGAAGAGGCTCCTGGCTTCTGATCGGTGCAGCTCTGCCCATTGTGGCCATTTGGGGAGTGAACCAACAGAGGGAAGATCTCCCCTTCCTATCTCTCTCTCTCTCTCTCTCTCTTTCTCTCTCTCTCTTTCTCTCTCCCCCCCCTCCCTCTCTCGCTGTCTGTAACTCTGTCAAATAAATAAATTAAAAAATCTTTTAAAAAAATACAGTCATGTAATTTAGCAGACAATTTTAGAACATTTGCATCACCTCAGTAAGAAACCCAAAATCCTTTAGCGATCACCTCTATCCTCACATCCCCCGTCCCAGCCCTAAACAATTCTCAGTGGACCTTCTCTCTCTACAGCTTTTCCTGCTCTGAGCATTCCACATCAGTGCAACCATCTCCTCTGGGGTGTCGTGACTGGCTGCAGGTAACACTTTGGTAGTCTTCAGCTGGACTCTGAAGAGCAGATAGTGCAGTACCTTAGAAAAAAATACACCTTTGGGGAGGCAGCTGGCCCAGCAGTTAAGATGCCAATTGAGATGCCCGTGTCCCATATCAGTGTGCCTAGATTCAAGTCCCAGCTCTGTTTCTGATTCCAGCTTCCTGCTACTGCACATCCTGGGACCAGTGGGTGATGACTCATGTACTTGGGTCCCTGCCATGCCTAGGGGAGACCTGGACTGAGTTGCACACTCTGGGATTTGGGCTGATCCAGCCCCAGCTGTTGTGGGCTACTACCCCAAATGGCTACAACAGCCAGGGCTGTGCCAGGCTGAAGGCAGGAGCCAGGAACTCCATCCTGGTCTCTCACATGGTAGACAGGGGCTGAAGTGCTTGGGCCATCATCTGCTCCCTGCCCAGGCACATTAGAAGGAAGATGAATTGGAAGTGGAACAACTGGAACTTCAACCAGCCTGGCACTCTGATGGGGTTGTTGGTATGTAAGTGTGCCTTAATCCAGTGTGCTGCAACACTGGCCTCCCCTCCCCGACCCTGGCCCCACAAAATGCCCTTTTATAAGTGCAGATATTACAACATTCCCTTTCCGATGTAATCTCAATCCCCTGCTCCCAAGGCGTCCTGCATCCCATTCCCATGCAAACACTCCACTCCATGTTCGATATACATCTTGTTTTGCATGCGGTAAAGCACAAATACAGCAAAGTACTTAGCAGCACAGAGCAGATTTCAACGCTAGTGTGGGCACTTAGCAGCTGCGCATCCCAGGGTAACTTACTCAACTCCTCCGGTCCTTAACTTCTTCATCTGTAACAGGAGGAAAACAATGGTTTCTACCTCAAAGACTCTTAGAAGGACGAAATGAATGAACACGTGCAAACCCTTGAAAAAGTTCATAGGACGTAGTAAGTATTCTATGTGCTTGATTTATTTACTATCGTGATCAGCCAAGTGAGCTCCATGATACAAACAGTGCCACAGAATGTGTAGACAGTTCTCATGGCTCCTTCATCTTCGATGATCAGAGGTCATTTCAACCAGATGTGTCTTTCAAAATTGCCCTATCTGTGGGCCTGTGTTGTAGCCCAGCAGGTCCAGCCACCATTGTGACACTGGCATCCCAAATCCGAGAGCCACTTCAAGTCCTGGCTGCCTGCTTCCCATCCAGTTCCCTGCTTGTGTGCCTGGGAAGGCAGCAGAGGATGGCCCAGGCATTTGGGGCCCTGTTACCCATGTGGGAGACTAGGACAGAGTTCCTGGTTCCTGGCTTCAGGCTGGTACAGCCCCAGCTATTGTGGCCATTTGGAGAATGAACCAGAAGATATAAGATGGATCTCTCTCTCTCTCTCTCTCTCTGCCTTTCAAATACATAAGAATAAATCTAAAAAAAAAAAAAAAAAAAAAAAAAAACAGCATACCCCTGGCACTGGCATTGTGGTACAGCAGGTTAAGCCACTGCCTGCGATTCCAGCATCCCATATGGGCATGTCCTGGCTGCTCCACTTCCCATCCAGCTCCCTGATAATGGCCTGGGAAAAGCAGCAGAAGTCAGCCTGAATGCTTAGGCCCCTGCCACCCACATGCAAGACCAGATGAAGCTCTGGCTTCGGCCTGGCCCTGTCCTGGCCATTATGGCCAAAGCAGATGGAAGATATCTCTGTCTTTCTCTGTAACTCTGACTTTCAAACAAATTTTTTAAAAAAAGCTTAGTTTATTCCTTATATCCTTTGAAGGAGGAGGTATGGCCTGCAAACACCTGTCCTTTTCCTTTTAACAAATGTTTACTGAGGGTGCGTTATATGCCAGCACGCTCGCGTTCAGGGCATAAGGCTGAAATGATCCTCTGCATCACGGAGGGAATGCAGTAGAAAAATTGCACAACTGGGCAGGGGAACAAGTTGAGCAAACAAGGCAGCCTCTGCCGAGTGCTTTCAGAGACTTGGTCAGAGCAGTGTTGGAGATCACGGGGGTGCGGTGAAGAGAGAGGATTTTTACGTTTCTCTGAATGCTCAGAATGTGTGCCCATTCCAGCATTGTCTGTTACCCAGAGGGATCGTGGTAAGGATGCAAATGCTTCCAATTACTTTTGAACTTTGGGCACTGTTTGCTCACATATAGAATGCACTCCAGATTGGGCTTTATATGGGCTGTAAACGGTTATAAAGAGGAATGTGATGCCAGGGAGACTTAGCGAGCTTTGGAGGCGGGGGGTGGGGGGGACTCAGATTCGGGGATGAAGACAGGAGCAGGTGACTTAGAGGATGAGGAGGACGCCATGGGAAGAGGAGAGGATCTAGGAGAGGGGAAATGAGCTTAGGCAGGCACGTCCCAGGGTCTCCAAGTAGGAGGGCGTGGCTAGAAGACAGGGGCAGGATAGAGCCACCCAGGTCAGATTCCATGGCCCTAGGAGGCACAATAAGGGGTCTAAACTCCAGCCTGGGGCACATGCTGTGGCATAATGACACTGGTTCAAGGCCCAGCTGCTGCACTTCCAATCCAGCTCCCTGCTAATGCACTTGGGAAAGCAGCAGAAGATGGCCCAAGTGCTTGGGCCCTTGCACCCATATGGGAGACTCAGAAGAAGCTCCTAGCTCCTGACTTCAGCTTGGCTCAGCCCCAGCTGTTGTGGCCATTTGGGAGTGAACCAGTGGATGGAAGCACTCTCTCTCTCTCTCTCTCTCTCTGTGTGTGTGTGTGTGTGTGTCTTTCCCTCTCTCTCTGTAACTCTGCCTTTCAAACACATAAATCTTTAGACTCCATCCTACTCACACCAGGGAGCCATGAAGGCCTGTAAACAAAGAATAGGGATGAGTCACACGGCACTAGTCACTTGCTGGCCTGCCAAGAATTCTAACTCTTGAGAGTGGAGTTCTCTTTACAAGGGAAAGTTGGAGACCTTAAAAAAATTAGGAAGGCGAGCAGAAGAAGGGGGAAGGCACCCAGAGCCTCACAGCCAGCAGGGGTATCTCAGACATCCTTGCCTGCTGCCAGGCCTCCAGAGCCAGCATGTGTTGGAACATCACTCAACAAAACTTGCAAATGAAAAATCTCATTTTCCTTTTATTTCTAACCATTTTTAGCAATCCCCGGTTATCAAGCGGTTGCTTCTAGTTCTCTAGATAGTAGCACCAACACCAGGGCTGCTCTGTGAATAAGATGACTCTTCCGTGACCCCTCTGGAAGGCCACCACCATTGCACAGGGAGAGACTTAATTAAATGGGCACTGAGGTTCTGTGAGGTAGCAACAGCCTGCTTTTGCAATGCACTTTCCCTCCTCCGTCCTATTTTTCAAGGTTTATGGTGTTACATGGTCCCCAGGCGTGTAACGGATAAGCTAAGCCACCCTGATGCCCGTGAGAGCAAGCCACAGAGACCTGGCCCAGCTTCTGGGAGCACTGCCAGGAGGCAGACCTCAACTGGGAGCCCAGGGCTGAGGGTTGCCACAGCCTCAGAGAGCTCCCTGCCTCCTCCAGGGCCACGCTCCTGCCCTTCAACTACATCCAGCGAATGATGGGCAGATGTAGGCATACAGGGGTCCAGCCTTGGGAAACCCTGAAGGGCTTTCTCACCACAACTCTGCAGAGGTGTCAGGAGCCTCTAGGGTCAGCATCACCCAACCTCGGTTCTCCCTTTGCTTCTGCAGGGGTTGATCCCTGAGCCGGCCTGGAAAGGAGATTCTATCACAGTTGCCTGTAGTCCGTGTTTGGTCCAGGAAATGTGCTCAGGGTGAAGACCAAGGCCTGCACGTATTTTGCAGGTGTGTTGCTAGCTGGACGGAAGTGGGACATAAAGCAGGAGAAATAAATCTGGAGGCCTAGCTCTGGGTACCTGCGTGACTCACCCACTTACTCAGAGGCAGAACAATTAAAATCCGTTCACACGCAATCGTTCTCTCTTTTTCCTCTGCCCACCTTCCTTCCGTCGGCATTCCTTCCCTCTTCCAACTTCATGGGCAGGATCTGAGAAGCCCCTACAAGACCCACGGGCCTACCCTTGGTCTCCAAGTGGCCAGCAGTCCTACTCTTCTCTGTGCACACACTTTTCCCCCCGGAAGCCACTATGGGATAATTCTTCAGTCACGGCAGGAGCCTCCTACTCAAATACATGCATGCTACTGGGGCAAAGGGGTCTCAGAGCATTGGCCTATTTTGCTAATGAATCTTGCCTATTCTCAAGGACTCCTTTTTCACCCTGGTTTATTAAGGAATACTTCATGGGGTCAGTGCTGTGGCATAGTAGGTTAAGCCTCCACCTGCAGTGCCGGCATCCCATATGGGTGCCAGTTCGAGTCCCGGATGTTCCGCTTCCAATCCAGCTCCTTGCTAATGGCCTAGGAAAGCAGTGGAAGATGGCTTAAGGGTTTGGGCCCCTGCACTCACATTGGAGACCTGGAAGAAGCTCCTGGCTCCCAGTTTTGGAACGGCTCAGCTTCTGCCATTGTGGCCATCTGGGGCATGAACCAGTGGATGGAAGACCTCTCTATCTCTCCCTCTCTCTCTGTAACTCTGCCTTTCAAATAAATAATTTTTTTTTTTAAAAAAAGTAGCACTTCACATGGAGTGAAGCAGACTTGGCTGAGAGCAGATGGCTTTGCAAGTTTCAATAAGACTGGGGGCACAGGACGTCAGCCCCAAGGTCCAGCTTTTCTGGGGTGGCTTCTGCTCTTGGGGTGTGTGCTGGTGAGGAAGAAAACACCACCCCAAGAGGAGGGGATGCCCCAAACTGGGGTACCCAGAAAAACTCCGCCTCCTTCCCAGTTTTCTTTGCTGTGATTTACCAAAGAAACTGTCCACTGGCAGAGCAAAAGGACACCCTGCCTACACTGCTTCCGGCAACCTTTGGGCGACATTTTTTTATGCTTATATGGCCCATATTGTGGCTGATCCTCCCCCTAGGAACACCCTTCCCCTCCCTCCATCTGGGCACCCACTTGTCTACAGGTTCCTTTTCCAGCCCGACTGGCCTCTGGAGGCCTCTCTTTGCTCTTGTCGTTGGACACATTTCCTGATGAAATGCGATGCTGAACAAGTGTAGAAGCAGCAAGGACAACGCAAACATACAATGTGAGGATGATCAGGAGGGAGTTTCCCCTCGATCAGGCCAAACAAGGCAAGAGGAAGCAGTGCATCCCGGGAAGCTGGCCTGCTCAAGCCCCCTTTCCCAGCCTGTGGTCAACAGGACCCCCAAATTCCAGAGCCCTCTATACTTGTCCACACACTGTGTGCTTTGGTGTCACCCACCCCATCAGGTGTTCCCAGTGCCAGTGTGACTTAGCTAACCTGTGAGTCCCTGGAAATAAAGAATGTGTATGTTCAGTCTCTACTATACTTTCACGGAGCTTTAGGTAGAAGACTATCAAGGAGGTAAAACTATGTGGTTATTTTAAGATTTATTTATTTGAAAGGCAGAGTTACACACACACACACAGAGAGAGAGAGAGAGAGAGAGAGAGAGAGAGAGAGAGAGAGATCTTTGATACACTAGTCCATTCCCCAGATGGCTACAATGGCTGGGATTGGACCAGGCCAAAGCCAGGAGCCAGGAACTCCATCCACTCCAGTCTCCCCTATGGGTGCAGGAGCCCAAGTACTTGGGCCATCCTCCACATTTCTCCCAGGTGCAATAGCAGGGAGCTGGATCAGAAGCTGAGCAGCCAGGACTTGAACTGGTGCTCCATTTATGGCATGCCAGTGTCCAAAGACATAGCTTATCTGCTGTACCACAACTTGGGCCCCTAAAACTAACTGGTTTAAATTTTTAAATACCCTGTTGGAAAATTCCTCACACTTTTTTTTTAAAAAAAGATTTATTTATTTGGGGCTGGCACTGTGGCACAGTAGGTTAAGCCTCCACCTGCGACACTGACATCCCATATGGGCGCTGGTTCAAGTCCGGGCTGCTCTACTTCTGATCCAGCTTCCTGCTAATGTGGCCTGGGAAAGCAGTGGAAGATGGCCCAAGTACTTGGGCCCCTGCACTCATGTAGGAGACCTGGAAGAAACTCCTGGCTCCTGGCTTCAGATAGGCCCAACTCTGGTGGTTGTGGCCATTTGGGGAGTGAACCAGTGGATGGAAGACTGACCTCTCTGTCTTTCCCTCTCTCTGTCTGCTACTCTGCCTCCCATGGTGCATAAAAGCAGGAAGTTGGAATTGGGAGAAGAGCCAGGATTCAGACCCATGTGCTCAATTATGGGATGTAGGCCTTCTACCCAATATCTTAATCAGTATGACAAAACACCTTTCCCTAATCTCTTCTTCTTGTAAGGACTTCAGGCAGATAGTATTAGGCTAATAATAAAATAAATCTTAAAGATTCATTTATTTATCTGAAAGGCAAAGTTACAGAGAAGGAGAGGCAGAGGCAGAGAGAGAGAGAGAGAGAGAGAGAGAGAGAGATCTTCCATCTGCTGGTTTACTTCCCTTATGGCCACAATGGCCAGGGCTGGGCCAGTCTGAAGGCAGGAGCCAGGTCTCCCACATGGGTGCAGGGGCCCAGGGACTTGGGTCACCATCTTCCACTGCTTTCCCAGGTGCATAGCAGGGAGCTGGATTGGAAGTGGAGCAGCTGAGACTTGAACTGAGGCTCATATGGGATGCCGCTGCTGCAGACAGAGGCTTAACCCTATATGCCACAGAGCCAGCCCCAATTCCTCAAACTTTAGTGCCTCCAAGTTCATGGGGCCAGTCTTCCAGAGTTAGAACAATCAGCCTGCTCGGCTAGGGTGTCTGGGCTCCCTAGGGAGAAACTAACTGCAGTTGCTGGGCATAGGAGCTGCTGTGCCTCACCCCTGTGGGATTTATGTCTGTTTACTTTACTGTCATGGTTTTGTCACAATCATAAGTACAGTTTTTGCAGGCTCATGACATCTCCCCCTCCCCTCCATGTTGATGCCACCAATCCATTCACCCTCGGTGGACAGCCTTAGTTCCTGCATCCAAGCTGTTTCAGTGAAAACATAAACTCCCGTATTGCAGCCTGTTGTTCAAAGGCTAGACACTTAACCTAAGCAGAATGCTTACAGAGGAAATGCATTAAGATCACCTCCAGCCCCAATATAAGAATGCTGTTCGTCTATTCCTTAAGGAGATGGAAGTCAGAATCCCTACAACCAGGCGGGAGAGTGCAAGGGGAAGTCAGAATTTCGCTCTGCCTCCTCCCTGCGAGCAGCAGGACAAATCTGTCTCTCTGATCTGGCTTTTCCCAGTGCACCTGTCACAACACAGCACCTCGGGCTGGAGCCTCCCTAAGGCCCCAGATGACCACACCAATCCGAAGTCCCGGGTCAGGGCGTCTGTTCACCGCTTCTGCAGATGAGGGTTTGTTACGTTTCACTTCCAGCCCCAAACCAGGAAGTGCTTTTTAAGATGGGCCCAAGGCAAAAGCAATCCAGCCCCAGAAACAAAACCCGCCCGACTCCAGAAAGGCTTGGGGGGAGGGGGGGGCTTGGATCGGAACCCACGGCCTCCTCCCCATAAAACGTCATGTAACTCTCCTAATTGCCAAAGAATGCCGAAGTAACAGACAAGCGCGCGCACCCACAGACCCGCTTGCTGTGTGTTCTTCCTTATCGGGGCGGCCCAGGCCCTGGCTGGCGACACTTGGTAAACCAGGGCAGATTGCAGGAAAGGGGCCGAATCCGCCAGATTCCGCGGCGCGCACGGGCCACGCCCGGGCCGCCGTCCAGTTGCACCAGTGCGCTGCACCCCCGGCGCGGTGGGGGAACCCTACAGCACCCCCAGCGCCCTTCTCCAGACCCGCGGGTCCCAGAGGCTCCGAAGCGAGGACCCGGGCTTGGCGTCTGGGGCCGAGAGCCAGGGGACAGCTGCGGCGGGAGCCGCTGCCCGCACCGCGCAGGAAGGGGAGGGCCCTTTAGGGAGAGGGGGGCCCGGCGCGGGCGCGGGGCTGGGTCGGAAAAGCTGCCTCACGGCCGCGCCCGCCGCACCCTCGGCCGCGCGCCCTGCCCTCGGCCGCCCGCCCGGACTCTGATACAGTCTCTGCCGCGCCTTCCCGGAGGCAGCGCCGCAGCCTCGCCATGTCCCAGCCGGGCCAGAAGCCCGCTGCTTCCCCGCGGCCCCGGCGCGCCGCGGCCAGGCACACCCAGGAGGTGAGTGACGCTGGCGACCGGGGGAACCCCCTGCCCTGGGGCTCCCGCCTGGGCCCCCGCCGGGCCTGTCCTCCCGGGTGGGCTCGGCTGCGGGCCGGGAAAGGGCTCCGGCGGGCTCGGCGGCCGCCGCAGGGCAGGTGGCCGGAGATGGCTGGGCCTTCGCGGGCAGGGGCCAAGTGCGCTGGGCGTGGCGCAGGTCGGGTGGAGAGGGGTAGGGGCGCATGGAGAAAAGTTGGCTGGAGAGACTGGAGTGACGGGAGGGTGGGCACGGAGCGGGAATGAAGTTTATCTGGGTCCCCAGAGTGGGGTCGCGGCGCTGAGCTCGGGCTCCGGTCTTCGGTGCGCAGTAGGGCCGCAGGGCGCGGCTGCCCCGAGAAACGACACCGGGGGCGGGGCCGAGGCCAGGGGCGAGGCTCGGTGCAGGGGCGGGGACCCCACCGGCCCCGCCCCCAGGTGCCGCCCACCTGGCGCTCTGGGGAGCTGGTGGAGTCCAGCTCCAGCCGCACCCGCGCCAGGCACAGTGTCAGCCGGGCGCCCAGCAGCGCACCCCTCGCCTTCCCGGGCTTCCCCGCCGCGCCGCTCGGACCCTGCCGGTTGCAGCCATGGCGTTCGCGAGCTGGTGGTACCAGACGGTAAGTAGGCGCGCGCGTGCCTGGGCAGGACCGGGGAGGGAGTGTGTGCTCGCTGTGCCTGGAGCCTCCTGCGCTGCGGACGCGGCCGGGGTGGGGACCAGGTGCGGATCTGCGGCCGAGGCTCCCTCCTGCGGGCTGCTGCGCTCCCCTGTGCAGTGGGGCGGGCACTGTTGCTCGTGGAATCCCGGCCCTGGCGGCGGGGTCCTAGGTGAACTTGGCCGCGGGACCCTGGAGCTCGAGCGCACCGTCTCTTTTTGATCTCTCAGGGACGCTCAGAACTTCTCGAACGCCGAGGGAGGGAGGCCGCCGGATGGGGGCGCGTAGGAAGCCAGGAGCAGTAGGCAGGGCGTGGAGACCGGAGACCGGTGCTGAGAGGGAGGGGACGGGGTCCCGCTCTGCGCCTTGCTGGTCTGCATGGGGGACACACACGCGCCTTTGGTGTCACGTCCTGCCAATTAGGCACGATATCGGGTCAAGCCGGCACTTGCCATGTTTTGGAAGCAGGAAGCAAGGTGTCCCATTCGATTGCGTTCCCAAAGAGTATAGAGAAGGGTTACCACGCAGAGAGCGTTCCTATGGATGTCCCTTTGAGTTAAAAGTCAAGAGTCTCTCTGAGCGTCTGGTGTTGGCAGAAGCGGAGGTGTTGTGCCCAGACCCTGCGGAGTGGGGAGCCTGGCGTTGGGATCCGGAGGCGCGGTCATCCAGCAGGCATTTACTGGACATCGGCGAGGTGCCCGGCGGTGCACCTGTCCCTGGGTACCCGGCGGGCAGCAGGGGGCCGAGAGTTCACCTCCTGGGACCTGTTTCCATGCTTGTGAAGTCAGGGTGAGGGGCACGCCGTGGGGACTGGGGAGGACTGGCTGGATTTCTACGTCTGGATTCTGTGTGCATGGACTTCCAGGGACCCGAATTCCACTTTGGCTTTTTGGTGAATGCTTCCTATTGCATTGTCTTGGCTTTTTGAAGGTAGAGTTTTATAGATGTACTCAGAGCAGAAGTTTGCTTTGAGTCATTATTCCAGGGTTCTTATCTAAAGGCCCCACTGAAGCGTCTGCAAATACGGATAGCACTGGATCAGAGTTGAGAGTAGACCTCCCCTTCCAAACCCAGATCCTCTATACTGTTTGTGATCAAACTTTAACTTTCCTAGGCCTGGCGCTGTGCCATAGCGGGTTAAAGCCCCAGCCTGGAGTACCAGCATCCCATATGGGTGTTGTTTGGGTCCCGGCTACTCCTCTTCTGATCCCGCTCTCTGCTATGGCCTGGGAAAGCAGTAGAATGGCCCAAGTACTCGGGCCCCTACACCCACGTGGGAGACCCAGAAGAAGCTCCTGGCTTCAGATCAGCTCAGCTCTGGCCATTGCAGTCATTTGGGGAGTGAACCAGCAGATGGAAAACCTTTCTCTCTCTGGCTTTACCTGTCTCTGTAATTCTGTCTTTCAAATAAATAAAATAATTATTTTAAAAAAAACTTTAACATTCCCAAACCAGTGCTGTCCGAGAGATATAAGAGCCATATACATGGGAACTTTAAATAGTGGAGAAGTGGGATTCAAACCTAGGTTTATTTTGGTGCATAAAAATTTGAAAGCCAGTGCATAGTTTCTTTTTAATACACATTTTCCATGAAATTTTTGAAGACCGTCTATATGCATAGATGTCAAAATTTTTTGTACCAAAATATTTTAAAGTATTTATTTAAATATCATTGAAAAGCAGAGAGACAAGGACAGATAGAGATCTCCCATCTCCTGGTTTGCTCCCTTCAACAGCCAGCACTGGACTAGGCCAAAGCCAGCAGTTAGGAACTGAATTTGGGTCTCCCAGTGGGGTCAAGGACTACGTGAGCCATCACTGCTGCCTCCCAAGGTGCACACTAAAAGGAATCTGGAATTGGGAGCAGAGCCGGGACTCAAACCCACGCACTCTGATGTCAGATGCACACATCCCAATTGGCTAAATGAATATATTTAATATATTATACATAATAATATAATAAAGATAATCCTAAACTTACCTTTAATTTTATTTTCCAGAAACATTTTGAAGTATACTTGTATATGATTTAAGATGTCTAGTAGGTACTTTAACAAAAGCAAAAAGAAGCAGGTGAAATGAATGCTTATAATGTATTTTATTGTGTTATATTAATAGATACTGGGCCCTAGATATTATTTCAGCATGTATGTAAGCCATTGAAATATTCTCCATTCACATTTTTCACTAATTCTTCACAATCCAGTATATATGTTACACTTCCCATACATCCTAATTCATACTTTCCACATTTCAGGTATTCAGAAATCACAGTTGACAAGTGGATATGGTATTAGACAGTATAACTCTGGACCATGAGTTCCTAAACTTAAAAAAAAAGTGAGTTCATAATCATAGACCATGCCAAGAATCGAATAGAAGTTATGGATTATTTTCCCATAAAACACATACACACATGTACACAAATGCAGTTTCTCATATAGCTTCATAAACATCAGAGATTTCACTGAAGCCCACCCACAAATCCCCCAAAGTCTCCATGTATTATATGTATATATCTATGTACATATGAAATATAACATATGTGTTATATACCTTCTATAAATACATGCATGTATGTGTGTGTAATGCGTGCATGGAAATTTGTGCAGTGGCATGGGCATATATGTGTGTCTACAGAGCAGTATCCCCTGGGCCCTTCATATCCACGGTGTCCATATCCACAGAGTCAATCAAGTACACATCAGAAATGCTTGAAAAACCACATCTGAACACGCACGGCCTTTTATCCTGGTCATTGTTGTCTAAGCAGTATGGTGCAACCAGTGTTTACACAGCATTTCCCTTGTATTAGGGCTGGTACGTCATCTAGAGAGTGTTTAAAGTATATGGGATAAGATGTGAGTAGGCCATATGCAAATACACACCCTCTTACAATAGGTCCCTCAGCCTCTGCAGATTTCGGATCCCTGCAGGGATTCTGGAACCAATCCCAGATGGATACCAGGGAATGTAACCACCCTGGCCTGTCTCGGAACACTTCTGGTAAATCCTGTGATTAAGGGATCCTTAGCAGGGTGCTTTGAATACTGCAAAAGGTTGCAGATTCCCTACCTTATAAGATATAGGCAGACTACAATAAAACAATTAAGAGATGCCCCTAGGATGAGTTTCTTCAGAGCATGCCACCTACAAAGCCAGTCAGTGAAGCATTGCACTGTATGTCTCCACACTGACTGCCCTATCTTCTAACTAAACGTGGGTTTTCAGTAGAAAGAGCCATCCAACTTCTAAAAAGTTAGACTTGAAGACTATCTGGAGTCTCCTGGTAATCAAGTCATGAAGAAGGATGTGTCCGGCTCCCACCAGGGATCACAGTCCTGAGTCTCAGGCTGGTTCTCTTAGGCTGTGTTCATTAGAGGTGGAGGTGTTTCTTAACATAATTAGATGCATGGCCCGGTGACAGTGGGGTGCAGGAGCCCAGACATTGGGCAGGCTCCATCATTGCAGCCAGCCTGGGAGGGGTGGTGCAAGCCTTCCATAGTAGAGCACTTCCAGAGCTGCTATGCATTTTTAGAAGCAAGAAAGGCTAAATTACAGGGTCTGCAAAAAAAAAAAAAAAAAAAGGCATACAGACTTTACCATGGTGGAAACACAGAGGTCATAAACTGCTTTCCTCTTTGGGCTTCCGTTGCCGGAATTTGCTTGCTTTCCATTGCGTACAAGCCGTGACGCTAAGAGTAGCATTCGATGCTGTTATTCTTTAATCAGTTTTGACATTTCCCAGAAAGTTAATTATATTCTCCAAGTGCTTTTTAAGGAATGATTGAAGCTCTCTGGGGCTGTAGAGAGTGAGCTGTCATTTGAGATTCCAAGGTGAGTTAGTTATGAATAGATTGTCTCAACAGATACAAGACTGCTCTAAGTAGACCATCTTTTTTATTTTAATTTTTTTTTAAAGACAGACAGACAAGAAAAGAGAGAGAGGGAGAGAGGAAGATAGCTTCCATGGTTCACTCCTGGAATGCCTGCAACAGCCTGGCCTGGCCAGACTGAAGCCAGGAGCCAGGAGCTTCGCCCTGGTCTCCCACATAGGTGGTAGGGACCTGAGGACTGGGGCCATTTTCTGCTGCTTTCCTAGGTGCATTAGTAGGAAACTGGATCTGAGGTGGAGCACCTGGGACTTCAGATAGCGCTCCAGTGTGAGATGTCAGCGTTGCGAACACTGGCTTACCCAGTTGTGCCACAACACCGGCCCAGACACAGACCATCTTTAATACCCCTTCCAGCTACTTTTAAGGTGGAAAATTGAAGGGCCGGCGCTGTGGCATAGTAGGCTAAGCCTTGCTGTGCCAGCATCCCATATGGGATGCCTGTTCATGTTCCAGCTGCTGCTTTTCCAATCCAGCTCTCTGCTATAGCCTGGGAAAGCAGTAGAGGATGGCCCAAGTGCTTGGACCCTTGCACCCGCATGGGAGACCCGGAAGAAGTTCCTGGCTCCTGGCTTCAGATCGGTTCAGCTCTGGCAATTGTGGCCATTTGGGGAGTAAACCAGTGGATGGAAGACCTTTCTCTCTGTCTTTCCCTCTCTCTGTCTATAACTCTACCTCTCAAATAAATAAACAGGTCTTTTTCTTTGAAAAAAAAAAAAAAAGAAAAGAAAGAAAAGAAAAACTTACCCAGAAAGCTTTATAGTTACCATAGGGAAAAAAATAGATGTGGTGTCCTCCAGTTAAGAAAATGCAAAAAGAACCCATCCTATGAATCCTGTTTATAGAAGTTGCCTCCAGATGGATCAGTCCGCTAAATCAGGAAGAAAAAGAATCAATCGTTAATTTTTTTAAGAGTTTTATTTGTTTATTTGGAAAGCATAGTGTGTGTGTGTGTGTGTGTGTGTGTGAGAGAGAGAGAGAGAGAGGGAGAGAGGGAGGGAAGGAGAGAGAGAGAGAGAGAGAAACGGGTTCACTTCCCAAATGTCTGCAATAGCTGGGGCTGGGCAGGACCAATGCTCAGAGCAAGGAACTCAATCCAGGTCTCCCTTTTGGGAGGAGACCCAATACTTGAGCCATGATCTGATGCTTCCCAGGTGCCGTAGCAGGAAGCCAGATCTGAAGTGGAGTAGCTGGGACTTGAACCAGGCACTTAGATATGGGATGCAGGTGTGCCATGTGATTGCTTAACCTGCTGCACCACGACACCTACTTCAGAAGTCTGGTTAGATCTTCTTGAAAATGTGTGGAATTTTGGGGCCGGCACTGTGGTGCAATGGGTTAAAACCCCTGCCTGCAGTGCCAATATCCCATAGGGGCTCTAGTTTGAGTCCTGGCTGCTCCACTTTCCATCCAGCTCCCTGCTCATGTGCCTGGGAAAGCAGCTGAGGGTGACCCAAGTCCTTAGGCCCCCGCACCCATGTGGGAGACCTGGAAGAAGCTCCTGGCTCTTGGCTTCAGATTGGCTCAGTTCCAACCATTGCGGCCATTTGGGAAGTGAACCAGCAGATGGAAGACCTCTCTCTCTATCTCTACCTCTCTATGTAACTCTGTCTTTCAAATAAATAAAATAAAATCTTTAAAGAAAACGTGTGGAATTAGTTTTGATAGTAGACAACTCATAGAACCCAAAGAGGTTCGCAGGTTCCCGCATACGGTGCTGTGGACACAAAAGCTGTGTGGTTAGGTGGCGCCTGGCCTCCTCTTTCATTGCTCACAGGTAAAAATCACAGGTACATCCTAATACTACCAAATTCACCAAATCCTCTCCTGTGGCTTACAGAAAATGTGGAAACCCTTACCATAGCTGGGTCCCAGTTACCGGGGCAGATGGGCAGGCAATGCTAAGGCTAAACACCAGACAGAAAGAGCACATGGCTTCCCAGCACTGTCTTGCGTGTCTGCCAGAGCCCTAATTAGGAAAAGTATACTTGGGGTTCTGCACAACAGGGATTTCCGAGTTACAGCTATGCAGCTCAATCCTTAATACCTATGGTCTTTTATATAGCAATTGCAAAGAAAGTTACTCCTGTAATTTTCCAATTTGATAACACATGTTTTTAGAGGGCAGAAAATACCGTTTATCACTAGCCAGGCCGTTCATTTTCTTAGATTTAAAAAAAAATATTATATTCCTACACAGCCAGTGCATAGTGGTACAGTACTCACGGATTTTTTTTTTTTTTTCGAGGGGGGAGGGTAAATAAACCCTGCCTTTCACATCAGTTTGTTTCAGGAGTTTGAGATGTTCAATATTTTTTTCCTTGTTTGTTTTTTTTTTTTAAAGGTTGTTTATTTCTTTATTTGAAAGGCAGAGCAACAGAGAGAGGGAGAGACACACACACAGAGCAATCTTCCATCCGCTGGTTCACTCCCCAAATGACCAAAACAGCCAAGCCTGGGCCAGGCTGAAGCCAGGAGTCAGGAACTCCATTGGGGTCTCAGACCTCATGGGTGGCAGGGACCAAAGTACCTGGCCCATCTTCCGCCACTTTTCTGGATGCATTAGCATGGAGATGCATCGGAAGAGGAGTTGGGACTTGAATTGGTACTCTGTTATGGCTTAACCCATAAGATGCTCAATATTAAAACCAACAGCCAGGATTTTGCCTTTGGGGTTGATACTAGGAAGACATACTCTTCAGATAAAGGGATCCTAACTTTTCAAAATTTCTTGGTAGGAAAAATCTTAAATATGCACAGAAACAAAGAGTATCATTGCTGCACACACACCAATCAGCTGTCACAATATTATCAATGTGCCAGGTTTGTTTTATCCATCCAAGCCCCACCTCCACCAAACACAGACACACACACACACACACACCCTCCCAATTTGAAAGCTTTGTGATGGCAAATTGAAGGCTGCTCCTGAAATTAACTAGCTGCAGATTGTTGAGGAAATGAATTCTGTATCTGCTGTGTAGTTTAGTCCCTGGGGTATAATATGGAGGGGTAGGACTAACAGGATACACAGTTGCAGAGTAGACAAAGAATTAAACACTCGCGAGTCAGGGGAGCCTGGTTCCTTTGCACTGTAAGGAAAGTAAACACGAAATTCTTCTCTGATGTTTTATGGCCTTTGAGAATGAAACACTTTAACCTTTGCTTCCTTTTCACATTCCTTTCTCTCTCTTCGTTCACCATACTCAGACTGATGCCAGGAAAAAAAGGGAGTGGAGTAACTGGATTTTTAAAATCTTTAATCTTTGTTTCCTGTTCTTTCTTTAGTATTTTATTTATTTTGAAAGGCAGAGAGACAAACAGAGGGCTCCTATCTGCCGAGTCACTCCCCAGCTTTGGTGGGGAACTCCATCGTGGCTGGGATCCAGCAACTTGGGCTATCTGCTGCTGCTTCCCAGGGTGGGTGTTAGCAGGAAGCTGGAATTTGAAGCAGGGCTGGGACTTGAACCCAGGCATTCCAATATGGGATGGAGCTTCGAAGGTGGCGTCTTAACCACTGTGCCTAATGCCCCTTCCTGTGTTCATGAACTAGACAATGAACCAGACTCCTCATTAACATCAGCCCTTTTCTCGGGTGTGCCAGTCCCTGGAATGGGTGCCATTATCCCCATTTTATAAGGAGAAATTGGAAGGTCAAATCACTTGCCCAAGTTCATGTAGCCTTCCAAATCTGTCCATGGTCTCTGCCCAAGGTCATGTAGCCTTCCAAATCTGTCCATGGTCTCTGCCCAAGGTCATGTAGCCTTCCAAATCCATCTGTGTTCTCTCTGTCCTGGTAGAGTCAATTAGAGTCCACTAAGAGACAGAAATGACTCTGAGCATTTAAAACAAAAGGAATGTGATGGAGGGGTTGGTTAACCAGGTAGCAAAAAACTCTGAGAATTTTGGAGGGTGTAGGAAGGGGAGGCAGCTCAGAGATTAAAAATTGCAGGAAGCTGCTACTGTCCTGTGGCTGGAGGGGTGGGAGAAGGAGCAGGACCACCTTGTGAGTGCTGGATCTGTAGCTGGCTTTTCCTGCAGGAGGCACTGTGGACTGCAGAGGCGCTCAGAGGCAGAGAGAAGGTGGGGATATGCCGTCTACCACCTCCAGTCTCCCTCCAGTGCCTCCTATTGGCCAAACCCAACCTGCAGCTGTCCACCAAGAGTGGTGCCGTAGGCTGTGACCCCTGCAATAGCAACAGAGCAGGCGGAGGGCAGGCTCTGCACCAAAGGCAGCCAGCCCAGAATCTGCCCCTGGGAGACCTATGGAGCAATTACAGTGCACATCTTCAGTTTTCTCATGGAGAATAGGTTTTTAGGAGTTTTGCAAAAAAATGCCAATTTGCACTGTCTCTTAATGCTTCCGGGTATTTTCTCAACCTCTTGCTCTCGTACCTAATTTGCTGAGCAGATAGGAGCCAAGGTAACTTCGCAGGGAGTGTTTAGAGGTTTGTGGAAATGCAGTTATTCAATCAAGATTTGCCACAGTCCTGACACTCGTGTAGGAAGAAAGGAATAGAACTGGTTGGAAGGCACGATATAGGTGTCTGAAGCAATCAGTAAGGAAGAGAATGGACAATAACGTGCTAATTTGTTTTCCTGAGAAAACCGAGACTGGTAGGCAGATGTGAAGATAGGATTCTCTGTTAGCTGGGCGAAGCTGGGGATTAGATGGGAAATGTTGCTATGAACACAGGCACTGGGCTCCTCCACTTTGCCCAAGAGAAGCTGAACCAGGCCACCTTACCCTGGAACCCTCCACACAGGTTCCTTCTTAGGGGGTGGTCTGAGGAGCAGGGACTTCTGCCATCAGTCGTGGTACACACAGGTCTTTCGAAACCAGTGGTTCCCAATCCTGGCTACACATTAGCATCAACCGGGGTAATAGAAAAATATATGCCTGCCCAGGCCCCACCCTATTCGGATGATATAATCTAAATCCATGCATTGTGGCGGGAGTGTTTGCAAAAGCTGCCCAGCTGCCTGCGGCTGCCCTGCAGGAGAGTCCCGCTGGGATACAGGCTTTCCTGCGATGGTGATGGCAGAGTGAGAGCATGAACCTCACATGTGCGCTGGGAAATCCAGAGGGAGCCAAGACAGTCTTTTATGGCTTCATTGTTTGACTTCAGCTGTCCTGGGCGTGCAAACATTGATGTCTCTGGCCTTATCTCCAGGGTAAAGCAGGAAATTTTTCAAGTTTTCAAGTAACCTTCAGTGTTTGTTTTTTTTTTTTTTCAAACAGCTGTACTCAGATGTCACACACACCATACAGTTCACCCATTAAAGCATATGATATGGTATTTTTAGTGTATTCACAGGGTGATGCCACTATCACTATAGCTTAAAGTGCTTCTGTATCCTCCTAAGGGAAACTCCATACCTTGTTTTTAAAAAGACTATGTACTTGAGAGGCAGAGTTCCAGACAGAGAAAGGGAGAAAAAGAGAGAGAGGTCTTCTATCCACTGGTTCACTCCTCAAATGGCTGCAATAACTAGAGCTGGGCCCATTTGAAGCCAGAGCCAGGCACTTCTTCTGGGTCTCCCATGTGGGTGCAAAGGTCCAAGGACTTGGGCCATCTTCCACTGCTTTCTCAGGCCACTGCTTTCCCGCAGGGAGCTGGAATGAAAGTGGAGCAGCCAGGAATTGAACCTGCACCTATATGGGATGCTGGTGCCACAGGCAGAGGCTTAACCTACATTGCTACCACACTGGCCCCAACTCCATACCTTTTTAAAAAAATATTTTTATTTATTTGAAAGGCAGAGAGACAGAAATAGAAAGGGAAAGAGAATTCTTTGTTCTGTTGGTTCATGCTCCAAGTGCCTGCGAGAACCAGGCTTGGGCCAGGCCAAAGCCAAGAGACTAGAACTCAATCTGGGCCTCCCAGGTGGGTGGCAGGGACCCAAGGACTTGGACATCACCTGCTGCCTTGCAGGGTACACGTGAGCAGGAAGCTGGAACCAGGAATGGAGCAGACACTCAAACCTAGGCCTTCTGGGGTGGGATGTGGGACTCCCAAGCCATGCCTCTCTCTCTCTCTCTCTCTTTTTATAAAACTTTAATTTAATGAATGCAAATTTCATAGGTACAACTTTAGGAATATAGCGATTCTTCCTCCCATACCCACCCTCCCACCCCTCTTCCATCCCACCTCCTACTCCCTCTACCATCACATTCTTCATTAAGATTCATTTTTAATTAGCCTTATATACAGAAGACCAACTCTACTAAGTAAAGATTTCAGCAGTTTGCACACACAAAATATAAAGTACAGCTTGAAGACAAGTTTTACTGTAATTCTCATAGTACAACACGTTAAGGACAGAGGTCCTACATCGGAAGCAAGTGCACAGTGACTCCTGTTGTTGATTTAACAACTAACACTCTTATTTATGATGTCAGTGATCACCCAAGGCTCTTGACATGAGCTGCCAAGACTATGGAAGCCTTTTGAGTCCACAGACTCCATCAGTATTTAGACAAGGCCATAATCAAAGTGGAAGTTCTCTCCTCCCTTCAGAGAAAAGTACATCCTTCTTTGATGGCCCGTTCTTTCCACTGGGGTCTCACTCACAGAGATCCTTCATGTAGGATATTTTTTTTGCCATGGTACCTTGGCTTTCCATGCCTGAAATGCTCAAGCCATGTCCAAAATCCTGCCTCCTTCCTGTTTGTTTGTTTGTTTGTTTGTTTTCTTCTTTAACTTCAGAAGGACACTATAGCACTTGGCACTCTTCCCACAGCTGGACTCAGACTTGCAGAAGATGTGTTTCTGTCTCGTTCCTGCTTTTCTCCATGTAAAAGCTGGCTTGCTTTTGTCCTGTTTCGTGTGTCATGCTCCCTATCTGTGGGCACTGGGTGACAGTCAGGAACATGGGCAAGCTCTGCAGAGCCACAGCCCAGGGCCAGCAGGAGTGCGCTCGGGCTCAGGCTCAGGCTCGGGTTCCACTCTTGCTATTGCCTCTCACTCTTGCAATTCTCATGGTTCCTCATGGTTTTATGACTCTGCCCTGGCGGATTTTAAGCCATGAAATACTGTCCCCTAAAAGGAGAACAGAGGATGGCCATCCTTGCCAAACATGTGACAATGCCAAGGATGGAAACACTTTGGGAAATTGTTCCTTCCCAAGGGAAGACCGGAAACCCTTGATCTGACTTGTCCCTGCCTCTGACCCTGTGCAGCTTACACCACCTCTGTCCCTCCTCTCAGCCCCTACCTGGGAGATTCCTTCCTGCCTCAGGGCTGCCATCCTGCCCTGCCTTACCTGGCTTTGGCCTCCACCAAGGCAGTTGCAATTCCTAAGTACTGTGTGTTGGATTAGTTTTATAAAACAGGCCCGTTTTAGAATAAGAAGGGTTTGTTTTGTTGTTTTATTGTTGGTTTAGATTACTCTAAAGTCTTTCTTTTTTTAAAAAAAGACATTTATTTATTTATTTGAAAAGGGGAGAGAGAAAGAGAGAGAAAGATCTTTCACCCACTGGTTTACTCCCCAAATGTCCACAATAGTGGGACTGGGCCAGGCCAAAAGCAGGACTCCATTTGGGTCTCCCACGTGAGTAACAGGAACCCAGGGACTTTAGCCATCATCTGCTGCTTCCCAGGCACCATAGCAGGAATGCTGGATTGGAAGCAGTAGCTGCTGCATAGCCAGGACTTGAACAGGCACCCCCATGGAAGATGCAGGCATCCTAAGCAGCAGCTCAACCCACTGTGCCACAGCATCCTCCTGGCTAAAGCTTGTCCTGATGACAATCAGAAGTTCCCAGCTTCATAGATCCAGAGTAGCCCAGTCTCTGACCCACGGACTACAGTCCTGAGTGGTAGGAACAAGCCAGACATTCCCTCTCAGGACAGAGGTGTCAGCGTGGACCCTCTGGATTTGCCATGAAGAGTCCAGGAGACTCCAGAGCCACACACAGGCAAAGCTGAGGCTTAGGAGGTGGCTCCCATACTGGGTTCATTAGTTTGTGGTTCAGTTCTCTTCTCTCTGTGTTCCTGCTCTCTCTCTCTCTCTCTCTCTCTCTCTCTCTCTCTCTCTCTCTCTGTGTGTGTGTGTGTATCTACATAAATATAGACAGATAGTAGGGGTCTTCAAAAAGTTTTCATATTATGAAAAAGTACTGTGCATGAATTTCAATTTTTTTTGTCCCAGAATAAACTTACCTTTGAATTTTATTTTCCATGAATTTTTGGAAGAACCCTCATGTGTATGTGTGTGCAATTGTGGCAAAATACAGCAAAAATGTGAATAGTAGTGTGGGGATACGGGCATTCATTATATTATTCTTTCAACTTTTCTATGTATTTGAAAAATTTCAGAATAAAAAGCTGAGTTAAAAAACTCAAAATATATCATCTATGAAGTTCTAAAAATGTTGGCTTTTGATTATGAATGATTTTTATTTATGCCACTGTAACTTTTGTGTCTTTTATCAAGAGCAAATGTATCTTTAGAATATAAAACACTCATGCTTACAGTATATTTTAAGTTGTCATTATAACTCGATATTTTAGTTAGCATTCATTACATATAACCTTCCCAAAATATTGTTTGGAAGCTATGTAATTTTGAGGCATTTTGACTATTTCAGTGGGAGCAAGTAACTAATGCTGTTGATTGAGTGGAGTAGAATCCCTTTAGAAGGGAAACAATTTATGCATGTTTTTAATTTTTTTTTTGGTTAATATTTAATTATTTATTTGAAAGCCAGAGTGACACACAGAGAGCCCCAAATGACTACAACATCCGTGGTTGGTCCAGGCTGAAGCCAGCAGCTCAGAGCTCCATCTGGGTCTCCCATGTGGATGTCAGGGTCCCAAGCACTTGGTCCATCATTCTGCTACCTTCCAAGGTGCATTAACAGGGAGCTGGATTGGAAGTAGAGCAGCCAGTACTGAAACTAGCACTCCAATATGGGATGCAGGCAACAGCTTAGTCCACTGCACCCTAACATAGGCCCTGCCCATCTTTTTGTTTGTTTGTTTGTTTGTTTATTTTAAAGAAATTGCCTCTATGCCCATATTCGAAGGGTGAAAAGACTATGCCCATTTAGTCTGGGGTAATCAATCAGGATATATAATTGCCATGTGGGGCTGCAGGGTGAACAGGAACCTTACACTGGACAAGAACAAGTGGACTTCTTCAGTTTTCTCACTCATAAAATGAGATAATGGCACCTGCTGGCCAGTAATTGAGGCACTCCAACAAGAAACACTCCCTAAAACAGTGGGTGGTGTTGTTACTGAGTTTTATCTAATCTGAAAAAATATAGAATTGCAGATAGTAAATGAATGGGACATCATGGTTCTAGAATTACCAGTTCTGGATGGAGACAGGTTGGGTAAATCCCTGTCTTTGTAGATATGTCCTCATCAAATACTATCTCTGAGTATCAAATGATTCATTGGGAGATGCTAAGAGAAAAAAGTTAGACAACATTAATTTGACAGAGTTTATTTGCACAAAGAGTGATTCATCAACCGAGCAGCATTCAACACCGGAAGGGGTTTGGAGAGCTCTGTTCCCACAGCACGTGCCCTGAGCCTTTCTGGGGGGATGCAGAATGGAAGGTTGGTTCCAGCTGAGCTTTGGCCTTTTTTGGGTATGGTCTGATGAAGGTCCCAAGTCGTGTAACCAGTTGGTTGGTTGGCCATTTGCAATTGGCTGAGGGTTGTTTTCCTTTTTATTTTAGTCAGTTACTAGAAATGTCTCCTGATTAAATTTCAGTTTGGTTGTGTAAGGGCCACAGGTGCAGAGACAACCTGCTATTTTCTCACCTTCTTGTGTGTAATAAATGAAATAGTTCTTTGTACCTCCTTTTCAGGAACATACAATTTTTTTTTTTAATTTCTCAGAAAAAGTTCAGTAAACTTTAGGGCTCATTTTCAAAGATTTGTTTATTTGAAAGTTAGAGTGACAGAGAGACAAGGAGAAATAGATCAACCATCTGCTGGTTTATTTCCTAAATGCCCATAGCAGGGGCTGGGCAGAGCTGAAACCAGGAGCCCAGGACTCAATCCAGATCTCCCACAGAGGGGGCAGGGACTCAAGTACACGGAGCATCACCTGCTGCCTCTTGGGATGCACACCAATAGGAAGCAGGGTCAGAAGTGGGGCTGTGACTTGAACCCAGGTACTCCAGTAAGGGATATCCAGTGGGTGGATCATCACTGCTCCACCCAATGCCATTTCCAGGCCTTTTTTTTTTTTTAATTTTATTTTTAAATCTTATGACCAAAGCAAATGAGCATGTATGCTTCTTGAAGCTTTAGTGAGCCACATAAAAGTATTTGCATTCATCCTTGCTGTCCTAGCAAAAAAAAAAAAAAAAAAAAAAAATCTGTTCCTGTAAGTAATGCAGTCTTAGAGAAGTTGCAGGTGTGGCCTTTCCCTCCCAGGGTTATCGTCCTCCTTGGTGCATATTCAGATGAGATCAGGGCGCATTCAGGGTGGAATGGCCGTAGACCTGGTGGAAGAACTCTGGGAGCCCCACCAGAGCCAAGGGAAGTGACAGGTGCCTTGGGAGGTCATGAAGGAGCCTTGAGTTCATGCCGAATCGAGGCTTAAGTGTGACTTCAGACACCTGGGGTCTTGAGGGCTCATCTCCATGGTGCACCGGATGTCGCCTGGGCCAGCAACTGGGGCTTTGCAATTCCGTGAGGCATTTTGAGGAGACGAGCTGCCACCGTGGCACCGCCATCAGCTCTGGATCTGGCTAATTACAGGCTGCCTTTCTGGTTCCCTAATGAATGTGTGTAGCGTCCCTTCATTTCTGAACGCCACTTGCATTGGCATAGAATTATCAGGGCTCTCGGAGGAAGATTAAAGGGGCCCTTGTTTTTTAAAGTCTATGCATTTAGTCTTTTGGATTAGAGTCACTGTTATCTTGAATCCTCTATTAAAGCATTATCTTTTTTTTTTTTTTTTTACATTTTTATAGCATGCCAATGAAAAAACCAGCGGATCACCTTCCAAACCAGGAGAAAAGAAAGGACCAGATGAGGTAATCCCATAGACTGGGTTTTCACTGTCTTTTGCTTGTCAGCTGTGAATTCTGTCTCAAGTTATGATGTAGCAACGTGCTTCTAATGGAATTAGCAAACTCAGTTGTCACTAAGAGTTGACTCAAGAATGTAAGTGAAAACTTACAAATGAATAAAATGATAAAGCATGCCTGAGGAAAGAATCTAGGAACAGAACTCAGGGGTTCTATTTTGTAGGGGTTTTGTTTTGTTTTAAGGGTGTTTTCCCTGTAGAGTTTGGTGAATCGTAACCGTTTTGTTGGTGGCCGGTGTGGGAGGAAGACCAAGTGCTGTCCTGAAAAAGGACATTGTCTTTCTCTTAGGAGTGCACAGAGGGGACAGTGCTGGCCTAGATGAACCGCTCATGCAGGTCTGCAGGCAGCGAGAACTCTTTTTGCGTCAGTTCTGTGGAAACACCTGAAAAACCCAAACCTCCACACTTTGAGAATGGGTTTTCGCGGCTCCTGTGGCTTTATCCTTTCTCTGAAGGAGGCACCGTTATGTCCCCTGTCAGCACTGACCCGCTTCTCCGTGGAGGGGTCCTGCAAAAGATCTGCCCCCCCCCCTTTAAAGATTATTCACTTGATTGAAAGGCAGAGTTACAGAGAGGGAGGGACAAAGAGAGAGACCCTTCATTCACTGGTTTACGCCCCAATGGCTGCAATGGCTGGGGCTGGGCCAGGCTGAAGCCAGGAGCCTGGAATTCCATCCTGACCTCCCAGGTGGGTGGCAGGGACCTGAGCTCTAAGGCCCGCTTCTGCTGCTTTCCCAGGAGCATTAGCAAGGAGGTGGATCAGATGTAGAGCAGCCAGGACCTGAACCAACATCCACATGGCTGGTTCACTTTTCTTTGGCTTGTCAACTGTGAATTCTGTCTTAAGCAATGAGGTAGCAAAGTACTCCTAGTGGAATTAGCAAATTCATTTGTAACTAAGAGTTGGTTTAAGAATTTAAGTGGAAACTGTTAAAAAGGAATAAAATAACAAAGCAGATGGCAGCTCAACCCACTGTGCCACAGCACAGACCCCAAGTTCTGTCCTTTAAGAGGGTACTGCATTTGCCTCCATGTGTTGCCTTTTATGAGTTAAGGCTCGGTGGGTAGAGTCATCTTCGCATCATTTCCAGCTTCTAAATGTTACCCACTCAGGTCTTGAAAGGTCAGTGGAATTTTAGGAAGCGTAAAGGAGCCGCTCTACTGTTCCTCTGTGTTATCAGTATTAAGCAGGTTAGTTTGGAGTTTGTTTCTCTTTCTGTCATTTTGAAATACTCAGTACGTGAGGAGAGTCTATAGGGAGCACCTGCTATGTATTCATTGTTTCCTTTACCAATACTTATGAATATAGTTTAGTTTTCTTCTCAACCAGATTTGTAGTGGTTTTTTTTTTTTTTTAATTTATGAAAGGCAAATGCTTCTTTGAGAATAAAAAGTAAAAGTGAGCTTCTATTAAGATTTCATCTGGCCAGCGCCGTGGCTCACTTGGCTAATCCTCTGCCTGCGGCGCTGGCACCCCGGGTTCTAGTCCCAGTTGGGGTGCCGGGTACTAGTCCTGGTTGCTCCTCTTCCAGTCCAGCTCTCTGCTGTGGCCTGGGAGGGCAGTGGAGGATGGCCCAAATGCTTGGGTCCCTGCACCCGCATGGGAGACCGGGAGGAAGTACCCAGCTCCTGGCTTCGGATCAGCACAGTGCCGGCCGTAGTGGTCATTAGGGGAGTGAACCAATTTGGAAGGAAGACCTTTCTCTCTGTCTCTCTCTCACTGTCTATAACTCTCTCTCTGTCTCTCTCTCACTGTCTAACTCTGCCTGGCCAAAAAAAAAAAAAAAAAAAAGATTTCATCCTATTTCTTGGTTAAATTACTTTTTGGTAGTTTTAAAAATGTTTTTATTTGAACAACAGAAAAGAGGGGGGTGGGAGAGAGAGAGAGATAGATCTGCCATCCACTAGTTCTTCTCAGATGGCCATGATGGTCAGGGCTGGGCCAAGCTGAATCCAGGAGCCTAGAACTCCATTTGGGTCTCCTACATGGGTAGCAGGGGCCCAAGCACTTGGGCCATCCTCTGCTGTGTTCCCAGGCACATTAGCAGGCAGCTGGATCAGAAGCAGAGCAGCCAGGACTCAAACTGGCACTCTGATACGGGATGCTGGCGTCACATACAGGAGCTAATTAACCTGCTACACCACAACGCTGGCCCCTTGGTTCAGTTATTTACAAATACATTTCTGCGTGGAAAACAACATTCTCTCTTACTGGCAAGAAAATCTATATGGTGTCATTCAGTCCCGTTATCTACTCTTTATTGTGTTCAGAGAAGTTATCCATCAAATTAGCTAATTCGGTAAATAATGAATACTTCTTGCCTGAAAACTGTGGCGTCCGTTTATTCTGTATTAAAATTGATGCAGATTAAGCTATTAACACAAAAAGGAAATTTTCCCTTCCAGTATAGTCAAGTGCAGTCACCCTGATGAATTATGCTATAACTTGGAGGCTTAAATATCACAGCGTGAACGTAAAGGCTTACTGATTCAGGCAGTCCTATTGGCGCAGAGTTGAGTCTTTGTGTGTTGTCTGGATTATAAAGCTCCTCAACTCCATATAAATGAAAGACTTGGAAAGCACTGCTAAGTCGCTCTGTTACAAATCCACCAGGGAGGAACCCAAGATTTCTGTGTCCGGAGAGGCAGACTGTACTTTGGTTTTGAAACTGAAAAGCTGAACTTCTACTTCAACAGGAAGAAGAAGGGATTTTACGATGTAGAGGTTTGGCAATTCAAACAATCTTGGCGTTGTGCCACAATGTTTGCTGGGAATCTCAGATTGACAGCTCCTGCCTGGGAATATCTGTTCATTTCGCTTTCTTCCCAATCAGCAGAAGCAGAGTGGGGGGATAGAGGAGTTTCCTCCCACCTCCCCCCAGTGGCTTAACTCACGGCTTTAGACAACATAGATTTAACAGAGTTTATTTGAGCAAAGAATGATTCATGAATCGGGCACCAATCAGCTCTCCCACCAGATTCCATCCTTGTCTATTTTGCATGTCTGCAGTGGGCAATCATGGGAATGGGTGGCTGGGTAGAGAAGGTGTGCCTCCCAATCAGTCTGTTCCCAAAGTGTGTCGATCCTTGTGCTTGGTGCCAATAAGCCCTCTAGGAGATGTTACGGTTCTAGAGACGGGTAAAGGAAACTCTCCTACATTATGTGTTATTTTAGACTCCACGTTCACAAGTATGATGTGCTTTGCCATCTGGGCTCCTTATCTGCCCTGGTTAAATAACTTCTTCTCCCCAGCATTTGCACAGATTCTGATCAGGCCTCCGAAGACAAAGCAAGTTCTTTTGTTATCAGTCAGCTTTCTGGTGCTATAATAAAGTGGCTGAGACTAGGTACTTTATAAAGAAAAGAGGTTTAGCTCACAGGCAGGAGGCCTGAGAGTCCACGATTGGGTGAGTCCATGATTCAGCTCTGACAAGTGCCGCCATGGCTGGACCCCATCATGCAGGTGCATCATGTGGGAGTGTGACAGGAAGTCAGAGCTCATGGAGGGTCCATTCTGCCTAATGATACCACCCTGTGAAGGTCCCTTCACCTTCCACATCACCACAGTGAGAACAGAGCTTCCACTACGTGAACCCTTAGGGACAAACCACCCCAAAACCAGAGCACCTTTAAAACAGTCAATTTGGAAATTTATGTTCAATGCTTTTGGGTACTTCTGCTGGTTATTCCTTGTGTATTTTTCTGCTCTATTTCATTTAGAGGTATAAGAGAAGGACTTCAACAGGATGCGATCAGGAGAGAAAATGATTAGGATTAGGAGAGAATCACTATTATATTGTCATTTACAACAATAGATGGGCTGGGGACGGTGTTGTGGCATAGCGGGTAAAACCATCACCTGTGATGCTGGCATCCCATATGGATGCCTGTTCAAGTCCCAGCTGCTCTACATCCAATCCAGCTCCCTGCTAATGGCCTGGGAAAAGCTGCAGAAGATGGCCCAAGTGCTCGGGCCCTGGTACCCACGTGTGAGACCCAGATGAAGCTCCTGGCACCTGGCTTTGGCCTGGCCCGACTCTGGCTTTTGCAGCCATCTGGGGAATGAACCAACAGATGGACGGTATCTCTTTCTCCCTGTCTCTCCCTCCTTGTAACTCTGCCTTTAAAATAAATAAATAAATCCTTAGAATAGATGAGCTGAGCACAGCCATGTCAATTTCTGGTCTCTTCTTCTCCTTTGCTGTTGTTGTTAGCTCTTGATTTTTGTACTATAACCACTATGGAACTGTCAGATGATCCCAGGATACCTGCACAACTTTAATAGAATGTTACAACTAAAATATCATTTGTCTTGTTGCATTGGCAGCACAAATCCTTGAGGCTAGAGTAGGGTAAGTGTCTATGAGAATTTATGTTTATGCCACCATTGTGAATTTGTCAAGTCCTTCTTAGATACAGAGAAGTTTTAAGACCTGTGGATAAACAAACCAAAGATAGAATGAGTAGAAGACAGGAAAAAGAAAAATCGAAGCACCTAACACCAGCATCTTTAAATACAAGGGAATTGAGAGGTCTTTCCAAACATGCCATCCGATCTATATCAAGTATTAGACTGACACATTTGGCCACTGATCCTTTTAGCAACATATTTCAGTGCCATCCTGGGGAAGCCTATTGGACAGAGACCTCCTATCTGCTGGCTCATTTCCTAGGTTCCCACGGGAGTCCCTGAGTGGGATCCAAGCTGGGAGCTGGGAGCTCAGTCCAGGTCTCCCACGTGGGTGTGAGGGACCAACTACTTGAACCATCACCACTGCCTCCCAGGGTGCTTCAGCAAGAAGCTAGGACCAGAAGGGAGTCTGGAAGCATACTCTGGTTTGGAGGAGGGAACTTCCTGTTGGGTGACTTGTGTAGGATGTGACTCACCAGCAGGTGAGTCAGCCATCACCGGCAACCCTGGAAGCGTGCTCCAGCAAGCTGTTTTCAGGGATTGCAAATCATGACAAGGGGCCCATGCACGATAATTGTGAAGTCTCAGGAGAGACTCCAGACCAGAATCCCACCTGCAGTGGCCAACCAGGAATCTGTCTGGGGGGCCTGATGTGGGAGGCTAACCCAGCTATGGAAAATTCTAGAATTTTTAAAAAAATATTGATTGATTGATTTGGACAGCAGAGTCACAGAGAGGCAGAGAAAGAGAGAAATCTTCCATCTACTGGTTCACCCCACAAATGGCTGCAATAGCCGGAGCTAGGCCCATCTGAAGCCAGAAGCCAGAAACTTCTTCCGAGTCTCCCACACAGGTGCAGGGGCCTAAGCACTTGAGCCTTCTCCTGCTGCTTTCCCAGGCACATTAGCAGAGAGCTGGATCGAAAGTGGAGCAGCCGGGACTTGAACCCGTGCCTGTATGAGATGCTGGCACTGCAGGCGGCAGCTTGACCTGCTATGCCACAGCGCCAGCCCCTCTAGATTTCTTTTCCTGGAATGTCTGTCATTTCCTTCAGTAGCGGTTGCTCTTATTTTAGTTCCTCCTGTGTCGTCCGCTGAGGCGGGACATTCGGGAATGTTCTCTCCTTAGCACCCATCTTGGAGAGTTTCTGAGGTGGCTCTGCCGTACCCACATTGCTCAGCTCCGCTCTGACACTTCCAGCACAGGTTTGGATTGTCTTTCTTACCTCTTACTGCTCTTTTTCTCTCACTGTTAGTTCCCCGTCTCAGTTTGTCACCATCTGCTCAGGCTTCTTGTCTCCTACCAAGGATGCACTTCTTCTGAAATTTCTGTAGTGTCTGATTTAGCTCGACACTGTCTCTTTCTGTCTTTGGGATTATGATGATCTCCTCCTGTCTCTGTGATATTTTCTTTTTTAAAATTTCCATTTATTTAGGAGAGAGAGAGAGGGGAGAGAGAGAGAAATATGTGGTCCCATCCACTGGTTCACTCCCTACCTGCCCACATCAGCCCCAGCTGAAGCTGGGAGCTGGGCACTCCATCCATCTGCCGTGTGGGTGCAGCTACCTGATTATTTGTGTCATCACTGCTGCCTCCCAGTGTCTGCAGTAGTAGGAAAGTGGAATTAGGAGACGGAGTCAGGCATCAAACCCTAAGACGCAGGCATTGTAACTGACAGCGTAGCCGCGGGGCCAGCGCCCACTCCTCCGTTCTCATTTTAAATGAACACAGCCATCGCGCTGTTGTCACACAACACCACGATGAGGCAATGAAAAATGATGGCTCTGGAAATTATAAAGCAACATGAAAACACAAAATAACAGTGAGAAATGTATAACAAACTGGATTAAGTATTTGTAAGTAAAACATACAAATGAAAAAGGACCAAGGCAATGTACTAAATAATAGTGCTTGTGGAGTTGTAGATTTATAGATAAATTTTCTTTTCTCTATTTTCTATTTTCAAAGTGCATTCTACATTTTAAAAATTAAATGCAAATCTATGGGCATATTTTTCTTTTTTTTTTAAAGACTTATTTTTATTTTATTTGAAAGGTCGAGTTACAGAGAGGCAGAGAGCGTGAGAGAGAGAGAGAGAAAGAGAGAGAGGTCTTCCATCCACTAGTTCACTTCCCAAATGGCCACAATGGCCAGAGCTGGGCTGATCCGAAGCTAGGAGACTAGAGTTTCTTCCGGGTCTCCCACACAGGTGCTGGGGCCCAAGGACTTGAGCTATCTTCTGCTGCTTTCCCAGGCGTTAGCAGGAAGCTGGATCAGAAGTGGAGCAGCCAGGACTCGAACTGGTGCCCATATGAGATTCCAGCACTTCAGGCAGTGGCTTTACCCACTACACACCAGTGCTGTCCCTTATGGACATAGTTTTTAAAAAAGATTTATTTGAAAGACAGTTACAGAGAGAGAAAGAAAGAGAGTTATTCTATCCTCTGGTTCACCCCCAAAATGGCCGCAATGGCTGGAGCTGAGCCAATGGGAGCCAGGAGCCAGAAGCTTCATCGAGGTCTCCCACGTGGATTCAGGGGCCTAAGCACTTGGCCATCTTCCACTGCTTTCCCAGGCACATTAGCAGGGAGCTGGATCAGAAGTGGAACAGCCAGGACTCGAACTGGTACCCATTTGGGTTATAGATGTTGTAGGCGGCTGCTTTATCTGCTGCACCACAGCGCCGGCCCCAAAGACATACTTTTTTATAGCACATTAATATATATTTTTTTACTTGAGAAGTCAAGACAGATACACAGAAACAGACAGAAGGACAGACAGAATTCCTATCCACTGTTTAATTCCCCGGATGCCCACAACAGCTGGGGCTGGGCTGGGCCAAAGCCAGGAGCTGGGAAGTGAATCCAGGGCTCCCTCGTGGGTGCAGGAACCTCCCAGTGCACGTCAGCAGAAGACTGGAACGGGGAGCCGGAGCTGGCAGCTGAACCCAGGTACTCTGATACGGGACTCGGGCGTCGTAGCCTCTAGGCAAAATCTGCTCCTCTGCAGTGTTTTTGAGGCGCCAGCATCTTTCTCTGTCCTCGTTTTAAAGTAAACTCCGTCTACACCGGGAGCTGGTCAGCAGGTGTGGACAGGCCGTCCATGGCCCTGCTCTCTGCCTGTGTCTCTGCCGTCTGAATCTCCTCAGACGGAGAGCTGACTGGCAGGCACGTGTGCGGGCTCCTGGGCGCTTCGCCATCCGTCCTGGGCTTGCCTTTGGTACGGAGCAGCATCTGGGTGACATGGAGGCAGCGAGGTCACCCCCTGGCATGCACTGCGCACGGGGCTCGTCTCCCCTCTGCCCCCGACCACTTGAGATGGGACAGCTTCCCCCAGGATGCATTGTGCCACTGCCACGCCCTGCCCCAGCCTCATCATCTCCTCCATGCCCCCTGCATGACCCCCACCCTGATTTCCATGGAGCTAGTGTCCAGGATGTGCAAGCCTTTACCTGGTTTAGAAAGAAAGGTAATGGTGGAGATAAGGATAGGCTGCCTCACCAGAATGACTCCAACCAAAGAGGAGTGAGCACTGGGGTTGCTTGGTGGTTGCGTTTCTGTGTGGTGTCTGAGGGTGCAGCAGAGGGAAAGGGACTTCCAGGGCTGCAGGCTTGCTCTGCTTCAGGCCCCTGACAGCCGGGGCTCACCCCCGTGCTCCCAGGGCAGCTCCACGGGCTTTGGTTAGAGTGGAGACTCTGCCTGGATCCTGGCTGTCTGCTGGTTTCCTTTAGTGCTGAGTGAAGTTCTGTTCCCTTCTATGACGAGATGGGAGACTAGGAACGGCTTGCGACTGTTACAGCAGGAATTGTTGGGGTTAGCTCACAGTGGCTGTGTGTGGCTCCTACAATGAAGTCTCCTTGCCCGCTTTCCTTTGGGTGTAACTTCTGCAATGAGTTGTCATTGTAGCGTCTGCTGTGTGTCAGCCGTGTGCGTGTCCTGGCCATTTCCGCAGAGGGTCTCCAGGTTTCTGGGAGTGTTGATGATTAACCATGGGGGGTGCATTCCAACTCCCCTCTCTTCTGGGATTTCTCTGGTTCCTGGCACACTTGCCTCCTGAGTGCAGTTATCTTAAAACAATCTAGGCCGCTGCTTGTCTTCCCGTTTGTCAAAGCTCTTTGCCTGGGCATCAGAATCACTTTCCTCTGCAGAGCCTCCCAATCAGCCTTCGTGAGCATGCCCGAATCCAAGTCCAAACCCTTCTGCTAAAGCGCCACGGGTTACGCAGACCTTGAAACGGTTGATTTAGCATAAGACGCAAATTCAGATTGAGTCCGGAGAGAAATTTAGGAAGTTTGCAAGACTCAGAACAGAAGTTCCAAGCCATTCTGAGGCTTCAGTGAGAGCGGGGTGTTCCTCGTGGACTGTGGAAGTTGGGAAGAGCCTCACTCACAGCCCCATGAGCCTGTACTGTACCATACAGCCTGTACCAAGCCTGTATGGTACCGAGGGTACCGTGCTACCCAGCGATGCTGGATCCCGTGCCAGCCCTGCCCGCTGCCTGGTTGTGTGTCCTTAGACAAGTTGTGTGGCCTCACTAAGGACACTGTCCTCAGCAATAAAATGGGAATCGTGATAATTCCTAGTAAGAGTCTACAAGAAGAGCCACGAGCCCGTCCACCTGAAGTGACACGAGCAGGGCTGGCACATAGGTGGTGCTCTCGGCGTTAGTTGCTGTTGGTACGGTTATGGTCGAAGTTGTTTTATTACCATCACTGTTATTCTGAGGGCAACAAAGAGAGCTCATGGCAGCAAAGGTGAGCCCCTTACTGATTGCTAACCATGAGCCAGCGCAGGAGTAAATTCTTTGGCTGATATTATGTATTGCAAGGCATTTCCAATTCACAAAAGAAGGAAGTCTGATTGTTCGTTAAGCGTAATATCTTTTTTAAACTTTTTAAAACATTTTATTTATTTATTTGAAAAGCAGAATGACAGAAAGAGGGGGAAAGACAGAAAGATACACCTTGCATCCTCTGGTTCACTCCCCAGGATCTCGACAGCCGGCCTGGGCCAGACCAAAGCCCAGGACTCCATCCTGGTCTCCCATATGGGAGGCAGGAACCAAGTACCTAGAACGTCATCTCCCAGGCATATTAGCAGGACGCTGCATCAGAAGCAGAGTAGCTGGGACTGGAACTGGCACTCGGATATGGGACGCAGGTATCCCAATGAGCAACTTAACCCATTGCCCCAGAACGCTTGCCCTAGCTTAGTATCTTTTGTTTTAAAGCAAACCACATGTAACGCCCAGAAACATATGGCAATAGCTAGAAAGGAGAGATCTTCCAATGGATTCTTTTATCAGAAGCTAAGGATGCATCTTTGGCCGGCACCACGGCTCACTAGGCTAATCCTCTGCCTGCGGCGTTGCACTCCAGGTTCTAGTCCCGGTTGGGGTGCCGATTCTGCCCCGGTTGCTCCTCTTCCAGTTCAGCTCTCTGCTGTGGCCCGGGAGTGCAGTGGAGGATGGCCCAGGTGCTTGGGCCCTGCACCCGCATGGGAGACCAGGAGGAAGCACCTGGCTCCTGGCTTCGGATCAGCACAGTGCACCAGCTGCAGCGCACCAGCTGCAGCGCGCAGGTCATAGTGGCCAGTTGGGGGGTGAACCAACAGAAAAAGGAAGACCTTTCTCTCTGTCTCTCTCACTGTCTAACTCTGCCTGTCCAAAAAAAAAAAAAAAAAAAAGTTTAATGATGCATCTTTAAAGAGAGGATAAATAATGTGCTCTTATATTAACAGTCTGTGATAGACAAAATGTTTTATCATTGGGTAAAGAATAACTAATAAAAACAATTAACATTTTACCTCTATAAAAGAACATAGAGGCCGGCACCGTGGCTCAACAGGCTAATCCTCTGCCTTGCGGCACCGGCACACCGGGTTCTAGTCCTGGTCGGGGCGCCAGATTCTGTCCTGGTTGCCCCTCTTCCAGGCCAGCTCTCTGCTGTGGCCCGGGAGTGCAGTGGAGGATGGCCCAAGTGCTTGGGCCCTGCACCCGCATGGGAGACCAGGAGAAGCACCTGGCTCTTGGCTTCGGATCAGCATGATGCACCGGCCGCAGTGGCCATTGGAGGGTGAACCAATGGCAAAAAGGAAGACCTTTCTCTCTGTCTCTCTCTCTCTCACTATCCACTCTACCTGTCAAAAAAAAAAAAAAAAAAAAAAAAAAGAAAAAAAGAAAAAAAAAAGAACATAGAAATATACCCATGTTATATCTTAGGACAGTGTAATACAACCTTCTTTTTTTTTTTTTTTTTTTTTAGCTCTCTCTCTCTCTCTCTTTTTTTTTTTTTAAAGATTTATTTGTTTATTTGAAAGTCAGAGTTACACAGAGAGAAGAAGAGGCAGAGAGAGAGAGAGAGGTCTTCCACCCACTGGTTCACTCCCCAATTGGCTGCCTTGGGTGGAGCTGCGCCGATCTGAAGCCAGGAGCCATGAGCTTCTTTCAGGTCTCCCACGTGGGTGCAGGGGCCCAAGAACTTGGACCATCTTCTACTGCTTTCGCAGGCTTAACAGCCGGATCGGAAGTGGAGTAGCCAGGACTTGAACCTGTGCCCCTATGGGATGCTGGCACTGCAGGCAGCGCCTTTACCCACTACACCACAGCGCCGGCCCCAGTATAACCTTCTTTCTTGTGCTTTGGATTTATGAGCTGAATTACCTAAGTCTTAGGACCCACAAAATTACCTCTATAAAGATTGTACCTTAGGGCATATGAAGGATTAACAAAATATTGACAGAGTTGGATGGAAGTAAAATCCACTGACTTCAGCTGAGCTCATGATGGGCAGAAATATTCCAGACTAAAGGTGATTTTTTTTTTCACTCTTTTTTAGACTCTTAGCTTCTCAAAGGTAATGGGAAAGGTTAGTAATGCGGTTCAGAAGGGGTCCCACGTAAGCGGAAGTCATGCCCACAGCAAGATACCTGTCTTGACCGAGCGCCGAGGCTCTGTGAGTCTTGTGCCAGCAACAATATTTTGCTGCACAACAGTGCACATGGCAGCTTGTTACAGCTTCGTACAAATAGTTGCTGTGTGAATGCACAACCTCACAGCAAACCATCATCGCCAAGTCTCTTCTGTTCCTAGGAGTGTTCTTTTTTTTAAAGATTCATTTTATTTATTTGAAAGACAGAGTTACAAAGAGCGGTAGAGACAGAGAGAGAGGTCTTCCATTGCTGGTTCACTCCCCAGATGGCTGCAATGGCCGGAGCTGTGCCGATCCGAAGCCAGGGGCTTCTTCTGGCTCCTGGCTTTGGATTGGTGAAGCTCTGGCCGTTGCAGCCAACTAGGGAGTGAACCAGAGGATGGAAGACCTCTCTCTCTCTCTCTCTCTCTCTGCTTCTCCTTCTCTCTCTGTGTAACTCTTTCAAATAAATAAATAAATCTTTAAATAAAAGATTCCCTCTGACATGGCGCAAGCCTCCATTCCATCTTTTGTTTCTAACTCTCACTGCCAAGATTTGTGGTTGAGATTATTGAAGAAAAGAGTGTAGAGAGGGAAGAGAGAAACTAAAAGCAGTTGTTCAGAACTGGCTGCAAAATATTCATGGAAAATGTGTGCTAGGGGGAAAAATGCATGGGTTGGGTCTAAATAGACTTAGCTTTGAACTTCATTTTCTCTGTGAACTTTTTGAAGTTCCCTTCGTGGAGGAGGCAGGGAGGAGGAATCAGTGCACAAGGCAGAGGAGCGGCCATGGGAGGGGTGGGGGAGCTGCCGTCCGTGGGGAGGGTGGGAGGAGGGATGCAGGGGCAAGCGTTTGAAGCAGGGGTTACGAAGCTGCTTGGGACGTTGCATCTCTTGTCAGAGTGCCTCAGTCCCAGGCCCAGCGTGGCTCCTGATTCCAGCTTCCTGGGGGGCAGCAGGTGGCTCAAGTACCCAGGTCCTTTGCCACCCCCATAGGAGCCCTAACACCAGCCTGGCCCAGTCCTGACTGTTGCCAGCATTTGGGAAGTGAAGCAGTGGATGGGTGACCTTTGTCTCTCTTCCTTTCAAACAAGTAAGAATAAATAAATAAAAGATAAAAAAAAAAATGGAGACTCATAAGGCCTGCCCTGCTGGTATTTCCACAAGGATGGAGCCGAGGTGAGGCCCTTGATTGGAGCTGGGGCTGCTGCCCACCCTCTTGAGCTGCTCCTGTGGAGTCATCTCGGGTACCCGTTGCCCCATGGTTACAGTAGGGCGTCTGCATAGATGACTCTGGTTCTACTGTAGATAGATGCGTGTGGAGAACAGAAGATACAGGATGAAGTTGAAATCGTTTTTATTGCACAGAAAGAGATAAGTGCAGTAAAGGAACATTTGCTCCAGATACCTGTTAAAGAGCAGTAAAGCCGACCTCGCCCTGCACCATCACTGTTGGTGCCAGAAGCCGTGCCTTGGGGTTTTGCAGTGGGGGCGAGAGTTTGGGCTCAACTTCAAATGCGATAAGAAACAGCAGGAATGGATAGCCAAGGAGTAAGGGCTGGTGGAGAGCAAGGTAAATGGAAAGTCATTAAGAGGAACCCTCGGGGGATTCGTGCTGAAAGCAGACCAGGGGAATTCAGACACCACCTGGGTGAGGCGGGGTGGACAGCAATCAGATGTCACAGGTGGGCTGCAGCTAACGTCACCCAGCAGGGCTCTTGCTAAAGCTGGAAAATGCAGAGGGGAGCCCAGGAGAGGATGGGTGGGGAAGGTTTAGTTGAACAGAGCTCAGAGGAGCCTGCCTAGAGCTGTGGCAACAAGACAGTGTGTGTCAGTGTGACCCAGCCGCTGCACGTGGCATGGATCTCTTGCATTGTTTGGTTCTATTCTCTGCTCATTGTTCGTAGGACATGGGAGTTGTTTAGTTTAAGCACATCAAATAAGACAAGCATTACCCGAGGGGACTCAGGAGTGGCTTCTACAAAGCCACCTGTCAGGCCTGCAGGCATCCTGGTTGGCTCGGGACAGTAACATCGGCCACCCTGGACACTCCCTTTTACAAGCTCTGATTCCTGAGTACGTTCCAGGAACCTCTCTCTGAAACCTGAGACCCATGGTACAGTTTTGAAAAACTGCCTTTCTCTGTCGGAAGCTGAAAGCTGAAACGATCCATTCACATCCCCGTTCTGGTTTCGCTTAGTACCTGTTACACAGATTGCGTCCATGAATGTAATTTTGTGACTGGCTTTTGTTCCTGCTCCCTTTCCTAGAAAGGTCTGAGGCCGTGTGGTTATTTCACTAAATAGTATAATGGAAAGCTGAATGAGTAATAAATCTAAAAGATGCTGAGGACTGGAGCAGGCATTTGCCCTAGTGGTTAAGAAACTGGTTAAGACACCCGTGTCTGGGGCCAGTATGGTAGCGTAGCAGATAAAGTCGCCACCTGCAATGTTGATGTCCCATATAAGTGCCCAGTTCGAGTCCTGGCTGCTCCACATCCAATCCTGCTTCCTGCTAATGGCCTGGAAAAAGCAGTGGAAGATTTGCCCAAGTGCTTGGGCCCCTGCCACCCATGTGGGAGGCCCAGATGAAGCTACTGGCTCCTGGCTTTAGCTTTGCTCAGCTCTGGCTATTGCAGCCATCTGGGGAGTGAACCAGCCAATGGAAGATTCTCTCTCTCTCTCTCTCTCTCTCTCTCTCTCTCTCTCTCTCCTTGTCTCTCTATAACTCTGCCTTTCAAATAAATAAGTCTAAAAAAAAAAAAAAAACCAAAACACCACGACACCCATGTCCCATATTGGAGTCCTGAGTTTGATTCCTGGCTCTGCTTTTCATTCAAGAGTCCTGCTGATGCCCACTCTGAGAAGCAGGAGATGGCTCAAGTAGTTGGGTCCCTTCTACCCACGTGGGAGACTCAGGTTGAGTTGTAGGCATTTGGGGAATGCACCGGTGTGTGGGCATTCTTTCTTTCATCCCCCTCCCCTCCCCGACCCGACCCTCCCCTCTTCTCTCCCTCTCCTTTTTCCTCTCTCAAATATAATTTTTAAAAAATGAAAAATGAAGGGTGGGTGGTGTTGTACAGTGGGTTAAGCCACTGCTTGGGATGCCCACATCCCATGTTGGAGTGCCTGGTATCGAGTCCTGGTTCCTCCGTTTTGATCCATGGCACTGCTAATGCACCTGGAAGCAGCAGGTGGTGATTCAAGTACTCAAGTCCCTGCCACCAGCATGGGAGACCTGGATGGAGCTCCTGGCTCCTGGGTTCATGTTGGACCAGCCCATGTGGCCATTTGGGGAGTCAACCAACAGATGGAAGACTCTCTCTCTCTCTCTCTCTCTCTCTCTCTCTCTCTCTCATTTTCTTTCTCTGAGAGCCTTTAAAATAAATAAACAAATAAATAAGTCTTCAAAAAAAAAAAATGAAGAGGGTTGTCACTACAAACTACTAAAAACAGAAGTAGCTGAAGTACTTGTTGGAAATGATACAGTCGTAGCTGTCTGAATGTTAAACCTAGGGTTCAGGAGACACCCAGTGGTTAAAAGCAGGTAATTCCTTGCCAAGGCACAGTGTTCAACAGATACGGGAAAAAATACTTCCTGCCTTTGCAGTAGTAACATGCTGACTTTGTCTGAATGAGCATGTGTTAGGGGTGATGTTTTGAGAAGAGGTTTGATTTTGACTTTGTGTATAAATTTTCTCTGAGTAATTAAAAACTTACAATTATAAAATTGGAAGTGTTAGAAATATTAGCAAAGATTTCCTTTCCTGAAAATATAAATGAGAGGCAAGCCCTGTAGCACAAGACATTTAAGCCACAATTTGGGACACCCACATCCCATGTTGGAGTGCTGGTTCGATTCCAAGCTAGCATTCCAGGTTCCTGCCAGGGTACCTGCTGGGAGGCAGCACTTGGGTCACCCACATGAGAGGCCCGGATGGAGTTCCAGTCTCCTGCCCTCTGGGGAGTGAACTAGCAGATGGGAGATCTCTATGTCTCTTTCTGTTGTTCTGCCTTTCAAATAAATAAACATTTTAAAAATGATATTTAGAAATATGAAATACGTGACAAAGTCACAAATATAAAAAACTTCTTGCCCCGAAATCTCAATTGTAGGAATTTGTTTTCCATACATAATCAGGTGTGCTTGGTGACTTCTTTATGTGAATATATATCATAGCTTTATTTATAGCAATCATATTAACATACTAAAGGAGAAACACGTGCAGAGTGAATTGGTGGGATTGCTGCACAGATGTAGTGGCTAAGGCATCTTTACCGTGCTTTGAAGACTGTTTAATGACAGAGGACGATGTCTTTTCTTAGCCTAAAAGAAGAGCTGAAAGAGCTGCAGTTCCTCTGTGTTCCACACCTATAATAAGTTATGCAAAATTCTGCATGATCATAGAAAAAATTTGGCTAGATCTTAAGCCATTTACATTTCTTCTTTCTACTTTGTTTTCATCCTAAATGTGTGTTTTTAACCCAGAGGATAAAGAACAGTAAGTAGCACAGATAAGTAAAGAATAAGACAAGGAAGTGTTTTAGCAGTGATCAGAGCTAAAGCCATGATCTTAAATAGAAATACGTTGTACACCTGCGCCTTTTCACCTTGGCGCCTACGTGGTACTTCCAGAGCAAGGTTGCTGCTGTATACATGTGTGTGTGGGTGTGTGTGTGTGTGCATGCACACGTGTGTGTTGTATGCACACATGATTGTGTTTGAGTCAAAGAGCATCTTTTCCATATGACCAGAGAATAAGGATTTAAGCAAAAAGACTGCTTGGAAGACAAGAATTCCCAAGTATTTTTAACGCCTGGGTCCTTTTGAAAGCTGATAAAAACTGTGATCTGTGCTCTTAAAATGACATGTGCATATGAATACAAAAATGTGCCCACCTCAAAATGCAACTTGCAGTCTAAGGAGATTTGTAGATACACACCGAGTGCACACAGCAGGGCACTCTGCTCAAGTGGGGATGTTTAGGTGGCGTCATCTAGTGGTATTTTCCTAGCTGGCTTGTTGCTGTCTGACATTCCACTGTTCGCGACTGCCTGAAGTTACGTGTTGCCTTCCTCTGGGTCTTGTTTTGAGTGGTGCATACTCCTGGGAGGGATAATGTGTTAATAATTGATGCCTTCATGGCAGTCATTTGGCAGGAAGGGTAGAGAATTATGTCGGCACTGTTCTACAGATTTGGAGAAGGTAGTAGAGAGCTAGAGATCACTTGATAATAGCTAACATCGGGGCATTGTATACACAGGCACATGCACGTGCCCACTCAGACACATGCCCCCTAAAGCCAGCCTATTGTTCTGACGGGAAAGCTGAGGCACAGCCTGATTAAATACGCTGTGCAGTAGTGATCATAATAATCTGTCCAACGTCACACAGTTACTGCGTGGTGGAGCCTGGAATTGGTCCGTCTTTCCAGAGTCTGCGCTCCCAGCCAGGAATTCTTAGACTCCAGAGGCCAACTGCACAGGCTTCCTTGGCCCTGTCGTCAGTTCCTGCCATCACTTCTCCACCTCTTCACGTCCCTCCTTCCTCCCCGTGTCGCAGCCTCTTTCCATTCAAGAAGCTCCTGCTTCAAGTTCGGTCATTTCCCATTCAGGTTTTCTAGGTGCAGCCGGGCCCTCCTTGCAGGGGGAAATGGAGAGGGGGCTCAGCCAGTGCAGGGCAGTGCCAGGCATCGTCCCGACTCCCACCCAGTGCAGCTCCCTCAGGAGTCATGAGCTGGACCTCGAGGACATCACCTGCAGGGTTGGGGGCTCCGAGGTCCCAGGAACCACAAGACTCGCTGGATTGCGCTCCCACAGTGCATGTCAGAAGGGCCATTGCGCATGGGCCATCTCGTCTCCATCGGTGGGGTTCTGTGCAGTGTTGTGAGTTACTCACTAGACTGATGTATCAGGACTTCCTGGAGCCAACGTTATCTTCTCTATCAGCTGCCTTTGTCTTTGTCTATGCGTCTACCTCTTTTGGAAATAGAAGCAACCGCGCTTATGGGTGGATGACATTAGTAAATAAGAGTCCCGGTTTTATCATTGCTAGTGTTGGGAAGTCTGCCCACCCCATGAAAGTCTTTTTCTAGATTCTATTTTCAAGTAAAGCATCACTTTTCCTGTGAAAACACATCACTTGGGGTCATTTTATGGGGTGATTATGATATAACATAATCAATTTATTAACAGATATGTCAAAACTTAGACACTTTAGTGGACGTTTTTAAGTGTGAAAAATACTACGTTTCATCCAGTCTGAGGCACCACAGGTTTTAAAGTGCACTGATAGGAAAACAGTAAGAAGGAATTCAAAGCTGCCAATTAAACCCTGACCAGAGTTTCCTTATATTGACTTTAAGATGCACTTTTTTGCAAGAGGTGTGAAAGGGGCAGGAGAATGGTGACTTCAGTAGCATTCAGTCATCTCTTAAAGATGCCATTAGGATCTGTTCATTTGATCACTGCTCGTAACCCTTGCCTATTTTCTTTTTCTTTTCTTTTTTTTTTTTTTTTTTTGACAGGCAGAGTGGACAGTGAGAGAGAGAGAGACAGAGAGAAAGGTCTTCCTTTTCCGTTGGTTCACCCTCCAATGGCCACCGCAGCCAGAGTGCTGCAGCCGGCGCATTGCGCTGATCCGAAGCCAAGAGCCAGGTGCTTCTCCTGATCTCCCATGCAGGTGCAGGGCCCAAGTCCTTGGGCCGTCCTCCACTGCACTGCTGGGCCTCAGCAGAGAGCTGGCCTGGAAGAGGGGCAACTGGGACAGAATCCGGCGCCCCGACCGGGACTAGAACCTGGTGTGCCGGCGCCGCAGGCGGAGGATTAGCCTAGTGAGCCATGGCGCCAGCCCCTTGCCTATTTTCCTGCTGAACCATCGTCTTTCTACTTCTTATTTGTTGGAATTTTTATTTAGTGGAGCATTAAGTCTTAGACTATAATGGCATTTAAAAATATGCTATCTCAAAAAATAATGCAAATTGAGTTTAAAAGAGATGTGTTCGATGGTTCAAATCATTTTGATTCTACTTTTGCTTTCGGAGCACAAAACAGTTTCACTTCTCCCCTCAGTTTTTTGTTTTTATCAAATCAGCATTAACTAGTTTGCTAACCTGCCCATAATTACCTGACACTCACAGTTAATTAGCTTTTGGTAGTTTAATTAACCTTCACCCACATTCAGAGGATAAATATTTGTTTTGCCTCTGAGGATGTTCAAATAATGTATGATAATTTCTGAAGCCAGCTCAACAGAGTTCCAAAAATAGATTTGAGCATGCCAGCTTCCAAACTGAACTCTGAGTGTTTCAATACTGGTTTAGTTTTACAATTTTCTTCCTGTGTTTTTATTTGTTTAGTAATTACTAGAGATACAGAAAAAGAGAGGAGAAAGGACTCGCATCTGCTGGCTTACTCCCCAGGCGCTTGCAGCGGCTGAGCCAAAGCATTCTAACCGGCTTCTTAGCTGCTATGCCAGAGGCTTGCCCTTGGACACGCGTTTGGATGCAGAAGCTACAAAAATCCATCACCTACAGCATCCGATCTGCAGATCCCTCATTGCAAGCTAGAGGGCGCCTCAGCCTGCTCTCTCTCTAGGACTCCTGCAGGAATATTTGCGGTTCCTTAGTGGACAAGTGGCCCCGCTCCCCGTACCATGGCTTTACTTCACTTTTGGGTGGAGAAGAGAATCTCTGGGATGGAGGGAGCAGGGACCATGACCAACTCCCGGGCCATCTTCATGGCAGGGAAAGGCACCAGTTCTTGGCTGGGGCAGGAGCAGCCACTCTCGCCCCCACAAGCAGAGGCCTTTGGAGAAGAGAAATCTGACACCCAGAAACGGCCCCTTTTCTTCATAACCAGCCCTTTCTGGGGACTTGTTGGGCTTCTTGGATTCCTGGGGTTATAGTTTGCATCAAATTTTGCAAAAAATATTTTTACCATTTTTTTTGCTCCAAATATCTTGTTTTGTCTCCTAACAGCCCAGCCTCTTCTTCGGAGGCCATGGTTACTCGTGTGTCATCCCAGAGCTCGCTAAGGCTGACCGTTTCCCTCCTGTCCATTTCTCTCTGTTTTCATTTTGGTTACTTCCTACTGCTGTGGCTACCTGTTCACCCACCTTTCCTTCTGCCGTGTCTAACCAGTTCTGAATCCCACCCAATGTATTTTTCATCCTGGCCATATATATATTTTTACCTCTAGAAATCTGGATGAGGCCTTTTTTGTGTCTTTCATAATTTCTCTTAACATACATTTTTAAAACTTTTGATTGGAATCACTGTAGAGTCCCAGGAAGTTGCAGAGAGCGTATAGGAGATTTCATGCATCTTTTATCCATTTCCCCTTGGTTCTTCTTATATGTTTGCCATACAGCATCAAAACTAGGCAATAAATGTTGGTACAACATGTGGACCTTGTTCTATGCCGTTTTGTCCTGTGCAGATTCATGGTAGTCAAGAGGCTTCTCCAAGGCCACAAGTAGCATCTTTTTTTGAACTATTTTTTCTGCACATAGAAAATTAATTTGTATTTCTTACATTCTACGTATGCCTTATATTTTTCATGAAGAGCCTGATAGACATGAGTTTTATCTCGCTGGGTGCTTGTTGGTTGTCGTTGCCACTTTAAGTTTGCTTTAGCTCTGTCCTGGGACACAGTTAAGTTACTTGGAGACAGCTTGGTCCTTTTGAGGTCTGAGGTTTGCTTTTGAGCCTTTGGCAGGACCGGCGCAGGCCTTCGGGGCTGTCTCTGGGTGGGTCTGCCTGGTGGGACAGGTCCCCTTCACAGCCCTGAGGGAGCCCCAGGGTTGGCTCCTCTGCTCCTGCAGTGCCCCGTCCCCAGACGTGAGGTTCCTCACGGGCGAGCACACGCAGCCCTCTGGTCTCTGGTGCTGTGCTGGGAGCTCCAGCCGCCATCTTGCAGAACCCCAGCTCCGTCTCTTCGTCCCAGAGAGACCAAGGCCTCTGCCTGCATCTCATTCCTGCAGCCTGCATCTCGTTTCTGCACTGTACCGATGGTTTGTTTCCCTCTCGGGAGCACTGTCCTGTGCACCTGCTCACCCGGGATCCAGCAACCACTCTTTCATATAATTTTTCAGGGTGGTTTATTTTTTTTAATTTTTATTTATTTATTTATTGACAGGCAGAGTGGACAGTGAGAGAGACAGAGAGAAAGGTCCTCCTTTGCCGTTGGTTCACCCTCCAATGGCCGCCCTGGCCGGCGCGCTATGGCCGGCGCACCGTGCCGATCCGAAGCCAGGAGCCAGGTGCTTCTCCTGGTCTCCCATGGGGTGCAGAGCCCAAGCACTTGGGCCATCCTCCACTGCCTTCCCAGGCCATAGCAGAGAGCTGGCCTGGAAGAGGGGCAACCGGGACAGAATCCAGCGCCCCAACCGGGACTAGAACCTGGTGTGCCGGCACCGCTAGGCGGAGGATTAGCCTGTTGAGCCACGGCGCCGGCTCAGGGTGGTTTATTTTTAAGGTTGTCTCAAGCAAGAACGTGTCTCCCTTTTGAATCTAGATTTCCTTACATAGGAGCTTCATCAACATAAAAGGGAAAAGCGCTCCTGGGGAGAGGAGGGCGTGGCCCTGTTTATAAACCAGCCTTCCTTTGCTCAGGTGCTGTGTGAGCCTGGTTCAGGAGCCGGCTTGTCTTGGCTTCTCTGAGTTCCAGTGTTCTCCAGGTGTTCTGCAGACGTTTCAACGTGCAGCAAACACCGTGGATGCCATGTGGGCAATGCCAGCTGCTCAGAGCAGTTCTTGTGTCTCTCAGGAGATGCACAAAGGTCAGGCCTGTGCCCACAGGTACTGATAGTCTGAAGGACCCTTGCCCACCCGCCTCCCCCTTTCCATCCCCCATCAACACGCACCCGTGTGACAGTGTAGGCACCTGTGGGACTTGCCAGAGGGGCCTGTGGCTTTGATGCCGGACAGGGAAGCCCCGTTCCTGAGGGAGGCCTTTTAGCAGTAAACCTATGCTCCAGGTGTCATAGTATGTCAGAGTAGTGACTGTGGGCAGAGGCATAACATTTCGAATTTTATGTAGGAGCCTATGCTGTGGTGCAGTGGGTAAAGCTGCTGCCTGCAGGGCTGGCAGCCCATATGGGCGCTGGTTTGAGTCCCGGCTGCTCCACTTCCGATCCAGCTCTCTGCTATGGCCTGGGAAAGCAATAGAAGATGGCCCAACTCCTTGGGCTCCTGCACCCGTGTGGGAGACCCAGAGGAAGCTTCTGGCTCCTGGCTTCGGATCTGCGCAGCTCCAGCCATTGCGGCCAATTGGGGAGTGAACCAGCGGATGGAAGACCTCTCTTTCTCTCTGCCTATCCTTCTCTGTGTAACTCTGACTTTCAAGTAAATAAATAAATCTTTATAAAAAAAAAAAAAAAGAAAAGAATTTTATATAGCCCCCAGAGCTCGCCCATGTTCCCACCACTCTATAGCTGGGTACTCAGAAGAGTTATAGCTCAGGATGGAAAAAATGTCCTAACTTGTGTAGGAAGAAAGAACAATTTCTTCCTACTACGCATTCACACCCAACAGAAAATACTTTTTTTTCCTTTTAAGTTGTGTTTATTTGAATGACAGAGTGACAGAAAGAAGGGGGGAGACAGAGAGAGAGAGAGAGAGAGAGAGATCTTCCATCCGCTGGTTCACTCCCCAAATGGCCACAATGGCCAGGCTGGGCCAGGTCTTGAAGCCAGGAGCCAGGAACATCATCCAGGTCTCCCATATGGATAGCAGGGGCCCAAGCACTTGGGCCATCTTCTGCTGCTTTCCCAGGCCATAGCAGGGAGCTGGATTGGAAGCAGAGCAGGACCCTAACTGGTGCTTTGATGTGGAATGCCAGTGTCACAGGCGGTGGCTTAAGCTACTGCCCCACAATGCCGGTCCCCACAGAGTGAAACGTAAGGGGATTTCTCCCACAGGAGGCAAGTCTCCATTTCTCAGCAGACACCAAGGGGGTGTCCTGTGATGCCCTTCACTTCGGACACTTAGAGACGTAGTGCAGACCCTGCCCACCTCAGATGTCAGTCCCAGGCCCCGTGTGGTCCCCGTGCTTCTGACCAACCAGCTGTGACTCAGGATCCCACGACCCCTCCTGGGGTCTGCTCATTTGTTCGAGCAGTTCACAGACCTCTTGGAACCTCTGATTGGTGCTGAGGGTTAGCGGGGAGCCACCAGAGGAGGCGGTCCACAGGGCACGGTGTGCGGGGCTCTGTCCCTGTGGAGCTGGGATGTCCCCTCCCCGCCCCACACACACCTGGATGTGTTCACGTGCCAGGAAGCTCTCCGAACACTGCTTTGGGGATTTTCATGGAGGCTTCATCACGTAGGCGCGATCATTTCTTAACTCAATGTCCTATTGCTTTCTCTTCTCCAGAGAATGGGAGGTAGAGTGGAAAGCACCAAGCTTCTTATCAGGGTGCGGTCTTTCTAGAGCCGTCCAGGAGTTGCCTCGTGAGGACATGAGATGCTCCTGTCACCCAGGAAATTCCAAAGTACTTAGGATCTCTGTGTCAGAAACCAGGGTCAGCCTGCGTCGTGGCACAATAGGCTTATCCTCTGCCTGCGGCGCCAGCACACCCACACCAGGTTCTTTTTTTTTTTTTTTTTTTTGACAGGCAGAGTGGACAGTGAGAGAGAGACAGAGAGAAAGGTCTTCCTTTTGCCGTTGGTTCACCCTCCAATGGCCGCCGCGGTAGCACGCTGCGGCCGGCGCACCGCGCTGATCCAATGGCAGGAGCCAGGTGCTTCTCCTGGTCTCCCATGGGGTGCAGGGCCCAAGGACTTGGGCCATCCTCCACTGCACTCCCTGGCCACAGCAGAGAGCTGGCCTGGAAGAGGGGCAACCGGGACAGGATCGGTGCCCCGGCTGGGACTAGAACCCGGTGTGCCGGCGCCGCAAGGTGGAGGATTAGCTTAGTGAGCCGTGGCGCCGGCCTTTTTTTTTTTTTTTTTTTTTTTTTTTTTGACAGGCAGAGTGGACAGTGAGAGAGAGACAGAGAGAAAGGTGCACACCAGGTTCTTGTCCCGGTCGGGGCTCCGGATTCTATCCTGGTTGCCCCTCTTCCTGTCCAGCTCTCTGCTGTGGCCCGGGAGTGCAGTGGAGGATGGCCCAAGTGCTTGGGCCCTGCACCCGCATGGAAGACGTACCTGGCTCCTGGCTTCAGATTGGTGCAGTGCACCGGCTTCAGCGGCCACTGAGGGCTGAACCAACGGAAAAAAGGAAGACCTTTCTGTCTCTCTCTCTCACTGTCCATTCTGCCTGTCAAAAAAAGAAAAGAAAAAAAAAAAAAAAAGAAAGAAAGAAACCAGGGTCAAAGACCAAGTAGAGAGCAAAAGATTCCCCCAGGAATTTAGAGGTTGCCCAGGAAATTAGCGCTTTGAGGAGTTCTGAGCCAGGGACCTAGGGCAGAGACCATATATGTATTTCTTTTAAAAAATGACTTATGTATTCATTGGGAAGGCAGAATGACAGAGAAGAAGAGGGAGAGATGTGGGGAGGGGCAAAAAGAGAGAGGGAGAGTGAGGGAGAGCGCTTCCATGTACTGGTTCACTCCCCCAGATGTCCCCAGTAGCTAGGTGTGGACCACACTGAACCCAGAAGCCAAGAACTCCATCCGGGTCTCCCGCATGGGTGACAGGGGTCCATGTACTCAGGCCATCATCCGCTGCCTTCCTAGGTGCATTAACAGGGATTTGGATAGAAGTGAACTGGCTGGGACTCAAACCAGCGCTCCAATATGGGATGCCAGTGTTACAGGGAGCAGCTTAACATGCTGTGCTAAAATACCAGCCCTGGTAGTTCTTATCACATCACAATGTGACACAGGTTAAAGACTGCTCCGATCCAGCCCGACAAAACGTCAAAGCACATTTCCAAATGATCCGACTGCTTCCAGGTCACATCAGGGTGTCCCAGTATTAGAATCCTGGGCTGATCCTAAGGCAAAATCACCTTAGGATATCACTGTTGGGATATTCTCTGGTGATATAAAAGCTGCAGAACATTTTCAGCCTTGTCTTGACTTAGACCCACTGAGTTGCTTTGAAGCAAGGGTGGAGTGCTGGGCTGTTCCATTCTTAGTTCAAGGACTTTGTCATCGTCTTGTTTACCAGTAGGGTTACTTGTATTATTCAGATGGAAAGTTGGTGTTTAGAGTTCATACTCTTGCCTGCGTTCTCCTAGCTGGCATTTGATGGGCCAGGATTTTTGCCTTATGTACCGAAGGGCAGGTGGGGGTGGGCATTTAGCTTAGTGGTTCAGATGCCCTTGGCCCAGCAGAGAGCCTGGGTTCAGTCCCCAGCTCCAGCTCCTGACTCCAGCTTCCTGCCAATGCAGACTGTGGGAGGCAGAGTGCTGGCCTAAGTAACTGGGCCCCTGCCTTGGATGACCTGGAGTTCCTGGTTCCCGGGGGCTGTTGCAGGCATTTGGGGAGTGAGCCAGTGGATGGCTGCTTTCTTCTCCCTCTGTCTTCCTGCCTCTCAAATACATTTGTTAAAATTGTGTCTCATTTTCCTATCATCGCCAAGTCTTGGGCATCACTCAGGAGGCCTCTCCTGAGATTTGAGGTGACAATGACAATGCCTGGCTCTTAGGATTTCGCTGTAATATTGTAAACAGCATTGAAGACCATTTCTGGCTCATTGAGAAGTTTTTATTAGGAACTCCAGGAGACATGCCAAAAAGGCACACAGTTCATTCTTTTCATGCCGTCCTGCAGCCTCTGATCTGCGCATGCTGCCTTGGGCTGCCCCGCTAGAGCGTGAAGTGTCTCTTTCCTGGTCTCTCGGCTGGAAAACGCTGAGCCACTTTGGAGGTGAGAGGGCCACTTCCGGGAGCGGACGTGGCCTCCCCGTCCATGGCAACAGGACTCCTGCCCTGTGCAGTCGGGTGTTTTCCCTAAGCAGGAGGGTTTTTGCAGTGCCCCTGGGCCTCGACCACACTCGGCGTCCTGGAGTTCGCATCCAGCAGAGGCAAACAGGGCATGGAGATTCTGACCCTGCGGGTTGTAAGGATGAGGCCCCGTGACGTCAGAACTGTGAGGAGCTAAGATGACTCAGCCAGGCCTGAGAATAGATGCACAGGTGAGTGATAGCATGTTCTCCACAGTGAACTTTGTACAACTTGAGTTCAGGAAGTGCTCGCACGTGTTAGAAGGAGCGTGGTTGGTTGGGAAGGAAAGATCGCTCAATGGCTTTGGGCCGAAGGATTTATGGGAAAGAAAGTGACTGAGCTCACAACTGGAGTTTATCGTGGGACTAGCATTCTCATCGAATGCCGTCACCTTTTACTTTAGAGATGGTGGCATATGTGTGGCTAGGACAGCAGCAGGATCGTACACACAAGGCGCTTGCTTGGGGAGTTTTTTCTGAGCAGGTGGGTTCTGCTCCATCTGAGGGCAGATCCAGCCCTGTCACTAGTTGGTGAGCGTGCAGACCTAGCCAGGTGAGAGATGTGCGAGCACAGGGCAGGGTTTCTGAGGACAGATGCTGATGGCAAGGACATGGAGTGAACAGTACATCCACAAAACCAAGCGCAAGGTGACGTGAAGCCAGAGCTTGGAGAGCTCTGCCCTTGGAGGCCATGGCGGACTCACCGGGGCCAGGCGGCGTGCAGAGAAGACCGAACCTAGAAAAACTCTCAGCCCCAGACACACCTGGCGTCAGGGCCATCCTGAACCCGAGTCACTCGGGACAGTGTCTTATACCCACATCCCATCTGCCTGTGACCACCTTTGCTCCATTGCTCCTCCAGCATGCCACACCCAGATTGCTACAGATGGCACCTGAGAACCAGGAAATCCTGCCAAGGCCTCTGAGCCCCCTAGATACCACTTTATAGAAATGTGTGCACCTTGGGGCCGGCTCCGTGGTGCACTAGGTTAATCCTCCGCCTGCGGTGCCAGCATCCCATATGGGTGCCGGTTCTAGTCTCGGCTGCTCCTCTTCTGATCCAGCTCTCTGCTGTGGCCTGGGGTAGCAGTAGAAGATGGCCCAAGTGCTTGGGCTCCTGCATCCACATGGGGGATATGGAGGAAGCTCCTGGCTCTTGGCTCCTGGCTTTGGATCAGTGCAGCTCCAGCCATTGAGGCCACTTGGGGGGTGAACCAATGGAAGGAAGACCTTTCTCCCTGTCTCTCTCTCACACTCTGTAACTCTGCCTGTCAAATAAATAAATAAAATTTTTAAAAAAAGAAAAAAAAAATGTGTGCACTTTGGGGATTTTTCTTCAAGCACTCTGAGTACCATCCACCTGTGGACACATAAAAAATTAGGCTTTGAGGCCAGCCAGCAAGGTTTGTTTGCTTTTTTTTTTTTTTTTTTTAAGATTTATTTTATTTGAAAGACTGAGTTAGAGAGAGAGGGAGAGAGACAGAGAGAAGGAGGGAGAGAGATCGTCCATCCCTGGTTCAGTCCCCCAAATGGCCATAGCAGCAGAAGCTTGGCTGATCCAAAGCCAGGAGCCAGGAGCTTCTTCTGAGTCTCCCACATGGGTGCAAGGGTCCAAGTACGTGGGCCATCTTCCACTGCTTTCCAAGGCACATTGGCAGGGAGCTGGACTAGAAGTGGACCAGCCAGGACTCAAACCAGCGCTGCAGGCAGCGTCTTTACCCACTACCCCACAGGGCCGGTCCCACAAGCGGGGTTTTGATTTCTCTGCTGGCTAAGGCAGCATTGACCCTGAAGAGAAGGAGGACCAGCTCACACTTCTGTGGCACACATTTTCCAGAATTATGTGGCTGAATATGTCTTTTGAATGTTAAAAACAGCTAATCCAAATTATTCTCAGCTATACCCCCACAGTTTTTCACGGTGTGGGCAGAGCACTTTAATGTATTTTGTATCAGCTCAGTAATTGAATATCATCCCCTGTGTATTCCGTGTTTATAGCACAGTGTTCATATTTTATAAACCTTGCAGCAGAATCTCACCATTCTACATGACAGAGCTTTAGAGCTCCCATGTGACACGTTTTATTGGAATGTAAGTATAACGCATGTAGGACGTGACATTCTTGTTAAGAAAGCAATTGTGAATTTTATCTTTCTCTTTCTCCTCTCATTTATTGTCTTATTCTCAGTTAAAATAGTTTATATGACAAAATTTAAAAAAAAGGCTAAGGAGGAGTATCTTTAAGATCACTTTTACCCCATTAGCATAAAATAACTCCATATGAACCTCAGAAATCATCCTGTACATGTGATTTTATAACCTGGATTTTCTTTATATAAAATATGACTAATGTTTTCATGTAATGAATGTCCTTCTTTTTTTATATATATTTTTTAATTTATTTATTGGACAAGTAGAGTTATAGACAGTGAGAGAGAGAGAGACAGAGAAAGGTCTTCCTCCCGTTGGTTCACCTCCCTAAATGGCTGCTACGGCCAGTGTGCTGCTCTGATCCGAAGCCAGGAGCCAGGCTCCTCCTCCTGGTCTCCCATGCAGGTGCAGGGCCCAAGGACTTGAGGCATCCTCCACTGCCCTCCCAGGCCACAGCAGAGAGCTGGACTGGAAGAGGAGCAACCGGGACTAGAACCCGGCACCCATATGGATGCCGGCACCACAGGCGGAGGATTAGCCAAGTGAGCCATGGCGCCAGCCCCGTGAATGTCCTTCTAAAACACGATTTTGAGTAGCCACGTGATGGTTCACTCAGTAGCTGTGCAGTAGCGTAGCCCCTGTGACGGGAGGCAGTGGAGGAAGACAAGGAACAGACTGGAGCACACCCCTGCCTCGTGCTAGCCGTGACCATGGTCAAGCCACCTATTCTATTCCCCAATCCCTTCACCCATCAAATGTAGACAATAATAGTAATAGCTTCCTGGAGCTTAATGCGAAAATTAAGTAAGTTACTACACATGTGGTACTTAAAACACCCAGGAACTTAAAATAATGGGCCCATATATCTTATTCTACGTGGGACCATTCTTATCCTATTGTCATCTGTGATCCTTTACATCATAAGATACCTTTACATCATAAGTACTCAATAATCCCTGATTATCACTACGTATATTGTTTGCATCTTTTTGATATTAGCACTGTGACGAATATCGTTGAAAGAAAAGCCGTTTGCTCCTCTTATTGTTTCTGGAAGATCAGTTGTTACAGGTGACCCCGAATGCTAAATGGGCCTCCGTAGAGGTTGTAGCGTTGTCCACACACGGCAGCCATGCCACATTCAGTGATTGGCTTCTGGAAGTGCATGATGGGGAGAAGTGACCACTGCCCCCTGGGGGATTTTTGTAGTTCTCCCACATCATTGATACCGAGCAGCTGGAATTTGTTCAACGTACTCTTCCTTTTCAGTAGCTCTGTAGGCTTCAGGCAACGTTGTGAGAAGTTAGACGCCTGCTTACTTGGGGCGTGTTTGGCATATTTGTGGGAGCTTTGCTTGAGAAGATGCTTATGTTGATGTGAGCATTTGCACTTGGCTCTCTTGTTAAGGTGTTGTCCCTCATCAAAACTCATGTGTTCTGTTTTCAAGAAAAAGGCGGCCAGCCTCGGGAGCGGTCAGTCTTCCAGAACCAGCACTGGTGGAGCAGTCCCAGCGGCCAAGGTCAGTCACTTCCCAAGCAGGGAGAGACCCCTGCTCTTCCTCCTGGCACACAGGCCTGGGTGTCACCGCGAGCTTTGGGGACAAAGTCGCCTTTCTCTGATGGAGGAGAGGATGCGATTTCTTAACAATGGTTTGAGGGATTTCAAACACAGTAAAGCCATTTGTGTTACCATTCTTCCTGGCACATAATAAGGGCTCAATAAATGTTATTGTGAAGTATCTATCAAAAACACTGGACGTTTGCACATTCTGTGAGTAGAAATGCGGTCATCTTGCTTCTTTGGAAAACGTTTCAGACACCCCTCCTGAGTATTAACCAGGGCAAAGGTCTCTGCTAAGTTCTCTGTGTAATTGTCTTGTGCAAGGCCTCCAAAGCCTTCTTGTCATTATTCCTTTTATAGCTGAAGAAACTGGGGCTCGGAGAGGCTGGGTAACCCTGGCACGCCCACAGAGCCGGCACGATGGAGGTGGGATTCAAACCCAGCTTGCACGGTCATGCAGGCTCCTTAATGTTGCAGAGTCTCATCCGTTAAATGAGTGGTGGATTTTTTTTTTTTTTGGTAATATAGCACTTTTAAGCTTTGCAACTCATAAAGATCTCTAAAATGTCACCTTTCAAAACAAGAAGTTGTAATTTTAAGTAGTAGTTTTTCATTTTTTAAAAAATTGTTAATTTTATTTGAAAGAGGGAGATTTTTCATTTGCTGGTTCACCCCCCAAATGCTGCAGTCACTGGAGCTGGGCCAGATCGGAGCTAGGAGCCTGGAACTCACCCTGGGCCTCCCCTGTTGATGGGGAACCATCATCTGCTGCCTCCCGGGATACACATTAGCAGGAGGCTCGAACTGGAATGAGAGTCGGGACTCAAACCCAGGCGCTGTGACAGAGGACATGGGTGTCCCAAGCCACATTTAACCACGGTGCCAAAAGCCCCCCCATCGGCTCATAGTGTTTTTCCTTCTGAAGCAGTGCTTATCCTGTGGAAGTCGGAGGACGTTTTCATGTACTTGGATGTCACTCACTTGAAGGGTTAATGTTTTAGTGCCTCCCAGAGCTCCACCTGCTCTCCACGCCCCTAATGGTGCTAAAACCTAGAGTAAGCTGAGACGTGAGAAGAGGCTGGGCTCTGAGGCTGGGCTGCGCACAGCAGCACCGTCCTAACTGAAGGCCTGCGAGTGTGTGTCAGACGCCTCTCAGCTCTCCCTTCCAGGGCCAGCCTTGTGGCCCAGGGCCGTTAGCCACCACTTGCAACTCCAGCATCCCATATCCCAGCTGCTCCGCTTGCCATCCGGCTTCCTGCTATTGCAATGACACAAGTACTTGGGCCCCTACCACCCCTGTGGGAGGCCTGGATGGAGTGCGAGGCTCCTGACTTCTGCCTGGTTCTGACCTGACTGTTGCGGCCAAGTGGGCAGTGAACCAGCGGATGGAAGATAGTGCGCATGCTCTCGCTCTCTCTCTCTCCTGTATTCTTTCAAATAAATAAATAAATCTTTAACAACAACAAAAACAAAAACCATTTCCCCCTTCTATCAATCAGTCAAAGGGTAAAAATTAGTGAAAGACGATGAAGTTTAAACCCAGAGAGTGAATTCATACTTGGGAGCCACAAACAATAGTAAGTGAGGTCTGCCCGTCACCATGGGTGCTGTCGGGGAGCCTGCAGCTGTACGCTCACCCAGACTGTGGCAGTCAGAGCCTGTCTGAGTCTCCTCTCTGCCACTTGTGGAGCCTCGGCTTCTGAATGAGGGTACGGCTTCCCTTCTCAGAACTGCTGAGAAGTTTACATGAAGTAAGACATAGAACACTTTCCCGTGGGCCTGGCAGGTGGGAGGTGCTGGGAACCTGTATCTCTTCTGGGACTTTTCTTACTGGTTCTCCCATTCTGTTTTTTTGTTTCTTTCTTTAAGATTTATTTGAAAGGCAGTTATAGACAGAGATGGAGAGACAGAGAGATCTTCCAACTACTGGTTCACTTCCCGAATGGCAGCATCTGTAACAGCCAGAGCTAGCCCAGGCCAAAGCCAGGAGCATAGAACTCCAACTGGGTCTCCCACGTAGGTGCAGGGGCTAAAGCACTTGGGCCATCTTGCACTGCTTTCCCAGGAGCGTTAGCAGAGAGCTGGATTAGAAGTGGAGCAGCCGGGACTTGAACCAGCGTCCAACTAGGGATGCTGGCGTTAGCAGGCAGCTGCTTAACCTGCTGCACCACAGCACTCCCCCTGCTCCACCCCAGCATTCTGGTGTTTACAGGTTACAGCTGGACAAGTTTATCCAAACATGCACTGTCTTCTGCCCTTATTAGGACGTGTGCTTAACTTATACTAAACTATGCCTCTCAAATGAAGAAGCTCCCTGTTCGCCAGCCCCCGCCCCCACTGATGTGACAGAAATCAATTGTGAATCATTTCCAGAACTGCCAACACGTCCACCGCTGGAAGTTCAGTACATTGTGGAGGACCACACCTAATTTTTTCTTGAAAAAATTGTAAGAATTGGTCTTTTTTTTTTTTTTTTTTTTTTTTTTGACAGGCAGAGTGGACAGTGAGAGAGAGAGACAGAGAGAGAAAGATCTTCCCTTGCCGTTGGTTCACCCTCCAATGGCCACCGCAGCTGGCGCACTGTGGCCGGTGCACCGCGCTGATCCAAAGGCAGGAGCCAGGTGCTTCTCCTGGTCTCCCATGGGGTGCAGGGCCCAAGCACTTGGGCCATCCTCCACTGCACTCCCGGGCCACAGCAGAGAGCTGGCCTGGAAGAGGGGCAACCGGAACAGAATCCAGCGCTCCAACCGGGACTAGAACCCGGTGTGCCGGCGCCGCTAGGCGGAGGATTAGCCTGTTGAGCCACGGCGCTGGCCAAGAATTGGTCCTTTTTAAAAGATTTATTTATTTATTTGAAAGACAGAGTTACACAGAGAGAGGAGAGGCAGAGACAAAGAGGTCTTCCATCCACTGGTTCACTACCCAGATGGCTGCAATAGCTGGAGCTGGGCCAATCTGAAGCCAGGAGCCAGGAGCTTCCTCCTGGTCTCCAGGTGCAGGGGCCCAAGGACCTGGGCCATCTTCTACTGCTTTCCCAGGCCATAGCAGATAACTGAATTGGAAGAGGAGCAGTTGGGTCTCGAACCGGCACCCATATAGGATGCCAGCGCTTCAGGCCAGGACTTTAACCTGCTGCTCCACAGCACCAGCCCCGGCCCATTTTCTATCATTTTTTTTTCACCCAGGAAATTATCCTCCAACCTTCTGAGTGGGGTGGTTATAAAGAATTTGGACATCATTCCCCAAACCTGCTCTGTTAAGAATCTGGGGGAGCGTCCGTACTGGGAGAGGGAAATATTTTAGGCAGTGTTTGCTATTGTTGTAGTCTTCAGTGGCTAACACCCGTGCTCTCCCACCTCCATTTCTCTCTCTCCTGTTGCTGTCTCTCACTGGGCTTTCTGTCCTGCTTTCTTCCCCCAGTTTCTGGAGCAGCGATTTTCCCAGGATTTAATTTTTCACTTCGTCCTTTCTCAGATCTTGGTGAGACACTTGTGTGATGCTGAAAGGTCACTGTATCTGGAGATCAAATCATTTGTTCTATCAACAGAGCTAAATGATACAAAATCCTAATTAAGGGAAAAATAGGCTATGGCTTGGAACTGAAGGCTTTAACAGGGATTAATTGATTTTTGAAAGAAAGTAGACCAGGCCGGCGCCGTGGCTCACTTGGTTAATCCTCTGCCTGCGGTGCTAGCATCCCACATGGGCGCTAGGTTCTAGTCCTGGTTGCCCCTCTTCCAGTCCAGGTCTCTGCTGTGGCCGGGGAGGGCAGTGGAGGATGGCCCAGGTGCTTGGGCCCTGCACCCGCATGGGAGACCAAGAAGAAGTACTTGGCTCCTGGCTTCGGATCGGTGTGGCGCTGGCCATAGTGGCCATTTTGGGGGTGAACCAATGGAAGGAAGACCTTTCTCTCTGTCTATAACTCTGTCAAATAAAATTCACTTCCCAAATGGCCATGACCGGTCTGAGCCACATTGAAGCCAGAAGCCATGAACTCCATCCAGGTCTCCCACATGTGTGGCAGAGGCCCAAGTACTAGGGCCATCTTCTGCTGCTTTCCCAGGTGCATTAGCAGAGAGCTAGATTGGAACCAGAGCAGCCAGGACTCAAACTGGCACTCTGATATGGGATGCCGATGTAGCAAGTGGTGGATTAACCCATTGTGCTGTAACACTGGCCTTAGACCAATTAATCTGAAATACAAATACCCAAATATAATGAAGTAATGAGTAGGATTTCTAATAAGTTACAAAAGCAAGGCCTTTAACTCCTTTAAGAGTTTCAGAAGGAAAACTATACATGCTTACTTATTTCTTGTTTTGATGCCAGATTGGAAGGGCTGTAACTCAATATTGTTATCTCATAAAATGTTGTCATTTTCATGCACCACTTAGCAAACTCAAGGGTACTGACATCTGTGATGACTTGAAGTCTTTTATTACACAACTATCATAACACACGCAGGAAAAGTAATATTCTGCCAATGTATTCAGATAAGTCATGACAAAACAGTGGATATGGCTGGCAGTGAAGATGAATCCTGGTTTTCTTGATTCTGGACACATACACTTGAAAGTCAAAATAAGTAATAATTTTATAATTATTAAGGAAACTTTAAAGTCTGTCTTAAAAATTAAATGTTTGAAGCTTGAGTGTAAGCTGTGTATAATAGAATGGTTTGTACACACTGTAGAAGGCTTTCATGAGAATTTTTACAAACTGACTTAGATTTTTTAAAGGGTTATTTATGATTTGAAAGGCAGAGTGATGAGGAGGAAGAAACAGAGAGAGAGAGAGAGGAATATTCCATTCTGTGGTTCATTCCCCAAGTGCCTGCAACAACCAGGGCTGGGCCAGGCCAGGCCAAAGCCAGGAACCAAGAACTTGATCCTGTTCTCCCCATGGCAGGGGTGCAAGTACTTGGGCCATCTTCTTCCAGGCACAGTAGCAGGGAGCTGGATCGAAAGCAGAGCTGGCCAGGCTGGAACTGGCATTCAGATATGGGATGCTGGCCTTGCAAACAGCAGCTTACCCTGCTGCACCACAATGCTGGTTGCAAAAAATAGGAAATTATGCCCACAAGTAATATCCTGTCTACCACATGGTTTGGGGCCTGGCAGATCCAAAGCTTTTAAGTGGTACAGGTATTTCTAATGCAAAATAATTATTGTTAGATGTTGAATGTTTAACATGCGATTTTTGGAAAATTAATGTAGACCAATAAATCTGCAGAAATTGCATAGGCTCTTTTTTTAAAAGATGTGTTTATTTATTTGAAAGGCAGTGTTTACAGAGATAGGGAGAGAGAGACAGAGATATCTTACATCTGCTGGTTCACTCCCCAGATGGCCACAATGGCCAGAGCTGCACCGATCTGAAGCCAGGAACCAGAAGCCAAGGAGCTGCTTCTGGGTCTCTCATTGGGTCACAGGGGCCCAAGCACGTGGGTCATCTTCCGTTGCCTTTCCCAGGCCATTAGCAGGGAGCTGGGATAGAAGTGGAGCACCGGGACTCAAACTTGGGCCTATATGGAATGCTGGCATCACAAGCAGCGGCTTTGGCCACTATGCCACAACACCAGCCCCATGTGGACTCTTTTTAAAGAGAGGGCGAAAATGGTGCAAACCCATAGTCATTTTGCACTTTTCTTGCTGGGAGTTCGCAGCCAACCTCTGTTTGGACATTCTGATCATCAGGCGAGGAAACCTAGGCTCAGATTGCACTGGGGATGTCACTCCAGACAACCATGCTGTTAGACATGTTGGTTACGTCGCTAGTCTCCAGTAGAGTCCACTCTGGCCAGTTCAGGTCAAAGATGAAGTTCTTGAGGGATAGTGGAGTGGCTTCTGGGGAAATCCAGGAGGAACAGCGCTGGGGGAGTTCCCTGCTGAGACCACACGCAGCTCGGCCTCCGTCACATCCAGAGCCACCCTGATGACTCAGAAGCCTCACCGCAACATGGATTTCCCAGGAGGCCACGGCCCCCTTGCAGTGCTCACCTCCAGGGCTGTTGCTATAGGACACCTCTGATTGGGCAGTGGCTCACGTGCCCCAGCCCTGGGTCTTCAGGATTCTGCACTGGGAAGATGTGCACTGAAGTGGGAGGGAAGTAGCAATGTGTGGTGAGGGTCTCCAGGTGTGTGGCCAGCTTCCGAGTGACAGACAACCTGCTACAGAAAGGCCCCCACCGTGGCTGTGATCAGGATCCACATTCGACGTCTGAAACACAGGGCAGTGCAAGCAGCTTCTCCCCAAGCCTGAAGGGGAGACCATCCACAAAGCAGTACGCACCCTCAGGCGCCGGCCCTCGGCACCATCACACCACGTGTGGTGTGTGAGATGTCTATTAGGAAAACATTGCTGTTTTTTTAATAGTACCTATAGCCAGCCTAGGGACTAAGATACACACATACCACAGCAGAGTGCCCGGGTTCAATTCCTGACTCTCGCTTCCTGCTAATGCAGACCCTGGGAGGTAGCAGTGGTGGCTCAAGTACCTGGGTCCCTGACACCCACCTTGGAGACCTGGATCACATTCCCAGATCCCAGGTTCAGCCCGGCCCAGCCCCGGCTGTTACGGGCTTTTGAGAAGTGAGCCAGTGGGTGGAAGATTCTCTCTCTCTTTCTGTCCCTCTTCCACTTTCTTTCAAAACAAATATTATGCACCTATAGTTATGTGCCATAAAATATATATTAACACCTCAAACCCTTAATCCCATAGGTGTTTTTGGTTAAGACTAGGCTAAATGAAAGATTTTGGAAAGTAAATCTATTATTTTAATGAGGTGAATATAATATAAATAGGACAGATTAAGACTATTACATAGGTAATGTGCAAATTTGGGAAGTGGAGAGTAAGGAGCGACTCTCGTCTTCTCGTCTGCATGTTGGACCCAGTGGAATTTCTTTAAAGGGAAGATTCTGCTGCAGGGACTTTGGCTGAGGCTGAGTCTGCCTTCTCCAGCAGGTTCTCAGTTTATGCTGATGCTGGCTGCCTGGAGCAGCAAGAAGGCTGAATTGTGCTGAATGTGGGTAGATTGTCTGTACTTTACTGCGCATCAACTGGAGACTGTTGATTAGAAATCAGGTTGGCCGGCGACGCAGCTCAATAGGCTAATCCTCCGCCTTGCGGCGCCGGCACACTGGGTTCTAGTCCCGGTTGGGGCGCTGGAGTCTGTCCCGGTTGCCCCTCTTCCAGGCCAGCTCTCTGCTATGGCCCGGGAATGCAGTGGAAGATGGCCCAAGTGCTTGGGCCCTGCACCCCATGGGAGACCAGGAGAAGCACCTGGCTCCTGGCTTCGGATCAGTGAGGTGCGCCGGCCGCGGCGGCCATTGGAGGGTGAAACAACGGCAAAAGGAAGACCTTTCTCTCTGTCTCTCTTTCTCTCACTGTCCACTCTGCCTGTCAAAAAAAAAAAAATCAGGTTCTCAGCTTCGAAGACAAGACAGTCTGATTCCCCAGGGCAGGGCGAGATCCCAGAGTTCATATAAAACATAGAAGGGACTGGTGTTATGACACCGTGGGTCAGCCTCCACTTGGAATACCTGTGTCCCATATTGGAGCCTTGGGATTGAGTTCTACCTCCACTCCCCACCCCCCCAAAAGACAGAGTTACAGAGAGAAAGGGAGAAAGAGATAGAGATCTTTTACCCCCTGGTTCACTCCTAGAATGGCTGCAACAGCCAGAGCTGGGCCAAGCAAAAGCCAGGAGCTTTGAACTCCATCCGAGTCTCCCACATGGGCGGCAGGAGCCCAACACTGGAGCCATCTTCCAATGTTTTTCCAGGTAAGTTAGCAGGTGGGAAGTGGAGCAGCTGGGACTGGAACCAGCACTCATATGGGATGCTGGTTCTGCACGTGGCAGCTTAACCTGCTGCACCACAATGCCGGCCCCCACCTCCATTTCTGATCCAGCTTCCTGCTGCTGTGCACCCTGGGAAGGTAGCGGGTGATGGTTCAAGTACTTGAGACTCTGCTACTCCTGTGGGAGAGAACCAGATGGAGTTCCAGGCTCTCTTGGCTTTGGCTTGTTCCAGCCTGGGATGTTGAGGGCATTGGGGGAATAAAATAGCAGATTTCCATCTCTCTCTCTGCTGCTGCTCTGTATTTCAAATAAGTGAATAAGCTCTTTGATAAAATTAAATACATATATGATATTTTAGCTATCTCCCCACCAGGTATTTCAGATGTGGGTGGGCTGAGCCACCATGGTAGCAGAGAGGGGTGACCGTTGGCCAATCTCTCAGCTCTAAGGAGAGGAGCCCCTTTCTACCTGGCCTTTCTCATGGGAATCTGGAAAACTAACTTTGAAGCAGCAGTGTGGTTACTCACCTCACCCCCTGGGAGCAAGGAACTACTCACCTGCGTGGAGGAGACGCACCGCCTAGCACCGGGGCTGTGGGGTTGGGGTGAGGTCCGAATAAGTTACAATGTGCGGCTTTTGCCATGGGAGAAATGAATGGCAGTGGAACTTACAGGAGCAGAAGTGTAGTTAAAACAACACCAACAAGGAAAGGCTAGCGCTTAGCAAACGAAGGAATGTATGATCTCTCTTCCATCCAAAAGAATTATGACAGTGTCATCTGCCCAGGGCATTATAGAATACTGGAGTTGGAAGGGGTCCAATTTCTTTTTTTAAAAAAAGATTTATTTTATTTATTTGAAAGACAGTTACAGAGAGAGGTAGAGACAGAGAGAGAGAGAGGTCTTCCATCTGCTGGTTCACTCCCAGATGGCTGGAACAGCTGGAGCTGCGCCAATCTGAAGCCAGGAGCCAGGAACCTCTTCTGGGTCTCCTACATGGGTGCAGGGGCCCAAGGACTTGGGCCATCTTCTACTGCTTTTCCAGGCCATAGCAGAGAGCTGGATTGGAAGTGGAGCAGCCGGGACTAGAACCAGCACCCATATGGGATGCCAGCGCTTTGGGTCAGGGCTTTAACCTGCTGTGCCACAATGCCGGCCCCTGAAGGGGTCCAATTTCATCAGCTTTAGATGACAGAAGTAAAAGTGAAAACAAAAGAAGAGAAGAAAAGGGGGCTGTGATGAACCCCTTGAAAGGGCAGAAGGAGCCGTGTACTGTAACTGCCCGGTGGGCTGCGTGCTGGGAAGCCCCCCCAGGAGTGCTTCCCCTTTAAAAAGTCTTTGTTTGCTTGTTTATGAAAACCAGACAGGCAGAGAGATTTTCTATCTGCTGATTCCCCAAATGCCCACAGCAGCCCAGGCTGGGCCAGGCCAAAGCCAGGAGCCGGGAACTCCATCCAGGGCTCCCATGGGGGTGGCAGGGACCCGTGTCCTTGAGCCATCCCCTGCTGCCTCCTAGGGTCTGCCTTGGCAGGAATCCAGAGTGGAGCTGGGACTTGAACCCAGATACCTGGGTATGGACTATGAGCATCCTGAGGGGTGTCCTAAGGGCTGCACCAAACACCTACCCCCTGCTCTGCCTCTTCAGTGCCACCTGCTGTCTCTGTGCCTTGGCTGGACCTAGCGCTGAGTCACTCACTTGCTCAGCTGTCACTCCCTGGGCCCGAGGCCTGTGTTACTACCACCGCCTCCCACAGTTAGGTCCCAAGCACAGTGTCAAGAGTCTTTATTGGTTTGCTGCTTTGGGAAAAGTTGGCTTTCTATATTTCTTTAAAATGTCATTAAAAATTCTTTTCTCTAACCCCTTCATATATTCTGTAATAGTTTTCATAGGCGATATTTAGGCGACTGGATGAGAATGTTTCAAAAACTTCATGGAAGAATGGAATTAAGATAGTTTACTTTGGCACCAAATGAAATCCAAGCATAGCTTTTTCAGAACACTATCATTTTCCATAAACTTTTCAAAGACGTCTCCTGTGCATGGATTTGCACCCAAACCTGGATTTGAATTGCATTTTCACGAAGTGTTTTGATGTGCACTTGGACCCACGGAGGATAACCGCGGTGGCTCCCTCGTTTTGGTGGCCGTCAAAGGCAGCCAGAGCGCGGGCCTCGCCTACCAGCCCGAGCGGGCAGCACACCCAGCACAGGGCCAGCGTGCGAGACGGGGCCCTGTCCGTGTGGGCGGGGCGCCGCGGGGGCGGGGCGGGGCCGCGCAGGGCGGGGGCGGGGCCTCCAGGCCTGCCGTCCCGCCCCGTGGCTGACCGCGGGCTGGGCTCCGAACTGAAACCGCGGGGCCCAGCGGGGAATGCGAACCTCCCGAGGGCCGGCCGAGGTGTCGGGCGGCGCCGCGAAGGGTGAGTACCAGGCGCCGGGCTGCTCCCGCATCCCCCACGGCTGCCGCCCGCGCGCCCGTGGTCCCGGGCCTGGCGGCCTGCGGCGGCTGCTGCCCCCAGAGCTGCGTTCCTTTGCGGACGGGGTCCCAGTGGTGCTGGTGACACCTGGTGGCCTCGGGCGGGGGCCCGTGTCCGGAGAGGGCGCGCGTGGAAGGAGCGGGAGAGGCGCGTGGGGTCCGGCACTTTGGCCCCTGGGCTTGCTCGGCGCCTGCCCCCACCGCGGGATGACCTCGGCGCCCGGTGGTGAGCTCACTCGCCCGGCCTTTCCGGGTGTGGCGGGCCCGTGTTGTGACATGTTTCTTGAGCAGCTTCCTGGAGCGCGACCTGAGCGCACCTCTGAGGGTGACTGTGGTTCTAGCCGGCGCGGTGCGCGCGCAGACGCGGCTTCTGCAGGTGCTGCGACCCCATTTTACAGCTCGGGGAGTCGAGGCGGGGCGTGTCCGCAGCTCCTCTGCCTGCACCGTGGGGATGCCTGCCGTGAGATGTCTTCCAGGGAAAAATCTCCCCTTGCACCGCGCAGCAGCCTCGCCAGGAGTGGCGTCTACTCTGGGAGACAGGCAGAGGTTATTTCCTAATAGAATACCAGAGAGCCGCGTCCTGGTGTTTTGCTTGTGGGCGTGAATTTGATTTTTTATGCACCACTTTTTCAGTCTCTAAAGAGTATTGGATTTCTGGGAAGGGGATCATTTAGGGAATACTTCCTGGGCTCCACGAAGCAGTCAGGGGTGAATAGTGAAATGGAGGAGGGGGCTGGTACTGGGGCATAACAAGTAAAGCCACACCTGCAGTGCCGGCATCCCGTTTGGCCACCGGTTCGAATCCCAGCTGCTCCACTTCCGATCCAGCTTTCTGTTGTGGCCTGGGAAAGCAGTAGAGGATGGCTCAAGTGCTTGGGCCCCTGCACCCGTGTGGAAGACCTGGAGGAAGCTCCTGGCTCCTGGCTTCGGATTGGTGCAGCTCCGGCTGTTGCCAGTGGTTGGAATACCTCTCTGCCTTTCAAATAAATAATAATAAGTCTTAAAAAAAAGAAGAAGGAGAAGGATAAAAGGAGCAGAATCCTGCCCAAGTAGGAGAGGCTATGTCTGTATGAGGGTACTGCACAGAGTGCACGGAAAAGTGGAATTCAGAGATTATGCTTGTGCAGGAACAATGTTGAAATCCCTGCCTAGTTTTTCCACAGCTCGCATTCTGCAGGAAGTCTGGGAGGACCCCCTGGTGCACTTGCTGGAGAGGAGGGGCTCTGCGAGTACAGCCAGGACTTGGGGTGCCTGTGACAAACCAGGTGCTCTGCAGAACTTGTGTGTGTGTGTGTGTGTGCGCGTGGGGGGGGTGGCGGGACAGCACGTTCAGGAACAAGTAAGGGCTGTGGTTGGTTCACTGGGCTGACAGACAGGAGGCCCACCTGTTGAGGGCTGATGGTGCAGAATGAGTGATGAGTTTCAGCACCTTCACTGTTCCCTGGGAGAGTCGCCCAAGTATAATGTCCCTCCCAGGGCGAAAGATTAAACACCATCACGTAAAGGAACAGCTCAAAAGAAAGAAGCCGAAAATGAAGCCATGGAGTTATTTTGAATTAATGTTGTAAAGTCAGCCAGGTATTGGTGATCCTATTCATAGTTTATAATAGGAGTTATCTTTAAGTTATCGCTACTTCTTAGGTGGCACTATTTACTTTTCCTCAAAGTCGGAATGATCCGATTAGTCAGTCCTATTTAAATAAAAATTCCGCAGTCCTTGTTCTCTGTGTGCATATGCGAGATGCGGCGACATCTTTGTGGGAAAATGGAATGAAAAGATGAGTTTGGGAGTGGCTGCTTGTGGAGCAGTTAAGATGATGCTTGGAATGCCCGGATGTCTGGCTGGAGTGTCAGGTCTGCTCCCGATTCCAGCTTCCTGCTAATGCACACCTTGCAAGGCAGCAGGTGATGGCTTAAGCGGTTGGATCCACCCTTGTGGGAGACCTGGACTGAGTTCCCTGGCTTTAGCCTGGCCCAGCCCTGCTATGGCAGGCACTGGGAGCACTCTCTCTGTCTTTCTCTTTGTAGCCACCTGTTGAATAAATTAACAATGTCAAAACAATGTTTATGTAGATCAAAAACTTCTTGAAATCCCTGTATTTTTTCCCATAATACACGTTGTCTGTGAACTGTTTGAAGACCTTCGCAACCTTTGTAATTTCTCCCTGATTATACCCTACAATTCCTTCGCTTGGAGCTCTGGTGAATCTGGAATGTGTTTTAGCATCACTTTCTGGCCTCCTAAGAGGAATGTAACTATTCTGTTATGTTTTCTTCTGAAACACTGGATGGATCTGCATATTAGAAAAGTGCTATGGGGCCGGCGCCGCGGCTCACTACGCTAATCCTCCGCCTTGCAGCGCCGGCACACTGGGTTCTAGTCCCGGTTGGGGCACCGGATTCTGTCCCGGTTGCCCCTCTTCCAGGCCAGCTCTCTGCTGTGGCCAGGGAAGGCAGTGGAGGATGGCCCAAGTGCTTGGGCCCTGCACCCCATGGGAGACCAGGATAGGCACCTGGCTCCTGCCATCGGATCAGCGCGGTGCGCTGGCCGCAGCACGCCAGCCGCGGCGGCCATTGGAGGGTGAACCAACGGCAAAAAGGAAGACCTTTCTCTCTCTCTCTCTCTCTCTCTGTCCACTCTGCCTGTCAAAAAATTAAAAAAAAAAAAAAGTGCTATGGGTCTTCACAAACAATTGCATTTTAGATTTCCCTGTAAAGTAGCCCTGAGTCAGACATGTCAGCTACCTGGTATTTCTCCACAGGCACGCTCTTCGCAGTTCTGAATTGGGCAGGGCTGTCTGTTCCCATGGGATGCCAGGGCATGGCCAAAAGCACTCTCACGTGTTGGAAGTGACCTCTGGTTGGGTGCTACCTCCTCTGGTTAAGAGCAGTTGAGCTACACTGTTTTTACAGGGAGCCATAAAAATAATCACCATGACTTCCAGCTTTTAAGGGCACTTCACTTATTTGCACGCTGGAGATTTGGGTGGAGACTGTGGTCATTGCACTAGCAAGGTGCTGCTGTTGAGTCTGTCCCCTACAATGCTCCATTGTCAACAGTAAACACCAATAATACATTATGAAAAAGTGACTGCAGTAGTTTCCAATAAACGAAGGGATCAGCTTTAGCTGTATTAGCCCAGAGAATTAATAGTTCCAGCTATGTTCACTGAAGAATATCTTGTTCTAGGCATCCACGGAACATGTTCTGTGCCGTGATGATGCACCTGTTGTTGTGTCCATTCTACAGACACACAGAGCCACCATACTGTCTTTTTTTTTTTTTTTAAGTTTTGCCTACTTATTTGAAATTCTGAGTTAGAGAGACAGAGAGAGAGAGAGAGAGAGAGAGAGAGAGAGAGGTCTTCCAACTGCTGGTTCATTCCACAAATGGCGCAATGCCTAGGGCTGAGCCAGGTGGCAGCCAGGAGCCAGGAGCTTCATTCAGGTCTCCCATGTGGGTCCAGGGGCCCAAGTACTTAGACCATCTTCCACTGCTTTCCCAGGCCATTAGCAGGGAGCTGGATAGGAAGTGGAGCAGCTGGACTCAAACCATATGGATGCTGGTGCCGACGGAGGCAACTTAACTTGCTACACCACAACCCCTGACCCTATTGTTTTCTTAAAAGAAAAGATTACTTGATTAATTTGAAAGGAAGAGTGGCAGAGAAGGAGAGAGTGCTGGTTCACTCCCCAAATGCCTGCAACAGTCAGGATTGTGCCAGGCTGAAGCTAGGAGCCAGGAACTCCATGCTGGCCCCCACATGGGTCACAGAGCCCCAACTTCTTGGGCCATTTTCTGCTGCTTTCCCAGGCACATTAGCAGGGAGCTGGCTCGGACGCTGAGCAGCTGATGCACGAACTGGCACTCTAGCGTGGGCTGTTGCAGTCACAAGCCATGGCTTAGCCTGCTGTACTACAACAGCAGCCCCTGTGTGATACCGTTTCTCAGGACATACTTAACAGCTCTCAGAAAATGCTTTCTACCGAAGTGCGTGAAAAGTCATCACACGCTGAAGTCTGCCTTAGCTAGTTACTGCTGATCTCAGAATGCAAGCTTTTGACTGTAGCCTGAGCCCCTTGAAGACAGGATCCTCATCTTTGTGCCCCCATAGCATCTACCATGTTGCTTCTGGATTACTAATTGCAAAAAATGTATTGCATTAGAAGAAAAGATTAGTTTTAATATCAGTACAGCCCTAAGATGCCATTGCATGAATACAGAGATTCATCCTGGATAGAAATGTTAAAATGGTATTCATTTTTATTCTCTGGTATTTACAAGTAAAGTTGTTTAAAACTTAATATCTGTCCTTAAGCTAAAGACTGAATAATCAGCAAATATAAGAAAGCAGCCCTTTATTTTTCCCTTCTATTGGCTTGGGTGGGGGAATACTTTTTTTTTTCTAAGATTATTTATTTATTTGAGTTACACAGAGAGAGGAGAGGCAGAGAGAGAGAGAGGTCTTCCATCTGCTGGTTCACTCCCCAGTTGGCCACAATGGCCAGAGCTGTGCCAATCTGAAGCCAGGAGCCAGGAGTTTCTTCCAGGTCTCCCACGTGGGTGCAGGGGCCCAAGCACTTGGGCCATCTTCCACTGCTTTCCCAGGCCATAGCAGAGAGCTGAATTGGAAGTAGATCAGCCGGGACTCAAACTGGTGCCCATATGGGATGCTGGCACTGCAGGCGGCGGCCCCACCTACTACGCCACAGCACTGGCCATGGTTGGGTCGGGGGTTACTTCTACACTGGACCACATGTGGTGCTAGGCATACAGAAGCATGGTCCCTGTGATAGCCAGGAAGAGACCGTGTGAAAAATGCCGTCGGGACCACAGGAGCCAAGTGGAAGGTGGGGGTAGGAAGTGAACGGAGGGATATGAATCCTTAAAGCCAAACATGGTGACTGCCAGTTCAGGTTGGAGATGTCATTCAAGTGGGCCCCGCCCCGGGAGGCAAGACTGCTAAGTGGGGACCCACCCAGGTCCCCAGCACTGGCTGGCCTCACTCAGTGTCTTCTCTGTCTCCCGCAGCTGCCAGCCGAGGCATTGCCGTCCCCTGTGCACCCTGTGGCCCATGTTGCTTTATCAGACAGAGAATTGGGTTAAGTCAGGGGACGCCCCCTCCTCTGATGAGATGCTCTTGTCTGACAGCCTTCCCCTGTCGGTGGGCCACTGAGCATCAAGTAGCCCAGAGGCTTCCTCGTCGTCCTGGGGGCTCTGTGGTTCCACTGGAGACCCCACAGCAGACTGGGTGTGTGTTGTCAGTCCTCCAAACAAGCTGCAGGGTGCAGGGGTTACACATTCCTGTGGTTCACCTTCTTTTTTTTTTTTTTTTTTTAAGTTTTTATGTTTATTTGTTTGAGAGGCAGAGTTACAGAGAGAGGGAGAGACAGAGAGAAAGGTCTCCATCTGCTGGTTCATTCCCAAAATGCTGCAACGGCCGGAGCTGAGCCAATCCAAAGCCAGGAGCCAAGAGCTTCTTTCAGGTTTTGCACACGGCCAACTTCTACTATGTTCCCAGGCCATAAGCAGGGAGCTGGATCGGAAGAGGAGCAGCCGGGACCCGAACCAACACCCATGTGGGATGCTGGCGCCACAGGCAGAGGCTTAGCCTACTGCGCCACAGATGCAGCCCCGGGAGGTTCACTTTCACGTTGCCTTCTTCACCACCCAGCCTGGAGGCGCAGGAGACGACGCCGAGCTCCTCAATGTGAGAGTAGCGTGCCCCTGGAGTTCCGTTCTTATCTCTCGTCTCGGTCTGGTTTCTGATTTCATATTTGGCAGGTGCCAGCTGGGTGGATGCCTGCTCTTAGCTATGTGGTGAGAATCCCATGCCCCAGTTACTCACCTTTCATTCTGGTGTCTCCTCTCGCTGGAGCACATGGCACATGTGGCTCATAGAGTTGCTTAGTCTGGTTGTTGGTGGTGGTTTTATTTTCCCCTTTGCAACACTTTATTTTTTTTTTTTAAATTTTAGCTTGCTTTGGGGAGGATTTTCTACGTGTGAGAAAGAGGATTCAAGTGTGCTTTTATTGAGTTTATAAAGTTAAGTCCCACAGATTTTTGTTTTGTTTTGTGTTGCCAGCCGCCCTGTGAGATGCCTCAGTTCTGGAGGACCCAGGTCGGCCACGTGGATGGTGTGATGAGCAGGATGTGGGTGGAGGTGGCACTGGCTACAGATTGATGATGGAAAACTGTGGACCAGTGATGCTGTTGTGTTCAGAGCAGGGCCTCCTGATTTCTAGAGAGCCATGGTCTAACAGTCAGGACCTCCCTCTGGGTCCTCACGCAGAAATTGCTGATCAGCCGGGACATTCCAGAATGACCCACGGCCCTGGGTCAGCACATCCCTGTCCTTGTCCTTGGGGTGTGCTGCAACTTCTGGGACTTCTCCCGGACAGGGGGTGTCAGCATCAGATATACCTGGCTAAGAACAGAGCTTTCTCAAGCTGCCTGGGAGTCACTGAATAAGCTCCCTGGACAGATCCTTACACTTGTCACACTTTGCTAATGGCTGCTCTAAGAAGTGAGTTTGCTCTGAAGAGTGCACCTGCAAGCAGTCTCCTGGCCTTAGCTCTGCATGACTTCGCAAGAATTCTAGCCGTCCACGGGCTCAGAGTTCTTTATTTTCTAAGATTTATTTATTTGAGAGAAAGAGGGTGCTCCAAGTGGGCTGGCTCACTCCCCAAATGGCCACAGCAGCCAGGGCTGGGCCAAGCTGAAACAGGGTTCAGAAACTCTACTCTGATCTCTGACGTGGGTGGCAGGGGCCCGTGTACTTGTTCCATCTTATGCTGCTTCCCCAGGCTCATTAACAGGAAGCTGGATAAAAAGTGGAGCAGTTGGGACCCAAACTGGGCACTCCATTAGCATGTGAGCATTGCAAGCAGCGGCAGCCCCTGGGGCTCGGACTTCTGACCTGACAGATGTTTGTAGCCCATGTCAGGAGCTAAGCAAAGGACCTGGACCATGGCCATTTCACTCAGAGTTGCATGGGTATTAAGGTCCTCTTACTATGCAAGCGGTACTCTCTGACCTTTGTAAGGGCTTGAGGTCCCGGAACAAGTGGCTTCAGTATCAAAGACATAAACCAGCACTTACAGAGTTTCCCAGAATAGCATTGTTGGGGAGAGAGGGAGAGAACAGGGTTTGTACCAAGACATCAGGAGCTCAACTGCCCAGACATACTGTGTCTTTATTAGCTCCGCTAGCAGGGTGGCGTGGAAAGAGAATAGAATTATATGTACATTTTTCAGTTACATATGTATTTTTCTGTGTCCTCCTTGTCATGCAAAATAACAAACTATGTCCAACAGGGCAAATAAAATTCTTTCCTATAATTTCATTACTACGGCTAGTGATTGTCAAAGTCCCACATTATAAATATTCTCATGTTAACAGGTCAACAGTATGCTTAGCATCTTTTTAAAATTTTATTTCAGAGGCAGAGAGATAGGCACAGAAAGAGAGAGAGAGAGGGAAAGAGAGAGAGAGAAAGAGAGAGAGAAAGGGCCCATCTGCTGGTTTATTCACCGGGTGCCTGCAACGGCCAGGGCTGGGCCAGAGCTGAAGCCAGGATCCTGGAACTTGATGCAGTCGTCCATTGTGAGCGGCAGAGACCTGACTACTTCAGCTGCCGACCCTCGTGTGCATTAGCAGGAAGCTGGAGTTAGGAGCGGAGCCAGGGATCGTTTTTAGGCTTGGTAATGTTTTTGATTTAGGAGCCCGGCACTCTGAGCATGGGACAGAGTAGCAGCTGTTGGGCCAAGGGCCCACCCAGCACTGTGTAAGCAGTGCCTCTGGGGCTCTCAGACAGGATCTTGCTGCACTACTTTATTCTCAGAGATGTGTCAGGTTCAGGTCAGGGGGCGGGGTCTGCAGCAGAGAGCTGAAGCTGGTGGCCAGAAGCTTTGGAGAGTCTTTGCTTCTCTTTCATATTTCCTCTCTCTCGATGTCTTTGTGCTGTGCTCTGACTCCTTAGATCTGTCTTCCAATCCCCTACATCTCTGTTCAGCTACCTGTAGTTTATGCTTTCACCTACTTGGGCTTACATTCTTTTCTTTTGTCTTTGAATTTAAAAACATATTTAAAGTCTCTTTCATATTTTTCTTGAGTTCTTGAAGTGCGATTTCTCCTGTGTTTGTAACTGCTGGTTCTCCCTTACACTGTTTTACTTCCTGGTGGAGTTTGCATTCCGTGTGTGTCCCTCTTCTCCCATGCTGTACGGCTGCCTCTCACAAGGTACTTTTGAATACGTCTCTGCCTGGGATCATTGAGATGTCCTCAGAGTGAAGATCCTGGTGTGGGGCCTCTGCCGCATGTGGACAGAGTAAATCTGGGCTTCGAATGCCTGAAGACTCAGGCTTGGGATTCCTCTCTCTGGCGAGAGTCAGGCTTCACACTTTTGGCTCCAGCCAGAAAGAAGGCTTCTGCCTCATTGCCCTCAGCAGGTGGGCGGTGCTCCAGGCTCCTCTTGGTGGGTGGTCAAGTCTTGGGAACTGCAGGCTTTATGCCAGTCACGCAGCCCAGGGCTGCAGGATCACTCCCTCCATGGGGAATCCACTTCCCAGGTCCCAGCTATTCTGTTTCTGATGTCCACTGGAGCCATCATCCCCAGCCCTGCTCACTGGAGGAGTCCAGTGACTGCTTGCTAGGTAATGTACCTAGGATTTCACTTATTCCTCAGAAGACTTGCAGATTTTGCAACCAATGTTATGACAAATTGGCACTTAAGGAGACAGGCCAGTAGAGCTGAAGTAACTTACCTGGATCACACAGAGCGGAGATTCTGATTCTAAGGTTCCCAGTAGAATGAGCTTCCAAAATTCTCCTCGAGTGGTTTCCATCTAGGTGATCGAAGTACCCGAGAGCACACTCTTAAACTCAGATAACAATAGAAATCAGTAACGTGCTCTCTGCCGCGATGCCTGCTATCCTAACACTGCTGACGTCTGATGGATGAGGTTTGTAGCCTGTTGCGAGAGTACTGTGCACTGTTTGGAATTAGCACATACTGGTTTATTGTGCACAGTTTCTCTCCTAGGTGGCAGAGAAGGAATAAATTAGCCATCTCTGAGTGTGCTGGAGTTCTCAAATGGCAGAATTAAACAGCACATAGTTGAAAACTCCCGGATCGTGTAGCAGATGCAGAAGTTTTGCTTAGATTGAAAGATGAGCAGCCGTATTCATATTTTTGCATCCATTTCAAATGAATTGTGCTTGAAGACCTGTTCTTCTGTTCCCTCTGCCTTTTTTTCTGAAAGTGGGGTGGAATGCCCCATGGCATGAAAGTGACACAGGGCAGTTAGGGGGTTTGCCGGAAGTCACAGAGCCCGTAGTAGAGCTGTCACTCACGCTCCATTCCCCCAACCGTTACACCACGCCGCTCTGTAGTATTCGCCAAGATCAAACCTGCTGTCAGCCTGCACTTGACAGTTCCTTTTTCTTAGGTGGCCTTCACAGTGACGTTTTATTCCACCGCCTGTCTTCATTTTGATTCTTTGAAAGTCAGCTTGGATATTAGCACCTTGGTGTCATTCAGAGCAGGCTTCCGGGAGAGCTGGGCTCAGGAATGGTGGCGTGGTAGGCCCATTTGTTGGCCCCAGGTGATGGTCCCCATCCCAGGATCTGCTCGAAAGTTCCTCCTCGCTGTCTGTCGGAGATGTGTGGAGTCTTACTACTGCAGAGATCAAGGCTGGCAGTTGGTTTTATAGCACAAGCTCCTCTCCCTGTTGGGGGTACACCTCCCTCCCCCTCACCCACCCCCACCCTCACCCCTGTCACAAGAGCACGGGGCGGGGGGGGGGGGAAGTCACGTGGACAAGTTCTGAGATGGCTGTCAGCTGAGCTCAGAGTTTCTCATTCTTACATAGTAATCATAACTCCAGGAACCATAGTCACTTTACATGAGTTTGTACAAATCTGTGCTCCTGATTCCTCTGTAACTTGATGAATCATGGACCTAAACCAGTCTTGTGGTTGAGTGAAAAAAAAAATTACTTATTGTTTTATATAAGGTATATTTATTTGAAAGTCAGAGTTACAGAGAAAGAGAGAGAGGAGAGAGAAGAGAGAGAGAGAGGGTAGAGGATAGAGAGAGAGAGGGAGAATCTTCCATCTGCCAATTCACTCCCTAGGTGGCTGCAATGGCCAGCTCTGGGCCAGGCCACATGGGTGGCAGGGACCCAAGCGCTTGGGCCATCTTCCACTGCTCTTCCCAGACACATCAGCAGGGAGTTGGATCAGAGGTGGAGTAGCCAGGACTCAAACCAGTGCCCACATGGGGTGCCAGCAACTGAGACAGCAGCTTTACCTGTGGTGCCACAACTCTGGCCCCAATGTGAGTTCTCCCCTTTGGAAAAGATAGACAAGGTTAGTGTGGCACTTTGCCAAGCTGTGGTGACCACCACTGAGCTGTTCTGCCATTCTGCCAAGGAAAGAAGTGAGTAAGTCTGTTGGCTTTCATAAAATAATAAAAACCTCCGCTGCATGCGGTGACGTGCACCAGAGCTCGGGGCCCCATAGCTTGTCCACGGCCCTCTCCATCCTGCTCTGCGTGGCGCCTGTCGGCTGGAGTTGACTCCCAGGCCCACCTCAACCCCCTCCTGTCCAGCTCTCTCCAGGGGAGGTCCCAGAAGGGGAAAGCACTCTGTTTTCTGGGTCTGACGTCTGGACTTTGCTGTATCTGGGGCAGCCATGGGTCAGGCATACTTGGAATTATTTCTTTTGTGCATCAAGAAAAATACCAGCATCCCTAGAGGCATGAATGAAACCCCAGAAAACTCTTTTAAAAAGCTGCTTTTCTGTTCTTTGATGACTAATGTACGCTGTGTGCTTGCTCTTCTCCTTGGCTATAAGGTAATAATTATTACTCCAGTAAAAAGGTGGGGCGGGGGGAGCCCTGGAAAACCGGACTCGGCAGCGCAGTGAGAATGCAGCTGTTTCCTTGTAGAACTGGAAGCTCGGCTTTGTGCCTTCTGTGGAGTTTCTTCTAAGCGCGAGGGGTAGCCCTGTGTCAGAGGTCACAATCAGACATCCGCAGGGTGTGGCTGGATACTTTACAGTCTTTCAGGCTTGGACTGCGATTGCAGATCAGCTGTGGCTCTTGTTCTAGTTGCCAGGCAACATGTGGGTGTTTATTTTGAGGTCTGCTCACATGTTGCATCAGAGACCAAAGTTTCATGTGGGCTCCACTTTCCAAAGCGAGTAGTAGCACTTAAGTACTCTATTTTTATCCGAAATCTGAAATCTGTGGATCGCTGTGAATGTATTTCATCAGTGTACGGCATGCTCAGCCCAGCACTAACTAATCCGCTTCGCGTTTCCCCGCAGTCGGTGTGCGTCTGCCTCCGTCTGTAGGGTTCTGCCTCTCTCACCTGTTGTGCTCTGGAGTTTCCCCAGTGCTTTCCGGCCTCTAACTCTGATTGAAGTTTCTTTTCCTCCTCTTAAATGCCTGCCCCCTTCCAGCATCCATTTGCTTTTTTATTTTTGTGTAAAATCCGAATTCTTTGATTGGATTTTTGAAATGAGGACTGTCAATTTGTAACAGCACAGAGTTCATGATCATTACTGTCGTGTCTGCATTCAAACCCGAACCCCACTTTTTCTTAGTGCAGTCTTAGATAAGGTACTTCTCTGAGTTTCGGATGTCTCGTTTGTCAAACATACAATAATATTTACCTCCCAAGATTTTGTATACACTGAAATCAGATGTGAGCACCTGTTACAGTGCCTTTAAGTCCTCACTTCTGAGATGATTGCTCCACATTAAATAGTCAACAGCCCCGGGGCCAGTGCTGTGGCCTGGTGGGCTAAGCCTCCACCTGCAGCGCCCGCATTCCATATGGGCTCTGGTTCTAGTCTCGGCTGCTCCTCTTCTGATCCAGCTCTCTGCTACGGCCTGGGAAAGCAGTGGAAGATGGCCCAAGTGTTTGGGCCCCTGCACCCACGTGGGAGACCTGGTAGAAGCTCCTGGCTCCTGGCTTCAGATTGGGCCAGCTCAGGCCATTGCGGCCATTTGGGGAGTGAGCTAGTGGATGGAAGACCTTTCTCTCTGTCTCTCCCTTTCTCTGTCTGTAACTCTAGCTCTCAAACAAATAAATAGCCACTACCTCATCTGTGAGACTCTCCGAACCATCTTCCAAACCTGTATCTCAGAAGAGCTGCCTCCCTCTTGTGATCACCCCCTAACATATTGTACTTAACATCTTGTCCTCGGCTGTGACCGCAGTGCAGGTTGGTGGGTGCCCTGCCCAGGACTGCTGGCGCAGTGCCATCCGTGCTCTCCCTGAAAGCGATGGCTCACCCTCATTCCCAGATGATGACTCATCTCTCACCAGAGTCACCTCTTCTGTTACGAATCAGCTCTGAGCTGTGTTGGATGTCTGTGCCATTGTTGTGTTTAATAATTAAAAGCATTGCTAGTGACAACAAGACAGATGGTGCACACACTTAGACACCGGCGTATTTGTTTCCTGAAGTGGGTAATACAGCATTTGAGGATGAGACTCGCGAGCCTGCCTGCCCTGGGCCATCAGTGGTGTTTGTAAAGAGGTCAGTGCTTGCCTTAGAGCACCTCCAGGGCCTGCCTATTGGTGCAGGAGCCCTACCGGAAGCAGTCCAGGGGGTCTGGGTGGATAAGTGTAGTTTTTTAAGTTGTACAGTTCTCAGTGGATGATAATGATGTCAAAGACTAGATGTTTAAATTGTGTTAAATTTATTGATTGATTTTTATATTTATTCACTGAAGGCAGAGAAGAAGGGACAGAGAGAGAGGTGGAGGCAGAGAGAGAGAGAGAGAGAGAGAGAGAGAGACATCTTCCATCCACTGGTTCACTCCGCAAATGGCCACAACAATTAGGTCTGGGCCAGGCTGAAGCCAGGAGCCAGGAATCCCATCCAGGTCTCCCACATAGGTGGCAGGGACCCGGGAACTTGAGCTGTCATGGCTGCCTTCCCAGGCACATTAGCAGGGAGCTGGATTGGAAGCAGAGCAGCCGGCTCTCACACTGGTACACTGGCTGCACCACTACGCCAGCCCCCATGCAGTAAGACTCTTAGGATGTTGCTTTTGAACCATCAGATGATACTCTTGTGCTTATTGATGCGTAAATTTGTACTTTATTTAACAAATCCATGGTGAGGAGCCTGCTGTGTGTCAGGCTCCGAGTGGGGCTTTGTAGACCCTGGGGCGAGCCTGACTCCCACCCTTCTGGAATACATGTTCTGCTCTGACTTACAGATCTTACAAGGGAAGGACTTTCTTTGGTTACATTTATCATTTCTTTAATTATTTGAGATGTGCTAGTAAATAAGAACCTGGTCATGGTACAGAAACGAATTCTTTGCTTTTCACTTGTATATCTAGTTAATTTTTAAAGTTAAAAATCAGTTATCAATTTGTCATATCTTCATAATTAGGAATTTTGGATAACTGTCTCATGTTTTGTGCACTTGGCATCTGACTTGGCTCTCGCCATACCCCTGTGGGGCGCGTGGTCGTCTCACGGTGTGGCGTTTAGTCAGCCTCCTGTGGAGCCAGGGCCACTCAGACACCAGCAAGGCTGAATCTTAGCCTTCTCATTTACCACTGGTAGTCTTGATTCCAGCCCAGGTATTAAAACGACATTTGATTCACTGTTTGAATGAATTGACAGAAGGTAGAAACAGGTCTGAATCAACAGTGACATCTGAGTCCCCGTCTGCTGCCACAAACCGAGTACTGTGGGAGGCACCGCGGACAATGAAAGTGGGCCCTTCCTGGTGATGAGGAGATCGCTTCACTGGTGAGATGCAGACTTAGAGACCTCACTGGCCGTAAGCACGGGATGTGTGGTGAGGTGAATACATGAGAGGGGAAAGTAACTCAAGCATGCTCTAAAGCAGATCCACGTGATGGGTTTGAGCTCGGTCTTCAAGGGTAGGCAGAGGTGGGACTTGAGCTGGTTGGGGGCTTCCTAGGCAGTGGGAATGGCACGTTGGGAGGCCAGGAGACAGAGGGAGCATGGGTGTGCTGGTGGTGAAGACACTCGCCTTTGCCCAGCACTTCTCCCTCGCCAAGCTCTGTGAGCCATTGGTTCCATATATTAACTTGGTTATCCTTAAATAGTTCTCAAAAAATTGTACTAAGAAATGTTTATAGATGAGGCAGCTGAGGCCCAGAGAGGTGGAGTACCTTGCTCAAGATTGTGAATGGGTTCAATGTCAGCTGGGAACAGACATTGGGCACAGTGGTTAAGCCACAGCCTGCGTTCAAGAATCGGTTCTACTCTCCATCCCCGCTTCCTGCCATGCACAGCCTGCAAGCCAGCGGGTCATGGCTGAAGTAGCTGGGTCCCCACCACATGTAGGGGACACCTGGATCCAGTTCCTGGCTCCTGACTTTGGCCTGGCCCAGCCCTGGCTCTTGTGGTATTTACGGAGTGAACCAGCAGATGGAAGAAGTTTCTCTTTGTAAATTAGGAAAAAAAAAAACAACAACAACACTTGCAATGTCCCCTGGATTGCCTTGGACGATCTTGCGGCTAGACCCCCAGCCCACACTGCTCACCCGGGTGTTTTGCTGCCTGGTGAGAGGCTCGGGAGATGGCGTGGACTCTTTCCTGGCAGGAGTGGGGGCTTCTGCAGGCCGTCGTGAGAGACTGCTGAGCCAGTAAGTGAGGCCAGATGCTGGAGAGTCTAACCATCCTGCGGAAGGCCTGGGGCTGTGTCTAGGATTCTTTGGTGGTGTGGAAAGATGGTACGCACTTAGTTCAGGCAGGTAGTCAGGCAGCCAAAGACAGCAAGGTTGCAAGATAAATGGGGGTGGCAGGTGGGTGGGAACAAGGCCCAGAAACTATCAGAAGGGCACTGATGTCATCCAGGTGTGGGTGATGTGTGGTGACGAGGCAGGGGGGAGGGGGTAGTGAGCGCTACAGCCGGCACCTGCTCCTGAATCCAGGGCGTTCGGGGCCAGGTGGTTTCCCTCGCGGCATCTCCAAGCCAGGTGGTCTGGCCCCGTTTTACAGATGAGGGACCGGAGGCTCCACGAGGTAATGAGAGTGGACTAATTGCTGGAGCGGGGGGTTAAGCCTCAATCCGCTCTCCTTGGCTTCCTCACTTTGAAGTAACATCAGGTGGTGCTGGGAGGAATCGCTCCCTTAGTAGAGGGGGAGAGCACGCAGCATGTGGAGGGAGCGACAATGGAAGAGGAAAAAAGGCAGAAGGCTTTGTGAGCTTAGAACACAGAGAAGTGGGGAGCGAGACGAAGAAGCTTCCAGAAGGAGAGACGTCAGAGTGTGGGGAGAGGCCATGCGGCTTTCGGAGCCCACAGGAGAGCAGGGGTCACACTTCACAGCGTGTGGATGGGTGAGCACCTGTGCTCTAGGTAACCCTCCCCAAACCAAGGCAAAGCCAGGTGTTTGCAGGCACTGGGTGTCGTGGCTGGGAGGATAAGGGGCCGCGCCAGCCGCTGGGTGGAGAGAGGAAGCAAGGGCTGGCATGAGCGAGTGATGATCAGGCGCCCCAGGCACTCTGTGCTCACTGGGCCAAGCCCTGGACTGGGGGAGAGAGCAGGGAAAGGCTGAGTGGCCGCAGAGGACGACATGAAGATGCCCCTGCCCCAGCGGGAAGTGAATTCAAACAGGCTGGGAGCCGTGCGAGAAGGGAGGGGATGGCTGAGTGGCAGCAGAAGAGTGGAACAAACTTGGCAGGAGCCCACCCTTCCCTTCCTCCCCTGGCCCGTTACCAGGACCGGCAAGGAGCTGGGGTTGGGCCCGAGTCTTGCTTCTGCTCTCGCTCAGCCTCCGCGGACAGCTACAGGATCAAGGAGAAGCCCAGGTTGGAGACCCTAGCAGGTAGGAGTGGGGGCAGCTCCTACGAGGGCCCCTCCTCATGGAGGAGGCTGTTCATGTTGGGGTTACAAGAGTGCCTCCTGGGCGTGGTGCCGTGGGGGTGCTGAGACTGACGGCAGGTGTGGTGCCAGGGCTGGGAGCCAATGAGACTCGCCTTGAAGGATCTGGATATTGCCTGACGCATACGAAGGGAGAGAGAGGACTGGCAGGTGCCCTGAGACAGGAAAAGGCCCGAGGCCGGGGCGTTGGGAGGCAGGCAGGGATTGTAGACAGAGGGTGCCTGTGTGTCCCGGGAGCAGTGAGCAGTGGGAGCCAGGGCTGGCATGGAGCGGCACAAGGGAGGCGGATCTGGGCAGAAAAGGGTGGGAGAGCTCAAAGGCTAGAGTCTGGGATTCCTTATGAGATACAGGTGACCAAAGACCGCGTTTCTATTTCCCAGGGCTCTGGACAGCATGTGAGTACCATTCTTGCCCCACATCTCTAGCATGTGGTGGTGAACCTCCACAAGTCTCAACTGCAGCAAATAGAAATACATGTTTTGAAGTTTTTGTTGGAGAGGCAGAGAGACACAGACAACAATCCCACCTCCGCAGGTTCACTCCCCAAATGCCTGTAGCAACCAAAATTGGGCCAGGCGACAGCTGGGAGTTAGGAACTCCACCTGGGTCTCCCACATGAGTGGCAGGGACCCAGGTACGTGGGCCACCACCTGTTGCCCCCATCAGCAGGAAGCTGGAATTGGCAGCAGAGCCGAAACTCAAAGCCAGGCGCTCCTGGGGCTGGCACTGTGGCTCACTTGGTTAACCCTCTGCCTTGCGGCGCTGGCATCCCATATGGGCACTGGGTTCTAGTCCCAGTTGCTCCTCTTCCAGTCCAGCTCTCTGCTGTGGCCCAGGAGGGCAGAGGAAGATGGCCCAGGTGCTTGGGCCCCTGCACCCACATGGGAGACCAGAAGGAAGCACCTGGCTCCTGGCTTCGGATCGGCACAGCGCCAGCCATGGCAGCCATTTGGGGGGTGAACCAACGGAAGGAAGACCTGTCTCTGTCTCTGTCTCTAACTCTACTTGTCCAAAAAAAAAAAAAAAGCCAGGTGCTCTCATGTTGGGGGTAGGCGTCCCCGGCAGTGGCTTGACCCCCGTGGCCAATTCCTGCCCCAAATTTTAAGAGATTTTGTTGACCAAGGCCGGAAAGTAAGCTACGATATTGGTGATGTCAAGGATTGAATAATCATTGCTGTCTAGTGGGCAGCTGCTCCCTTATCCAGATTGGTTTATTGAGATGGGCCCGAGGCTGAGGTCCCTCTTCCCGCTCTGTACTTGCTGTCACTGGGTGCAGCACTCCCCCCAGTTGATTGTGCCTCATTCGCTGTGTGCGCTCAGCCCCTGGCTCATTGCTTTATCTCCATCAGCTGTGGACGTGGGTGGGTGGGCGGGCGGAGAACGGCTCACCAAGGCACCTTGGCTCTGTTGCGTGTCACTCTGACTTCGGCCTTGATTCAGGTTTGTCGCTGGTGACTCACACTGCAGAGTAAGAAACCCGCATGGGCCCCTTGAGAGGGAACACGCTGTTGCTGTGCCCTTTAGCCCGTTGTTGGCGCCGGTCCCAGAGGGGCGTTCTGGTGGCGAGAGCAGCAGGGTTGCACTCTGGAACTGGCAGCCCCATGGTGAGCAGCAGCCCTGCACAGAGGGGCTGTGGTTTACAAATCGGCCCTGGGGGCAGCTTGGAGGGTCCACAGCCTCCTGCCTGGGGGACTCTCCTCATCCCTTAAAAATGCTTAGTGCCTCCCGTTCCGGGCTTGGGTCCAGGAGCCCACTGTAGGCATTGGCAGGCCTTTGAAAGCGTTCTGTGTAGGATCAGTGAGGGGAACTCGAGGCTTTCAGGTTGTGTGGACGTCTGGCTATATCCGGATGTTTTCCTAAAGGTTTCCAGCTTCTAAAGCGTGTTCATGCAGAGTGTTGGCTTTCTGTGGGGTTCTGTGCGGTTGTGGGGGGAGGGTGTCACTGAAGGAATGTGGTATTGCGAAGGGGAACCTGTCGAGTTTGGAAATCTGTACAGCCCACTCTAGCTGTGGACAGAGTTGTGTGTCAGTAACTCACCTTTGGGTGGCGGTGTTGTGTTGGGTGGGGGAGGGCAGGGCAGGGAGGGGCTCCTGGTGGGTGACTCAGCCTCGGAAGTGACTCAAGGCAGGAGACGCAGAGCAGTCCAGTGCGGGCTTCTCCGGGCGGCTTGGCAGGGCAGCAGCTCTTTCCTGGCAGCCCTTGCCAGATGGGATCCCCGGGCTCCAGAACCCAGCAGACTGCAACATTCAGGAGGTTTAAATGCGCTGGGGCTGGAATTTGTGAAGAGAGTAATGGTGCGTGGCGTATTAACCCGCGGGACATGAGTGAAGTGCAGGGATGGCACTCGGGCCCTGCAGGGCAGCCACGTGCACTGGTGCGGCCCTCTGCTTCCGTGATGAGACCACGGGGCCGGATCCCAGCACCCCTGTGCAGCCTGGGAAAGGTGCTCCTGGAGTAGTTCAGTTCCCGTTCCTCCCCTCTTGCCCTCCCCGGAGTCTAGGGGGGGACACAACGCTGCAGAACCCCCACTGCAACCCTCTCTCCCCTTCTCGTCCTCACACAACCCTGAAAGGACCGTCCCTGACTACCCTAGTCTGTTTCCTGGAGTTGGGTCCTTGTTCCTTGCGTTTTGTTTACTTTATTAAGCACAATGCACTAGTAACTTATCTTACACTGTCCCAGTAATAATGCTCCAGTGCCTTTGCATACTTTAAGAGTAACACACTGGTGGTTTTAATGAGCATTCACTCTACACGGGGTATTTTACACACATGACCTCAACCCTGCAAAAGAGATGTTATTGACCCATTGTATGTGCCTGGAACACTGAGGCTCAAAATCCGAGCTGGTACTTGGTGGAGCTGAGATCTGAACAGAATCCTGTTAAGTTTCAAAGTTCATGATCTTTCTAAAAATAACAAATGTTACTTATAATGTTTACTGAGTCATTTTTATGTACCAAGCAGTCATTCTTAGGAACTTATCAGGTTACTGTTATCTACTGAGGAAAAATTAATGGGAAACTGAAGACCATTAAATTTAAATAACTTGCTAAAATTACATAGCACAATTGAAATTGAAATTCGGGAGCTGGTGCCGGGGCTCACTTGGTTAATCCTCTGCCTGCGGCGCCGACATCCCATACAGGTGCCGGGTTCTAGTCCCGGTTGCTCCTCTTCCAGTCCAGCTCTCTGCTGTGGCCCAGGAGTGCAGTGGAGGATGGCCCAAGTGCTTGGGCCCTGCACCTGCATGGGAGACCAGGAGGAAGCACCTGGCTCCTGGCTTCGGATCAGCGCAGCGCCAGCCATGGCAACCATTTGGGGAGTGAACCAATGGAAAGGAAGACTTTTCTCTCTGTGTCTCTCTCTCACTGCCTGTGACTCTGCCTTGTCAAATTAAAAAAAAAAAAGAAATTGAAATTCATCTGATCTGGTTTTGTACCCACTAGGCAGCGTCACCTACTGGATTTTTTTAAAAACTGATTTGACAGGCAGAGATGGCCTGTGTGTTGGTTCACTCTCCAGATGCCCACAACAGACCAGGCTGAAGCCAGGAGCAGGGATCTCGGTCTGGGTCTTCTACATGGGTGGCAGGGCCCCAGCTGCTTTGAGCCATCACCTGCTGCCTCCTAGGACCTGCGTTAGCAGGAGGCTGGAACAGGGAGCTGAGCAGGTTATAAACCCAGGCACCCCCGCATGGGAGTGGGTGACCCGAGTGGAGTCTTCAGCCCTACGACCAGTGCCCCTGTGTGCTGAAGCATGGTGCTGTAAACTGGGGAAAGCAGGGCCAGTGTGGTGGAGGGGACCTGGGGGACTGTGTGGCTTGCGGAGTCAGACGTCTGCTTCCTTCCTCTCCAGGTGTCGGCGTCCTCTGCTGCAGCCAGCAAGCCGTTCAGCATGAACCCCGCAGAGGCCAAGGTAAGGGAGCCTCCCAGGGTCCCCTTGGGCGAATGCGACTTCATGCTGATCGTTTGATTTGCTTCACAATACGTAGACTGAGCGTAGGCACTTGAGTTTGTGGCCCAGGAAGCTTCGGTTATGGACATAAACATTTCCTTCCTGGCCTGCAGGGGTCTTTGGGAACTCGGCTTCCAGGGTTCACCTGAGACGTCACCTGTACGCTTGTACATCGGTCAAGGGCGAGCAGTCACCCAGAGGTCTCGTTGGCCCTAGACTTGAGTGTTTTTAATTGAAGATAATCTCTGCAAGTGTGCTTTTCCTGAATCAAAAAGAAAGCAAAGTCTTGCTAAAATGGTTTTATTATTCTAGACACTTAAAACCCATTGTAAAAATGAGAAAGGTGTTGTAGGAATTGAACCTGGGAAAGAATGAAATAGAAGCTGGTTATTTTGGATGCCTCCTGAAGTCTCTCTCTGAAATCTAAGTGGGGGTACCATCTGATTGACAGCCCTTCGTCCAGCTCTCTTTGGAACTTACTAATTTTATGGCATTTCAGAGAGAAAATAAAAGACTGTGTGGTTGCCACATAGGGTGAGCCCAGCTCTGAACCCTCCCCCTAGTTACCATGTTATCCAGGCTTGATGCTTGGAGGAGTTTCAGGGTGGGACGTTTTAAAGAAAGAGTGTTGGCAAAATGCTCTCCAGCCATGCTTCTGAGCTAGCATTCCTCAGTGCCTTTAAGAGCTAGCCCAGCTCTGTTATCATTAAATTGTTCTTGTTTCATTTGTTCTCTGGCTGCCGTATTCCTGTAATGTCCCAGTGGTTTCCACCCCAGGGGATAGGGCACCATAAGTTAGTACTGTGCATGGATTCTTGGCCCCATCTTGAACAGTTTTCCGTGAGTATTGCATGATTTGGAAGGATGCTATCCATTTATCTAAACTCTTGAAATCCTTTAGCATTCATTTTAATTTTTTCAAAAGTGTTATTGAGAGGCAGAGAGGGAGACTAACGGAAATCTTCCATCCTCTGGTTTACTTCCCAAATGCCCACAGCAGCCAGGGCTGGGCAGAGCTGAAGCCCAGGGCCTGAAGCTCCATCCTGGTCTCCCATGTGGGAGGCTGGGACTCAAGTACCTGAGCCTCCCAGGCACTTGCTGCCTCCCAGGGAGCATCAGCAGGAAGCTGGATCAGAAACGGAGCCAGGACTCAAAGCCAGGCACTCCAGCAAAGGCTGGAGGCATCTTAACTGCCGTTCAAGCACTTGCCCCACATTTCAATTTTTATATTTATCTTGAATCAAAAATTACATTGTGTATTTTTCATTTATTGACTTTTTTCTAAAATATACATGACATAATCCATAATTTATTAGTTGTCACCACTTGTTTATATCAAGCCTAATCTTTAAAACTCTTAATCCTTTAAAATCTTAACGGGCTATAGAAGCATCTCCAAATAACAATTCTCATTGAACTTAGAGCCCATGAAAACTAAAAGATGTAGAAAGGAGAGCCATAAATAGAGGATTTCTTTTTATTCTTTTGGTTTCCTTTTAAGCCATTGCCTAATTCGAATCCCCTGTGGCTTAGCTTGAAGACCAATGTGCCCTGTTTTCTACAGCAAGTGTCAGCAGACCCATCAGCCATCAGTTAGCATTACTCGTGGGAATTTCTGGCAGTCCTCTGGGTCAGGGGAAGGGAGAATCATAGGAGAGAGAGAGACCAAAATAAGATGCACGTAGTGCACGGTCACCAGGCTGACTCGGGACCATGTTTGGCCTGGAGTGTCTCTCCTTGGTGGAATCCAGTCCCACGGTTCTGGTTAAACTCCTGCTCTTCTGCGTGCCAGTGTTTGACTCCGCACAGTTACACTAACCAGCTGCCTATTGGAGATGCTCGTGAGCTTCATGAGCTCATGCCTCCAATTAATTGAGCTTTGAAAATGGACGCTAATTCAAGATAATACCCATCCCATATCCTGACATGTTCTAAACCTTCCAAATAAAAGGCTAGCTCTCAAGGGGCATGGTATATCTCGGTGTTTTTTAGGATTCACTTTTCTTTGAAAGGCAGATGTACAGAGAAAGAGGGAGAGGCAGAGATAGTCCATCTACTTGTTCACTCCCCAAGGGACTGCAACAGCCAGGCCTGGGCCAGGCCAAAACTGGAAGCCAAGAACTCCAAGTTGGTGTCTAGCACTTGAGCTTATTTGCCTTTCCAGGTGCATTAGCAGGGAGCTGGAATGGAAATGGAGCAGCCAGGGCTGATGCTCTGATACAGGATGCCAGCATCGCAAGCAGTGGCTGAACCAATCAGAGTTCCATATCTCTTGGCCTAGAACATTAGTCAATTGGTAGTCGCCCTGCTGGTGTGAGATGGAAGGTCAGATCACTCCTAGTCAGGCTGACATCCATCCATGGGGGACTGAGGATCATAGTACAGTAGCCAGTCTGACTCAGAGCCTGGTTCTATGCTGACTTTGACGTTGGGTGGCCTACCTTGCTTCGGATTCTTTATCATGTAGTTTGGAGGAAAGTGATAATAGCAGCTATCTCACAAGACTGTAAGGCACATGTATTGGACAGTGGCTGTCCCACAGCAGATGCCCAGTAGAGGGGGCTGTTGACCAATAATGGAGAGAGAGCAGAAATTGAGAACGCACAACCCCAGGACCAATACGGGTATCCTTGGGAAGTCGCTTAAATTCTTTAACCTCAATTTCTCACCAGGAAAATGATAATAGCTTTTTTTAAAAAAAAAAAATGATTTATTTATTTGAAAGGCAAAGTCACAGAAAGGGAAGTAGAGAGAGAGCTTTTCTACCCACTGGTTACTCCCCGAATGGCTGCAATGGCAAGGGCTGTGCCAGGCCAAAACCAAGAGCCAGGAACTTCTTCCAGGTCTCCCATGTGGGTGTAGGGGCCCAAGCACTTGGGCCATCTGCTGCTGCTTTCCCAGGAGCATTAATAAGGAGCTGGATCAGAAGTGCAGCAGCCAGGATTTGAACCAGTGCCCATATGGGATGCCAGTACTGCAGGCCACGGCTTAACCTGCTGCGCCACAGTGCCAGCCCCAGTAACAGCTTTCTTACAAAGTTATGAGGGCTGAATTGACATAAGCTTAAAATGGTTTCTGGCAGCAAACAGGTGATAGGCATTAGTTATTGTTATCACTATTATGTTCAGTGCCACCACTACTGGAAATAAATTTAGTGATTACATGATTAAATGCATATTGCATTATTGCATTGTAGGCTGCTGGTCTGTGAGCATCCATCAGTAATTGTGCTGTAGAGTTCCCCCATGCAAATTCTTGTTTGCCATATTTCAAATTGGGAGCTATTAATAGACTCCAACCACGCCCGCACCGCGGCTCACTAGGCTAATCCTCCGCCTTGCGGCGCCGGCACACCGAGTTCTAGTCCCGGTTGGGGCACCAGATTCTGTCCCGGTTGCCCCTCTTCCAGGCCAGCTCTCTGCTGTGGCCTGGGAGTGCAGTGGAGGATGGCCCAAGTGCTTGGGCCCTGCACTCCATGGGAGACCAGGATAAGCACCTGGCTCCTGGCTTCGGATCAGCATGGTGTACCGACCGCGGCGGCCATTGGAGGGTGAACCACCGGCAAAAGGAAGACCTTTCTCTCTCTCTCTCTCACTGTCCACTCTGCCTGTCTAAAAAAAATAAAAATAAAATAAAAATAAAAATAAAAAATAGACGCCAACCACGACAATACCAGTTGGCTTACTTGTTAGTTATTTACATTTGTATAAACTCAAAAGCAGATAGTTGCATGAACAGAAACTCCTTAGCAAGGATGCAGTGAGAAAGGATCCAAAACTTTAAATTCTTCTAAAAACATTTCTTTGATCATGAACTTGGTTTCCTACCCAAACTAGTAAGCACAAAACAAGATAAAGTAAGAGGATATTTGACTTTAGCCTCTTTAGGTAATAGAGTTAAAAAAGATAGAATTTGTGCCAATGATGCCAAGTAGATAAAAGGGAAAGAAATGACAGAAAGCCTTAGATAGAATTTGTCATCTATTTGAAAAAATTCATCAAACCTTATTTCAGTTTCTTGCCCACAGGGAGGATGCATGTGTATACTTAAGGAATTCTCTTTTTTTTTTTTCTCATAGATAACTTTGGGTTGGGTAACAGAACTATGTAAAATGTCACATGAATCCTCCTAAAATCCATCCACTTCTTTGGAAGGATTCCTAGAACTTTAGATTAAGCCTATACAGCATGTACCCTAAAAACCCATGCACTGGATGTTTACAAAGTTCTTTGAAGATTGTGTTGACAGAATTTCAGGAGACTTTTGACAACATCTGTGACTATTTTTCACCATAACCAAACACTGGGAACAGAGGCGGGAAAATACGACTCGGGTAGCCACTGCACAGAGAAGGAAGGGAAGAAAAAGGAATCGGACATTAATGTCATTGATAGCTGCCTTCACTGAACAATATAAACCCAAGCTAATATTTGCGTGGGACTCAAGATTTTAAGTGCCTGCAACTTGTAGGCACTTACGCAGGAGGTTTTCAAAAGCCTCATGGAGGATGTGTAATAGGAATAAGCTATGCAAGTTTTGTTTTTGTTTTTGTTTTTTGTTGTTTTTTAACTACACCAAAATAACCATATATTTTAACTCCATCTGCTGTGAACTTTGTGAAGCAGCCTCGGATGCAGATGTATTGAGTAGCCACCATGGATGAGTGGAGTGGATCTTTGCATGTTTATTCCTTTAGCCCTGCTTATACATGTTACTTGTTGGACTGTCAGACAGCAAAATGACACTCAGGGCTGTGCTCTTAACATTAGGCCGTTCCAGTCAGCACAGAGATGGAAGGACCACATCCCCATAGCAAGAAAAGACACAGAAGACAGGTGACGTGTGTCTTGCATTGGGCCCTCTGCTTACTAATGGTCACCTCGCTGACCCCTCCCACCCCATCACAGGCTTTCCATTGGCCCAGCCACCTGTCAGTCACATGCTAGCACTAAAACATGACACTGCTTTCTGTGTTCTGTCATCCTCCCATTATTTCAGACAAAACCTGTGGTGAGTATTTGACTGATTAAAAAGATGCTGGTAATGGCTTTGAAGGAGGAAGGCTTTTATTTCATGTGCTTGTTATTAACTGCAATATCAGCTAATGCATTTTTACATAATTTAATAGACAACGCGAGAGGTAAGATGTCAGTTACAGCGTGAAGGGTAAGGGGTATGAAGTATGCTTATCAAAAGGGGGACAGTTCCATGCAAAGTCAAACATAACTCACAAACTTTATAATCAGTCATCTCTTCTGTGCTTCCTTTTTGAAGAAAACCTGCAATCTTTGTCTTTTTTTTTTTTTTTTTTGTCCTCTTCATTTAGGATGCAAAAACAGAACCTGATAAGTCGCAGTCAACTAAGGTAATGATTCAAGTCTGCTAATGGGTGATTCAGAATCTAATGATGAATAACCGGGTTGCTACATAGGTGCTACTGAGTGAGGGGTTTAGCAGCAGATCTAGTTTCTTGGACTACTTTTTGAATATGAATGTATAAAGTAGTATAAATACTTAACACATTACATCGATATATGATCTTCTAAAATATGTGAGGTTTTCTAGATGAAAACAGTAGGTCTGAGAAGGCATTTTGTCCAAATCCAGATGTGTGTTATAGGGCAGCAACTGTTGAAACAAAACAGAGGAACAGAGGCAAGAGAGAAGGGCATTGAGTGTGGTGACAGTTCCTGGGAGGCAGCAGGAGCCGTGTGGGAAAGGTCTCACCAAAGAGGCTGCAGGTGCATCCCGACGGTCCCACCTGGGTTGCTGCACCTGTGTCCGCTGGCTTGGGGCTGAAGACCAGTTAAGTGCAGGAAGGGTGAGGGGTGAGGTTTGTCTGATTTTGCACGAGGCCCCCTGGTGGCCAGTGCGGGTGGTAGTTGCTCAGTGCAGTCTAAAGTGAAGACTCCTGCAGTTAGGGTGCAAGCTGGCGTGTCGTCCCCACGCCAGTGCTTCTGGCTGTCCATCACATGTCGGGAGAATGGGGCTCCTGGTGGTATGATCTCCTGTACTTGGAGCAAAGAGCAAGCTCTGTACCTCATGGCACTGAAGAGAAGGCAGCGTTCTTTGTCTCCTGGGAAAGACGACTTCCGTTAATTCCTAGGATAGGGTTCCCCGTCACATCGGCTGTCACGCTGACCATTTGACGTCTCTGTAGACAGGCATGCGGTGAGCAGTTTATCTGCACGCATCCTGAGAAACAGGACTGTAGAGAGACGCACGTCTCTGCAAACAGCATTCTGGATAAAACGTTGATCTTACATTTTCTCCTGATACTCGCCATGAGTGGAGGTGGTTAGCAGGTTATTGTGGGCCATGCAGCTCATGCCTGCCCCTCTGGATCTGAAGAACTGGCCTAAAAGGATTTGTCTTGAGAGAGGCAGAGGGACCTCGTCGGGACTTTGTTCTTGAGCCTGGTTGGAGCAATGGAAACCCTGGACTCCTGTGTGTCAGTCACTGAGTCTCTGATCATTTAAACTTGACAGCCACCTGTGGATCATGAAAAGAAGCCCCAGGAAGGAAAGCCAAAGGAACACGCCAAGGTGAGTGAGGGTGGCCGGGACTCGGGGTGGGTGGGGTCCAGCTCCGGGCGTGGTACAGGTAAGATCGCTCACATTTCTGACCAGTCCCTACAGGATGGCTGGGTAGTCCGTGTTTGGTTTTGGCTAAAACATTGCTGTTGTGAGGCAATCGTGGTGTTTGTTACTTGTGGCTTGTGCAGGTTTCGGGGATGGAGGATTTGCACTATTTCAAATGTCCCTAAAGTGAATTTTTTTTTCACATCGACATCACACTCATTTGGATTTGCAGAACTCCAAACCAGAAGCAGTACTACTGTTAGGAGTAGTTTTTCCTCTATATGGAGAAACTGTTCTGTTTAAAGCAGCCTTGTTGTTAACAGCAACTCTCATGTGTATGTGTGTGTACATGTGTGTGTTTGTACATGTGTGTGTGCTTTCAGCCAAAAAGTGCACACAAGCATGCATCGGATGGAGAAGGCAAGCATGGTCGTACAGAAAAGACAGCTTCCAGATCAAAGGAGCCAGTGATGCCAGTGAAAGCAACAGAACCGGAGGTAAAGAAGGCAGGGCAACAGACAGGGAGACACACGTCAGCCAGCCAATTCCACACGGTTCCCTGCCCACGTCGTGTGGTACTGAATCGTGGGGCTGTGCTGCAGTGACTGGGTGCTGTCAGAGGGTGGGTTTTGCAAACAGCTTGTGGAAATCGGGCTTGGCAAGAGCATCAGATGGGTCTGGGGGAGTACACTGTCCCCCTCCTCCCACTGCCCCGTGGTGACCAGCCCCCCGCCCACAATGCAGGAGGCTCTAGCGTCTCACAGATGGGAATCCTGGGAGGGAGGCTGCCCCCCAGGCTCCTCTGCACTTGGGCCAGGGGAAGGGTGCCCTGCTTCATCTGGGTCTCCAAGTGGAAGTCTACAAGCATTTTTAGAGGCTTGCAGTGGGAGAGAAGAGCTTACGGGCCCCCAGTTGGGGATTGATTGCACAGTTTTGCAGTTAACTGTCTAGAAGAGCTTTATCCCTGAGCAGGCATGGGAGGGAGCAGGTAGGCCTGACTCACAAGGATCTGCACGCAGAGCCCACACACCTGTGGCCCCCTGGATCAGTGCATCCACGTGTGTCTACTGTTTGTTTGGCTTACAGTGGTATTCGCGTTATCTTTTTAAAGGTGTCTTTATTTGAAAGGCAGAGTGGCAGAGAGAGAGGGACAGAGAAAGATTTTCCATCCACTGTTTCACTCCCCAAGTGGCCACAGTGGCCAGAGCTGGACCAGACTAATGTCAGGAGCCAGGAGCTTCTTCCAGGTCTCCTATGTGGGTAGCAGGGGCCCAGACACTTTGGCCATCTTCTGCTCCTTTCTCAGGAGCATTAGCAGGGAGCTGGATCGGAGGCAGAGCAGCTGGGACTGGAACTGGCACTCTGTTCTAGCTTACTGGTGTCGTAAACAGTGGTTGAACCCACTGCTTCACAACACTGGCCCTAAGAATTATTTTTAATTAATGGCCTGGAATTAAAATCGGAATATTTTTTCACATAAGATCCTAATTTCTAGCTTCTCTTGACGTGGACTATCTAGCAACCGTGGGCTCACATGGCTGCATTCGGCTGGAGCCACCACACCTGGTGTTTGTGCTCCAGTTCTACAACAGTGCCTACTCGGCCTGAAACACCTGTTAACGTTCCCTGCACGGTCTCTGTCCAGCATCACGTGGTCCCCAGCACTGTAAGAAATGCAGTCGAAGCCAGTAAACCTTTCTCTCCCATGTGTCCCCCGGGCAGACTGGCAGGTGTTGGTGACATTTGAAACTCGCCAGCTCGGTAACAGTCACTCGGAGACTTAGCCTTGTCCATACTCTGTCCCCACTCCTAGACTAAACCACAGGACACGAAGCCCGCTGGTGGGAAGAGCGTCGTTGCTGGAACGGCGGCAGCACCTGGCAAAGCAGGCGACCAGGTGAGTAGTGAGGCGGTGGAGACGTTCACACAGCGTGTGGACCCGGCTAACTTATCTGCTGTCGCTGGGCAGCGCTCAGAGCCGAAGCTTTATGAACACCGTGCACTTAAAGGGCATGGAGTGGATAAGACATCCACGTGATTTTCAGGTTCCTATGGGCGGTAAACACTGGCCAGGGGCCGAGGTGAGGCCTTCCGTCCATACCGAGGGAGCCCAGGTGCGAGCTGGCTCAGATCCGGCCTCTCGTGGGTCTAGGGGTACTAAACAAAGCAGGTGCGACTCCCCTGAGCGCGTGAGTCGGCATTCCTCTCGCCGTCGGCCTTGACCCCAGCCATGTCTGTTCTAGAGACTCGCCTTGCGTAGTGACGTCAGCACTGTTTCCCAGGAGGCCCCGCAAGCCCTCCCGGAGCATGCGCCGTGCGCTGTGCCCGCCCGTCCGTGTGCGGTCGGGTCCGTGTGGGAGGAGCGGCCTCGCCCCCGGGGCTGGGCGCGCGTAGGCCTGCGTCGGCCTGCTCTGGCCAGGCCAGAGCAGAGAAGACGGAAATGGAAGTGAGGGGAAGCGTAAACACTGACGCACAGTCCTGCCGAGTGTAGTGCGGACGGGTGCCCCGCAGGCCAGGTGCTGAGGGAAGTCCTGGGGGAAGGGGCGGTCGCATGCGTCCCTGGAGCGTCAGTTCCCCCCCCCCACACACACACACCTCATTGTGTCTGCACTAATGCAGATCGCCTTAAAGGTGAACGTTCTTATAAAACGTGCCAAATGAAAATGCCCAGCGTGAAGATGCTGCTACAGATCTCTTGTTTCCTGGCGCCCTCTCTTCATGTGATGAATGGGTGGGAAATGGATGCTTTTAGAGGATTGGCTATGATAGAATAGATTTTAAGATGCAAAAAAAATGAAATTTAGGTAAGATAAATTAGCCGGTATTTTTTTATGTCTGGTTTCACGTCTTTTTATTTGGAAGCAGAGGGGCAGAGAGAGATAGTGGAGAGGGGGGAGCAGGCAGAGATCTTCAATCTGCTTGTTCACTCCCCAAATGTCTGCAACAGCCAGGGCTAGGCCAGGCAAAAGCCAGGAGCCTGGAACTCCTATTTGGGTGGCAAAGACCCAAATGCTCGAGCCATCATGTGCTGCCTCCCAGCGTGCACGTTAGCAATCGGCTGGGCCAGAAGCCGAGGAGTCAGAACTCAACCTGGGCCCCCAGGACGGGGTGCAGGCATTCCAAGGGGCAGCATAACTTTTGTACCACATACCTACCCCTTTAAAGTTTTTAAATTTTTTATTTGAAAAGCATAGAGGTAGGTAGACAAAGAACTTCTATGCACTGGTTCACTCCCCAGATAGCCACAGCAACCAAGGCTGGACCAGGACAAAGCCGTGAGTCCCAGAACTCAATTCAGGTGTGCCACATGGGTGGCAGGTACCCACGTACCTGCGCCAACGTCTGCCTCCCAAGGTGTGTGTTAGCAGGAAGCTGGATCAGAAGCAGGGACTTGAATCAGGCACTGCTGTATGAGATGCACGATTCCCAGGTGACGTCTTCACTGCTGGCCCCAAACAACTGCCCCACATGAGCTGGGGTTGTCAGCGGAAGCTGAAGGGTAAAACCCAGAGAGGGTTTGCGTAGAATTCTGTTGTGCACTCACTTGGCTGGAGCTCGTGGCAAATCATTTCACTTTTCTTGCCTGGATTCTTCTGCCGTTCCGTAGGATTGATCAGCTCTGCCTCATTTCTGTGCCCAGTGTGCTTGAATCCCGACGGCTATCCTGACGGCTAACTCTGCAGGACACGCTGGCTCAAAGCCAGTCCACCTTGGCACGGGGAGAACACCGTAGCGGTGGCACTGTCACTCAAGGCAGACTAGCAAAGCCCCCAAGGGGACCTGTTGGGTGAGACGGGAGGGATTCCATCTGATCCAGGGGCTCCACCAAGGCTTTGAGAAAGCAGCTCCAGGATGGAAGGAGCCCTCTAGGATGCAGGCTTGCAAACACGATGGAGGTGTTGAAAGGTTTAGGATGTGTTCTGGGCCCAAGGCGCGTTCTAGGGTGAGTGAGCGAACTGGGGGTGGTGCGTGGTGGGCCCACAGGAGCAGAGTCGGGGGAAGGCACTGAGGAGTTTGTACAGGTAGGGCTTCAGCTGCCGAGATGCTAGAGAGCAGATGGAGCGATGCTACTGGAACGCTGCAGTGGGAGCCGGGTGGACCCGGGGCGGCCGAGGCCAGGATTGGTTGGGTGAGTTGTCACTCAGCCCATTAGCCTGCATTAGAGCTGTGATGGGTTCACCACGCAGGCAGCTAGTCAGGAGGTGCTAAAGGGGTATGATCTTCAGATTTGGGGAAGCAATTGGCCAACTTGGGCAAATGCCAAGTAAAATCTCATCTGGGGCCGGAGTCTGGAACTGGCTTGGTCAACCTCTGCTCAGAGGAGGGAGGCGCCCTGGGTATGAAATTTAAGGAGGAGCTTACAGTCAGGTTTGTGCACGTGCCAGGTGAGTATGTGAGAGTTGGCGCCTCCTTAAATTGTGAGCCCACACCTTCAGTCCCGCCTGTGAGTCCCTGTTCATATTTGACAGGCGGACAGAAGAGGAATTTGGGGAGAAAGTTTGGTATATCTGATCCTGGACAGGCTGGATTGAAGTGTTAGAAGTGTCCAAAGAAAGATTTTTTTGAGGTTTATTTATTTGAAAGGCAGAATTAGGGAGAGAGTGTGAGATCATCCATCCGCTGGCTTACTCCCCAAATGGCCTCAAAGGCCTGGGCTGGGCCAAGAGCTTCTTCAGGGTCTCCCACGTGGGTCACAGGTGCCCAAGCACTTGAGCCATCCTCCACTGCCTTCCCAGGCCATTAGCAGGGAGCTGAATTGGAAAAGTGGTGCTGCCAGGAGTTGAACCCATATGGGATGCTGGCACTGTGGGCCACGACTTTACCCATCAGGTCGCAATGCCAGCCAGCCCCCCCCCCCCAAGAAAGGTGTTTGGTAAGGCAATTAAAATATTGCCACGGGAACCAAAAGGGAAGGTCCTGGAGAGAGAAGGAGAAAGGCTGAGCGATCAAAGGGAGGAGCGCGAGGTGGGGAGAGCAGCTGAGCAGGCACGTGTGTGAGCTGGCGGGTGGTGCTTTGCATCACGCAGCCTCAGGCTGGAGAGTGAAGGGTGGGGTGTGCCCTGCATTATCCGCATCGCAGTCCCAGCAGTCACCTCTTCAGCACTTAACTAAGGAGCAGGTCCTTAGGTAGTGCTTATTAGCAAGTGCTGGGCCCTGGTTTCCAAGCACATCATTTATCAATTCATTTAGGTAATCCTCCCAGTGCCTCAGGGAGGTGAGGTGCTCTTCCTTACAGTGAAACCAAGGTGTAGCAGCAGCACCTGCCAGGGACTTGGGCAGCCATGTGTGTCCTGGTGGATGTACAGACCTGGAGGCTTGAGGTGTGGGGCAGACAGTCAGACGGTAACAGCCAGAAGTGGCGGCGACAGGGAGGATTCGTGGGTGCTGCCAAGACTGGCCGTGTGCCCTGGAAAAGAACATGAAAACACGCCAGTCGTGCATCACGGTTTGGGCTGGGTCCCTTACTGTGTGACCTGGGAGAAGTTACTTAGTCTCTCTGAGCCCTGCTTCCCGCCTCCCTTTTCCAGCAATTCTGGGAAAGGATACCAAGCCTACAGCATGGAGTTGGGCAGAGCAGGTGTTCAGTGGACGACCAGGACCAGTGCTCTGATCTTATTATAACTTTGTAAGATATGCCATCAAACCACCTGGACCAGTGCTCTGATCCTATAACTTTGTTGTAAATTACACCATCGTACTGAGTAGTTAAGATATGTGAAGTTTTTCTTTCTTTCTGATCTCCCACCAGAAGAAAGAAAAGAAATCATTAGCAGCTGCTGCTCTAACTGAACCGAAGCCTGATGAACCGTCTGGAAAGGTAGGCAGAGAGCAGAGAACCTCTGGTGTCCTGATCCTCCGCATGCTCTGTATTCGCTGCGTTCTGACATCTGTGGGGGGGGGCAGGCCACACCAGGGGGCCCTTAAAGACCATTTTCACGAATTGCTGTTCCAGGCTACTGTGACCAGGCTGAAGTGTGGTTTCCACACAGGCATTTTGTGTTATAACTGCAACTCTGGCTTCATCCCGTGCTGTTTACCTTCAACTGGGGCATGGTCCCCCGTGCTAAGTCCTGAAACCCCAGCCCCCTTGTCTCCTGCTGGTGCAGCTTCTCTAGCCGCTGCTAGCGCTAAGGAACCCCACAATCCTCTTTACTCTCAAATTCCTGCGAGTCTCGGACCTCAGTTCCACCTCGCACACCCACAGCTGGCTGAGTCCAAAGATTGTTGGGGGATAGAGAAGTCAGACGCTGTAAATGACCCTTTGTCGTCGAGTCACAGCACGGCGTGTAGACTCCTGTTCACAAGAACCAGTCCTAGGCATTCTCTCATCACTAGGGTTTCAGCCCATTGTGATGGAAGCAACTGCCAATTCCAAGTCTCCACACCTCTTTCAGGTCCTTTCTGTTTCGTGAACATCTTCACGGGAGCAAGTGAACAAAAGAAATAAACAAATGAAAGAATACAAAGCAATACATTTTTAAAAGAAATATTTCTTTATTGACAGAATGATGGGGGGGTTCCATCTACTGGTTCACGCCCCCCCCCCCCCCCCAAATGGCTGCAACAGCTGGGGTTGGTTTAAGCCAGAAACAAGGTATGCCATGTAGGTCTCCCACGCGTGGGTGCAGGGGCCTAAGCACTTGGACCATCCTCTGTGTTTGAACTGTCCAAAGATTTTTACGATTTATTTGAAAGGCAGAGTTACAGAGGGAGAGAGGCACATTAGTAGGAAGCTGGATCTGAAGTAGAACAGCCAGGGCTCCCACCAGTGCTCCAATACGGGATGCCAATGTCGCAGGCAGGGCCTTAACCACCCCTGTGCCACAGTGCTGGCCCCAGCATCCTTTTGTGGTTTATTTATTATTTGGGAGTCAGAGTTACAGAAAGAGAGACAGATCTTCCATCCACTGGTTCACTCTGCAGCATCCAGGGCTGAATGAGGCCTACCAGGAGCTTCATCAGGGTCTCCCACATGAGCGCTAGGGACCCCAGCACTTGGGCCAACTTCTGCTTTTCCCAGGCCATTTGAGCTGGACCAGAAGTGGAGCAACTGAGACACGAGCCAGCACCCATATGGGATGCCAACATTGCAAGCAGCAACTTAACCCAGTACACCACAATGCCAGCCCCAGCCGTCCATTTTTTAAGGCATTATGTTTGGAAGAGGTGCTGCATTGAGCTTTTATTGGGATTCTAGGTATAAAACTCTGGACAACTGTTGATGAGCAGTAAATGAGCAAGATTCTTCCTATTGATTATAGCAACATGGCCATACTTCCTTGAGTTCACTTTCTTTTCTCTTTTTAGCTGCTAGTTCACTAGACTGGCAGCTGTCTGTTGAGCTTCTGCATTTGTTGATGTAGTTATTGCCTGCACACTTGTTTTGTCTTTCCAACCCAGAATATGTACTCTGAGACTTGAATACCAAGGGTCTGTGAGAGACCGTATCTTTCCTGTTGTGTGAATGATTTTGGTGTCTGGTATTTTGCTACACGGAAAGGTTTTGTTTTTGTAGTTAAAACATGAGGTGTGCATAACATAGCACTGAGCTCCCTGCTGTGTGTCTCTTCCAGTCAGGCATGGATGCTGCTTTGGATGACTTAATAGACACTTTGGGAGAGCCCAGCGAAACACAAGAAGATTCCACAGCTTACACCGGACCAGAAGTTTCAGTATGTGGTCTTAGTATCTATAAGAATTCATACTCGGTGGGCAGGAGAACAAAGACCGTGATGGCTGCAAAGGCTTAGTTCTCTGAGCACAAGATTTAAGTTCAGTTGACTTGACAGTGTGTTGACTCCCAGATGTTTGCCATTTTATGACTGGAGTTAATTTTGATCTCTCTGATTACAACCCTCAGTTCATCCCTGTTCCTAATTCCTAAAAAGGTGGAAAATAGTATCTTCCCAGTATTAAGACACATCATGGACTCTATCAAAACTTTTGCAACAGATAAACAAAGGATTTGTTTCTAGAATTTCTTTTTTAAAAAGGAAGATAACAGAAAATTAGAGAACTTGATTGGTAAACAAGTAAAATAATAATCTTCCTGTTTATGATATGAAAACAGAAACCACTTTGCACTCACCAGGCTGTTAAGACTGAACGTCTGACGGTTGCAGATCGCTGGTGTGCTGGTTGGTGGGTGATGAAGACATGCAGCCCCTTAACCAGGAAGTCCGCTGAGGGCGGGGGAGGGAGCCCTGGGAGGGAGCCTCGCCCACGTGGGCGACATCTCGAGAACAGATGAGACACTGGAACCGATTTGGTCCAGTGCTCTATAGTGCATAAAATTGATTATTCATGGAGCAACATGGCTATGTTAGAAAAACATAATTTTGAATAAAAGTAATAGTGATAGTAATAGTATGATAACTGTTGATGTAGCATTTGAAGGTATGCAGAGTAGTGCTGTCTGTTTATGGGATACCGACAGATACAATGAATGTTTCAGAATGTGCTCAACTGTAGATGGAAGGATATGATACAGTTCAGGTTCAGGGCGATGGCTGATCGGGTAGAAGGAGGAGGGATGGGATTAGAGCTAAGCAGGAGCTGTCAGCGCTGTGGCTTTTTCCCCCTGAGATACTGAATAGGAAATAACTGGATCTGATCAAACTGGGTGCTGGGTGATACAGGAGTTTGTGTTGTTAACTGTCCCTTTGGATGTACTAGGAACATCAGAATGAAAATACTTAAATATATATTTAAAATAGGAATCAACTTTAGTGTTTTGACTACTTCTGGCCCTCTGTCAGCTTACATAATATTTAACCCATTACATGTGGATTAAATGGTGGGTATTTGTGTAACCTTAGAATTTCAGAAGTTTCTATTGAATTCATAATGACCTTCATTTCTGTTTCATCTCAGTAGTTTCATAAATTAATGAAGGGATAGTGCTTTGGCTTTAGACTGCTCAGATAATAGGCTCAGTTAATTGATCCTTTACCACTCCTATGTGTGTGGTTTTCTTTTTTTTTTTTCTTCCAGGATCCAATGAGTTCCACCTACATAGAAGAATTGGGTAAAAGAGAAGTTACAATTCCTCCAAAGTACAGGGAACTTCTAGAGGTAAGTCGTCTTATTTGACTGTTTCCTTTTTGAAATATAATCTCATTCCAGTGTCTTCACAAGTTTGAACATTTAGAAAATACATGTGCTATATACGTAATAGAACATGAAGCTCTCGGTCCTGGGGTTGGGGGGATGCAGAGGTCTGAGCCAGGGAAGGGTCCTGTCTCTCCCTGGCCGGTGTCTGGAGGGTCAGTGCCTCCTCTGGGATACAAGGGAGGGATCCTGCTGGCCTCACTCTTGGCTGTGTCTCCTCACATCCTCTTCTGCTCTACACACTCCCAGGTCTAGATTTCTCCTTTTCATAAGGGCTGTACCTGTGTGGGCTAGGGCCTGCCCTAAAGACCCCACCTTTACTTTGTAGCCCCTACAAAGGCCCTCTATCCAGTAGGGTTTCATTCTGAGATAGGAGTTAGGATGTTAGCATGGGGATTTGGGGTGGGCTGGGGTTGGGGGACACAGTTTGACCATGTGCTGGGCAGTGCCTTCTGCCAATCACAGGATCAAGTCTGCCTTCTAAAATGTCTCAAATTATTTGTTTCAGAAAAAAATAGGGGTCGCAGGGCCTCCTCCAGACTCCGTGGTGAGTTGACGTGAATGTCTTTCCTGTCTTTGGTTGGAGGAGCAGGGCTGTCACTTCCGGGGGTGGGGGTGGGCGGGGTTGGTGATGAGGGAGGCCGCTTGCCCTTGCTGGGCTCCCAGCATGCTTTCCCGCTGGTAAGTCCCGGGTGCTTGTGTCTTTAGACGCCCTTGGGCCCCGACGATGCCATCGACGCCCTGTCATCTGACTTCACCTGCAGCTCTCCCGTGGCCGGTGGGAAGGAAGCCGGGAAGGAGGCAGCGGTGAGGAAAACGTGTTGGGAACCGTCTTGTGTGGGGCCAGCGCTGTGGCATAGTGGGCTGGGCCTCTGCCTACAGCGCCTCATCCTATACGGGCTCCAGTTCATGTCCCGGCTGCTCCTCTTCCGATCCAGCTCTCTGCTATGGCCTGGGAGGGCAGTGGAGGATGGCCCAAGTGCTTGGGCCCTGCACCCAGCCTGGGGGACCCAGGGGAAGCTTCTGGCTTCAGATCAGCTCGGTTCCGGCCGTTGTGGCTGTTTGCTGGGGTGAACCTTTCTACCTCTCCCTCTCTCTGTGACTCTGTCTCTCAAATAAAAAAAAGGTCTTAAACACAAAGAGAAAACAATGCCACACTTCAAAGCGGTGACAACCTGTTCGTCCTGCTCCGCCCTCCTTCCCTGTAAAGCTCATCTGTGCTGTTTTTATTCTCCAGAAATCTGCAGGAGAGGTTTTGGAAGCTCAGTCTGCCAAAGTCATGAGAGCTGCAGCTCCACCCCAGGAGAAGAAGAGAAAGGTGGAGGAGGTATAAATAATCCTTTCCTTGCAAGTAGCCTGACAGCGCTGCTTTGGCCCAAGCCCAGCGGTGCATTTCCCAGGGGCGCCATGGGTGCGTTCCGTCTACTGCGGACCTGGTATCGATCGCCTTCCCGCATGCCTGCGTGTTTCTGTAAAGCACGTGTCAGTGATGGAAGCCTAGGGTTTTCTGTCCCACCCCGGGGGCGCTGTCGCCCTCACAGCACGCAGAACAGCAAAGACCAGGCAAGTGGCACCTTTGGAACGTAAAGCCCAGTCTCCTAGCAGAGGGGAGCCCCGCAAATGACTGGAGGGTGTCGTCCCAGCTGCCTCTGCCCTCTCGGCCACAGTCAACTGTGACCAAATTCTCAGAAATCCTCGGAGGAGGAAATGAGCCCCACCTGCAGGCGGTCCAGATCAGCACTGTTCCCACCTCCCCCTCCCGGGAGGGGGCAGCTTGTTATCTGGCTCTGTCTGGCCCCCTGGGGGAGCAGGGCGGAGCTGTGGTGAGCGTCACGCCCCTCAGAGCACCAGATCGGGCACCCTTCGGCCCCTGCGTCCTGGGAGGAGGAGAGGGGACCACGTGGGGCTTCCCCGCTGCCTGAGCTGGGCTGCCTGGCCGGGGGACAGGGTTTTTTAGGGACGGATTTTTAGAGAAAGAAAACCTGAGGTAGTGAAAGTTTACGACTTGCAGCTCTTACTGAGAGTGCTTTGCAGTCATTTGGTTGTGGGTATAGTTAGACTTCTGGCTTGCTAAGTACGGGGTGACGTGTACCCCAGGGAGTGCTGTCACTCATTAGAGACCTGTCCTGTCTTCAGTTTTCACTCTCCGGTAAGTTCTTTCTCCTTCTTCGAAGAAACTCGCCCTCCCAAAGTCCTTCCCCCACCCACGGCTCGCCTCCTGTTTTTAATGTATGTATTTGAGAGAGAAGTCGGCGCATCATTTGGGACCAGGAGATGTTCTCTGTTGATTTTCACGCACGGCATCTGTGTGTGTGTGTGTTTAACAGGATGCAATGAGTGACCAGGCACTTGAGGCTCTGTCAGCTTCGCTGGGCACCCGGATGGCAGAACCTGAGCTGGATCTGAGCTCCATCAAGGAAGTGGACGAGGTACTGATCCTGGAGTTGTGTTCCGAGCGTGTGGGTCTGCCGGTCTCGGGACTGCGTGCCTTCTGCACGTGTGCACAGCTTCTGCACAGCTGTTCTCTCAGAGCTGTCAGATGAACTCCCCTTCCCTCCGCCGTACTTTCTAAGTCTGGTGAGTTTAGCTGTTTGTTGCTGGGCGGTGAGCAACCAGCAGGCATATCTAAGTGCTCATCTTGTAACGTGTCTAGAGCTCCAGTGTATAAAATGAACACCCAACTCCTTGGCCGAAGCTTAAATGACACCTGACTCAAGCAGATAACAGGAGGCAGAGGCCTGGTAAAAGTGTGGTCTCTGCATTTTCCCATGGTTTCTGGGAGCTCAGTAAGAAGGAGGCCATGCAAAGGAGGGAGGATCCTTCATCTAGACGTAGGAGGAAAGAGGTAGAAATAGAATGGCTCTTAACTGGAGCTCCTGCACATTTCTAGATGATGCTAATGAGTGTCCGTCTCTGAGATCCTTTGAAAGGCGGAACAGCAGTGGGGGAGGGGAGAGGGAGAGAGAGCTCTTCCATCCACTGGTTCACTCCCCAGGTGGCCACAACAGCCAGGGTCTGGGCCAGGCCAGAGCCTGGAACTCAGTCCTGATCTTTCACATAGGTATAGGGGCCACGCCCTTGGGCCATCCTCCACTGCTTTCCCAGCGCAGTTAGCAGGGAGCTGGATCATAAGCGGAGCAGCCAAGACTTGAACCAGAGCTCCTATGTATGATGCTGGCACCGCAAGCGACATCTTAACCTGCTGGCCTACAACACCAGCCACTACCCTCGGAGATCTTAAGCCTCTGAGCCAAAGCAAGCTTGTATCCGGTGTAGAGGAGTTTTTAAATGAAGTCACGGTTGCTGTAGAATTTTCAGCTTGGTCCTCCAGTAGCAGAAAGAGGTGCTTGTGTCTAACGAGGCAGTGTCAGGGGCAGGTGGCAGCTGGAAACGTGACCCGGAATCCTCAGGAGCCCACCCCCAGCCCCATCAGCTAGGAGAGGGGAGGTGCCCAGTGTTGCTGTCACAATGCTCCCACCTCTGCTGTCACTTCCTGTTCCGCTTTGTTGCCATGGAGGAAGGGGGACCACCCTCACCCAGTGCAGCTCTCCCGAGTCTGGAACTGCCCTGGTCCAGGATGGGCCAGTTTGTGTCGTCGACGTTCCTGGAGGGCTCCCCGGCCAGGGTGTGGAGCGAGAAGCTCTGTGACAGAGAGCACACAGGAGCAGGGGAAGCCGTCTCTGTCCACCAGGACCAAGTAATGTGCCCAGGATATGGCGGCTCTGACCGCAGGGCAATGTGTGCAGGTTCTGGGGTGGCTGGGTGGGGGGAAGGGGGTCAGGAGGCCAGCGCTGTGTGGCTGTGAGGGACCCACACTTGGCACCATGCCCTCTACGGAGAATTGGGGAGATCAAGTAAGACAGTAAATATGAGAAGTGTAGATGTGATTGAAACTCCAGGACCAAGAGAGCCTTAGAGTGATGAACTCGGATAAGTACATGTAAAAAGGTGACATAAAAGTGACGGACAGTGGAGCAGGCACTTGACCTGGTGGTTAAGATGCCACTGAGGCCACCTGCGTCTCATATCAAGGTGCCTGGGCAGGTGCCCTGGCTCCACTCCTGACTCATGTCCTGCTAATGTGCAGACCTTGGGAGGCAGCGGCGATAGCTCAGGAGTTGGGTCCCTGCCACCATGTGGGAGACCTACATTGAGGTCCAGGCTCCTGGCTGTGGTCTGACCCAACCTGGCTAGTGTGAGCTTTTGGAAAGTGAACCAGTGGGCGGGGGATTCTCTCTCCCTCACTCTCTCTCTCCCCCTTGGTTGCTCTGCCTTTCAAATAACAGTCTCTCACCATTGTGAGGTATGGTCCCCTGGTGCACAGCCTTTTCGGTTCAGCAGATGTATTTGTTCTCTGTGCCTGCTGCACACAAACCAGGTCACGCAGGTGTTTCGGGGACACGAAGCTCAGAGGGGAAAAGGAAGGAGTTTGCTGTGCGTGACACTCACTGTCCACAAGCCCAAGTGTCGTGGGGAGGACAGCCTCATCACGCAGAGGCCCTGGACACGCGTGAGACTGCGAAGGCTAGGGACTCCGCAGAGCCCCAAGCCGCGGAGGTCCTCTGCACAGCAGGGTTTTCCTCCAGGTGCCATGTCAGCCGTCCCTGGGGACTGTTACCTTGCCTCCATGTGCAGTGTTGGCCATCACTGGGACTGTTAAAGAAGCGACCGGCGCCACGGCTCACTAGGCTAATCCTCCGCCTTGCGGCGCCGGCACACCGGGTTCTAGTCCCGGTCGGGGCACCGATCCTGTCCCGGTTGCCCCTCTTCCAGGCCAGCTCTCTGCTGTGGCCAGGGAGTGCAGTGGAGGATGGCCCAAGTGCTTGGGCCCTGCACCCCATGGGAGACCAGGAGAAGCACCTGGCTCCTGCCATCGGATCAGCGCAGTGCGCCGGCCGCAGCGCGCCTGCCGCGGCGGCCATTGGAGGGTGTACCAACGGCAAAAAGGAAGACCTTTCTCTCTGTCTCTCTCTCACTGTCCACTCTGCCTGTCAAAAAAAAAAAAAAGAAGAAGCAGCAGCAGCAGGAAGAAAGTTCTTGCTTCAGTTGGAAAACAGAACTGGTTCCAAGGCCTAGGGTGGTGTCTGACTCGTTAAGTGGGCTCAACAGATACTTTTACATTGATCAGTGAACTAATGGGTCAGTGAGAACTGCAACCTTGAGCAGAGATGTAGATGGGTGGGGTAGGAACCCCTTGCATTGTGATCTCATCCCTGCCTTGATTGAGGCACGAATGAGCACGTGTTGGGGAGCCCCACGCCTCTCCGCAGTCCTTTAAATTGCAGGTGTCACGTCCTGCAAGCAGACCCACTGCGATCTACACTCTGGTTTCTAATGCAGTTCATTGTAAATGGTTTGGTCCAGGGAAATCCTGGTGCTACTGAAGGAATTCCTGCTAAGAGAGGCACATCTGGTTATGACGCGTGGGCCCACAGCCAAGACTTACAGTGAACGCTTCGCCCTCCTAGTCATCTGGGTTTGACATGGGAACTGTCGCATTCTCTTTCCCCTTCTCAGAGTAAGACGGAGGCTCCTAAAATAACGGCAGCTAACCCCTCGCTGTGCTGCCTTTGCCATAGCTGTTCTCCCTGCTCTTGTGTTTGTGGTGCGCAAAGCTCTTCCAGACACTGCTGTGGAGCTGGTCTTGCCTGCAACACCAGGACATACACAAAGTGGTGGCGTCTCATTGTACGTGTGTTGTCCAACTGCTCTCTCTGTCTCTCTCCACTTGGACCAGGCGAAAGCTAAAGAAGAAAAAGTAGAGAAGTGCGGTGAAGATGATGAAACCGTCCCAGCGGAGTACAGACTGAAACCAGCCACGGTCAGTTGACAGCCCAGTGCACAGCAGCCACGCACTCACCTTGACCCTGGGTACCGGTACCCTTGACCCTGAGGCGTGTCTGCCCCAGCTCAGATTCTAGCCCCAACAACCCCGGGCTCTCCTCTGCCCCTGACAGACACCTGCGGGGTGGTTTGCCCCTGCCTGGCTCCCCGTGTAGTGGCTGTGCAGCCCTTACAGACCCCACAGAGCCACGGGTCTTGGGTGTTGAAGGACACTTGCTGTGGATGAGTGAGCTGAAAGCTGAAGGCAGGATGTGGGGATGGGTTCTCCCTGTTAGGTAGATGAAGGCCTCGCTGTGCTCGGCTGTCTGCCGGCCTCCTTGGGTAAGGCTGTTTTGTTGTTGTGTTGTGTTGTGCTAAGGATTGGGACTCTTTGAGATCATGCATACAAACACAGGGCAGCAACGTTGGTGTTTGGATTTACGCTTGTACGTGAAAAGCTTTTCACTCTCAGAAGCGCTCTAAACTGTGGAACCTCAGATCCAGAAAGCTGAACGGTATTACAGCAGTGCGGTCTACAACCTCACCCGGGGTGGAGAATTGAGACTTCCTTAAAATCTTTGATTAACCGCCGGCGCCGTGGCTCACTAGGCTAATCCTCCGCCTTGCGGCGCCGGCACACCGGGTTCTAGTCCCGGTCGGGGCACCGATCCTGTCCCGGTTGCCCCTCTTCCAGGCCAGCTCTCTGCTGTGGCCAGGGAGTGCAGTGGAGGATGGCCCAAATGCTTGGGCCCTGCACCCCATGGGAGACCAGGAGAAGCACCTGGCTCCTGCCATCGGATCAGCGCGGTGCGCCGGCCGCAGCGTGCTACCGCGGCGGCCATTGGAGGGTGAACCAACGGCAAAAGGAAGACCTTTCTCTCTGTCTCTCTCTCTCACTATCCACTCTGCCTGTCAAAAAAAAAAAAAAAAACCTTTGATTAACCAAGCTGTACCTTTCTTGCCAGTGAACTCATTTTTTTTTTCTTTATTCTGTTGCTGTATCAAATTGATGGAAAAACCTTTTGTTTAATTTTTAAAGAAAAGTAAATATGCATCGTATTTGGTAACATTTGGTCTCTTGGTGTTTACAGCTCAACTTCTTACTGATAATTAAAAAGTAAATCTGAAGCAGAAGTTCACTCAAACATAAGAAATAGGCGTTCCTCTCATATCTTGGGATTCCTCCCCAAACAGCTGAACAGATACGAAAGCAGAATTTCCTGTTGCATTTCCAGTGAGTTTTCCATTTCATCCGCAGGATAAAGATGGAAAGCCGCTGTTGCCAGAGCCTGAAGAGAAACCAAAGGTTAGAAAACGAGTTTTTTTTCTGATCCTTAACAGCCAGTTGGGAGGTCAAGTATAGATTGAGATGGTGCTGACCGACCTCATTCTGAAGAGAGGGGCGCCCCTGGTGGCCACACTGTGCTGATGAGCAGACTCCTTTTCCTATATTAGTCAGTTTCCTTGTGAGGTATATGGAGCATTGAGTTTCTAGGTAACAGTCACTGAACGTGAGGCGTGAATATCCAGAGGACCCTGTAGGTTAGATCAAGGTGCCGCTTAGGGCTGGAGCCCCATCACAGCATCAGGTGCTCTGTATTTAACTTGGTGGCACCAGCAGTGACTGTCACAGTGGTGCTAACCCGCAGCACTCACCAGCCACTGAACATCCAGTTCCACGCCAGATGGTTTTGCGCGTCATCCCTGAGTGAGTCCAGGGTGAGTGAAGAAGGCGTTGTTGTTCCCATCTCGTAGTGAGGGGCCGAGACACGGGGTGGGTCACGTGGACGGCCCAAAGGCTCGCACCGAGGCTGGGCCAGCTTCTGCATCAAGCACCCTGCGGCCGGGGTGACCAGGGTCAGACGAGACCTCCACTGCCGCAGACTAGCAATGCCACCGGCCCTGAGAGACCAGGGAGAGCAGGCCTCTCCTGCCCAGACCCCACGCATCTGCGGGAAGGCAGCAGGTGATCCGCGCTTCCTGTGACTTGTTTAGAAGGGAAGCTTCAGGAAGCAGAAAGATGGCAATCTCATAAAAACCATCCGGATCTTCATGGAGAGAACAGTATTTCATTTAAACAAACTCCTCTGTGACTGAAGTAGCGGGAAAACCTTTGATTACACCGTTGTCGCCTTGTGGTGTGGAGGCTGGTTAATATTATGTACCTGTTGCACGACAGTTTTATCTTACATTAGTAAATGCAAAGTGTGCCCTATATAGATTAGCTTTTGGTTTTAGAAGAAATCTTAAAGTATGGTCTAAATATGTGTTACACGGGAAATAAAATTTGTTCTTAAAACTTTTTACTTTTAAAAAATTCTCTACATAATTGGCAGTGTTTCTTATTTTACAGCCTCGGAGTGAGTCAGAACTTATTGACGAACTTTCCAAGGATTTTAGTCAGGCTAAGAGTAACGAAAAGCAGCCTAAGCCAACTGGAAAAACAGAAGTAAGTTTCTCCAAGTATAAATCTCTAGTTTTGAGAATTTTTTTGTGACTATGATGTCATCTTAAACAACGTGAGGCTGTTAGTTCCAGGGACCGCACTTTGAGAACCTCTGGTGTTGTGTTGCTATTAGGCATCTGTCCGTAGCTTTTCATCATTTATATAACGTGCTCTGAGATTTATGTAAATCCGTATTATTCCATTGTTATCATATAATACAATCTGTAATAATTAAAAATAAAATGTCTTTATACAAAATTATATATTGAAAACATCTAAAATTATGTATAAGATACATAAAACACAAGTTATAAAATAATAGATTTTATGTGTTAACAATGGAATGACAAAATACCAAAATAAAATATAGTGAGATCGTTATATAACTTAAAAGTACAGTTTTGCTGTAATACAAAACAGAATAGTGAAATACAGAAAAATAGCAGCGGCTTGGGTTCGTCGCGCTTCCTGTGTTCGCACGCACTGTTCCCAGCCCTCCCTTCCGCTCCCTCGCCGCCGCATGGCCGCCCCATGGACGCCTCCCTGGTGGCCACTTTGCAGCCGTGCAGGTGCAGACGGAAGCTCGGAGGTTAAGCAGCTCGGCCAAGGTGAGGGGTAAAACCGGACGGACACAGTGGTAGCCATGAAGCCGTGGCACGCCCCGCCCTGCCTCCCCCCACGGCAGTGGCCCTTGCCCACCCTGAGGACCGTGCTCACAGCTCCTGACAGCAGTGGCCTATGGGCACGTCTCACGTACTGTGTGTTGTGAACCACCATTCCTACAGTTCCTCAGAGCACCTGCTTCTCTCCCCAGGAGTCCAAGGCTGCCGTCCCTGCTCCGGTGGCCGAAGCTGTGCCTCGGACGTCCATGTGCAGTGTACAGTCGGCGCCACCCAAGCCTGCCTCGCTGGTGAGTGCCTGAATCCCTGTGATGGAAACCCAGGCTGACGGTTTAATGAAATTGCTGCAAGCTCTGGTTTCCTCTCATCTTCTCAGGTTGTGTCTAGCTCCTTGGCCATGGTGGCTAATCAGGCTTTTGGCCCCCCTGCATCTTTTCCGCTTGCTTTGGTTGTATAGATGGCATGATGTTGCTTCCCCCGACCCCTGACCTTTCCGGTGGGATGATTGGCACCAGGAGCACCGCCTCCTCCCTCCACTCTCCCAGCAGGGGAGGCCAGGTTGACTCAGTTCTTCTCCCGCGTGCGCCGTCTTCTGTCTTGCTTGCATTGTTTGTTTGAAGTGTGGTGTTTCACTGGTTGAACCTTTGTTTCCTGCCATGGTTTCATTGGGTTTTGCACCCGTCAGCTGCTGATGCAGAGAACAACATGTGTCTTCCAGCTGTAGCGAGTCTGCTCTGATCCTCCAGCGCCCACGTCTCCCACCCCCTTGTTCAGCGTGCTTGGCAGCATCTTCTCGCTAGATGGCCCCAAGGGCACTGTGGAGCCTGCCCCCGTCATCAGCTTCCTGTTCCACATCAGGGAAGGGGGCTTTGGGTTGACCTTGAACGACCCAAGTCACGTTTCAGAGCCTCCCCCGGGGAGCCTGCCTTTGGCTGTCCGCCATCCTAGCGTAGACGGGGCCACATCTCAAGTGCATGGTACTGTCTGATCACTTGCACGTGGGCAAGGGCAGAGGCATCTGCAGTGATGAAGCCCTCCCCAGGAGGAATTGCCAAAGCTTGTGGGCAGTGGGCAGGATGGCCCTGAGAAGCGTGTGTGGCGCCATCTAGAGGACGGCCAGTGAGCCGAGCACCTGGTGTCCCCAGGAGGTGTGCACGCACTTGTGGAAAAAAGGGAGTCTCAGGGCAGGTGTCACACACACGTGTCTCAGATGCTGGGAAGTGGCTGCCTCCTGCCAGGGAAGGCCTGGGTGACAGCAGCAAATCCCCCGAATCCAGGGTCTCCCTGCTGTCCACGACAGGACTCGCCCCTCTCTTTGCTAGAGGTTTCCACACTCAGTCAGAAACTTCCATGGAGTTGTCTGCCCCAGCCTGCAGTGGTATCAAAGAAGAGACTCGGAGGGAATCTAGGTGGGGTCCCATGCTGGTGACACCAGTGAGAGGAGGGACAGGGGCAGGGATGGGAATTGGAGAGGCAATAGGCAGCATTCCGAGGCAGAGCTCTGGTGACCAGCGCCACGCCGTCTACCCCGTGTGCCAACGGAGACTGCCAGGCCCGAGAGCACTCAGCTGGTTCCTTTCCGGCTCCACCCCGACCCTAGGGGGTTGCATGCTGGGTGCCCAGTGGGGTAGACAAGGACCGCCTGTTTGCCCCTTCAACCACCTCCTTTCCTGCCCCCCCCTACACACACACACACACACACATGCTTGCTGAGGCTGTTGGCACTCCAGGGACTGTGACCCTTCGGGGAGCTAGAAGGCGTGTCTGTGGGTGTGGCGAAGATCCAAGGGCTCAGGAACGGCATAGGGATTTCAGAGTGAAGGCACGGAGACCACAGGAAGGAAGTGGCCCTGGCTGGGTCTTGTGTGCCTGCAGAGAGTTGGAGAAGATCCAGAGATGCAAGCTCCAGTTCTGAATCTGGCCACAGGGAATACAGCAGCCACGGGCATTGTCGTCCTCAGTCCCACTCCTGGATTCCTTCCTTCTTGGCACTGCTGTGTCTCCTAGCTTCCCTCCATTCTCTGTCACTTCTTAAACCAGCTCGGCGGAGGGCACGGGCTTGGGAAGCAGTGGTTTCCAAAGACTCTGCAGCGGAGAGTGGGGGGCAGTGCAGGTGTCATACCAGGTCGCCACTCAGGCGGCCAGCGCACCTCTGGCGTCCCTAACAACTTGGATAGCGCAGTTATTTTGGTTGCTCCTGGGAATAAAATCATTGCAATGTCCAGCCACCAGAGGGCGATAAATCACTCCATTCAGGCTCCCTTATCTTTTTTTTTTTCTTTTGCAACAGAGAATAAAGTTTTTTTTACTTGAAATGATGGCTAAAATATACAACTATAGAGACAGTTTTACTGTAGAAGTCTAATAAACACTCACGTGAGGTCAGAGACTTCTATGATAAGAATACACTGAGACCCAGCAGGGTTTGTCCCACTTGCTTGGCCAGGGCTGACAATAGGAAAGTCGCCGATACTGTGACCCAGTACCCACGCAATGAAAACCACACCTTCAAGTACAGGGCTTATCCCTGTTAGGCCTGCTGCATCCTGTTTTCTCATGGAAAGAAAAAATACTGGCTATGAACCATTAAATTGACTTGTATGAGTTAGTAATGTGTATATCACAAGCTTAAGTTTTGAAAAGCCAGATTAGTCTTTTTAAAGATTTCTTTGTTAGGCCAAGTGACAGAAAGTGATGTCTTCCATCTACTGGTTCACTCCCCAAATGGCCACAGCAGCCAAGGCTGGGCCAGGTGGAAGCTGAGAATCCAAAACTCAATGCAGGTTTCCCATGTAGCTGGGTAGGCACCAAGTGCTTGGCCAGTCATCTGCTGCCTCCCAGCCTGCGCATTAACAGGAGCCTGGATCAGAGGCAGAGCAGCCAGTCCTGGAAGGGCACTCCCCTATGGAATGCAGGTGTCACAGCAGTGGCTTTACCCATGGAACCACAGCACTGGCCCCAGACGTGGTCAGTCTGTTAGCATAAACGTGGCTTCTCCTTTACTTTCCCTTTACGTCACTCACACTCACACTCTGTGTTTGAAACCCCAGCATGGCCCGAGCTCCCGAGATGGTGAGATGAGACCATGTTATGCGTTGAACCACAGGGTGCTGGGGCAGGTGGCTCACAGGCAGATGGCCCTGCGCCAGCAGGGAATCCATGCCGACCGGTGGGAGCCCAGTCAAAGCATGCTCTGGGCCACCTCCGAGGTGGCCGGCTGGACCCATGGAAATCGGGGCACTGTGCCCTGTCCCGTGGGCTTTCGAAGGGTCTTCCCTGGGCCATCTGTGGAGCGTTCTCTTCTCCTTCCCTGGCAGTCCTCGCGCCAATGCCTTCTGTAATTCTAAACAAAAACCCTGAGTGAGATTGTGCATCTTGCCACGTCTGTCTGACGTTTAAAACTTGCTCTGACTTTCAACATGTTAAGTTTTTGTGTTTTTTTTGTTTTGTTTTTTTTTTTTTTTTTTTTTTTTTTGACAAGCAGAGTTAGAGAGAAAGGTCTTCCTTCCATTGGTTCACCCCCCAAATGGCCGCCACGGCCAGCACACCACGCTGATTCGAAGCCGGGAGCCAAGTGCTTCCTCCTGGTCTCCCATGTGGGTGCAGGGCCCAAGCACTTAGGCCATCCTCCACTGCCTTCCAGGGCCACAGCAGAGAGCTGGCCTGGAAGAGGAGCAACTGGGACAGAATCCAGCGCCCCAACCGGGACTAGAACCTGGGGTGCCGGCACCGCAGGCAGAGGATTAGCCTAGTGAGCCACAGCACCCGCCGTGGGGTTTTGTTTTTGCTTTCAAAATTCATTTATTTGAAAGGCAGTTACAGAGTGAAAAAGAGACGAGCTCTTCCATCTGCTGGTTCACTCCCCGACTGGCTGACACCAGGAGCCAGAAACGCCATTTAGGTCTCCCACATGGTGGCAGGGGCCCAAGGACTTGGTCCATCTTCAGCTGCTTTCTCGGACACATTAGCAGGGAGCAGGATTGGAAGTGGAGCAGCCGGGACTCAAACTCTTTAGGGCTCAGGTGTGGGATGCCAGTGTACAGGCAGTGGCTTAATCCACTGTGCCACAGTGCCGGCCCGCAACATTGTTTTCTAACGATGGATCCTAATCCAGTTGACTGCTCCAATTATTAAAAGACAGCATGCTATATGGGCAAAATGTTGAAATCTTTACCTAATATATACTAAACTGATCTTCTGTATACAAAGAGAATTGAAAATGAATCTTTACATGAATGGAAGGGGAAAGGGAGCGGGAAGGGGGAGGATTGCGGGCGGGAGGGAAGTTATGGGAGGGGGGAAGCCATTGTAACCCATGGGCTATACTTTGGAAATTTATATTCATTAAATAAAAGTAAAAAAATAAATAAAAAAAAAAAAAAAGACAGCATGCACTTCTCATCTAGACTGAAATCGGGGTGTGCGTGTGTGGACTGTGTGGTGGGGTGTGACGAAGGCGTGACTGACCGCCGCCTCAGTATACCCACTTCTCTATCCCATCAGAAGGGCATGGTGCCGGATGATGCCGTGGAAGCCTTGGCTGGCAGCCTTGGCAGGAAGGAGCCCGATCCAGAAGCAGGGAAACCTGTGGCAGATAAAGTCAAGGTAATGGCAGTTCAGATTCTTCTAGAAAAGCTATCAAGGAGCATCCCCTCCCGCATAGGTTAGTCGTCTGTACCCCACTGACTTGATCTGCTGCCCTGTTTACTAAGGTACCCCTGCATAAGCCCCAGGGTCTGAGACCACGGAGGGCGGACAGCTCACATGTGGCAGCCTTCCGAGTCTCGGCTCCGTCCACCTGCACTCCCGCTGCTGAGTGGCAGCCGTGCACTGCTCCTTGCACGCCGTTAGCCCAGCAGGTGCCCGGTGGCGGCTGAGCCTGCCGTCCTCAGATAGCTTTAAAGACTACAGGTCGCTGCGGGAACCCCAGACCTACACCCCTGTGTGTTCTAACAATAGCTCTGCCTACCTCCATAGTCGTCACTCAGGCACCCTTTTAGGGAGAGAACAGTATATTAACAAGGGGAATGGTGTGACTTTTTCTTTCTTTTTTTTTTTTCCTCCAGGAGAAATCCAAGGAAGAAGACCGGGAAAAGCTTGGTGAAAAGGAAGAAACCATTCCCCCTGATTATAGATTGGAAGAGGCTAAGGTAAACAGGTGGAGTGTTTTCCCTCTCTGATTTTAATTCATACTGAATTTATCTATATAGCATAGGGACGTAAGAATGGACATGGAACATAAAGAGCTCATTTCTTAACATTTCAAACCATGCAGACTCATGGCACGGAACATCAGCTAGGAAGCTGTGATATTCCAACATGGGCTTCACATTCTTTGCTAAGGGAGGGAAGTCTAATGTCTGCCTTCCTCTCTAACAAGGTTTATCCCGGTACCTGAAATACAGAAAGCCCACGATAGTTATTTTCTGTGAAGGACAATTTGCAACTCTGAGATGCAAGTTGAAAAAAATGTGGGCTTGGTTAACAGTGAGTGGCAGGTGGGCCGATTTCCTTATTTGGAAAGTACAGGTGGTGCAGAACCAGCAACAGCGGTGAATTCGGCGTTCCATGTCTTGCTGTTTAAGTGCGGTCACTGAAACAGGGCAGGTGCACCGACAGCCACCCGGATGTTGGGCAGCTTCACAGCCGCTGCTTATAAACGATCCCTGTCTCAGCTCCGGCGGCGGTGCCGGGACGCACGCATCCACAGGCACTAGCTGTGGACTAGCAGGGACTGTCCCGAGCCCTTGGTCCGGATGCCTTCATTCTGACACCTTTCTGCATTTAGAGTTTTTTCCTTAAGATCTACTCCTTTTTTTTTTTTTTTTTTTTTAAGATTTACTTATTTACTTGAAAGGCAGAGTTATAGAGAACTTTTCCATCTACTGGTTCACTCTCCAAATGGCCACAATGGCTGGAGCTAGGCCGATCTGAAGCCAGGAGCTTTTCTGGGTCTCTCACGTGGGTGTAGGGGCCCAAGGACTTGGGCCATCTTCTACTGCTTTCCCAGGCCATAGCAGAGCACTGGATTGGAAGTGGAGCATCCGGGACTTGAACTGGGGCCCACGTGGGATGCTGGCACTGCAAGTGTCAGTTTTACCTGCTACACCACAGCACTGGCCCCAAGATATATTTATTTTAAAAGCAGAGTTAGAGAGGTCTTCCATCCTCTGGTTCACTCCCTAAATGGCTGCAACAGCCAAAGCTGAGCCAGGTCAAAGCCAGGAGCTTCATCTGGGTCTCCCACATGGGTCAGGGGCCCAAGGACTTGGGCCATCTTCCATTGCTTTCCCAGGCACATGGGCAGTGAGCTGGCTTGGAAGTGGAGCAGCCCAGACTCAAACCAGCACCCATGTGGGATGCCGGCGTGGTTTAACCTGCTGCTGTGCAGTGCCGGCCCCTGCATTTCACAACTCGGTTGGAACCATGGCGATTCTCTTCATTCTGGCTTGCTTGTGTGTTGCTTTGTGGGGTTCTCAGAGAGCGTGGCTCTGCTGACCAGCACTATTGAGTAGAGGCTCGTCAGGGGCAGGCGGCTGCTTTCTCCACCCCCCGCACTGCACTGTGGTTGCTGAGTCTGGGGAAGCGGTTTACTGTGTCCTGCGGTCGTCCAGCCTCCTCTGAACTGGTTTATCGCACATATTGGTAGTAACCTGTTGCTTCATAGCATTTTAGGTGCTGACTTGGTTTCTTGCTTAAACCCTGTGTTGTTCATCAGCCTACGTGCACATGAGGTCTCTGCAGGGAGAGCCCAGTGTCCTGAGGACAACACAAGTGCCCCTAGTGGACACGTGGTGAAGTGATAGGAAATCCATTTCCCTCGGAGTGTGGAGCTGGGGTGTCCCCGGGGTCCCGTTCCTCATTTGGGACGTTTGCTGCCTTTGCAGCTGAGGTGTGGTGGGGGCCACCCCCTTGACATTGCAGAGTGGTCAGAGTGCGGGTGAACCGCAGGGCAGGTGGCGAGGGATACCCACAAGTTGACGTCAGCCCCAGGAAGCAGGTGACCCCTCCAAACCCACTGCCCTTCATGTTGTAAGTGCACAGAACACAGCTGGCAGACCCTGGCCCAGGTTCCTGCATGTGTTTGTGCGTGTAAGGATAAATGGGACCCCGTTCTGTTCTAGATCTGGTTTTACTAAAGGGCCCCACGTGCCTTGCGGGTCTTGCGGCCCATAGAGTGATTGAAAGCTTGGCATGTTCCGAGCCCACAGCCTCAGTGTCCCAGCCACGGCACCCGCTGCCTGCGGACAGGGCCTGATGCTCTTCTCTGTGGTCTTCCCCATGCCCAAGTCGGGGAGTGGCACGTGGTCCATGTGTGGTACGTGAGGTTATCCCGTGTTTTCTGCAAAGCTCGTCCCCAGGTAGCTCCAGGCTTGTCCCGCAGCATCCTGCAAGCCCGTGGCAGCACCGTGGGCCTTCCCTGTGCTGGGTGCTGGGCTTCTGAGGTCACACCATGCCCGATCCCACGCGTGGTACCCATGCCACAGGACTGTCTGCCACACGTGAGGTGCCCGGAGTGTGTTCTCTGGCGAAATGACCCACGTCGTTCGAAAAGCACAGCAGGGAGTGGGCAGTCAGCCCGCCGGCTAGGATGCCCACGTTCCATGTTGAAGTACCTGGGTTCAATTCCCAGCTCCTGCTCCTGATTCCAGCTTTGTGCTCAAGCTCACCCTGGGAGGCAGCCGTGAAGGCTCACGTACCTGGGTCCTTTCTCGGCTTCGGCCCAGCCTAACCCCGGCTGCTGCAGACATTGGGGGAGTACCCCCACCTGCTGGTTAACTCGCTCACTCACTCGCTCTCTGCCTCTCAAGTAAATGGTTTGGTTTTGTTTTTTAATGTCCAACGCTAGGCATAGCCTCTTGATCCTACAGTGTGTACAAGTTCTCCTACTTGGAATAAAATGTGTTTCAATGTTTTTTCCCTGGATAGGATAAAGATGGAAAACCACTCCCGCCATCAGAGCCCACGGCACAACTTCCAGTAAGCAAACATGCGTTCCTTCAGTGTCCGCTACCGTGGCCGCCGTCACTAACTCGGGAGGGGATCCCTGTGCACGCACTGAGCTGGCTGGCTTGTGAAGGGGACGGCGCTGGGGTGGACGCTGACCCCTTTCCTGGGTCTTGCAGGCCTTGAGCGAGGACCTCCTCCTGGATGCCTTGTCTGAGGACTTCTCGGGTCCGTCGAGCGCGTCGTCTCTCGTAAGTGTGACGCTCTTGGCTTCTCCTCAGGGTGGGCAGGACACATGGAAACTTGTACATTGGGAGCTGAAGGAATTGTCACGAAATGAACGGCCCTCAGCACACAGTAGCCCTAAAAACGTGTCACACCATGTCACATCGGCCCACTGACTGAGCCCTCGAGCGTGTAGTACTCGGAGTGCCCCTGTGAGAAGAGAATCCCGGTCTGAGTTTATCCCAGATGACCTTGCAGACGGTGTTCCCCGTTCGGTCTAGTTTATCGCTTGGCAGATTCCCGCTTGCGAACACTTAGCTCCACGTGGTGTGGACAGGCCCCTCATGAGAAATTCTGTTAATTCACTTTCATGCAGTTGGGGCAGTGCTGGGTCTTGAGAGGCAAGTTTCTCTCCCATGGGATGTTCTTGGCTTTTTTTTTTTTTTTTAAGGATTTATTTATTTGAGAAGCAGAGTTACAGAGAGAGACAGAAAGGTCTTTCATCTGCTGGTTCATTCCCCAAATGGCCTCAATGGTTGATCTGAAGCCAGGAGCCTGGAGCTTTCCTTGGGTCTCCCACACAGGGGAGGTGCAGGGGCCCAAGCACTTGGGCCATCTTCCACTGCTTTCCTAGGCCACAGCGGAGAGCTGGATCAGAATTAAAGCAGCCAGGACTCGAGCCAGCGCCCACATGGGATAGCATCGCAGGTGGAGCTCAGCCTGCTACACCACGGCACCGGCCCTGCTCCTGGCTCTTTGTGCAGGAATGCGTGTTGCACATCTGCTGGCGTGCCAGCTTACATAGCCACCTCTCGTGGGGGCTGGGTTGTCCGTTCAGTGAAGCCGCTTTCGAAACCACTGGATGTGAGAGTTCTGTGGGAAGTCAGTTAAACAGGTCACCAGGTCCCCGTAGGACAGTGGCGTGGGACTTGAACTTGCACCAGCTGAGAAAGGACTGACGACCACAAGAAACAGTGCTCCCCTGGAGGAGTCGGATGTTGCCCATGCTGTGTCAGGACACCTTCCAAGGAGGGCTCGCTGCCCCACACTGCTGTGCGAGTGCCGGGCTGCTGCCACCCAGTCCCAGGCCATTGTCTCCTCCTCCTCCTCCATGCAGGCAGGCAGGTGTCACAGCCACAGGGAGGCCCGGCCCAGACCTGGGAAACCCGAGATACAAGGAAGAACACAGCGCGTGGTATCCCAGGGCTAAGGACTCGGATCTCTACAGAGATGCCGAACTTGTGACCGGGTTGTGGGGACATCCTCCTCCTGTCTTAATTCTTAGCACGTAGCTGGGCTTTTCTTTTAAAGACTTGGAGACTGTAGCACTGAATGTAGATGTCTGCTCCCCTCCAGAAAGGAATAAGCGATATGAGATTAAAAAAAAAAAAAAACTACCCTTAGAAAATTAACAACCTAGCCAAGGAAAAGCGATCGCTAGTGTCCGCACTACAGTTATTAAAGTAGAAGTGACTGAGGGGATAACCGTTGAATGGCTGCGATGGGCAGTTACCTGGATGGGGACCCAGGAAGCGCCCCACACAGGCTCATAATCAGTGTTCCAGTGTGTGAGTGGTTCCTCTACACAGCGTGTTCTTTACTCAATAAAATGGGACAGAATTCTATTTGTAAAGAAATCGTAAACTACTCCCCTGGGGTGGGCCTTGTGGAGCAGCGGGCTACATCCCACGTGGTAGTGGCCAGGACCAAATCCTGCCTCTGTCTTTGCTTCTAGCAAAGCCCCCTGCTAATGGCCCAGGAGGCATCGGGACGGCTCAAGTGCTGATTCCCTGCCCCCCACATGGGAGACCTGAATGGAGCCCTGGCCGCTGCCCTCAGCCTGGCCCAGTCCAGGTTGTTGCAGGCATCTGGGACATGAACCAGTGGACGGAAGATCTCTATCTTTTACTCTGCCTTTCAAACAAATAAAAATGAATAAACATCTTTTACTATATTCCCCTAATAATACTGGAAGCAAACAGGAAATTCACACACACAGTCTTTTTGCGAGGGAGAGAGCTCTCATCTGCTAGTCCATGCCCCAGAGGCCCGCAGCAGCCATGGGCTGAGCATATTATCAGAAATGAAAATATGTGATAGAACTCTAATCCTGGCAAGCGAGGCCATGGGAAAGCGGCCGTTCTCACTCATTGTTTTTAGCATAATGACTTCCTGGAGAGAGCAGCTTGGCGGAATACAGCCAGCACATAAAAAGATGCACTTCTGGAACTTGGCCAGAGCAGTTAACTAGCATCAGGCGTTGTGGTACGGCGGGTTAATCCCCCTGGGGCAACCACATCTCAGACTGGAATGCCTGGGTCAAGTCCCGGCTGCTCCGCTTCTGATCCAGCTTCCTGCGAATGCTTATCCTGAGAGACAGCACTGATGGCTCAAGTACTTGGGTTCCTGCCACCCCTGGGGGACACCCAGATAGAGTTCTGGGCTCCTGGCCTTGGCCTGGGCCAAAGCCTATTGCAGGCATTTGGGAGTACACCAGTGGATGGGAGAGATCTTTGTCTCAAACTTCAAAACTTGTGGAAAACCTAGAACCATTCATTACAAGTTGAAAAACTTCAGCCAACTTAAATGCACAAGAAATGTGTACACAAACTGCAGAGCCACAGAAGTCTAAATGATTCAGTTATCCAGTGTTCGGAATAAAAATCTGAACGCGCCCTGGAAATAGGAGGTCACGTGGAACAAGGCCATGGAGAAGGAAGCAGATAGCCACCACTGAGGTTGTGTTACTGCGCGAGCATTTGGGTCGGGAGCAGGAGCGCGCTCGCAGCTCTCTGAGGCTGTATTCACGGGGTGGTGTGGTGGGTGTGACTATATACAGCAGTGACCGATTGAAGTGTCTTCTCATTCATACAAGAAATTCGACGACGCCATGCTCTCTGCTGCTGTCTCCGAAGTGGTCTCCCAAAGCCCTGCCTCCGTCACCCACGCCGCGGCCCCACCCCCTGACACTCAGGTAAGCAGCATCCTTCCTGTGGGGAATAAACCGCGAGGAGGAAAAGGGGCACCTGCTTACCGCAAACGAAAGCGGAGACGGCTGTGAGGAGGTCGCCCCTCCTGTCTGGGAAGGGCTTGGTTGGGCGGCTGCACGGGGAGAGGGCACGGAAGGTGTGTGAAAGTACTCCACACGCAGCTGAGGGGCTTAATGTCATTGTTGCCATTTGCATTGTGTTTTGAATTGCCACATTGGAAAAATACTGTAGCCTTCCTGGTAATTGTCTTCTATCTATTCCTGGTAATACCTGCTATTGTGCCCACCCACCCCCTGCAGCCCTGCAGCCGGCGGAGGGCTTCCCTCGCCCAGGTGCCCCTGTTCTGTGGCGAGCTTTTGAAGCGTCTGAGGCGAGTCGGCTCCACTTCCTTGCCCATTGATGTAGCCTCAAAGCCGGCTAAATGGCTGCAGTCGGGGTCTGCTGGGTTGTCATCCTGTCGGGTCAGCCCCAGGTCGCCTGAGAACATCCAGGGGCACAGACAACACAGCCCAGACCCGGCTGGGGAGCTGCTCTGTGAGCAACCGTGACGCTGGGCACTTGAAACCAGCGAAGTGGGTGTGTGTGTGTGTGTGCGCGCGCGCGCATGTATACACAGACACAACGAGAGAAGTCCCCGTTCAGACAGGAAGAATCCGTAATAACGTCGGCTACCGTCGCCATTTCGGTTCTTTTCCCTGTTTCTTTGTAACTGACTTGAACAGCAAGAGGGGCTGGCGCTGCGGTGCAGCAGGTTGGGGTGGACTCTGGCGCCCCTACCGGAGCACCAGATTGAGTCTGGCGCTGCACTTCATCCAACCCCCTGTTCGTGCACCTGGGATCGCAGCTGGTGATGGCCCGGCTACCTGAGCCCCTGCCACCCGTGTGGGAGCCTAGGATCGAGTTCCTGGCTTCTGTCTTTAGCCTGGCCCAGCACTGGCTTTTGTGGCCATTTAGGGAGTAATGCAGTGGATGAAGGATCAATTCATATTCTCCCCCTCACCCCTCGCCCCTCTCCCACACACTCTTCCCCCTCCTTCTCTTTGTCTCTCCTCTCTGTCACTCTGCCTTTCAAATAAATCCTAAATTTTTCTAAAAAGAGATCTTCTACCTACTTATTCACTCCTTAAGTGCCCACAGCACCTGGGACTGGACCAGCTGGAACCAAGAGCCAGGAAGCCAATCCAGGGCTGTCACCTGGGTGACAGGCACCCCAGTACCTGAGCCACCACCTGCTGCCTCCTAGGGTGCACACAATAGGAAGCTGGAATGGAAAGCAGAGCCGAGACTGGGACCAGGCACTCTGGTAGGGGAGTCAGGCATCCGGGTAGCAGCTTAACCGAACACCAGCTGCACCTCCACCCCAGCCCTTCCGTTCACTTTTTAAAAGTGTGTCTTTGGCAGCTGATTTAACATCCCTGAATCTGCCCCCCCCCCCCCGAGACACCTGCCCCGTTTACTTGGTAGAGGATGGTTATGAGCATCAGATAAAACAAATCAGCGGGAAAGTTCTATGCTGTTGAGACAGAGCCCAGCATGGTGTCTCCTGCAGGGCAGACAGGAGACACGCTTCTGAACTGAGCTCACGTGGAGGTAGAAGACAGCATTGTAAACGTAGCACGTTGGAGTATCGTGAACGTACTGAGTGCCAGCATCCAGGGGTTGTTTTGCCACTTTCCTGATCACGTATGCTTCTCAACAACTTGGGAGTAGAGCTCAGAGGGGTTCAGCTACTTGCCCTAGTCCTACAGTAACTCAGTGTTAGAGGAAATAGGCTGTTAGGGCTTCCTGGATGCTGCTGTTGGCGTGGCCACAACCCTCACCCCCTCCCCAGAACACCTGCTCCCATCCCTTTCTGCTCCTGGCTTCCTTGGGCTTCGTGAGGGTGGAGAGAGGCTCCCAGCAGTTCCGGAAGCCTCTGAGCTCTTTGGAAACCTGTCATCCTCTGTGTGACAGAAGCCCTCTCCCTCCTGGACACCGGGTTGTCCCCTGGGCTCTGAGCTCTGGGCTCCCCGGCGTCCCCATGGCCTGCCCTTGAGGACATGTGTCCTTCAGGATCTGGCCTGGGAGTGTACCTGCAGACCCACCAAGCAGCACTCAGCCTGCATTGCAGAATCCTAAATCTGGATTTTTGGACAACACAATTGGGTCCTCACTCCCAGTTGTCCCATCCTGTTTTATTGCTAAATGAAAGCAAAGTGGTTGGTTCCTCTGCTGTTGATCCTTCCAGGTGATCCAGGTCACCTGCTGGGGTGTGGTCCCTGATGGCCTATGGGCCTCTGGGATTCTCACCAAGGAGATAGGCTGGGCGGGTGGAGGCACTGAGTTCCCAGAGCAGTCGGGTTCACGGTTGCCACAGCTCCTTGTGTTTGTCCCAGCGCTTCTCTGCCCCTGTCCTCCAAGGAAGCAGGGCCCCTCTTGCAAACACAGCCCCTCCTGGGCTGATCTGCCCGACACAGTTCGGGCTGCCAGTGACTGAGGGAGAATTACTTGCCTTTTAGCCCAGCAACAAGGAACTCGACGATGCCTTGGATAAACTTTCTGACAGTCTCGGGCAAAGGCAGCCTGATCCAGATGAGAACAAGCCCCTGGAGGACAAAGTGAAGGTGAGGAGGAGCAGCCCTGGCCCTGAGGTTTGCACAGTGGAGGAGGGAGCCGCCGTGACCGTGTGCAGAGTCAGTGCACTGTTGGCTAACCTGCTTCGTTGCCCTGCTCCGTGTTGTTTTTGTTTGGCTGGGGAGTTGTTGATGGCCCAGACTGTGTTATGGGCAGATATCCTGTTGGTGAGACCAGACTGTGTTGTGATGGAAAAGCACAGCCTTGCTTGCTGATTTTATTCTCTTCCCACATTAATTTCTCTTGCTCTTACCTGGAGTGAGGACATCCTGTGCATGATACACACACACACACACACACACGCCCACCTACGTGGGTTGTCAGTCTCTACTTGGAGTGACACGGGCCGCCTGCCTGGCAGAAGGTTTGCAGTGGCTTTTCCTGCACGAGTCTGTGGGCCTGAGCCCAGACTCCCAGGGGAGGACATGGGAGCAGGCAGGCAGCAGCGCGCAGAGGTGTGTGCAGGACGGGAAGAGCTCACTTCACGTATTTGACACAACACGAGTGAGCATGCGTTTAACCCTTGCAGAATAGAAAACGTTTGTATCCGCCCAGCTCACGGCGTGGAACCAGCCAGGTCAGCGTCCCAAGGGAAGCATCAGACTCCTTAGATCTCGATTCTGTGACTGTCATAGGAGCACTGACGTGAACTTAACCCGTAGTTGGAAAATGATGCAGAAAAATACACTGACTCCGAGGTCACGAGACCTGTGCCGGAGCTGAGCCTCCCTGAGCTGGGAGTGGCCTCCTCACCGTAGCCCAAGCAGCGAGCCCCATCCGCCCATCCGCCCATCCTGCTGCTGTTCTTTAAGAGCAACTTGAAAATCATCAGCCCCAGGCCAGCGCCGCGGCTCAGTAGGCTAATCCTCCGCCTGGTGGCGCCGGCACACCAGGTTCTAGTCCTGGTCGGGGCACTGATCCTGTCCCAGTTGCCCCTCTTCCAGGCCAGCTCTCTGCTGTGGCCAGGGAGTGCAGTGGAGGATGGCCCAAGTTCTTGGGCCCTGCACCCCATGGGAGACCAGGAGAAGCACCTGGCTCCTGCCATCGGAACAGCGCGGTGCGCCGGCCACAGCGCGCCTACCGCAGCGGCCATTGGAGGGTGAACCAAAGGCAAAAAGGAAGACCTTTCTCTCTGTCTCCCTCTACTGTCCACTCTGCCTGTCAAAAAAAAAAAAAAAATCATCAGCCCTGTTAGGCGGCAGGCGTTTGTTCCATGTGGTTGTCACAGACTGGGACAACCCATGTTGTCCCGTGTTGGAGTCCCTGGGTTCGGGACCGGTTCCCGCTCCTGCCTCCAGCTCCCTGCTAATGTGCACCCCAGGGAAGGCAGAGGTGATGGCTCAGGTGTTTGGGTCCCTGCCACCCACATGGGAGACTTGGGTTGAGTTTGTTCTCCTGGCTTTGGCCCTGGCCATTGGGTAGGAGTGTCTGTCTTCTCTCCTATTTTTAACAATCACACTTGTAAACACTGCCTCCCTTCATGCCAAGGTACAGTGACCTTCCTTTGCATTTGAAAAATGAAACTTTCAGGACAAAAAAATTTTTTAAAAAAATATTTTATTCAAAAGACAGATCTTTCATCTGCCTGTTCACTCCCCCAGTGGCTGCAACTGCTGGAGTTGGGCCAGACTGAACCAGGGACTTCATCCGGGTCTCCCATGTGGGCATGGGGGCCCAAGCACTTGGGCCCTCTTCTACTGCTTTCCCAGATGCATTAGCAGGGAGCTGGATCAGAAGTGGAGTAGCTGGAACTCAAACCAGCACCCATATGGGATGCTGGTGCTGCAGGTGGTAGACTTACCTGCTATGCCACAGTACCAGCCCCACAATATTTTCTAGCATTGAGTTTGACTGCCTAACATGGTTCCTGGGGAAAAGTATTTAGTCAGTTGGTTCCATTTAAAATACAGAATGGAAATGCACAGAAGTGGACTAACAGCCCCACAGGGGTCCACATCGTTTTCGCCAGCTCAAGTCTGCTGTCATCCATTTCATCTTAAGAACAAGCACACTATATGTGTTGCCTCGGAGAAGCACACTAAATACTGAATGCTGCATTTCAGAGGGAGGGAGGAACGGAACAGTAATTGTCTCTGCTCCACGTCTCCAGGAAAGAGCCAAAAAGGAACACAGAGACAAGCTGGGGGAGAGAGATGACACCATTCCCCCCGAGTACAGGCACCTGCTGGACCAGGGCGAGCAGGTAAGCGGGGCACCGCGCAGAGGGTTGGATTCTCGGCGCCAGGCATGGAAAATGCAAACTTGTCCTGACGCGAGCTGGAGGTGCATGCTTGGACAATCTGCCTGCCTGGGGGGCGCCAGCGGTGACCAGCAGACAGTCGAGGCCGCTGCTCCTGTGTGTGCACAAATATCATCTGCTGCTCGCGTGCTGTTCAGCCACTCACTGATGCTTAAGCGTAATTCCCAGACATGTCCAGGGACCTTCTAAAAGTTCAGGGAAAGGAGAGTTAAAAGTTTTTGATGCAAAAGAATGTTTCTGAATCCATGCATAGTTTCTCACGTTATGGATTATCCATGAGTTTTTGAAGAAACGACTAGAGTGAGGCTGTGGGCTCTCAAGGGAGTATCTCTCCAAGCCGTGTTGGCTTAATGAATGGGACAAGTTGCTATGGCCGCTCCTGTACCCCTACCAGCACCATAATGAAGCCAGGCCAAGCCATACCTCTGGTTGTGAGCCCAGTGTTTGGGCCAGGCTGCCGCTGTCCTTGGGTCTCCAAGCAGAAGCCAGCTTTTCTTGCCCATGCTGACCCTCTCGGGTTCAGTTAGATGACTGGTAGCCCTCCCAAGACCTGTTCAGCAAATCCATGGTGCCCGAGCTACCTCCCCAGGCTGCGTCTCTGCGGATTCAATTGGTGGGGAAGGAGACCTGCTGGTTTAACTGGTGCTGCCAGCTCCCTGACCAGCCATTTTGCACCCTGCTAGCACCTGCCTGCCCCGAGCACTGTCAGCAGTTCCCCCTCCTCTCAATGGTATATCTTGCGAAGTACATCATGCAATGCCCTGCCATTGAAGGTGGGAGAATCCCTGATAAGCCCATTGTGTTTGTAACCCTGTCTGAAAATCATCTCCAGATCCTTAGTCGGATGCTGTTTCAAGCACAACGTGAACACACACGGTGCTTGTCATGACATTGTAAGAATTCTGAATCATAGCACACGAAAGCAGAAAGTCTCAAGGGTTTCCCAGGTGCTTAATCGTGACTAAGCAAAATCGGGTGAGTAACAGAGACTGAGGCTTATCAGTTACTGCAAGTCTGTGCTCCACCTTAGCCAAAGCAAGCCGCCGAGTAATAGGTCCCATAACCACCGCCGTACGTAAGTAAACCTTTATAATGATCTCGGTTTAACCAAGAATCTGCTTTGTATTTTAAGGACAAACCAGAGAAGCCACCTACAAAGAAATCAAAGGAAATAAAGGTAAATACCATGGTAGCATGTTTCCATGAAATTGTAGCTGTCTTCTGCATTCTAAACTCAATTGATGGAATGCCAACTCTGTACTTGGTACTGTGCCAGGGCATGTGTGTCAGCGTAACTTACAGCCACCTTGTCCACACAAAAGCCCTTTGTGGTCGGCAGTGCCACTTTCCAGGTGAGGACACTGAACCACTTCTGTCGAGGGAAGGAGAGAGGCTTTTGGTGTGGTGTTCAGCACGCTGCTCGTATCCCACAGCGTGCCTGGGCTCTAGTCCTGCCAACACTCCCAATGCCAGCTTCCCGGTAATGCTCACTCTGGGTCACCACCCCCTGTGTGGGAGACTCAGACTGAGTTCCCAGTTCCTGGCTTTGCCCTGGCCCAGCCCAGGCTGTTGGGGCATTTGGGGAATGAACCAGCAATAGGAGATCTGTTTGTCTCTGCCTTTCAAACAAAATGAAGAATAGAAGAAAATAAAACTGTCAAGGTGGTTTTGTTTTTTAGAGATTATCTTATTGGAAAGAGAAGCACAGACCTTCCATCCCACTGGTTCACTCCCCCAATGACAACACAGCAGGGCTGGGGCCAGGCTGAAGCTGGAAGTCAGGAAATCCATCTGGGTCTCCGACCTAGGTAGTGAGGTCCAAGTCCTTGGGCCATCTTCTGCTGCCTTCCCAGACACGTTAGCAGGGAGCTGGCTCAGAAGTGGAAAAGCCTCCGGACCCTGAACTGGCACTTTGCCTGCGACACCAGCAGCCTGTACCAGTGAATTAACCTACTGTGCTATGATGCCAGCCCCTTACTATCTCTTTACATTACTGGGAAGCCAGGTCTTTTTCTTAATGTGTGTGACTGACAGGGGACTGCCCCCCAGGGCCCTTTGCCCCTGCCCCTTCCCTCATGGTGGTTCTCTTACTGTCCCAGAAACCTGCAGGTGACCAGGACCCCATCGATGCCCTCTCGGGAGACCTGGACAGCTGCCCTCCAGCCACAGAGACCTCCCAGGCCACAGAGAAGGTGCAGTGCTTTTTCATGTCGACTCTTTGGAGTACCCGTGTGTGCACGTAAAATCTTAGCTGATTTTGAGATGTAGCCTGCATTGCGTGATACCTCAACTTGAAAATAAAGAGCAGTAGCTTGACTACCCCACGAACACTACAATTTAGTGTATTTCCTCTGTCCCTTACCCTGTTTGTGTTTTGTACAATTATACTTTCAGGCTGCGTGTAATACGTGGTTCACTGTTAGATGTGTGCATGTGGCTTTATAACGTTCCCAGCCATCGTTTTCTATTGCCACATTGTACACTTACTTGAAACAGAGCCAGAAAGAGCTCACTCTTCCACTGTCTGCAACAGCCACAGCTGAGCCAGACTGCAGCCTGGAGCCCAATACTCCATGTGGGTCTCCCATGGATGGGCAGGGACTCCAGTACTTGAGTGTGCATCAGCAGGAAGCTGGAAAGAAAGTGGAGTTCATTCCACATCGACATGAGCTCATGTGATATCAGACAGGGCAGGATCTTTAGCCATTTGTCCACTGACGGACACGTGGATCTTCTCCAGGCCTCGGCTGTTGTGAATGCCGCTGCAGAGAACGTGGGAGGCGGTGATGTCCTCTCTGGGTGTAGACCAGGGAGGCATTGCTGCCCCCTGCCACACGGTGATTCTATTTTTAATTTTGTTAGAAGCCTCTTCTATATGGCTGTACAAGGGTTGTCTTTTTGCCACACCCTGGCCAACATGTTTTCTCTCGCTGTTCCGGTCTTGGAGTAGCTGTTTCAGTAAGCGAAACCAGGGCTGGGTGAGCCCCACCCCCTGGGAGAGGGCAGAACTTCATTGTGGGGCCCAGTTGCACCCCGCCCCCACCTTAACCCTTCTCTCTGTGACCCACACACCCCATCTCCTGGGGTAAATGGGAAGGGAAAGCTCCAAGCCGTTAGTCATCCAGAGGAATTTGCAGCCACTAGAGTTGCTGCTACTGCAGAGTGATCACTGCTGACTCACGGCTTTGTTGTAGGATAAGAGCAAGACCACGACGGCCTCCAGTTCCAAAGCTGCCAAGCATGGAGACAAAGCAAAGGATTCAGCCCAGGTGAGCCTAGGGCAGGAGCTCTGCACCAGGCAGGTTCCAGTTACACAGCCCAGATCTATCCTGTCATGTTTATTGCAATCTATTTAGAATAAAGATATTTAAGGATCAGGTGAGTACACACGGCATACTGTTACTAGAAAATGCACACGCTAAAAGACCATACCTGGATTTCAAGAATTAACTGGTGCTTTCAAAATACAGGTGAATGTCCTCAACACAGGTTTAATTGCCTGTTTCTCCTGCCCTTGTTCAAATAGCACACCAGTGTGGAATGAGGATATGAGCATTTCCGGGGTCAGTGTACTCATTAGTTCTGACAAACCAGGCTGTCCTCCCTCCCAGGTGGAATCTAAAGTGGGTGAACGGAAGTACAGGGTCTACCTTAATGCTCCAAAACGTCTCTCCCTATTACACTGATGCGAGCTGTGGTCAGGAGTCGAAGTTGGATTACAAACCTTCCAGCTCCTTCCCAATTTCCAGAATGCATGATTCCAACGGTTATTACCTTGCCTCTCCCTCAGGGTCTCCCATCTGAGTGGCAGGCCCCCCAACACTGCAGCCTTCACTTGCCACCTCCCAGGGTGCACATTAAGAGGAGGCTGGGAGGGGGACCAAGACCCAAACCCAGGCTGTTTATGGAACTGGGCATCCCCCCACTGGCTTCTTCGGCAGCTGTTGAGCAAAAGCTAGAAAGCACTACCACTGAGTGGCCTGGCTGGCCAACTGTACCCCCAGGTACACGAATGGGGCTCACCATGGAGTGATAGGTGTTCTTGGATGGCTTTGTTAAACTACCCCAGCCTTAACAAGTTCCAGGTGAGAACTTCAGGTTACTTAGCTTATAAACGTCGGGGGAAGAACTCCGTGTTTTGCCAAGTGAAGAGAAAGAAGGGAGCGTCTGGCCTGCGGAGGCTGCCTATCGTCCCTTTCATTCTAGTGCCCCAGATTGTGACACGTAAGCCAGACGAGAGCTCACTGGTGCTTCTGCTTTCCCTTTCAGACCACGGAGGAAACTTCCAAGCCAAAACCCAATGAAAAAAATGCAAGTTAAAAGTTTACACAGTTTGGTAAGTTGGATGTTTGTCATAGATGAACTGCCAGACCTTCCACCACCCTGTGTTCCATTTTGTGCTCTCTGCATGCCACAGTAGAGTCCACAGCATAACCTTTCATCCTGTGAAACAGCACACAGGGGTCGGTTGTACTCCTGGAATGTTTATAATAGCAAGTAATTTAACTATAAAATTGTAAAGAGCTCTTAAGGAGTTAGGTCTGAAAGAGGAGAGGCAGAAAGGTCTTCCATCCACTGGGTCACTCTCCCACCGGCTGGAGCTGCATCAATCCGAAGGCAGGAGCCTCCTCCAGGTCTCCCACATGAGTGCAGGGGCCCAAGGACTTGGGCCATCCTGCACTGCTTTCCCAGGCCGTAGCAGAAAGCTGGCTCGGAAATGGAGCAGACGGTTCTTGAACCAGGGCATTACATGGTACTGGCCCCTCAGGCCTAACTCTTAAAGAAAATGACCATGTAAGGCTCCTTCAGCCTCTGAAATCCAAATGTTCATGATTACAAGTAACTAATCATCCAAAGTTACAACTACTAAGTAATTGTCTCATCTAAGAACATCTTGGCACAGGGAAGTTTCTAAAGATGTCACCTAGCATGCAAACAGGGTACGCTGGGAGAAGCGCCCCATAGGATGTGGGGCAGAGCCCAGGATGGACCACTTTTATCTGCCGCTAGGAAGATTCTAATTCTGGTAACTAAGGAAATACAGCAGAGGAAGGATACCAAGACCTGTTCTAAAAACCCAGCCTTTATCTTACTCCTTCCAAGTCTGGCATGGCAAACAGCTCGTTTCTGCCCAGGGCCACTTGGAAATTGGTATCAACACAAACTAGCCTGCTGCAGGTTTACTGACAAGGCAGTTGCCTGGGTAGGGCCAGGTGTCCCCCAGTGCTGCTCTTGAGTCACAAAATCCAAATGCAGGCTGCATTGGGTTCAGCTCTTGCCCTGATGTCTTTGCTTCCTAGAAAGAGGGAGGATAAGCAGATTAAAATTACTGAGGATTTTTCTCAATTGTATTTACTTACTAGAAATTCTTTGTTACAGTGCTTTTGTCACATGGCCTGTGTCCTGTGCCTCCAGTTACCTGGATTGTTCACTGGATTTCTCCATTTGGGTTTTTCAAGGTACCTCAGATGCTCGGCTGGTGGATGGTGACTAAGAATAAAAAGCTTTTACAACAAAAGTCTCTGTGGGTGGCTTCTGGACAGCAGCATTGGCTGGGGTTCTTGCCATCCTACACCTTCGTTTCCGGAAGGAAAATGAACTTGGTTCACCTGTGTTACTGTACAAGTATTGCTAATTCTTTGAATGTTTTTCAATTGCCTTTAGCTGTGAGAGAAAGGAAGCTTTATATTTTTAAGAAATATTTGATAAGCAATGCCAAAAACTTTGCAAACTTTTGCACATTCTACACACAGTGCCTATAAATCTTAGTATTTTCAGTTTGCACTTTTAGCTTCTGCCAAACAATGCTTTAGACAGTCTTCAGTGTTCTGACGTCTTACCTCCTCTCCTTGGGGTTTAAGTATTAGATGTTTCTTTGGGTATTAATGTTCATGAGTCAAAATTATTGTACATTGGGCACCTCTGTTGGGCTAATAAATAACCTGAACAAAACCCAGCAGTACCAACTCCTTATGCATTTGAACTCTGGTTTGTCAAGGGGGTGGGGACTTTGGCACCTTTGAGCAGACAGAGCCTTGGAGTAAGGGGAAGGACAAAATGCAGGCGCGATAGTAAGTCACGGTACAGTGCATTCTGCGCGTAAGACAAGTCTCAGCATCTTGCCCCTGTGGGGGCCCCGTTGCTACACTCATGAACCTGCTTTCCGAGCTCTGCCCAGGAGCCGTGGCCACATTAGTCTGCACTCAAAGCAGGATGCTTGACGGTACAAAGTTGACCAATCATCTACTTTAAAAACCATACAGACATACCTGAAACTCGGCGTCTGCTTCCAGCACCCCGAGTGGTGTTCCAGGAGCATTGCACCGATGTTACTGATGGGATTTTAATAAATCATCCACTTCTGGGTGAATCCAGGCACGGAGGGCAGATGTGAGCTGGAATTTGTCTGCAGCGAACTAGGCCAGCCTCAGCTTAAAGCTTTAATGAGGACTGAACTGACTTCACTACCGGAAAGTTAATAGCAACCTGTACTTCCTTGGAGGACAAGGTCAATGAAACTCCACACAGAACGGGCCCCAAATATCATGCACGGAGCTACCTATGCGATTGCAAACTCCACCTGAGAAGTGCTGTGTCCCAGACACACATTCTATGTTCTAGGCACTAACAGGAACATGAGAACATGTTCCTAAAGGATTATACTATGTATTTAAGTCTCCATTTGGACAGTACAGGTGTCTTCATTAAAAAAATCAATAAACTTGACATTGACAAATGGGTATGGAGGTAGTATTACCAGTTTCTGTAAATATAGAAGTTTTTAAATGTATGCCAAAATCCAGCACTTCAGCAATGCCTGTAAGTAACACTGATGTTAGGTTCCCTGTTAACAGCAAGTTGTTGCCAGATCAAAAGCAGTCCCCGTTTACCCAAACAAGAACTGCAAATTACTCCTTAGGGACAAGAACATCTTTATTACCAAGGAGATTTCAGCACACTGTTGCAGAACTTTCTCTAGAAAATGTGCTTTTCCAAAAGATTCCAAGAAAGATTTCTTGGGTGACCAAGATGAAAAATATTTCCGTGTTTCATTAATCAAGATTATGTAAAATTATTGCTTTAATAGTAACATAAGATCTTGACTTTTAAAAAGAATTACCCAAGATAGAAATTGCCAGTCATTTCTACATTTGTCAAGCCATTAGCCACAAAGTATAAAAATGGAAATGTAAACATACTTCCAGAAAAATCATTGTCATCCATATATTGCTTTACCTTAATTTGCCCTAGACTTAAAAAACTCTAGTGCCAAAAAATTCATTGTCTTCACTTAGGCCTAGTACAGTTTTCAAGTATCACTTATTGGCTGACAACGACTTATCCAGGAATTAAGGAGCAGAGAGAAAACATCACCTCTTTAAAGGCCCACAGCTCTCAGGTAAAACCTCAGCTGGAAGCTTTTCAGATGGAACTCTTGCCCTGGCACTCAGGGTCCCCGAGCTAACGGAGGGCTTAGCATTAGAGTTTAAAGAAGGTGCAGGCAGGGTGTATAGAACCCAGAACACAGGCACACTGGTCAGAGGCAGGCTCCCCTCACATCACAGCCCCTAGTCCCAGGAGGCGGCGAGGAAAGGCCACCTCTCAGAAGCCCAGGCCACCTGCAAGGGGACCAGGGGATTCACCAACACCACTCCCCCACCCACCACCTCCTCCACTCCCAGTGCCCAACTCCTGGGGCTGCCCCCTGACCAAAAGCCAGAGGGCCCTGCAAGCAAGCCCCAGCCTGGAGCCGGGCAGGGGGTGTGACAGGTGGGCCCCAGCGTGGCAGGTCCAGCCCCAGTCATGATCCAGGAGTGGGTGTGTTCAGTCTTCACAATACTCAGTGCTAGGAATTTCAGAGAATGGATTGGGAGTGACAGAGGCATGGGGTGGAAGGCTTTGTATGCTGCAGGGTTTCACCCTGAAAAAATGCCGCGGTCGCGAACTCATCCCTCGGGTCTGCATTGCAGGCAACACCTGTAAGTGAAACATGGGGCAGGCAGAGAAGTATCGATGAGCAACCCGACAGCCAATGTTTTTGTAGGGGGGTGACCGAACCGATGAGCCGATGGAGGGGAAAAGAACTGTTCAAGCCAGGGCCAGCCAGGGGACCCAGATCACAGGGTCCCCGCAAGGCAGCCTCTACTGGAGTTCAGGCTTCTCACGTTGCAGCCACACTCGGATCTTATCAAAGTTCTTATCCATCCAGCGTATGTTTTCTTCGATGGTTTCAAGAGTTTGTTGGACACAACGGAGCTGCGAACCATTATCTTTCAAAGAGCTGAAGAATCCTTTTACCTGGGGAGGAAAAGATGGATTTAAAAAAATTTTTTTCATTAAGCCTAACTTCAGGCTAGGTAAAAGGAAATGGACGCCACAATTCCAGCGCTTGTCCAAAGGGGCTGCAGAAGGCAGCCGAGGCGGCTGGCGGCGATGACCGACCCGCATGCCAGCGGGAGCCGGGGAGCGGACCGCGCCTCGTGCAGTTGCCAGACGTTCACTGGCTGCACCGTTGCCACCACCGTGTAATCGAGGTTTTCTAGAGCGTGTATCCTGCAAACCCAGCTTTTTCAAGCGTGGCATCTCACAAGCAGGAAGTACAGTGCATCTTCAAGCAAAACGGTATCAGCCGCCTTAGTGCGGCCTTTCTCATCGGGCCTGGCCTTGGGTTTTTATTACTGAAACACCGCAGGGAATGGCAGCTTTAGTCAAGATGGTGTGACCCACAAGACCTCGCCCGTTTCTTATCCTAATCCAAGGTTCACATATTCCTCCAAGTTCTGCATACAGTGCCCTGTGGTTTGAGAGGGATCAGACTCCTCACCGTGCCTTCCAACACCGGTCCTGGTCCCAGCCCTGGGCACCTCTGCCCTCAGCACACAGAAGGTGGCCCTGCTGTGCCAGTGAACAGGCCACTGCTGGTTTTACCTTAAAGGGTTCTTAACCTGTGCCCCTAGGTTCTCACAGCATTAACCCATCCATTGCTGAGTGCTGTTGTGAGGAAGTGTAGGCCAACATCTACTTAGTTACTCTGCATGGATTCCAGATAGCAGGCTCCTTAACAGCCCACGTCACATCCCCACACGTGGGAGTAACAGATCAGCTTCCCACATTAGATGACACAGAGATGTACAATGTTCCAACGAGCTGGACATGAGGCCCCTGCTGTGGGGACCGGCAGAACACCTGTCCACTGTCCCGCCTTGGCCTGTAGCCCTGATGACCGAGTTCCCCGACCTCAGGAGTCCACACCAAGTTCAGTCTGCTACATCATAGCAGGTGCATCCTTTAGCAGTCAGACCGCAGCGGCAGTCAGTCCAGTTTAATTCATCCTGAAGGAAGCCATGGCGAGGGCACCGCCGAGCACAGACCTGCCAGAGCTGGGGCACAGCCAGCTGCCATGGTCACCCCACCCCCGACCCAGACTGCCTTCTGCCTTGGAAATGCGGCACCTCCACCTAGATGCCAATCCTGGCTCTGAGTAAACGTGAATGCTGTGTCAAAAGCAGGGCAATACAGGGAGGGAAGCGGAAACAGGCTGGTCCCACTCACTTGCTTGACCTTAAATGACTAACTCGAGACTCCGGCTCCTCATTTGTAAATCGGAGCTAATATCCACATTGCAGAGCCGTGTACAGATGTGCTTGGGCAACGGGTTCAAGTGCAGAACCCCAACCCCAGCCTGCGTCAGGGACTCAGTCCATCATCCCCTGTCCACCAGGATCCGCTCTGGCACTAACTCACCCCTCCGCCCCAAGTGCTGTGCCGCCCGGGGAACGAGCACACGGCCGCCCAGAACACGAGCCAGACAAGGATGGGCACTGGGGAGAGGGAGGGGGACGCTGGTGCTGAGGCCTCTGCAGGGACCAGAGAGCCCTTGTGGTGAAGAGCTGGGGACAGAGCAAGCCAGGCAGGCAGAAGACAGTGTGGCAGGGGTGCAGCGAGGAGCACCCAGCAGCGCCTGCAGCGGTCAGCTGGAAGGGGCGGCAGGAGCCACAGCCATCGTGGACACGTGGGTAGGAGGGGGTGGAAATTATTCCCAGAGCAGTCGGCAGGGTTTCAAGAAGGGGGTCAGTCACCAGCCGATTTGGAGTCTTGAACCTGGAAAACGCCTTCCTATCAACAAAGAGGCAGGAGGGAGGCGAGAGGAGAAAGGCTTGGCCTGGGCTGAGTGCAGGGTGGAGGGGTGCCGAGACATGGGGAACGTGAAGCAGGCAGAGATGGGGAAGGCAGGCCTCCAGGCGCCTCGCATTTCACAGGCGCTAGGACACTGTTACAACAGCACCTCCGGCTCTTACAGTTCCTGCCTCAGCGCCTTTGCACCTGACATTGACGCACACCGCTCTAGATTAGGGTGGGCCATCTGGGTATTTCTAATGTCATTCACAGGTCATACAGAACTACCAAATTACCCTGCTACAGAGGCCAGCGTTCTGGCTTTACCTGCTGTGCCACCACCTAAAATGCCAGCATGCCATGTGGACGCCAGTTCATGTCCCGGCTGCTCCTTTGATGATCCAGTTCCCTGCTAACGACCCCGGAAAAGCAACGGAGGATGGCCCAAAAGTGGATGGGCCCTTGCCACCCACCCGGGAGACCCAGATGAAGCTCCTGGCTTCAGCCTGGGTCAGCCTTGGTCATTGCGGCCACTTGGGAAGCGAACCAGCGGATGGAACATCTGTCTTTCCCTCTGATTTTTAAATAAATACATTTTTACAAAACTAGCCTGTTAGGATTTGTTGACTATCAAGTGCCACTGTGACTGCGGGACACAGAGCCCGATGCTCCCTGCTCCTGTCCTGGATTCTGGCATTTCCCTCGGCACCTTCTCAGACGGGTCCCAGGCATCCCACAGAACACAGCAGTCCACCCCCATCCTCTCCTTGCCTCACTCATCTTTAGGGCACACGACTCTGACACAGGAGGATCTGTCTACAGCTGCCCAATGCCCCCAGTAGCAGCCAGAGGCTTTTGTCTATTTGGTCCTCATTGTAGCCCCAGAGGCCGAAACCACAACTGGAATATAAACGATGTGTTACGTCTTGAGTCCACGAGTAGAATACAGAGTGTTGTTGCTGAGCTGCTCAGTGGACAGCTCTGGTCACCGCACACAGCACCTCTGCTCCGCACCTCACTGGGGTGCAGGCTGGAGCTACCCTCTGCAAGCTCACTTCGCAGGCCTGGAGGAGGCTGCTGGAAACGGGACGACTACACAACCGTGATAACTCAACCTTTCTCTAAATACAGCATTTTTAAGACCACGTAAAATCTGCTCCAGGAGTCTGCTGTCGACACCTTGTTACAGAGGAGACCCAGCTCCTCAATTCACCACTGCAGGGAGCCCGCTTTTGCACAATACCTGTGTTTCCTGTGCCATTAAACGGACAACGAGAACCGCTCACACTCATTTCACCAAGCTCCGAGGTCCATTTTGGGCACCAAGCCAGTAGCTATGCCCAGCCCGAGTCCCTCGTATAGTCCCCTCTTGAGCACCAAGCAGCTCTTTGCTATTATTTTTCATAAATGTCTTTTGTAGGTTGTGCAAAATTTTCTGAAAGTAGATGGTGCTGAAGTATCAGAGAAACCATGAATTTCGATTGTAGAGAACCTGGGTTCCAGACCAGCCTCGTTCACAAAGCTAGATGACACTCGAGTATTCATATCCCTGCATCCTATTTTTAAAAGGACTCAATTGCGATTTTTTTGTGTGTTAAACTTTCAATGGCAAAGTCATGGCCTTGTAACACATTTTCACTGTTAACTATTTGCAACTGGTTTTTGCTATGAACACTGTAGCATCCAAACACAAGCCTCTTGATGACAATCCACCTGTACCCCATACACTTTATCAAGTCTTGTCTAACTGATGTTTATTAGCCAACTGTCACTTAAGTTTACAACAAAAGTTCTGTTTTTACCTCTTCAAGCCGTGCTCTTGTGGAGAATTGATTGGTTGTTCCCCTTACCATGTGGGCTATGGAATCTGAACCAAGTTCAAACCTAGAAATAGAGATTTCATAACATGTTGACAATTTCCAACTAGTACATACTGTGTCTCACATATCACAGCATTCAACTAAAAACTGATGAAGCAGGAGAAAGCAATCTCTTTAGGAGCTGGTGCTGTGGCGTAGCTGGTAAAGCCACCACCTGCAATGCCGGCATCCCATATAGGTTTGAATTCCAGCTACTCCACTTCCGATCCAGCTCTGTTTATAAACTGGGAAAGCAGCGGAGGAGAGTGTCAGTCCTTGGGCCCCTGCATTCACATGGGAGACCTGGAAGAAGCTCCAGGCTCCTGGCTTCAGATCAGCCCAGCTCTAGCTGTTACAGCCATTTGGGGAGTGAACCAGTGGATGGAAGATCTAACTCTGCCTTTCAAATATATAAGCTTAAAACCTCACTGTCCTCCAGTGGGTTAACATCTAGCTATCAAACAGTGAACAGCTGAGTAAGAGATTAAGTACCTAAAGAAATGGCAGCGGTCAGGAGTGCTACAGAAAGAGGCAGACAAAGGCAGACGCAAGCAGGAGTGCCCGTGGAAGACTTAACTTCAAAATAAGCCAGTGGGGGCGGAAGGAGACATTGCCCCCTGTGTTCTGTTTTCTAAGGATATGTCAAGTACCTCTACTTGAATTTCCCATCAGCAAAGCCCTTTAGACTGCTATTTCACAAGCAAAGCTAACACACAGCAAAGTTAAGAAGCACGTGCAGTCTGTGCATGACTTTTGGCACTACTTACTTTTGTACAAGTTTGTTCCAGTTTTCTCTTAAGAACTGCCAGGCCAACGGATACCCCACTGGGTTTCTGCCAATCAGTGTGAGGATATATGGGAACTCCTGAGTCTTTATTACATCTCCCTTGAAACTGTCATCTAGCAGCCTGGAAATGTTTAAGAAATGCAATGTTAGCAATGACCAAACCATTAAGAATGACCAAAATGGTGTAACTTGTACCAAAAAAAAAAAAAAACACACACACACAAACAAAAACACAAACCCAACACTATGTACCAATAATAAAGGCCAAAGAAAACTGGGTAACAAGAGCCTTGATCAACCCCTCGCCACTGCACAGTAACAGCTAACAGTGTTTAATTCCTGTTTCTCTACCTTCTCTAATTTGTTCAAGAGAACAGGTGGAAAGGCTGTCTCTAGTGTTTTAAGGATGTTACCGCAAGATAAACACGTACCCCTCTAAATTTTTCCCAACACCTGGCCCTCCCTAATTGTCCACCATTCTCGCTCGTGTGCCCAGTTGTGTAAGTGTTCCCAGCACCATGGGCAGTTCCTGGCCAGGAGCACAGGAATGGATGCCAGACTGACCTATCTATTCTTCCGCAGCCATCGACCCCAAACCCATGACTCACCACCGAAGCTTCTCCCGATCCTGGCTTGTACAGAGGGCAAATTCAATTTGGCTTTTCTCAGTACTGGACAGAGATGACCGATATTTGTCATACAGAAAATCCCAGCCTTCCGTGTCCTGGGCCCCTACGGCAAACACTGCCAAGGTCACGTCGTTGGGCAAGCTGTGGGCAGGAGTACACGGTGAGGCCGAGGTATGGCATGAGTGTTGAGATGCACGCCGGTGGCCGGTTATGGACTGGGGAACCGGCCTCATGATCAGAGGCGTGCCTGGGGACAGGAGCACTGCTCCTTCATTTACAGAGAAGCCAGGGGGAAATTTCAAGCCAGGTTTCAAGCAGCCCGTGAAATGCCAGTCCAATGGAAAATTCAGACCCAAGTCGGAATGTGTCCTGCACGCACACGTTAGGCAGCCGGGACGGGCAGTGCGGCTGGGCCTTCCCTCAGACAGGAGCGCCCATCTGGATGGGAGTTCAGCTCCCAGTGGAGGAGGGCGGCCGTACAGGGAGAACCGAGGTAGATCCTAGATGTGGCCAGAGCCCGTCTAGGGTAGGAGTGCTGGCCGTCCCTAGGACCTGCAGACACTGGCAGCCCACAGAGGCCTGTGGGTCACAGTCTCCATTTCTCTGTGGTGTGGCCGTCTCGGCGTAGTCAGACCGTCTACCAGTTATACGAGCTGGCCACTCTACTGCTGTTCTAATGCCCCATGCACTTTGCTCCCTCCCACCATTTCACAAGATAGAAAAGCGAGGGAGACAGGATAAGTCTTCAAAAGCAGTTTCTTTCCTAACCGATGCTGGGAAGCAGAAAGGGTGACCAGCAGCACTGGAGGGGCTGACCTCAGAGTCCCGTTGGAGTCCCTCCACCTGCGGAAGTGGCCCTCAGCCTTGCGCACGCACGGCTCGTACTTGCGCACGCAGGCCAGCAGCAGGAGCTGGCTCCGCAGCATGCGCTCCGACACCGAGCCGTCGTCCGTCCACGTCTGTGCGTCGATGAGGCCCTGCAGCAGCCAGATGAGGAAGGCCTGCAGGGGCGGACAGGGCGCCGTGAGCGCCGGGCGTTAGCGTCGCCAGGGACCAAGGCTCGTTCATGTGGCCCACTGCACCCTCAGGTGGCCGAACTAGTTGCTAAACACAAATCGACTCTTAAAATTTCAAGAACGGTCCAGCTCTGCTCATGTTACAGAAACAAAGCCAAATGATTTTAGTATTTGCACAACAATCTTTTCAAAAGATACCCTTCCACTTTTGTTACAGTTTATTTTAGATTTTGATAGCAAATGATGCAAAACTTTATAGCATTTTGCCAAATTGAGTGCCTCTTCAAGTATCAATCATAACAGAAAAGTGAATGAGATAGACTGGTGAACCTAAGGGAAAGTCCACGAAAATTAAGTTCGTGATCTAACATTGCCAGTCCTATTTTTAGGGCTATATGAAAACCAAAGTCTTGACCAGTCCATCCCAATACTGAATTTTTATGTGCTTTTCTTTAATGTATGAAGGTACTTCAAAAGGCTTGTGAAATACAGGATTTTTAATTTTTCTATGGCCTTTCTCTAGAACTCATACATGAGAACACACACACACGGTTTTTAACTCTCAAGAATGGCAAGCCACAATTCTGGAACTACTCCTTGTATTTCAGGCTTTTACCTTGAATTGAGTTTCCACTTCATCCATCTCTCGTTTCTCCATTAACTTATACATCGGTATCAACTCATTCAGACCTTGGAACACGGGCATAATTTCCGTTTCGTGTTTCAAGTACAGCGATAAATCCAAGGCTTTTTCGATCGACAGTTTTCCAATGCTGACCAAGAGACACCATGGTTACCGGTTATAGGGAAATCAATTTTTCGCTGCAAGATATAAATGTTTTATCTTCCAAGCAAGACAATGAATCAGATACAAACGCCCTTGGAAATAATGACCTTTAGGTTGGTGCCTTTCCTGCCACACACAACCCACTTCTGGCACGTTTACATTGTGCAGGAAGTTTCTCAACCATCCAGCTGGGGCTACGCTGTGGTAGAGACACCATGGAGGCCCAGAGAACACACGATCATAGAAGACACTGCCTTCCCGTCCACAAGCGAGGGCCCAGAGCCAGCCCTTCACCGCCATCACTAAAAGGCGCCGACCCATATGGGATCCCCTCATTGCAGGGGGTAGTAGGGTGCACACTTCATCCTCGTAAACAACGGCCTCCAGAGCCTAGCAGAAATACGCCATGAAGGCAGCTTCAGGCAGAAGGGCGCAGCTGGAGGAGTCACCGTCTTCCCTACTGCTGTCCCTGTGGAAGGGGCACTGTGGCAGTGCCGGCCAGAACCAACAACCTGACGTGGGAGTAGAAGGGAGTAGGATCTGAGCATTAGCGCCCCACACCCCACCTTGATGGTTCCCTTCAAACCCAAGTCCTGCGCATGTATTACAAGTCTGGGTTTCACAGGAGTCACTGTGCACTTGCTCCTCATGTGGGATCTCTGTCCTTAATGTGCTGTACATTGTGATTTACTGCTATCACTAGTACTCCAAGAGTATGTTTCACTTTGTGTTTCTATGTGGGGGCAAACTGTTGAAATCTTAATATATACTAAACTGATCTTCTGTATATAAAGAATTGAAAATGAATCTTGATGTGAATGGAAGGGGAGAGGGAGCGGGAAAGGGGAGGGCTGCGGGTAGGAGGGAAGTTATGGGGGGGTTGGGGAGAAAGCCATTGTAATCCATAAGCTGTACTTTGGAAATTTATATTCATTAAATAAAAGTTACACACACACACACACACACATCTGGGTTTTAAGCTGGGAGAGCATTTTCTCAAAAAATATCGTCAACGGTAAATATATATATATATAAAACACATAGTGCTTACATATACACACACGTCTATACACAGAAACACACTATATATATACATACACATATATGTATATGTATATATATATATATAGAGAGAGAGAGAGAGAGAGCGAGAGAGCGCGCTTACTCTATCCTTAACCACTCCACGTTCATTTGGTGGGGAAAATCTCTTAAGCTGTACTCCCTAAAGGTGCTGTCAAGTTTGGCTACCTGATGTTGGGGGGTGGAGGGAGGAATTCCCCCCTTGAATCCCAAAGGTGTAGTGCCAGGAGCTGGGGCCTGGGTCGCTTCACCTATGGAGGTCAAGACCAGCGTGGGAGAAATCCTGTCCCTGACAGCAGCTCCAGGAAGACCTGCAGGAGTGGGGAGAGGACTTCCCAAGGTTTCGTCTGCTTTCTACACATTCACCTCGCTCCGATTGGAGTTGTGAATGACAAGGATTAAGATACAGGTCCTGGAGAGCGGCAAGATGGCGAAATAGGAAGGGAGCACACTGATAGTCCAGGAAGAGACAGTTTAATAAAAGTGGAGATACTGCAGGTTCAGGGAAGAGTGGGGGAAGAAACAGCAAAGGAAACTCTTCCAGAACTGGTGATTCACAGTGGACCTGCGTGGAGAGCGTGGGAGCCCAAGTTCGGGACACCAGCGGCAGACTAAACACACCAGCGCTGGAACGCAAGGTGAGCCGAAACTCAATAGCCCGAGACACCAGCGGGCAAGCGGAAGGAGGAGACTAGAGGGAACGAGGCTTGAAACTCTGTGGGGAAAAGTTCACCAGGCTAACTAGAAGAGAGAGGGAAAAAAAAAAAAGCGACCGATACGGACACGAGTTTCTCTCTCTCCGCTCACCCCTCAAAGGCTAGCAAGACAAAGAGCAGGCGCCATTTTGGACATACGTCATAAGCAGGGCGATCTCAGGTCTGCACCAGCCCTGAACCTAGCAGAAACACCCGACTCTGGGGGGGTGAAATAACAGGAGATTAGGATCTAACTTGGCAACCCAGAGGGAGACTGCAGGAGAATTGGAGCCCACACTGAGGGCAGCACAGATTCCCTGTGTGGTCCTTGGGAAAGAGCTTCCAATCTCTGGCTCCTGTGGGTATATTCGCCTGCTAACTACCTCCAATTACGTTCAGCTGTGCGGAATTACTTCCCTTTTGAATCAAAAAAAAAAAAATGAAAGATTTACCACGCCTAACCTGGGAGTGTCATCTTTGACACACCCTCAACCCTGAGGAACCAAACACAGCTCTCAGTTCACACTCATCTCAAGCCTCTAAGGCTCCACCAAAAGCAGACAGTCCACTTAATATAGAGCCATAGTGTAACAAGAAAAAACACCACAGTGAAGAAACCAAATATCTCCAACATGCCAAACAACAAACGCAAAAACCGAGGTAACAAGAACAAGGAAGACACTATGACGCCCCCAAATGAAAAAGACACCCCAATTCAAGATTATGAAGATGATGAGATAGAAGAAATGCAAGAAGTGGATCTCAGGAAATTGGTAAGATCATTAAGAAGTTCTCAAAAACAAATTCTTGAACTACAGAAATCCTTAATGGACAAGATAGAAAATCTCTCGTGAAAATGAAATATTAAGGAGGAATCAAAATGAAATGAAACAACTAGTGGAACAAGAAACTGTGATAGTGACAAGAAACCATAATGAAATGAAGAACTCAATAGATCAAATGACAAACACATTAGAGAGCCTTAAAAACAGAATGGGTGAAGCAGAAGAGAGAATATCGGAATTAGAAGACAGAACAGGAAAGGAAACAGGCAAACCAAAGAAAAGAAAAGGAAATTAGAAATCTAAAAAATATTGTCGGGAATCTACAGGATACTATTAAAAAAACCCAACATTCGGGTTCTAGGAGTTCCTGAAGGCATGGAGAGGGAGAAAGGATTAGAAGGCATTTTCAGTGAGATACTAGCAGAAAATTTCCCAGGTTTGGAGAAGGACAGAGGCATCTTAGTACAGGAAGCTTATAGAACCCCTAATAAACATGACCAAAAGAGATCCTCACCACGACATGTGGTAATCAAACTCACCACAGTGAAACATAAGGAAAAGATTCTAAAATGTGCAAGAGAGAAACATCAGATTACTCTCAGAGGATCTCCAATTAGACTCACAGCAGACTTCTCATCAGAAACCCTACAAGCTAGAAGGGAATGGCGAGACATAGCCCAGGTACTAAGAGAGAAAAACTGCCAGCCCAGAATATTATATCCTGCAAAGCGCTCATTTATGAATGAAGGTGAAATAAAAACTTTTCATAGCAAACAGAAATTGAAAGAATGTGTTGCCACTCATCCTGCCCTGCAAAATATGCTTAAAGATGTGTTACACACAGAAACACAGACACATGGTCACCAATATGAAAGAAGGTAAAGGAAGGAAGCCTCACAGCAAAAGATCACAGGAAGCTCAATTTCTCTTTGACATAGAATTAAACTCTGATGCTCTGTTAAAGCAATGTGTTAAAGTAATCTACTATTGTCTCTTGATGTCTGTTAAATTCTAATTGTTCAAAAACAGCTGAATTTTTATTAAGAGCTATGGGTTATTTAAATATGTGCTTATTTTCAAAGATTTGAATAATCACCTTGTAACAATGATCAAATTTGGTCTATGTTATGTCATGATTTTAAGGAATCCTATTTCAACCAGATATTTTGGATTTTGAGCCTTCTTGGCATTCATGACAGGCATTCAAAAAATCAAAGTTTCAAACAATCTGGACTCTAAAATTTCCAGTAAATCTTGGACTTTGGTTTTTCCAGTTTGGGCCCAACTGAAAAAAAAAATCAAAGGACCTATGTCTCTCATCTTATAGAGACACCAACTAATCAGGCTACTTGGATTATATTAGAAGTACTGTCAAGATGTGATGTGGTACCAGACTTTAAGTTTCTATAATGGAAAATGCTATTAATACAAATGTTTGAGAATTAAAAAGTCTAATGATCTTGTGTTACTAGACATGATAGTTATCTTAATGAGAAAGCCCCAGAGGCCTAAAGGGTTAAATAGTTGTAAAATCCTACAGGTGCTTTCAAAAATACTGTGAAGTAAGCAAGTGCCTCTTGTTGGTTGATGAGTTTATAATTTTAAACATGGCGACTTAAAGTCTTTTGTCATCCACAGTTATATATGATTTGCTGCTCATAAAACTAAAGCGTTGTTGGTTCTGGGTTTAGCTGTCCTCCTATAGGTTCCTATGGACTTTTTCCAGCCACTTCTATTGTATTCAGTACTTTGGGATGGCTCTGTAAACAGATGAAGCCAATAATGTATTAACAGTACCAACTGAGAGAAAGTATGGTTAACTGAGGTTACTCAAAACAAAAAGCAATTCAAATCAATTGGCAATCTACAAAAAGAGTTAAAGATTTTAAAAGCTATTATTAAAATTGCTATATTGGTCTATTATGTTATATGTGTGTACATATTGTATGTCCACATGGGGAAATTTTATTAAGAGTTTTATTTTAACTGGCTTAAAGATTGTCCATAAATTTAAGCTGCTAAAATTAATCAAAGATACATTTTAATTTGTGTGACCTGAATCTGTGTATCATATGTTTTAAACTTGTTGGTAGAAAGAAACTAAAAACATTTTAGATGGTTGTGCTTAAGTTTACTGGCGAAACAAACTACACCATGTTAGATATTTAAGAGGTGTTTCCAAATACATGATTCTTAAAATTTATAGAAGGCATTGGACCTTCTGGTAAATGTTTTCTTAAGTTGTTATCTAATGGTTGAAACTGTTTGCTAAGTATTCATGTGATATTGCTATTGTCAGCAAGCGATCTAGGACTTGCTCCCTCATTTCTCTATTCTAAGCCCAACTTGTTCCTTCATTTCTCTATTCTCCTCAAGGTAGGAAACTAATTCTATTATGAAGGAATCTGTAGGATGCACAATTTTTAGACCTTATAAAAGAGATGGCTAACATTTTTCTGTAATAGCATAGCCAAAATAAGAACTTAATAATCTCATAGCTAGATTTACTTCGCCATCAGCAAAGTATAAAGTAGAAAAAACCTCCCTTTCAGACCAAAGGGGAAGAAAGTTTAAAAGTGAGAATATAATTTTCCTCATGGGCATTGTCTACCTTAGAAAAACTACTACAGGCCGGCGCCGTGGCTCACTAGGCTAATCCTCTGCCTTGCGGCGCCGGCACACCGGGTTCTAGTCCCGGGCGGGGCACCGATCCTGTCCCGGTTACCCCTCTTCCAGGCCAGCTCTCTGCTGTGGCCAGGGAGTGCAGTGGAGGATGGCCCAAGTCCTTGGGCCCTGCACCCCATGGGAGACCAGGAGAAGCACCTGGCTCCTGCCATCGGATCAGCGCGGTGCGCCGGTCGCAGCGCGCCTACCGCAGCAGCCATTGAAGGGTGAACCAACGGCAAAAGGAAGACCTTTCTCTCTGTCTCTCTCTCACTGTCTACTCTGCCTGTCAAAAAAAAAGAAAAAAGAAAGAAAAACTACTACAGAGCATGCCTGTGACTATAGACTTGTAGTTCAGGCCACCGAAGATTAGAGATGGGACACGGGCACTCCCTTGACTTGCATCTTCTGGTCTGCTTTAACACAAACCAGGAGGAAAAGAAAGCTAGGCATCAGAAGCAATGGGTGGCAGGCCTATTAATGGCTGTTCTGTACAGTGATCTGCCCTCAAGGAGACCCAACAGGCCAGTCCACTGCAGTGGCTTTCAATGTGGTAAGCCTGGGCTTCAGCAGAAGTCAGCTTGTGAAGAGCCCTGGCAGCTCTGCCAGCCAAGAGTTGGATCACTGGAAATGGACCTGCCCTGGAGTTGAAGGATGCCCAGGTCAGAGCCACAGATCTTATTGGCTCTAAGCTGAAAAGCCCTTCACTCAGCCCAACTTCCAAAGTGACCACTGCAGCTGAGGGGATGGTCAAGTAGGGTCAGCAACATTGCAGGCAGAACTATAAATTCCTTGTTAGAGATGCCACCTGCCTTTACCTGGCCAGCTCTCCTCCTAGGCCAGCCAAGTAATGAAAATCAACAGAGTGCCTTCCCCTAGGAGGTTCACACCTCCCTTAGGATGTACCCCATGTGAAGAGATAGATAGGCCTGGGCCTCTTAACTTACAAGGCCTAAAGCCCAACAGATTATCATCAAGCCCCTTCTGTCAGGTTCTATTTGCCTCTCAATCAGAAAACTTAATTGTAGCTTAGACAGCACCTTTCTTAGCTCCTCTAATAATGACTCTGTCCTTTGTTCTAGACCCTGTCTAGCGCACTTGGGCCTCATTCCTTTGTAATCATAACCTCTACTCTACCTCCAATGGCTCTACTCCCATCCTGTGTGTACTGATGGTCCTCTTCCCCACTTAATGCTGTATAATTGTTCAAACCTGGTAAATGCCACTCTTAGGATCCTTGGTTACTATCCTCACTCTGTCTTTTATGACCTTGTCTAAATATGATCAGAGTCGGTGAACTCGGAAGGCTTCCACAGCCTTGGCAACTCATGACGAGAGCCTAGGGTGGTTACTGGCGCCATAAACTAGAGTGTCAATTTGTTGGGTCAACAACAGGAGTCACTGTGCACTTGCTCCTCATGTGGGATCTCTGTCCTTAATGTGCTGTACATTTTGATTTAATGCTATAACTAGTTCTCAAACAGTATGTTTCACTTTGTGTTCCTATGTGGGTGCAAACTGTTGAAATCTTTACTTAATGTATACTAAATTGATCTTCTGTATATAAAGAGAATTGCAAATGAATCTTGATGTGAATGGAAGGGGAGAGGGAGCGGGAGAGGGGAGGGTTGCGGGTGGGAGGGAAGTTATGAGAGGGGGGGAAGCCATTGTAATCCATAAGCTGTACATTGGAAATTTATATTCATTAAATAAAAGTTTAAAAAAAAAAGATACAGGTCCTTCAAGTTACTCACCAGTCACTGATGACGTTACCCCCTCTAAGAACAGCCTTGGATTGTGAGAACTCCGGAAAACCCCTTTCAACTTACTAGCCATCAAGTACTGTCATCTCTAAGAATCCAAGAACGTGCAGAAATAAACCAAGACCCTGCACAGCCCATATCACCTGACAAGCTGAAACGCGCTGTTAATGAGACTCGCCCGGTCATTACTGCCGATTGCCGTGTGCGCCCCTTTCAGAAGGCCAGTCAAAGAATCCCATCCGTCACCCTCGTAATGCACAATGTAGTAGCCGTTCATCCCCACGTTGAACTTGATCCATTCCACCGCTTCTGGGAGGAGCAGCACGTCTAGACCAAGATAGATCACAGTTCCAGTTACGCCTGGACCAGTGAGAGCTCCTCTGATCGGAGAATGGACAGGAAACCAGAGAGGAGCTTCAGACCGAACCATCTGAAATCACTTCTTTTAGAAACCAGAAAACAACCCAATAGACAAGAGCTACCCCTAGCTTTAAAAAGTTCTGTAAGACTTAATACAACCACATTCCTGGCCACACCCTCCCTGCATTTGTGTTAGGAAAATAACAGTATTCACTACTAATTCTCCATTTCATTATTATATAACTCAGTTTTAATCTGTCTGCCAAGGTAATGGCCATTCTTTATTGTAACCAGATAGTATTTTTGACCTAATTCCGTTTTAACCAAGGTAAATAGCATACAAGGGCTGGCGCTGTGGTGCAGCGGGTTAACGCCCTGGCCTGAAGCGCCAGCATCCCATATGGGTGCCAGTTTGAGACCGCACTGCTCCACTTCCCATACAGCCCTCTGCTATGGCCTGGGATAGCAGTGGAAGATGGCCCAACTCCTTGGGCCCCTGCACCCATGTGGGAGACCCAGAAGAAGCTCCTGGCTTTGGATCGGCACACTCCGGCTGTTGCGGCCAATTGGGGAGCAAACCATTGGATGGAAGACCTCCTTCTCTCTCCCCCCCTCTCCCTAACTAACTAACTCTGACTTTCCAATAAATAAATCTTTTAAAAAGTAGCAGACAAAACTCATTATTTAAATCCTATACATTTCCATATTTCTTCTTTCAATTAATCATTATTTCCATGATAAATTACCTGTTTTTGTCTTCAGCAAAAATCTTTGGACCACATCCGATTTGCTGGTAATGAACGTCAATGGAACATGCCACAAATACCTAAAGACAGGAGGTCATGGGTGGCCCATCTGTTGACCAGTTCGACAAAGTAGCAGCTAAGTCACCTGTCCTGTGCTAGGCACTGGCTACTGTAGGACAGGAAGGTGCCCAAGCCACTCTAGTCAAGATCTCGCAGCCACCTCCAGCTGTTCAACTTTGCAAGGAGGGCCAGTTCAGGCACTATTCAGCCTTCTTGGATTCAGAGTAGATAGAGGAACTTGGACTTAAAGGAGCTTTGAAAGTCTTTCCAGCGATTGGCCAACCAGAGCTCAGAGGCCCAATTTAAGAACAGTGAGCACTGGTGATAGCAAGAAGTGACAGTATACATCTCCTGTATCATATGCAGATAAGGACACAACACTGCCTTCATTGGCAATTCCTGCCAGTCTTGCTTAACCTGAACCTGATCATAAACAGAACCCAAACTGAGGGTCATTCTATGAAATATCTGGCCTTGTGTTCTGAAGATTGTCAAGACTCAAGAGTTGTTTCAGAAAAAAGCAGACCAACACGTGACAAATATATGATCCTGTAAGGAACTCTTACCAAGAGTTTTTTCTATTTTACAATAAAGACACTTTTAAGACAATTAGTCAAAGTGGAATAGGGCTTACAGATAATAGCATTATATCAAGTTCATTTCCTAGTTGAGAACTACACTGCAGTTATTATAAGTGATTTTCCTTGTTTTTTTTTTTTTTTTTTTTAGGAAACAGCACAACTGGAGTGTTTAAAGAGCATCATACATCTTTTTTTAAAAAGTTTTATTTACTTTCTGCGCCTCTCTGCCTCTGCCTCGGGGGGGGGGGGGGAGGCCTGCTTTCCCAGGCCATAGCAGAGAGCTGGATTGGAAGTAGAGCAGCCGGGACTCGAACTGGGGCCCATATGGGATGCCGGCACTGCAGGCAGCAGCTTTACCTGCTACACCGCTACACCTGCTACAGCGCCGGCCCCCAGATACATTAACTTTTTACCATGTGCTTTGTCTCCATATATATAATACATATTTATAAATATATACATGCAAGCAGTTTAGGAAGTTTATGGAAAATGCATGCTATGAAATAATTACTGATTTAGAAGGTCTCTTGTGCCAAAGTATACTTCAATTTTCCACAAACTTTAAAAAAAAAAAAAAAACACCTGGGCAAAAATGTTCCACATCCAAAATGGTCTGAAAGTAAGCTGGAGACATATGATGCTGGGGCTAGCACTGTGGCTTAGTGGGTAAAGCCACTGCTTGCAGTGGTGGCATCCCATATGGGCGCCAGTTCTAGTCCCGGCTGCTCCACTTTCGATCCAGCTCTCTGCTATGGCCTGGGAAAGCAGTAGAAGATGGCCTAAGTGCTTGGGCCTCTGAACCCACATGGGAGACCTGGAAGCAGCTCCTGGCTCCTGGCTTCAGATTGGTGCAGCTCGAGCCATTGCAGCCATCTGGGGAGTGAACCAGTGGATGGAAGACCTCTCCCTCCTTCTGCCTTTCAAATAAAAGAAATCTTAAAAAGTTAACTCATATGTGTAAACAATATATGGAAATTCCTTGCACTTTTCTTGCAACTTCTCCAAGTCTTATTTCAAGATAAAAAAAATTACGTCCATCCAGGGTCAATCAGGTTGCAGCATCTCATTTCTAACTGTACCCCTCTGTGCTGGTGAGCAGCTTCTAGGACCTAACCCTGGCTTCCCAGCAAGAGATTCCCAGAAGTCACCTAAATGCTTTTGTCCTTAGCTCAAACCCAGATGCCAAGAACTATAATTTAGTGGCAATTCCTTAGATCAGGACAATTTCAAGTCTGAATGTATAAATCACACCCCAAACTACAAAACACGAGCCTGTTAGAATACTTATGTATCTTCAGTGCGGCCAAGATTAACCAACGCCTGAAGCCCCCTTAATCTTTGGGGAGATGGGGTGTGCATGGGCTTCCCAAGATACACAGGCTCAACTGAAGCGCTGGAGCAACAGAGGCGAGGGCACCAGAAGTGAGACGTCACCCCACAGGCAGGCACCCAAGCTCGGCACGAGCATTACCTGGTTTCCGGGGCGCCGTCAGCCCCCTTCATGTAGTGCTCTTGCTCCAGGTGCACCTTCCTCCCTCTCACCGTCACAGTCACCAGGGGAAAGCCCTTCTGCAGCGTCCAGGTGTTCATCATGGCTTTCACATCCAGGACTTCCTGTCGCCAGTGCTGGTCGATACAGAGGCAGACGCGTCACTCACTCAATACCCAAATCCCGGAAGACAGAAGGCCAGCTTGCACTCCGAGGGCCACGGCTGGCGACAGCCCTCTTCGTGGAGCTCCCTGGTCCCAGCCCTGCTGCGGCTTCCTTCCCCCACCATCCCAGTCACTGCACCTCCACTTGAGCACCTACCGTTTACTTTAAGCTTTATGTAAGGAGAACAAATTTCAGATATTTCATATATAATTTTCACCACATCCTAGCTCATTTTTCTTTTAGTTCTTTATGACATACTTTCAATTTACTTAATCACCAGCTTAAACCTCCACTAAATAAAGAACAAGTAGAAAAACCACTGTTCCTTATGAGTACAGAAAAGGGCTATAAAAGTAATGTCTCAGAATGTCAATTTCACCCATACCTTTTTTGTACTCTATTAGTTACCACAAATCAGAAAATGCGACTTGTCTTTTGGGGACTGGTTTGTCACTAAGCATAATGGTCTCTGTTGCATCCATCCTGTTGCAAAAGACAGGATTTCATTCTGTTTCATAGCTAAGTAATATTCCATTGTGTATACACACACTACTTTAGTCATTTAGTTCACGACATGTGGGTTGATTCTGTATCTTCTTCGAGTTGAGCCGCTCTAAACATGGGGGTACAGATAGCTTTTTCATATGCCAGTTTTTCCTTTCTCACCCTCCACTACACACATGTGTCTTGAGGATAGTTAGCGTCTCTGGTGCTGCTGGGCAATCTTCATGCTGGCAGAACACCAGGCACAAAGCAGGCATATGAATGAGAATGAGAGGAGGACAGGAAGTGGTCAGGTTTGACACCTACTTAACTATGCTGGCTCTCAGAGAAGCAAGGCAGAAAAACGGTCAATAGCCTGTGCTTCCCAAGTGATAGAATTGTGATGGGCCATTATGTAATAAGTCATCATGAACTCACAATGGGATATCATTTTTTGACAATATAAAAACTTAAGAGTTAGAAACAAAGTTTCCAAGATGGTGGAGTAGGGAGGGAGCTTACTGCTCAAGCCCAGAAGATAGTTTTTAAAAAAGTGGAGAGAGTGTAGTCTCAGGGAAGAGTTAAGGAGAAAATGGCAGAGGAAACTCTTCTGAAATTAGAGGGACACAGTGGATCTGGGTGGAGGGCATGGGCACCCACAGCTCAGGACTCCAACAGCCGAGAGCCTACACACCAGTACTGGAAAGTGAGGCGAGACCAGACCCCAGCAGCCCAAGCCACTGGTGAAAAAGCTGCATGAAGAGCCTAGAGGGAATGTGGCTTGGAGCCCCGTGGGAGAAAGTGTACCAGCCAAACTAAAGGAGGGAAGAAGAAAAAAGAAAAAAAGATAGGACAGATACATTTCTCTCTCCCCATCACTTTACAACAGCATCCTGGAACAAGCTGATAGAGCAGGCACCATTTTGGACATACATAACAACTGAATCAGCTCACGTCTGTGCCCAGCAACCAGCAGAGTGGAGACTCCCGACTCTGGTGGGGAGAACAGGGGTCTAGGAGCTTGGGACTGTGTGAGGCTTCTGTACTGGGACTGTAAAGAAAACTGAAGGTGTGTGGGAGGACTCATAGTGCGGCTGGAACCTGGAGCAGTCTCAGTGGGAGACTCCACATGCTCAGACTTTCCTGGTTCCCTGGTGAGAGACACAGCTGGGGAAACCGAACTTATGCCGAGGACTGCACAGATCCTTTGTGTGGTCCTTGGGACAGAGTGGACAAAATGTTGTACCCACTGGGGCTAGCGCTTAGGCACTGGTCTCCATTGAGAAGAGGAGCTCAGCTGAGCAGAATACATTTCCCTTCTGATTAAAAGAAAGATTGTCTGGATTTGTCACCTTAGGCACACCCTTAACCATGGTCAGCGCTCTCTGGCCTCACCCACTGCAAGCCTCTAGATAGTCACTAAAAGCAGTCATTCCACTTATCTACAGAGTCATAATACAAAAGATAAAAGCTGCCACAGCAAAAAAAAAAGTAAAGAATATCTCCACAAATGCTCAATACATCAATTCAAGAAACAATAAGATAACATGACACCCCCAGAAGAACACAAAACTTCAATAACAGATTAAGATGAGATAGAAATGCAAGAAATGGAATTCAAAGAACTGATCATAAGATTACATAGAAGTAGTCAGAAGCAAATATATAAACTACTGAATCAGTACAGGACATGAAAGATAGAATTTCTCCCATGAAGTTGAGATCTTAAAGAGAAATCAAAATGAAGAATTCAATAGAATGAAAAATGCAGTGGAGAGCCTTAACAGAATTGGTGAAGAAAGAATACTGGACTTAGACAAAGCACAGGAAAGTGTAGAGTCAAACCAGGAACAAGAGGAAGTTAGAGAACTAAAAGACACTGTTGGGAATCTATAGGATACTATAAAAGACCCAATATATGGGTTCTAGGAGTTCCTGAAGCCATGGAAACAAAGGATTAGAAGGCCTTATTAGTGAAATAACAAGATTTTCCTGGTTTGGAAAAAGGGACATCCAAGTACAGGAAGCACACAGAACTCATAAAAATGACCAGAAAAGATCCTCTCCACAACACACTGTAATCAAACTCACCACAGCAAAACAAAGATTCTAAAATGTGCATGAGAGAAAAATACAGTGGAGAGTCAATAGAATAAATGAAAAAGAGCGAATATCAGAACTAGAAGACAAATTTCTAGAAATAACAGACCAAACACAAGAAATCAGCAAATTGAAAAAACATGGTTGGAGATCTGCAAGATTCTATCAGGTGTTCCAACATACAGATCCTAGGAATTCCACAAGGCATAAAAACAGAGAAAGGATTAGAAGGCTTTCTTAATGAAATCATAGCTGAGACATCCAACTTCTGGAAGTACACAGAATTCCCAATAGACAGGACCAGAAAAGATGCTCACCCTGACACATAGTGGCAAAGCTCTCCTCAGTAACCCATAAAGAAAAGATCCTAAAACATGTACAAGAGAAACAACAAATCACATTCAGAGCAAACCCAATTAAACTCACCCCAGACTTCTCATCACAAACCCTACAGGCAAGGAGAGAATGGCGAGACATTTTTTCCCTAACAAAAAAACTGTCAACCCAGATTACTATGTCCTGCAAAACTCTCATTTATGAATGGAGAAAGTAACTATCTTCTACAGCAAAAAGAAATTAAAAGAATTTGGAAGCACTCGTCCAGCCCTAGGAAACATGCTCAAAGATGTGCTACACACAGAAACAGGAACATCACTGGAAAAGTAGATAATTACCCAGCAAAAGAACAAATGAAATCCAAAACAGAACTATTTACAGAAACATGGGGGGGGGGGGCAAAGCCGATACTTAACAACAGAAACACTGAATGTAAATGGTCACCTCCCCAGTTAAAAGACACAGACTGGCTGAATGTATTAAATAAAACCCATCTATTTGCTGCCTACAAGAAACACTTCTTGCCAACAAAGATGCTCGCAGACTGAAAGTGAAAGGATGAAAAAAGATAACCCATGCTAACAGAAACCAAGAAAAAGCTGGCGTGGCCATTCTAATATCAGACAAAATAGACTTTAAAACAAAAACCATCAAGAGAGTCAAAGAAGGATACTATATAAAATCAAACAGTCAATTCAACAGGAAGATGTGACCATTATAAATGTATATGTGCCCAACTACAGGGCACCTGGCTATTTAAAAGAAATGTTGAAAGATTTAAAGGTAGATATAGATCCAAATACAATAGTAATGGGAGATATGAATACCCTACTCTGAGCCATGGACAGATCAACAAAACAGAACATCAGTAAGGAAACAGTATTTTACACTTTGTGTTTCTGTGTGGGTACAAACTGATGAAATCTTTACTTAATATATACTAAATCGATCTTCTGTATATAAAGATAATTGAAAATGAAAAAGAAAAAGAAAATCAGTAAGGAAACAGAGTTAATTGACACCATAGACCAAATAGACCTAGCAGATATCTACAGAATCTTCTACTCTACAGCCAAAGAGTGCACATATTTTTCTCTAGTATACGAACTTCCTCGAAAATTGACTACATGCTAGGCCATAGAGCAAGTCTCAGAAAAGTAAAAAAAAAAAAAATTGAAGTCATACCACGCATCTTCTCAGACCACAATGCAATGAAGCTGGAAATCAACAACCCAAGAATACCTACATCATATGTAAACACATGGAGAATGTACATGTCACTGAATGAACAGTGGATCACAGAAGAAATCAAGAGAAATAAAATTTCTGGAAACAAGTAAAGATGGCAATCTAACATACCAAAATTTGTGGGATACAGCAAAAGCAGTGTTAAGGTTTATTGTAATTGGTATCTACATCAAGAAATTGAAAAGGCGCCGTTGCCGTGGCTCAATAGGCTAATCCTCCGCCTTGCGGCGCCAGCACACCGGGTTCTAGTCCCGGTCGGGGCACCGATCCTGTCCCGGTTGCCCCTCTTCCAGGCCAGCTCTCTGCTGTGGCCAGGGAGTGCAGTGGAGGATGGCCCAAGTGCTTGGGCCCTGCACCCCATGGGGGACCAGGAGAAGCACCTGGCTCCTGCCATCGGATCAGTGTGGTGCGCCGGCCGCAGCGCGCCAACCACGGCGGCCATTGGAGGGTGAACCAATGGCAAAAAGGAAGACCTTTCTCTCTGTCTCTCTCTACTGTCCACTCTGCCTGTCAAAAAAAAAAAAAAAGAAAGAAAGAAATTGAAAAGGCAAATAAATGGACTATGTATGACACTTCAAGGATCTAGAAAAAAAATTAAACCCAAACCAGTAGAAGGAAAAATAACATAAGAAATCAACAAATTGAATACAAAAGATCAGCAAAATGAAGAACTGGTTTTTTGAAAAAATAAGCAAAATTCACACACCATTGGCCCAACTAACCAAAAGTAGAGAGAAGACCCAAATCAAAATTAGAGATGAAAAGGAAATTTGACACCACAGGAATAGAAGAATCATCAGAAATTACTACAAAGAGCTATATGCCAACAAACTGGGAAACCTAGAAGAAATGGACAGACTCCTGGACACATACAACCTACCTAAATTGAGCCATGAAGACATAGGAAACCTGAACTGACCCATACTGAGACAGAAATTGAGTCAGTAACAAAGGCCCTCCCAACAAAGAAAAGCCAAGGTCCAGATGGCTTCACTGCTGAATTCTACAAGACATTTAAAGAAGAACTAACTCCAATTCTTCTCAAGCTATTCAAAACAGTTGAAAGGGCAGGACTCCTCCCAAATTCCTTCATTGAAGCCAGCATCACCTTAATTCCTAAATCCGGAAAAGATGCAACAGAGAAAGAAAACTACAGACCAATTTCCCTGATGAACATAGACGCAAAAATCCTCAATAAAATTCTGGCCAATCGAATTCAACAACATCAGAAAGCTCATTCACCTGGACCAAGTGGGATTTATCCCTGGTACGCAGGGATGTTTCAACATCTGCAAAAATCAATGTAATACAACATATTACAATAATATAGCATATTGAAGAATAAAAACCATATGATTATTTCAATAGATGCAGAGAAATCATTTGATAAAATACAACACACTTTCATGATGGAAACGAAGCAAATTCAGTCTAGAAGAAACATTTCTCAATACAAACAAAGCAATTTGACAAACCCATGGCCAGCATAACATTGAATGTGGGAAAGCTAGAAACATTCCCACTGAGATCTAGAACCAGACCGTAGTCTTGGAAGATTTAGCCAGAGCTGCCATCAGGCAAGAGAAAGAAATCAAAGGGTTTCAGATAAGAAGTCAAACTACCCTTATTTACAGATGATATGATTATATACACAGGGGAACCAAGACTCCACTAGGAAACTACTGGAACTCGAGAGTTTGGTAAAACAGCAGGATATAAAGTCAACACACAAAAAACGGCCTTTGTATACACAGACAATGCCATGGCTGAGAAAGAACTTCTAAGATCAACTCCATTCACAATAGCTACCAAAAAAAATTAAATACCTTGGAATAAATTTAACTGAGGTCAAAGATCTATGACAAGAATTACAGAACTCTAAAGAATGAAATAGAAAATATTAAAAAAAAAAAGGAAAATACGTCCATGTTCATGGATCAGAAGAATCAGTATCAAAATGTCCATTCTTCTGAAAATAATTTACAGGTTCAATTTAATACTAATCAGAATACCAATGGCATTCTCCTCAGATCTAGAAAAAAATGCTGAAATTTATCTGGAAACACGAAAGACCTTGGGTAGCTAAAGCAATCTTATACAACAAAAAGCCAGAGGCATCACAATCCCAGGTCTCAGGACATACTATAAAGAAATTATAATCAAAACAGCCTGGTACTGGTACAAAAACAGATGGATAGACCAATGGAACAGAATAGAAATTTCAGAAGTCAATCCATACATCTACAACCAACTTATCTTCAACCATGGAGCTGCTGAAAAAAAAAAAAAATCAATCCCTGGAGCTAGGACAGTCTCAACAAATGATGCTGGGAAAACTGGATTTCAATATGCAGAAGTATGAAGCAGGACCCCTACCTTACACCTTATACAAAAATCCATTCAAAATGGATTAAAGACCTAAACCTATGACTCAATACCATCAAATTACTAGAGCACTGGGGAAACCCTGCAAGACATTGGCATCGGCAGAGAGTTCCTGAAAAAGACCCCAGAGGCACAGGCAATAAAAACCAAGATTAACAAGTAGGATTATATCAAATTGAGAAGCTTCTGTACAGCAAGACAGTCAGGAAAGTAAAGCAACCAACAGAATGGGCAGAATTATTTTGCAAACCGTGCAACTGATAAAGGATTAATAACCGGAATATATAAAGTGATCAGAAAACTCAGCAATAACAAAGCAAACAATCCAGTCAAGAAGTGGGCAAAGGACTTAGACATTTCTCAAGAAATGAAATCCAAATGGCCTACAGACCCATGAAAAATGCTCAGGATCACTAACCATCAGGGAGATGCAAATCAAAACCACAATGAGGTTTCACCTCACCCCAGTTAGAATGGCTTTCACACAGAAATCAACAAACAAATGCTGGTGAGGATGTAGGGGAAAAGATACCCTAATCCACTGTTGGCGAGAACGCAAACTGGTAAAGCCACTATGGAAGACAGTTTGGAGATACCTCAAAAATCTGAATGTAGTCCTGCCACACCACCCAGCCATCCTACTCCTACTCCTTGGAATTAACCCAAGGGAAATGAAATTGGCAAATGAAAGCTATCTGTGCCTCCATGCTCATTTCAGCTCATTTCAGCTCAATTCACGATAGCTAAGACATGGAATCAACCTAAATGCCTGTCAACAGAAGACTGGATGAAGAAACTATGGAGGCCGGCGCCGCGGCTCACTAGGCTAATCCTCCACCTTGCGGCGCCGACACACCGGGTTCTATTCCCGGTCGGGGCACTGGATTCTGTCCCAGTTGCCCCTCTTCCAGGCCAGCTCTGCTGTGGCCAGGGAGTGCAGTGGAGGATGGCCCAAGTGCTTGGGCCCTGCACCCCATGGGAGACCAGGAGAAGCACCTGGCTCCTGCCATCGGATCAGCATGGTGCGCCGGCCACAGCACGCCAGCCGCGGCGGCCATTGGAGGGTGAACCAACAGCAAAGGAAGACCTTTCTCTGTCTCTCTCACTGTCCACTCTGCCTGTCAAAATAAAAAAAAAAAAAAAACACTATGGAATATGTACTCTATGGAATACTACATAGCCATTTAAAAAAAGAAATCCGGTCATTTGTAGCTGAATGGAGGAATCTGGAAAACATCATGCTGAAATGAGCCAGTCCCAAAGGAACAAATATCATATGATCTCCCCGATCTATGACCGCTAACAGGGCACCTAAAAGGAAGCCTGTAGAAGTGAACCCGACAGTGTTAGAAGTAAGTACGCAAACAGCCCTTGTCTGGACTGTGGAGGAACAGTTCTTCTTTTACTGTTTTCTTTTTCTACTTACTACCGTTGGTTGAACTCAACACACAACTATTCATAGGTGTTTAAATCCCATTGAAAATAGATCCCAGAAAAATAAGAGTTGGGATAAGAGAGGGAGGAGATATACGGACTTACCCCTAAGGGTAAAGCTAAAAACTTGCCATGGAACTCCAAATCCCATTAAGCTGACTGGTACTAATGCCATCTTACATGTTAAAGTAATCGTATTTAGTGTGTAACTGATCATAGAGATAGGATTAAGTGTCAAAGATCACGTAAACAAGACCAAGTGTCTGCTAATAACAAGATAAAGTAAAAAGTAGAGAATGATCCAACATGGGAAGCAGGATACATAGAATACATACATACAGCAGGCTCATAGAAGGGCAAATGCCATTCTGGCCTCAGAATCAACCCTTAAGGTATTCAGATCTGGCTGTAAAGCCCATGAGAGCATTTCAGACATGGAAAGCCAAGACACTGGCAAAAAAAGGATCTACATAAGGATCTGAGATCCTGGTGGAAAGAAGGGGCCAAAGAAGGATATGCACTTCTCTCTGAAGGGATGAGAGAACTTCCACTTTGCTTATGGCCCTGTCTAAATATTGATGGAGCTTGTGGACTCAAAAGGTGTCCATAGCCTTTGCAGCTCATGACGAGAGCCCCGGGGGATCACTGACCATCATAAGAGTGTCAAAATTTTTTTTTTAACTTTTTGACAGGCAGAGTGGACAGTGAGAGAGAGACAGAGAAAGGTCTTCCTTTTTCCATTGGTTCACCCCCCAATGGCCGCTGCAGCCAGCACACTGCGCTGATCCAAAGCCAGGAACCAGGTGCTTCTCCTGGTCTCCCATGCAGGTGCAGGGCCCAAGCACTCGGGCCATCCTCCACTGCACTCCCGGGCCACAGCAGAGATCTGGACAGGAAGAAGGGCAACCAGGACAGAATCCTGCGCCCCAACTGGGACTAGAACCCAGTGTGCCGGTGCCGCAGGCAGAGGATTAGCCTATTGAGCCGTGACACTGGCCGAAGAGTGTCAATTATTAAATCAACAGGAGTCACTGTGCACTTGCTCCCCACGTAGCACTTCTGTCCTTAACGAACTGTGCTATGAGAATTAAACTTGTCTTCAAACATTATATTTTCTGTGTCTGTGGATACAAACTGTTGAAATCTTTACTTAGTATAGAGTTGGTCTTCTGTATATAAAGATAATTAAAAGTGAATCTTAATGAAGAATGGGATGGGAGAAGGAGTAGGAGGAGGGATGGGAGGACTGGTACGGGGGAAGAACCACCATAATTCCTAAAGCTGTACCTATGAAATTTCTAGTTATTAAATAAAAGCTTTCAAAAAAGTTAGGAGCTAGCAAAAATATAAAACATACTATAGGGCAAGTCTAGAAATTGAGTAATGTAATCTCTAGGAATTAAACCAAGAAAGCAGCTGAAGCTGTGGTGTAGCAGGTAAAGCTGCTGCCTACAGTGCCGGCAACCCATATGGGCACCAGTTCGAGACCCAGCTGTTCCACTTCCTATCTAGCTCTCTGCTAATGACTTGGGAAAAGCAGAAGATGGCTCCAGTGCTTGGACCCCTGCTACACACATGGGAGACCTGGAAGAAGCTCCTGGCTTTGGCCCGGCCTAACTCTGGTCATTGTAGCCAACTGTGGAGTGAATGAGCAGTTTAAGATCTGGTTCTCTCTGCCTCTCTGCAACTTTACCCTTCAAATAAATCTTTAAAAAATGAGGTGGGGGAGGGGGAAGAGGTCGGCACTGTGGTGTAGTGGGTAAAGCCACCGCCTACAGAGCCGGCATCCCATATGGGCGCCAGTTTGAGTCCTGGCTGCTCCACTTCCAATCCAGTTCTCTGCTATGGCCTGGGAAAGCAGTAGAAGATGGCCCAAGTCTTTGGGCCCCTGCACCCATGTGGGAGACCTGAAAGATGCTCTTGGCTCCAAATCAGCATAGCTCTGGCTGTTGTGGCCAACTGGGGAGTTGTGGCCAATTGGGGAGTGAACCAGCAGATGGAAGACCCTCCCCTCCCCACTCCCTCTGCCTCTCCTTCTGTGTAACTGACTTTCAAGTAAATAAATCTTTTTTAAAAAAAAAAGGGAGGGGGTGGAAAGCCAAGAAAATTTAAACATGGATAAAACACCAGAATCTACAGGTTCACCCTCAGCTATGTATGAAAATATTCCACAATCCAAATCAACAGACATTTAGACTGTTTGGCGATACTTCAGAGCTGAGCAGTTAATAACGCGAGTGTGATCTAAATTCAAATCCCTGCTCTGCAATCTACCAAGCACATACTTTGAGTTTCCTATTTTCATGTGTAGAAATAGGGACCATCACAATACACAGCTCATAGGTTTGCGTTAAGGGTAAAGGAGCAAACACACCTGCCCCATGCATGGGACGCTATCAAGAACACTCACTGCCATTATTTTGTCCCAAGTGCAGAGCCCTTGGGACTGGCATAGACCTCACCCACCACAGAAACACAGCAGGTGCACTGCTTTCTACAGAGTGAGGGTGCAGGGTGGGGGTCAGCGAGAAGCATTCCCAAGGAAGCCCAAGCCACCCTCATGGGGAGATACTTTGTGAGAAAACCGGGTAAGGCTCTCAGCCAGGCATGGGGCATGGGGCATGGTTGAGGTGCAGCCTTAGCTGGAAGGAGGGTGCCATGACCAAGGACTCAAAGTCTGGCATGGAGCCATCCTTTATATAGGGGGAAAGCAAAGTGCCGAGGGGCACACGTGCAGCTGGGGAAACTCACTGAGGATGAAGACGAATGCTGGCCTCTGGAGCAAAAGCCCTCCGTCTCTTGTGTGCCGCCCGCAGGGCAGACCTGAAACCCAGAACCCACATGTCACTCTTGCTTCCGTAGGAAAGACCCAGTGTTCAGGCTCAGCGATTCAACGCAGGACAAAGAGGACAGCAACACGGGACTGCCAAGCCCCACCTAGACACTCAGCGATCTACTCACCCCGGCCATGCTGTTCCACAGGTCCTCGTTCTTGGTGTTCCTGTAGCTGTACTCACGGAGATACTGCACGATACCACTCTTAAAGGCATCGGCACCCAGGTAATCTCTCAGCATGTTCAGAATGCAGGCTCCCTGAAAGGCAATAGATGCCGTCATCGTTAGCCGAGTCGCCATCCAGTCTGCCATCACGTTTCCCGTGGCAACGATTCCTGTGACACAAAGCTTCGGGGTACTTTTCACATTTGACAGTTTGTGCAACAGAGTGAAGGAGGCAAAGCTGGTCTGGCAGGGGATTCTCTCGGGCAACTGTCTTCTTAGCCCAAGGAGGCCCTTAGCTTCCCTCAGGGGCTGTCCGCCCAGTCCCCCGCCCCAAGATCGGCATCACCTACCAGCCCCCTGCATTCACACTGGGTGGACAACGGTGGATGAAACACAGGGCCCTGACCACCCAGTGAGGCCAGAGTGGGGAGGGGCGAGTGCAACAAGGGCTGGAGCACTAGAGGTGGCAGCAGAGGCAGGTGCCTGGTCAGGAACTCAGGTGTACACAGCGTGCCCAGGTAGCCTAAGCACAGAGGGCCACGGGGCCCCAGGACCCATGACGAAGAGCAGGCACACTCCCAGCAGCTCTGCAGACAGCTTCCTAGGCAGAAGGTGCCTTCCCCGCCATGCCCATCTCCACAGACCCCGAGTCACAAATGCCTCCAGTGATGTATGACACAGGTGACGTGATGGGAGCAGTCCCAAGGTCAGAATACTCTTTGGCATTCTGCTCCCTTGCATACTTCTGTGTTAGAGAGGCAGGGAGACAGATCTCCCACCGACTGGCTCACTCCCTGAAGGATTTCCATGCCCAGGCTGGACTAGGCCAGAGCCAGGAGCCAGAAACCAATCCAGGTCTCTCACACTAGTGGCAGGGACTCGGTCACTTGCGCTGTCACCTGGGGCTTCCCAGAGCGTGCATTAGCAGGAGCTGGGACTTGAGACAGAGCCAGGACTCAAACCCAGGCACTCCAGTACAAGATATGGGCTTCCCAAGAGTAACTTAACCGCTGTACCAAATGCACACCACCTCCACTTCTGATGGACACATGCACGCAAGAAGTACTTTACTGTTTGCTACAAGTCAGACAACAGCCAGGGACGATGGCAAGTCAAGCCCATTGTGTCCTGTCCCAAGGCCGACAACCCAACACTTGGGAAGGGCAGAGGAACAGCAAAGCGCAAGCTTAAACACACAGAGAAGGGGGCCACAGCTTTGCTCCAGCTTACACTGCCAAGGACCAGGTGGCCCAACCCTCCTTTTCCCCATCTCCCAAAAGCAGCTAGAAATCCGAGTCGCTATAAAAAGCCTCGCAATAATTAAGTGGTGGCAACAGTTTCCAACTCAAACCACTTCTGAAGGCACTGAGAGGTAAGCTACACAAACAAGGGAAGGAACGCTCATGTTTGTCAGGTTGATGCTTAATCAATGCTCCTTCATGGAAAGATGGAGAGACAGTTTCCACAAGCCACGGACATGCATCCCCTAAGAGGGTAGCAGCCGACCATGATATAACCTTTAGGATAACAAGCCCACGGCAAGCTAGGCCTACATAGGTTAGCTGCCGCCAGCATGGACAGCAGAGAGGCAGTGGATCCGGACTGTCCCCCGCCAAGGAAAAGCCACCGCACAGCCTGGTCCTTAACCTCTTCCTCCCCCCATCCCTCCAGGACTCACGCCTCGAGTTTCCAAAGCCTTATAATCCACCGTTACCTTTTCATAAGAAACCTCATCAAACATCTCCAATATCTGAGCAGGATTCTCCACAGGGGTGGACACGGGGTGCGAGGAGTTCAAGGCGTCGACCTCCATTGCATCGAAACACTTGCCCAAGAAGTAATCCTCCTATCGGACAGGAAAAGCGAACGTCACCTCTGCCCTTCCTTCAGATAAGGGAGACAGGAGGAGGAAGGTAGGGCAGTAGGTTTGTACTCCCAACCACGGGGCCAACACCTAGTCCGTATTTCTAGTATCTATGAAATAAAGCCATTACCATTTTCCAAACAGCATCTAGGAAAATGCTAGGGAGACGTCTTAGACTTTGTTCATCTTAATGACTTATCACCTTAAATTTCAAGTTCACTTGAAAACAAAACCAGTATGCCTACAACGTAATAGCAGAACAGGAAACTAGGTGTGCTGACCAACACTACGCATCACCATCTGTTCTATTTTTAAGCAAAGGTATTTAGATTTAAGAGAAAAAAAAAATACAATGGAGCACAAATTCCAGCATTTATCTGCTTTACTGGGCACATTAGTTCAATAGAATAATATGCATCTAATCACTTATCACTAAGTATTATATAGAAACATTTGAAAATATTTCTGATCTGTAGTGTAATAGTAATATGTGCTTAATAACAACTATAAATTTTATGTTCAAGCAGATGAAAATGGTAAGTCAATGTGCACAAATTAAAGGAATCATATTGTATTAGAATTAAAAGTTTAAGCTTTTTCTGTATGTGATTTTCTCAAGTTAAACATGTAATTTTTAAAATAAGCATTTCAGTTTCAAAGCATTAGATTTGTGACCCATGAGTGCAAGCCAATATCCAATCAAGTGAGTAATTTAAGCATAATTTGTTAAATAGACAGTCTGTACCTAATTCTTCTGCAATGAGCAGCCTAAGGGTTGGAAAAATGATTGACATTCAAGCATGTTATTCCTGTTTTCATAAGACAATAATTCATAATAATCAGATTTAAAATCTTGTCCAGAGGTAACTAAGAAAGCTCACTAGCATATTTTTTTCCCACTAGCATATTAAAACATGATTCCTAGCTAGGCCTCTAGGGAAGTTATCAATGAAGTATTTCCATGAACTTTACAAATCAAAGAGTAGTAAATATTTTCCACCAACACTGAGCAGAACAGCTCAAGCTAGAATTTAAGAAAATAACCACTTACAACTTTCAGCTCCGGATGGGTCACACTGACAGACACAAATTCCATAAACTTGGCAAATCCTTCATTCAGCCAAAGATCATTCCACCATTCCATAGTGACCAGGTTCCCAAACCACTAGAAGGAAAACGTGATGGCGTATTCACACGTTTCTATGGAGACCGGATTAGCTATGATCTCTAACAGCAGCCATAACCGAAAAACATTCAGAAGGAATATTTTAGATGTTCTAATGTCAGTTTAGGAATGTTGACATACACATGGAATTAGAGTTTTTAACCAAAGTTAAAAAAAAAAAAAAGAATCCTTTGACATATAATATGAAATGCTCTAAAGCAGCAATTTTTCCCATGAGAATAGGAAGTAGAAGTTAGAAGTTTACAAACAGCCTTATACTCCCCCGGAAGCAACACACAGGTGGTTTAACTGTCACCTTTTTACACTGTACTTGAGCTTGCATACCTGGTGGGCGAGCTCGTGGGACACGGTCATGGTGATGCCGAGCTTGCTAGATGCCGAAGACTTCTCCACATCGAACAGCAGAGAAGATTCTCTGTAGGTCGTCAGCCCCCAGTTTTCCATGGCACCAGACTGGAAGTCAGGAATAGCAGCAAGATCTTGGGGGGAAAAAAACAGTGTGTCACTAGTCTCCAAACCACACAGCCACCAACACTGCTTCAGAATGGGCAGGAGTCGGGACCAAAACAAAAGCAAAGCTGCCCTGCGCTGAAATACGCAGCTCTGGCCTCGAAGAGCCTTGCGCAGTGGACGGAAGGGGGCTCAGTGACTCCAGTTCACTCGTTGCTGCTGTGACCAAGTCAGATGAGTGCCCAAAGCCACAGGCTCCCTAACTCCCTGACGTGCTGTCTGGGAACAGAACAATCTTGACTTCCTCAATGATCCACTCTACTTTGGATCCCCAAGACTCACATTTACCTACAAAACTCAAACACGCGATAGCCTTAAGAACTCCCATGAGAAAGAAAACGCAGGTCTTCTTGCACTGTGTAACTTATTCATTAAAAATAAAACTTCATTGAGCACCCAGTGTCCCTGCCATGCCTGTGCCAATAATGAGAACCACGCAGGCTCTGTGCTCTGCTGCCTGTGCACCAAAGCAGAAGCCAGAACAGCCCCATGCCACGTGCCTCCAGAGCTGCTCTCAGCACGAGTGCTTAAAAACCTCATAGAAAACGATTATGGGGGCCGGCGCTGTGGCGCAGTGGGTTAAAGCCCTGGCCTGAAGCGTCAGCATCCCATATGGGTGCCGATTCCGATCCTGGCTGTTCCACTTCTGATCCAGCTCTCTGCTAAGGCCTGGGAAAGCAGTGGAAGATGGCCCAAGTCCTCGGGTCCCTGCACCCTCGTGGGAGACCGGAAGCAGCTCCTGGCTTTGGATTGGCACAGCTCCGGCCGTTGCAGCCATCTGGAAAGTGAACCAATTGGGTGGAAGACCTCTCTCTCTACCTCTCTTTTTCAAATAAATAAAAATAAATCTTAAAAAGGGATTATGAGAAGACTGTGCGTGGATTACGGGTTTTTTGCACTATATTTTTAAATTCCATTTTCCACAAACTAAGTATTCTGTGCTACCATAAGGTCATTGTATAGATCGGGGTGAGAAGATGCTCAGAGGAACCATCCCTCCCCCCCCCCCCCGCCCGACATTTGACACTGGAGGACTTAAGGGGCTCCCAAGATAACCATGGATGCGCCGATCACAAGGCCGTCACCTAACTGGGGTCATCTGTGCCTCATCTCTACCTTGTTTGGGTAAGGGGTACGGTATGCTGAAGTAGTCCTCATAGAACTCCAGCAGAGTCACTGCAGCGTCCAGCGCGTAAGCTGCTTGGCTGATCTTCTCCGGCACAGCATAGACGGAAACCTAAAGGGAAGTCCCAGAAAAGGTATCCCAGCGTCAGCATGGTTTCCCTCCAGGACGGAAGACTGGCTCCACAGCGGGGTGGTACGGCACCAGTGCTAAGAACTATTGGGAATTCCGTTGCGTATATGATGTGGACTGCTGCTGCCAATCAACCCAGCCTCTGAAAAGGACTGTTGCCACCTCACACACAAACGTCTCAGGGAAGCTGCAAGTCAAAGGCATGCTGCAGTCAAACCTCGCTACTGTGCAGAGGCGTCATACAGCAGTCCTAAGTCTAAGAGGGCTCCTGCGTAACGTTCACCGATTCCAAAGGAAACCACCTGGGGGTTGCGTCAGAGAGGGACCGATAGCAGCAAGTCAGCCCATAGTAACCCAGGGAGCACAGTGCAAGTGGGACAGGGGTAGATGACACAATGGGTTCACAGTCAAGACAGCCAGGCATGTCCCAATGTTGTGCAAGCTGCAGCTCCATGACCAGCTGCTATTCAAGATGTTGGGAAGGGGAGGGGAGTGCCTGCCCCAGGGACCACCCCAGGGCCTAGAATGTTCCTTCTCATGGGGCAAGGGCAGCACAACAGGCCTTCCCTATACTCTATCCCCATGGTGCCCTTCCACCCACACAACTCCCACATTCCACCGGTCTTCTGCATGGTCCCTGGGGTGGACAACCATGAGGCACTTGGCATCCAGATCCCACAGACACCTCACTGAGGCCCCAACACAATGGCTGCCACACCGAGCCTCTCCAGTCTGTCCCAGACAGAACAGGCCAAAGAAGGCCAAGTCTTACTGATCTGTTCCCTTACGAGGGGGAATGTGCTATCTGTGTCCCAGCTACCCCTGACCACGGCTGGCAGAGGGTCCAGTCAGTGGCCTTCACTGCAGCAGTGCATCGGGGCAGGCCAAAGTAGAGGACGTGACGTTCTGAGCACACCCAGCAGATTCCGTCACCAGAGCCAGGGTCCCAGCCCACTGGCCCGTTATCTACCACAGCCAGACGGAGAGACTTGTCTCTACCCCATGCAGGCCAGATGCTGGCAACCACAGTTCCTCTTTGCTAGCTTTCTCCTTCCCACATCACTTCCCCACTCAGATTCCCATCCCTTAATCTTTACGGGAGGTAGAGGAAGGGCTGTCTTCCATGACCTCGCCACGCTGTGTCAAGGCTCGTTCCTGCCTAGCTAGGAAGCTCAAGTCCCCTCCTGACCCATCTAGAGATCAATTCGAGGAACTAGATGTCCACCAGTCATGGGCAGTGGCTGGAATCCCTGCGTAGATGGCATTTTTACACGAAGTTGTCTCAATCGGGGAGGGGGGGGTGTCAGAGGGGAGGGGGGCTTCCCGTAAAACATCTCAGGAACGGCCAGGCTGAGGTCGGCGTGTGGTACACAGATTAAGCCACTGCTTGCTCTGCTTCCACTCCAGCTCCCTGCTAACGTGGTTCGAAGGGCAGATGGCCCCAGCTGCTGTGGCCATTTGAGGAGCAAACTAATGGAAGATAGCTCTGTCTAGTTTAAAAAAAAAAAAAAAACTAATACAGATTTAAGATTTGTCTGAAAAGTAGAGTGATAAAGAGGGATCTATTAGGAGAGAAAGCTCTTCCATATTCTGGTTCACTCCCCAAGTGGCTACGACAGCCAGGGCTGGTCCAGGCCAAAGCCAGGTGCCAGGAACTCCACCCACACAGGTGGCAAGGCCACAAACACTTGAGTTATCTTCCACTGCTTTCCCAGGCACTGTAGCAGGGAGCTAAGCCAGCTGTCTGATACGAGAGGCCGGCATGACAAGTGATGGCCTACCCCTGCTAGGCCACTATGCCAGCCCCATAAATCTTTAAAGGGGTGGAGGGGGAGGAGGCTGCTCTGTAAGGTAGACCATCCACAGCCTAGGAGCGCACTAGGCAGCAGCTTGTGTTAGAGGCGGAGGTGTTAAAGCACCTCCAGAATCAAAGAGGACATCAGAGGTAGGAAGGCATCCATACATCATCTCCAGAGGGTGAGAGGCCAGGTAGCCTTGGGCGCCACCCCATCCTCACGGGAGCCACCGGCAAGGGCTGTCTCTAAGGCTGGGGTATCAGAACCATTTCCATGACTCCCGAGGGGCAGCCTTCTGTGCCGATCTGCCAGGGCCCAGGCCCACCACGCTGCTTTGTAGCTTTTTTCAAATGAAGTCTTCCATTGCTGGTGCCTGTTTCGGGGTTTCCTCTGCAGCTCCCCTCATCCCCTCGCTACTCACTAATCCACAACCTCCCTGGCCTCGCAGGCTCCCTTTTGAGACCTCCGTGGAAGCTCTCACACTCAGCGGCATGCTGACAATGCCGAGGTCGGCTACCTACAGGGGGCGCAACTGGGCTCCTGGAGCTCCCGCATGAAAGAATTGCACCCAGAAAGATCTGAAACAAACCTGCTCTTCCAGGTCTCTGGGGCTGCAGTGGGGGCGGGGGGGGGGGGGGGGAAGGTGGGTCTCTCTCCCTTGCCTTCCTCATTAACTCACAGCTGCTTTCTGCCTGAACTTATGTCTTTAGCCAGAGGCTTCCCAGTTTAAGGAGGCAACCTAGGGGTGGGTCCATGAGATGGGATCTGGTTACCCACAGCTGAGAACACTTCTTGCCACCTAGAGAGTGGACGGGTTGGGACTGGGCATCCCCAGGGCCTCTAACAGGTCCCTAAGCAGCCAGCTCCCCACTGCCCCCTTGTGGAGTCCCTCAGCCCTGCCATCCCAGATTTTTTTTTTTTTTTTTTTTTTTTTTTTGACAGGCAGAGTGGACAGTGAGAGAGAGACAGAGAGAAAGGTCTTCCTTTTTGCCGTTGGTTCACCCTCCAATGGCCGCCGCGGTAGCGCGCTGCGGCCGGCGCACCGCGCTGATCCGATGGCAGGAGCCAGGTGCTTATCCTGGTCTCCCATGGGGTGCAGGGTCCAAGCACTTGGGCCACCCTCCACTGCACTCCCTGGCCACAGCAGAGAGCTGGCCTGGAAGAGGGGCAACCGGGACAGGATCGGTGCCCCGACCGGGACTAGAACCCGATCCATCTGGGATGCCCGAGCACCTCCAGGCCCTCCACAGAGGGCCATCTGCACCAAGTCACAAGATCCCAGCTCTCAGCTTAAGGCCTCAGCAAGGTGGCAGCTTGGCTGGCAGGTACAGGCAATAGCTGTCGGATAGGATGGGACCATCCCTGAAAATCACCAATTTGAGGAAGGGTGGGAAAGCCCGAGAGAGGCACACGCTAGCACTAGAAACAAGGGGAACCTGGGGCAGAGACCCAGACCCTCAAGTGCAAGGGAGGCGAGAATCAGGGGAAACTCACCAAGGATGTCCGGGTGGGCTCCCAGCTCCCGCTCCAGGATCCTGGCTGACTCCACAATCAGGTTGGGGGCGGCCCCTGCTGCACAGGGAGCTTCACCTGCAGCCCTTGCCCACGGAGGCAGCCCCATAGGGCCTCAGCCCTGGTCTCATGGCCAAAGTCGAGAGGGACAAGGTTCTTTTTCCAGGGGAGGTGCAGGGGCTACTGCGCCCCAGCCAGGTCCAGTTTGGCTGCCCCTTACCTGCAACCCTCAGCCTACCTTGGGTGCTGGGTGAGGGTCGGCACTTTTGCCTTTCTAGGAGCTCCTCGGGGTCTTTTGTCCCCAAGCCCACGCACACTGCCTTGTTCCCGTCAGGTCCACTTGCCTACCTTGGACTTCCAGACACTGTTACTCGCCCGGCGACCTTGTCGGTCTTGGTCTCTCTTGCCTTCGGTGGCCCTGGTTTTCATCTGGGGGGGTCCCCTTTCCCCCCACACCCAAGCCGCAGCTTGGGCCACCCTGGCGTCCCACGTGGCCACTACTCACTTTGGCTACAGGAACCACGGCTAGTCCACAAAAGCCTTGCACCCAGCACCCAGCTCCCTGGCACATGTCTGCCAACCTCTGTCACTTGGCCTGTCTCTGAGTCCCCTGTCTCCATGGCTGTCGGAATCCTAACAGAACCTGCTTGGAACCCCCGGTCGAGTCCTGTGAGCCCTGAGGTTTCTCGCTGCCCCACTGGCACCTTTGTGGCATCCCAGCCTGGAGCCCTCCAGCCAGGGCACACACACTGCTGGCTGTCCCCAGCGACAACCCCACCTTTGCTGCGTGCTAGGATCCCCAAGTTCAGGAGGGCGCCTGCATAACACTAATGTCCCACCCCGCTCCGAAAACTCCCCCAGAAGCCCCGGTCAGGCAGGCACTAGCCTGATGACGGCAGGTCAGCAACCACTGGGCTCACGGCATTAAATAGTGGGGGTGGGAGGGGGTTGGGAAGGTGGAGGCAGGGTGGAAGCGCACACCCAGCTCGTGGTCAGAACGGCCCACGCTGTACAAGCTGCAGCTGCGCGGGGCCCACACCATGGCTCCCCACCTGACCCCACTTAATATGCCCTCCCTGGGCGCCCCTGGGGAGGCCCAGCCTGGAGGCCGCCCCCAGGGACGCGCACTCTTTTTGTGCACCTTAGGGGAGAATGGGGAAAGCCTGAGAGAACCTGTGGTTAGAAGCCAATCCTCATGGACTTAAGGTCACTGTGCCATTCAAACCTGCAGCCAATCATTTCCCGCAGCTGGTCCCGGGCCAACAGGTATGCCCAATCACCTTGCAGGAGCAAACAAGGTCTCTCTGCCAGAAGACACCTGCCACTCAGAGGCGTGATTCACGACACCCACAAAGCAGCCCTCATCGAGAGCAAGACCCAGAATCAGATACTCAGAGACTTCAAAAACAACCATTGCCAGGCACACGACAGGAAAATACGATGTGGCTCAAGAAATAGAAAATGTTAGCACGGGTCTGACGTTATAACGAGAATCCTCTCTAAAAGACTCAGAAACGTGGGCAGGTGTTTTCACTGAGGGTTTCACCTGGGATTGGCAGTGTTCCCTCCCTCTGAATCTCAAGCTTCACCTGCAACTCCCCAGGTACTGATAACGCCTCCACATGAGGAACAGAAGGAGAAGCCTCACCCAGTCCGCCTCGCGAAAACCAGCACAAATAGACGAAGGGTCTTCCAACACAGTGTCCCTTCCTCCCCTCAAAGAACACCTGTCTGTATTCTGGGCTGTGGCAGACAGTTGCACAGGTTGTCCACTATGCAAGTGGACTACACCACGAGGAGCAAGTGCCCCCTGATGCAAGGTCTTTCTCCCCAGTGTTCCCTGGCCCGAGTGCTCTCCCTAAGCCTCCTACTGCCCCAGACCAGTTGCTCTACCTACTACCTCCCACGGCCAGGGATGACCTGCTCAGAGGGTCGGTGACCTTTACTTCCAAACCGCAGACAGCTCCACCCAGAAGCAGTCTGAGAAACAGGGCCTACCCTAAAGAAGTGCAAACTACGTCCCAGAGCGAGCAAGGCCAAGGTCAGAGATCCAGGCAATGCGGGAATTCAGATCATGATTCACGCCAAGCCAACCTCTGCCCACGTTTTTGTTATGGGATGCTTACCATGAAACTGACCATCTTGGACAATAGGGCAAGCAACAGTCTGGGCTCGCCCGAGACTTGGGGGTTGGGAGAGGGTTCCCCAGGCTGCAGGACTCCGAGCTTGGAAACCAGGACAAGCTGGTGGTCCTAGGTGGCGGTCACAGGCTCACCTTCACTCCGCTCTTGGTCACCTTGCTGACAGATTCAAAGTCTGAAACAATGAAGGCCACCAGGTAGGTGCTCATCTTCACGGTGACATCGAAGTGGTCTTCCACGAGTCCCTCAGCAACCGGCACGGATTTCACCTGCAGCCGGGAGAACTCCAGTGAGCACGGGAGCCAGTCCTCCAGCACACTGGGCACGTGTGGAGGAGCAACTTGCCAGTGACCAGACACAGCAGTGAGAGAACACGGCAGGACATTCCTGTGCCTGGTGTGAGCGTTCTCTCCTACCTGGTTATACGTCAGACGTTAAAGTCAAACTACTCACTCGAGTTCCTTTTGTTGAGATAGAACTCACATGTCAGAGAATGCACCATTTTAATGTACATAATGCAGTGGCTTTTAATATATTTACAAAGTTGTACAACCATCAACACTCAATTTATTTTTAAATTATGAAAGCAGGAGACTGGCACTGTGGTCTAGTCCTGGCTGCTCCACTTCCAATCCAGCTCTCTGCTAGGCAGTGGAGGATGGTCCAAGTCCTTGGGCCCCTGCACCTGCGTGGGAGACCCAGAAGAAGCTCCGGATCAGTGCAGCTCTGGCCGTTGCACCAATTGGGGAGTGAACCATCGGATGGAAGACCTCTCTCTCTCTCTCCCTGCCTCTCCTTCTCTCTCTGTGTAACTCTAACTTTCAAATAAATAAATAAACCTTTTTTAAAAATTATGAAAGCAGAATGCCTTTTTTTCAAAAATATTATTTATTTGAAATAATTTATTTATTTGAAATAATTTATTTATTCAAATAATTTATTTATTCAAATTTATTTATTTATTTGAAATAATTTATTTATTCAAATAAATAAACCTTTTTTAAAAATTATGAAAGCAGAATGCCTTTTTTTTCCAAAATATTATTTATTTGAAAGGCAGTTACAGAGAGAGAGAGAGAGATGAATCTTCCACCTGCTGGGTCACTCTAATTAGAAACCACTCCTGTTCCAAGAGCAATATCATGATATTGGAAGAAGGCTCTGTAATTTGAAAAGCATATTCTGTATCTCATGTTTCTATTAGGGGACAGGCATCTGGTGCAGCAGTTAAGATGGTGCTCGGGATGCCCACATCCCATATCAGAGTGTCTGGGTTCAAGTCCCAGCTCCGCTCCTGATTCCAGCTTCCCGCTAATGTGCACCCTGGGAGGCAGCAGGTGATGGCTCCAGTACTTGGGTCCCTGCCACCCACGTGGGAGACCCAGATGGGAGTTCCTGTCTCCTGGCTTCAGCCTGGCCCAGTCCTGGCTGCTGCAGACATCTGGGGAGCAAACCAGCAGAGAGAAGCTGTCTCTCTACCTCTCTGCCTTTCAAATACATAAAAATTAATTTAAAAACTCCCCATTGGGAAAACAGCGTTAACTGTTTCTCGCCTTTTCATGTATGCGGGGGGGGGGGGGTGAGGGGGGGGGCAGACACCCTCGGCTGCCAGCGATGAGAAGGGAGCACAGCCCTCTGGGAGGGGCTGACTCACATGGGAGGACAGACCTCTGTGTTATTCTGAGGCCAGTCCAGAGTTCTAGGGTTGAGAAGCACTACACTAGAGGTTGGACTGTGGCTCTCAGGGTCCCCTCACGCTAAGATGCCACCTCCCTGGTCGGCACAGAGATGAAGCTGAGCGTCCTCCAGCCCCCCGGACAAAGCCTCGGCCACCCTGCTTCCCATCCACAGTGAACAAAGGGTGCACTCCCAGGAGCGGGTGCACCCCGAATCACAGGATAATGGGCCTCACTGGGTAGCTTTACGTATTTGGCACCATCATCTTCTCACTGCTTTCAAAAATCAGAGGCAACACTGCCCACATCTGCTTTGGAACTGGAAGATAATGGGTTTTCTTAAAGGAGCCGAACCATCGTGATGCACCTTTAGCACCCTAATATTCCGAAGACTACTACTCTTCTCTTTTTTCTGTCTGGCCAATTTGTACATCTCATCGTAAACTGTGTCGTTAACAGGAGTCTACAGTGTAAGGAGATGACAGAAAGCATATACTAGAAACAGGGCTTCTTCAACAAAGCATTAAGAGAAGTGCTTTGTGCACGGCCTGACCTGGGTGCCTTCCACAGCGCCCCTCCGATCAGCACCAACAACCTGGAATGTCACTCTCACTGAAAATCTAAATCTTAGGGGCAGTTTTTTTCTTTGGCTCCAAATATACTGTGGCTGACAACAAAAGCACGGGCTGGAAGTGACACACACATGCACACAGAAGCAAATCAGCAGCCTTCTATCCACCAAGCAACAAACAAAACGGGTGACCTGGGTGTCACCTGTCCCTGTGCTGACACGGGTCACAGAGAAGGGCTGGACAGGCACCCACCAGCGGCATATTGGAGATGGCGAGGTGTCGTGGCTCCCTTCTGATCTTGATGGAGAAATTGGCTTTGAAGGCAGGTTCGTCAAAACAGGGGAAGGCCATTCTAGCAGCAGTGGGTTCGAACTGGGTTGATGCAAGTACCCTAAACCATGGCAACAGAGATGAAAATTGAGTGTGGCATGCCAGGAATTCTAAGATGGGTGCTCGTTTGCAAGTTAACACAACACTGATGGATTTCACTACTTAAGAAATATTCCACACGACAAAAGCTGTTATAAACTACGTTCAAGGAATGTTAGAAATTGGAAACATTGATGGAAAAGTATCTGAGAGTGGGTTAATCATCTTAACAGACATCCATCATTAAACATTAGTGAGAAAATTCCCAACAACCATGTGAAATTTTAGGCAAAGGTCACAAATTTGTAAAAAGAAGAAAAACCTATAATTCATTAATAAATATGTCAAAATGTGTTCAACTTGTTTAAACACTAATGTAAATTAAAAGGAGGGTTTTTTTGGATTTTTTTGTTCTAAAAAGTTCACCAACACCTAGAATTGGTTAGAAAAATATAGGAAAAAATATAATAAGTTTGCAAACTCTTTGATTTACCAAGTTTACTTCTAAGAATTTATTCTAAAAAAATTATTTGGGGCCAGCATTGTGGCATAATGGGCATCCTATATGAGTGGCCAGTTCAAGATCTGGCTGCTCCAATTCCAATCCAGCTCCCTGCTAATGCACCTGGGAAAGCAGTGGAAGATGGCCCAAGTGCTTATGGCTGGCGCCGCAGCTCTCTAGGCTAATCCTCCACTTGTGGCACCAGTACTCTTGGTTCTAGTACAGTTGGGGCGCAGGTTCTGTCCCGGTTGCTCCTCTTCCAGTCCAGCTCTCTGCTGTGGCCCAGGAGTGCAGTGGAGGATGGCCCAAGTCCTCCGGCCCTGCACCCACATGGGAGACCAGGAAGAAGCACCTGGCTCCTGGCTTCGGATTGGCGCAGCACGCTGGCCGTAGCAGCCATTTGAGGGGTGAACCAATGGAAGGAAGACCTTTCTCTCTGTCTCTCTCTCTCACTGTCTAACTCTGCCTGTCAAAAAAAAAAAGATGGCCCAAGTGCTCTGGCCCCTGTACCTACATGAGAGACCTGGATGAAGCTCCTGGCCCCTGGTTTTGGCCTGGCCCAGACCTGGCCATTGAAGCCATTTGGTGAGTAAAACAGCAGATGCAGGATCTCTCTCTGTCTCTCCCTCTTTCTCTGTAACTCTTTCAAAATAAATAAATAAATTCTCAAAAAAAAAAAAAAAAGGAATGACTTATAAGGATGCTCATCAAAGTGTAATGATACTGAGAAGTTGGAAACAATTTAAAATTTCCATTCAAAGAAGATTAAATAATCAATACACAAACATATATTTGAATAAAGCCAAATTTTTAAAATTCCCTTGGAAATAGAAAACATAACCTTATTCCAGTTACAAAAACTAATGTTTATGCCTAACCATGGAGAAGTCCACTCTACTGCAACAGAAGTAGTGGTTATTTCGGGGGGGGGGGGGTCTGTTTCAGATAAATTTTACCCTTGAAAAAATTATTTTTGTCAGCATCTGAATTTTTCACCTTAATAAAATAATGTGGAATCGGGAAAAAATAAGAGTTAGTATAATCTACGAACAAAGAAATTTTGATTTTAAAATGTAGGATAAAATCTCCCCCAGGTAAGTCCTCTCCTTTAAAACAGCCAGAGGAGGACAAGTGGGAGAGGAAAAAATATTTCTTCTACTGGGCTCTATGGCTGAACTGCATCTGGCCCTGGCCAGGAGGTAAGCTGAAGGCCCAACCCCCCAGTGTCTGTGACTGTGACCTGATTTGGAAATAAGATCTTTGCAGATGTAATCAGGCAAAGATGAAGCCATCAGGCCGGGCCCTCATCCAACATGACCGGTGTCCTCATAAAACCGCGGACGTTGGGACAGAAGGAGACACAGGGAGAATGGCCATGTGACAACAGAGGCCAGACAAGGAGTGCCAAGGATCACTGGCCACTGCCGTTGCCAGGAAGCGGCAAGGAGTCTACCCAGAGTCTCAGAGACATTGGGGCCTGGCGATGCCTCCAGGCCACGGTAATTAAAGATGCCGATTACTGTACTGTGCCTCCGAACTCAAAACAGCTGTCTATAGTCTATGTAGCTGGAGGGAGAAAAGTGGTCAAAATAGAATAAAAAAGGGGAAGAAAAAGATCGGTTGTATTTAACACTATGAAAAAGCAAAAACAAAGCAAGCTTGTGGACAAAGGGAATTAAAAAAAAAAACAGCCTATTGATGTAAGAAATTTAAACTTAATATGGGCAGCACTGGAAGCTTAAAAAAATGTATGAAAAAAAAAATCACCTGACTTCCCCCTCCTTGGTGCGGTAGGTGCTTTTGTAGAAGCCATGGAAGGTGTCAGACAGGTTGCCAGCGTAGTCGATGATGACCGTGTAGGGGAGCCCCACCAGCAGGGGCTCGGGGGCCAGCAGGGCAATTTGCTCATGGGGGGGATATTCCAGGACCCTCAGCGGTTCCTGCAGCAGCCCCTGTCCAGCTCTTCTCCTGAGCGTGGCCTTAGAGATCTGCAGGCGGTGACTGTGCAGGATGATGGTGCTGGTGGGCCGGCTGGCTGTGACCTCGACTTCCGTGGTTCCCCAGAAGGTCAGCGTGGTGAGATTTGCGTGGATCGTGAGGTCGTAATGAACCGGTATGACGTGCTCAGGAAGCCGCATTTTATGCCACGGGAATGGGGTCCCGTTCGTCGCCTTGGGAGACGTCGCTTCACTGCCCTGACACTGTGAGGGAGTTGACAGGGCTAAGAGAGCCAAGAGTGAGCGAAGCAGAAATGGCATGCTTGCACGTGGCCTTCCCAGGGGCGGCGACTCCATCTTCAAGCTCAACCTACCTAATGGTACAAAAGCACACAGCACAAACGAAACCAAAAAAGTCATTAAGATGTAATCAAGAATAACGTAATTTCAGAATTCCTCCACCCAGCACTGACATAGAAACAAACTTCCAACACTACAAGATATCAAGGAAGAAGGGGTCGGTGAGCACCAGTCACTGACAGCAACCAGAATGCTCTTCAAGGTTGAACTCTGTCAGTCAGCGTTCCTGGCTGAAAGCAAAACGGAACAAGCTACTGGCTGATGCAGACAGAAATGGAATCATCCGAGGCTGAGCCTGAGCAGCCCCCTAATGGAGCTGTAGGACATTTCAGAACCCAGAGCCATAAAACAGGCAAAGGCGGATGGCCAGCACCACGTCAGAGAAACACCTGATGCCGCCGCCATTCCCCACCCACGATGGACCTGGGAGGAGGCTGCCCTGCTGCCCTGGAGGGCAGATGCCAACACCACCGCAGCTTTTACCAGGACGTTCTCCCCTGCCCCTGTGGCTCTGCAGTCCCCGTGGATGCTTCAGACTCCCAGCCCTGAAGTGCTGGTGCCTGAGCCGAGGGGAGGTGTCCCAGCTCCCCAGCAGGGACATGGAGAAAACAGGCACGTGGACCCAGCTTCTGCACTGGGAGGTGGGCCTGGCTTCCCACCACGCTCAAACAGGAGGCCAAGGAGGCTGAGCAGCAAGGTGGGAAGACAGACAACTTTCCACAGCAGCCACTTTCAGGGACATTGGTGTCACCGTCCAATCGTCGGGCCCCAAGGGAACATTTACTTAGCCAGGAATGACTTAAAGGGTTTATGGTGATCTTCACAATACTTGTGACAAACATGTCAGTCACCAGGAGTCTCTTAAAATCATCCAACAAATATGAAGGGACTGCAAAATGTTAGTAGAACACTGACATGCATTTCTTGGTATTTCAATAAAAATACTTTTAAAAAGTCAATATGGAAAAAAAAAAAAAAGTCAACAGAGGGCTAAAACTGTGGCACAGCAGGTTAAAGTCCCAGCCTGCATCACCGGCATACCACATGGGCACTGGTTTGAGTCCCAGCTGCTCCACTTCCGATCCAGCTCCCTGCAATAGCCTAGGAAAGCAGTGGAGGATGGCCCAAGTCTTTGGGCCCCTGAACCCATGTGAGAGACCTGGAAGAAGCTCCTGGCTCCTGGCTTCAGATCAGCTCAGCTCAGCTCTGGCCATTGCAGTCATTTGGGGAGTGAACCAGAGGATAGAAGACCTCTCTCTCTCTCACTTTCTCTCTCTTTCTCCTCTCTCTCTCTACCTCCATCTGTAACTCTTTCAAATAAATAAATATTTTTTTTAAAAAGTCAATGGAAAATTGAAATAAAACATATCTTGTTGCAAAACAATCTGAAAATCCGTGCACAGTGTTTTCACAATACACATTTTCCAAGAACTTTTTGCAGACCCAATGTATGTGCCGAATGCCTGCAGTACTGTAACTGTGTGCTAAGTACTCTGTGGGATATAATAATATCCAGGACACAGACCCTACGCTGAAGGATGTCACAAAATCTGGAGGGACAGAAAATATCCTTGCACAAGGGCAGACACTGGGGGATGCCCACATCTCATCCTAAGCACCTGGGTTTCAGTCCCGGCTCCACTCCAGATCCCACCTTCCTGAAAGGGCACCCTGGGAGGCAGCGATGGCTAAGGTAGTTGAGTCCCTGCCACACACATAAGAGGCCTCAACAGAGTTCCCAGGTCCCCAGCATTTGAGCAATGATCCAGTAGAGAGGAGGAGAATCAGTTTCTCTCTCTCTCTCTTCTCTCTGTGCCTGTCTCTCAAATAAAACAAAAACTTTTAAAAAGAGAAACATTAATGCATGGATAATAAAATATAATATAGAAATGTGGAACATGTTGGGCAGGCATTGTGGCACAGCAGGTTAAGCAGCTGCCTGCGACACCGGCATCCCATGTGAACACCAGTTCAAGTCCCACCTCCAATCCAGCTTCCTGCTAATGCGCCTGGGAAAGCAGTGGAAGATGACCCAAGTGCCTGGATCCCTGCCACCCACGTGGGAGACCCTGATGGAGTTCCTGGCTCCTAACTTCAGCCTGGCCTAGCCCCGACTATCACAGTCACTTGGGGAGTGAACCAGTGCATGGAAGATCTCTGTCTCTCCTTCTCTCTTTAACTCTCTTTCAAATAAATAAATCCTTTTCTTTAAAAAAGTGTGGAGTATTTTAAGAAAGATAATGAATAAATGTGTTGGGAAGAGTAGAATGATATATTCAAAGAGACAAGACAGGTCAGTCTTGGAAAACATTGCAGGTAGGCCAAACCAGGGCAGGAACTGAAGCACGAAGCATAAAGGGTGACAGAAGGGAACCCCAGGGGACTTGATGGAGAACGGTGTTCGTAAGGCAAGGAGAGGAATAATTCTAAGATTATTCTCAAAGCATGTGGAGATTCACACTGCAACCATATTTTATACTTCATTTTAAAGGCCAGGAGACATAAAAGTTATGTGAATTTTAGGAATGTTGGCAGGGGCTGATGCTGTGGTATAGTAGGTTAAGCCTCCGCCTGCAGCGCTGGCATCCCATATGGGTGCTGGTTTGTGTCCCAGCTGCTTCTCTTTCAATCTAGCTCTCTGCAATGGCCTGGGAAAGCAGTGGAAGATGGCCCAAGTCCTTGGGCCCCTGAACCCACTTGGGAGACCTAGAAGAAGCTCCTGGCTCCTGGCTTCGGATCGGCTCAGCTAGGGCCATTGCAGCTATTTGTGGAGTGAACCAGCAGATGGAGGACTTTTTTGTCTCTCCCTCTCTCTGTCTGTGACTCAGCCTCTCAAATAAATAAAATCTTAAAAAAAAAAAAAGCTTTGGTAATCATGTCCTAAGAATCAAACGTAGTCTGCCTCTCTCCTATATAAACATACTTCTTTTCTTTTAAAGATGTATTTATTTATTTAAGAGGCAGAGTCACAAAGAGAGGGAGAGACAGAGAGAGGGAGGGAGGGAGAGAGACTTCCATTCACTGGTTCACTCCCCAAATGGCCATAATGGCCAGAACTGGGCCTATCGAAAGCCAGGAGCCAAGAGCTTCTTCCAGGTCTCCCAAGTGGCTGCAGTGGCCCAAGCACCCAGGCCATCTTCTACTGCTTTCCCAGGCACGCTAGCAGGGAGCGGGATTGGTAGTAGAGCAGCTGGAATCAAACCAGTACCCATATGGATGCAGGAGCTGCAGGCAAAGGCTCAGCCTACTACCCCACAGCACCAGCCCCATAAATGTACTTCTTTAATGGGTGTTTGCCAGGAGGGACCCCTACCGTATGAGCTCTAGCAGCTGGTGCTAACTCATTCAAAGTCCTCTGGCTTCTGGACACTTGAATCAGATGAGCAAAGAAGTAACTTTGCATTGTGGACCCCTCACAAAGATAATGGGACAGGAGATTCTTCCTCTCCAGATGCCAGTGGTTCTCAGCTGGCTGCAGCCCAACGTTCCCCAGGAAACTTCTACAATTCCTGGGGCCTGGCTCCCTACTGACATCCATTATGCTAGAGACTATGGTGACGGGGTCAAGGATTCAATTTTGTTTCCGTTGTTTAACTTCTCAGAGATTCTACTGACGAACCAGGACTGAACCTACAAAATAAATCTTGTCAAATCCGGGCCTTATCCCTTCTGCGCCATGTGGTAGGATGCTGATGTGGCCCCCTCCATCCACTGGTTGACTCCCTGTCCCAGACACACTGCTAAAGGTACCTACTTCCGGGGTGGGCACTGTGGCACATCTTGTTAGGCACAGCTTGGGAAGCCTGTATCTGGTATCAAACTGCCTGGGATCAAGTCTTACCTCCACTTCCTGCTAACGCACACCCTGGAAGGCAGCAGGTGATGACTCAAGTACTTAGATCCCTGCCACCCAGGTTGGAGACTGAATGGAATTCCTGGATCCTGGCTTTGGCCTGATCCAGGCCTGGCTGCTGTGGGCATTTGGGGAGTAAACCAGCAGACCCAAGATGCATCTCTTTCCTCTCTCTGTCTCCCCTGCTCTGCTTTTCAAATAAATAAAAACAAACTTTTAGGTTAAAAACAAAAATAAAGATACCTACTTCTGCTTCCCCCAGGGAGTGGATCTGGGAGATACACAGAAAGAATGAGACTTCAAAAGGCACCACACGGATGAGCCAGAAAGGTGTGAACAGAAGAACAGGTTTGTTTCGTTTTCATTTTTGTTTGTTCTTTTATCTGAGAACCAACTGAAGGACGCTTGTAGCTATGGGGGAGTGGAACAATCTGGAGAAAACTGAAGTTTAAATACCAGTACAGTAGCAAATCCCAGGGCCAGGGCAGAGTGATGGATTTGCCAGGAAGTCCATGAGAAGACCAGAGAGTAAAGACACTTAGTGTCCTCTTCGATCAGGAACTCCTGACAGTGTTGGCTTAGCAGGTGCACCTCTCGCCCCAAGATGGTACAGAGCTCTGTGAAGGGGGCAGGTTTGAAGTCCCCAAGTATTCTCCAACAGCCCAAGAGGAAATGTAAACATTCCAACTGGTTCTGAGCCGACAGAAAGGCCCACAGGCTGCTGACCGGGGTCAGTGGTGAGAGCTTGAATGTAAGGCTTTGCTGGGTGGCGCCCATGAAAGGGCTGAAGAGAACAAGACTGTGTTCCGAGGAGGATCGAGTGCCAGGAAACCACAGGGTCAGGTAAGGTAGACAGCGCAAGTGCTAGAATGTATTCACCCACAGTCCATGGATAAATAATGAGTGCTAGAATGTATTTACCCACAGGTGATAGATAAATAATGCAAACTTGGCTAAGTGCTGGGTCTTCCCTAAAAGGCTATGTTCCTGACTTAAAAGCCAGAAGACGTTTATAACCAGCACCAACCACTCCAATCTGCTACATTTTGTGTTCTGTTGAATTCTAGGCAAGACGTCTTAGGACCGGGAACACTTGGAGAATTTAATTGTTCACATGTCGGTTTCTCCTTTCTAAATTATCAGCTCCCCAGAGGCAGGGGTTGTGTCTCACTGGTCTGGAACATCCTGGGCACCCACTTAGTATGTGAGACTGGAAGACTGAGCAATTTCCCTAAGAGTTATTCACAAGCTTCCCCCCTTAGCCTTCTCAGCCAGGAAACCTGGGCTTTCCACAGCCTACAGTGTGGAAATCAAGGCTGCTGCCTTATCTCAAAACACAAGCCCCTATGTGCACCCCAGGATTCCCTGTGGGGCTTGGCTGTTCCCAGAACGTGCAGTCCTTTTCTCTGCACACATCTCTGCTCAAGGACTCCCCCCACCTCAAGCTTCTCCTATCATTCAAGGTGCAACTCAAATGAGGAATCCCAGGGAAAGCTTCGCGTGGCCCAGGCACTGCCTCCTCTGAAACTCACTGAACACTTCTCATTCTTCCCCTACTACGCTGTAAACGCCTGAAGACAACAGTATGCTTGTCTCTGTGTTTCCCAAAGCCCCTGGGATGACACCTTCACGTGAGGGGAGGCCTGATGGAAAACGTGAGTGTAATGAAGGATTTCACGGATGCAGGTCTCCTGCTAATCCCCCAGCAGTCGGTGAGCTTTTCTCCTGCAGAGTAAACTCTTCGTGTCTGGCTTCGCCTTTAATAGTATCTGCTCCAACCTGAAACAGAGTTTCTCAGTCTTGGCTGGCCTCCTGGCGTCGGGTCTTATTAGCAGCTCTCAAAGGGATGCGAAGGCTCTCAAAAGCTGCAGTCCCTCCCGAGAACAGTGCCATTCTTTTTGAAGTTAAACACCACTTACGCTTAAAAAGACCAAAGCCGAGGAGGATTAAAGAACCAGCAAGACTGAGCTCCTACACAGTGCCTGGCGCCTTACAAGTTACCTCATTCCAACAGCCTGGCATCCCCACTCTGAGTGGTGCAACAGAAGCAAACATTCCCATAGCTCAGCCAAGTTCACACGAGTGGAAATGCAATCCAAGTCTGTAATCACCAGCTCCCTGCTCTTCCCCACTTCCCAGGTTTTGTACTGAGACCTCCCTTTGTCCTGATTTCCCACGTGATATGCTATTCATTCTGCCTTTGCCCGTTATGCCCATTCTTTCACTTAAGAAAGCTGAGCAGCAGCTTCCAGGATTGCCTACAAACGTAGTGAAATAAAAATATAAACAAATATTTACTAAAAAAAATGTATTTCATTTTGGTGCAAAAAAAATTTTAAAATCCATGCACCATTTTTTCATCATATTAATTTTTAGTGGGTGTTTAGAAGGCCCTTGTATACAAATATTTGAAGAATTTTTTTGCACCCAAGTAAACACCCTCTTAAATAACTGCAGATATATACTAACACACTCACATATACTAAGTTTGCAGCCAGGAAAACGGCCAGCTTTGAGCTCCTGCTCTGCCACCTGACACTGTGACCCTGGGCAAGTTCATCCAGCTGCCTCTTAATTTCCAGTTGCATTGTCTTCACGTGTGAAATGAGATAACAACAGCTCTCTCACAGGACTGTTGGAAAGACTGAACGGGTTCTACAGGTATTGATTCAGAATCAATGGCTAAGTGCCAGCAACACCAGGTCTCTGACCTCACAGCAGGGGCTGGGGTTTTTTAATGAGATCGGACAAATGCACAGCCTCATTAACCACCACACACACGAACTAGAAGGGCGTAAAGGCAGATGGATCTCCACTGCAGAAGGGGCTAACATATTTCGGCTGAGACTCACAGGACAAACACAAGTTAGCGAAGACAAGGCAGTGTGCCAAGAGGGACCTGTACGCGCCCTTGCAGGCTCAGAGACGTAGAGGGCGCTGTTTGGGACCAGGCAGCCTTGTAGGCTTGGTTAGGACTTCGGACGGTTCCTAAGGGTGGTAAGGAGCCACTGCAAGGATTTTTTGCAAGGAGGTATCAGGATTCAGTTCACAGTTTAAGAAAAACCAGCTTGGCTGCTGTGTGGACAGTGGAAGACTGGAATGCACGGAGAATGAAGGGGGCCAGTTAGGAACCCTGGCAGGGCTTCAGCCTGTGGCTTGTGCTGGGGTGGAAGAGGCCCCTCTGGAAGGATCCAACATTTGTATCAGGGCAAATCCAAGTCAAGGGTGAGAGAGGTCAGCAACAGGCCTGGGGGCCAGGTGTCTAGAATGAGCATCATGGCCGGCCCCGCGGCTCACTAGGCTAATCCTCCGCCTGCGGCACCGGCACACCGGGTTCTAGTCCTGGTCGGGGCGCCGGATTCTATCCCGGTTGCCCCTCTTCCAGGCCAGCTCTCTGCTGTGGCCCGGAAGGGCAGTGGAGGATGGCCCAAGTGCCTGGGCCCTGCACCCGCATGGGAGACCGGGAGGGGCACCTGGCTCCTGCCTTCAGATCAGCACGGTACACGGGCCGCAGCGCGCCGGCCGCAGCGGCCATTGGAGGGTGAACTAATGGTAAAGGAAGACCTTTCTCTCTCTCTCACTGTCCACTCTGTCAAAAAAATTTTTTAAAAAACAAAAATAGAATGAGCATCTTCTCTGAGCTGGAGGGAACTTCCAGAGGAACAGATTGAATTGTATTGCCGGGATGGAAGGGGAATCTTGTTCATCGTTTGGTTTAATTTGTGATGTCTGAGACGTCCAAGGGGATCAAGCAGACAGGCAGTTAAAGGCACAAGTCTAGAGCGTGGAGCTAAAGGTTTTCAACAATGTCCCTGAACCTGACTGTAATGCCTTAAAAAGTTTTTGAAAGCATCCCCCTTTGGCATGGGAGCAGCCACAAGCAGAGCGTCTTTCAATGTTCCCGATGGGAGGGCAGCAGGCTGTTCCCTAACTTCACCTCTCTGCCAGGAAGAGTCTAAGGTGCCTTTGCAACTCTATGTAGGCTGCTTTCGATTCTGCCACACCGAGGAGGCCGCTGGCAACCGGGCCTTAACTGGAATAGGTAGAGCATGGCCAAACCCTCGGGGAGGGACTCTAACCAATCCTGTAAAGCCTGCTTTGTGCCCCACCCCACCCCCACCGCCAGACTGCTGACCACATCCTTAGTTCGGAGTAAATTCGGGCATTCTCTAGAAAACGGAGCCGTTTCTGAACTGGCCCGCACCATAAACGTCCATCAGCCGTGAGCACTGGGGAAGCACCTGCTTCCCCTTCCTCTCACGGATTAACTCGGAGGCCCACCTGGCTGGGGAGGCACCCGCAGAGACATTTAATTTAAGATAATTAAACAATAAAACCCGGGTAGCAACCGAGCGATAAGCCCGGGGGCAGGCGGCTGGGCAGCGGCCCGGGGGACACCTGCGGCCCGGCCCGCCCCAGGCCTCAGCCAGGGGCCACCCTGCTTTCTCAGCCGCCCTCGCGCGGGGTCCCCAGCCCCCGCCGCCTCGTCCCGCCGGGCTGGTGCCCGCGGCCCTCCCGGGAGCCCTCAGGGAAGGGGCCCGCCCCGCAGCCCCCCGCCCGGGCCCGCGCCCCTGCTCACCCTCGCGCCGCCGCCGCCGCCCGCCTGGAGGCCCCGCGACCGAAAGTGAAAGCGGGCCCGGCGGCGGCGGGCGGGCGTGGAGGAGCGCGCGGCCCGAGCCCCAGCTGCAGGCCCCGAGTAGCCCCGGCCGAAGGCGCTGGCGAGAGGGAACCCCGGCGCGGGCCTAGCGCGAGGCCGCCGTCCCCGAGGCGGGGGTCGGGAAGTGGGGGCTGCAGGCCCTGGATGGCCAGGCAGGGCTCGGGCGGGCAGCAGCAGCGCCCCTTTCAAGGCTGGCCCTTCCCTCGCTGTGTCTCTGGGAGCTGGGTTTGGCTCTCCGCGGCCGGCCGCGGGATGCAGGACCACGCGGTCACTTCGGAGGGGGTCCGAGGCCTGGCTGGAGCTCGCGGGTCCGCCACGCCGGCACGAGCACGACGCCCATTGGACGCAGGAGGTGTCCGTCATCCTCTCTCTGCGAATGGAGGCACAGCTTTGAGGGCCCGCCCCAGAAACTGGTCCCCACGGACGCTCGCGCCTGTTGCCGGCAGCCGAGCCGCGGGTGCGCGCCGGGAGGCTGGGCGGGCCGCCCTCACCGCTCACCGCCAGGGGGCGCCGTCTGAAACGTGGCCCCCAGCGTTTTCAGAGGCCTTAGGCTGTGCGCGGCCTGGCCCCTGGGGCAGCCAGCTGCTCCCACAGCCCCGGGCTGTCTCCTGCTTCTCCTCCTGTCGGGGCTGGTGTGCTCGCCCAGCCATCCCAGCCTCCTTCGCACACAGCATTGAGTCCCGCGTCTTCTCTGCGGTCTCGGCCGTTTTCTAACACAAACATCAGCAGGGACGGCATCCAGGGGAGGTTTTCTGTTTGTCTGGTTTTTATTAAAACGCAGCAAGCGTGGGGCTTGTCGCGGGAGCCGGTGGTTTCTGCGGGTTCGGAGGAGGGAGGCGGGCGGAGGCCGCGGCTTCCCGTCCATCCAACCCGTCCACGTCGTCGCTTTCCTTCTGCGAGGTCTGTCCTGGTTTCCCGTTCGGTTTCCATATCAGCTTTCTTTTTACAGGGCGGATGAGCCAGAGCAGCCCTGGGGGCTGACAGAGAAGAAGGCGGGAAGACCATCTTACCACTGTCCTTTTTGATAGAAAATCTTACCAGAATCGTGCCGTAGAAAACACACCGGAGCAGAGCTGTTCGATTAAACAGGGCAGCTGCACCCATTCAGGCTCTGCCCACTGCCCCCTCCCCCAACACACGCACGTTGAGGGCCCTGAGATACCTCCCTAGCTCCCAGGGCCCCAGAACTCAATTCTTTTAATGCTAATTTTAAAAAGAATATCTTCATATTCTTGATAAGGAGGGTGACACTTTTCCCCCTAGGTGCCTGATTGCAGGCTGTCCTGCTAAACAAAATCTGTGTCATTTTATTTATAATCAGAAACAGAAAAGCATAGATATCAAATTAAGACTCGGAGACACTTGTTTTGAGCTCTTGACAGCTAACAAATTCCTGTGAAGTGTTGCAGTTAGAAAGCATTATATTGGTGTAGGCAGGCAGCTAGGATAAAATCCATTAGGTTTGTGAGCTGGAAGACTACGCCTTCACCACACCCCTGTGTGATCTCCTGCCTCTACCTGATCTCACCTGGATGCTCACCTGCCAATCAGGCTATGTAACCACTCCCCTTTGGGAGTGGATAAAAGGGCTGGAACATGGTGCCCCACCCCCGCCTGTATTCGTTGTATACAGTAAGGAGCTGTTGCTTAATTCCAGGGCACCCGGAGGTGTTAAGGGTAAAGGTTCTTATTTTTTATTTATTTATTTTTTTGACAGGCAGAGTGGACAGTGAGAGAGAGAGAGACAGAGAGAAAGGTCTTCCATTTGCCGTTGGTTCACCCTCCAATGGCCACCACGGCGGGCGCACCGCGCTGATCCGATGGCAGGAGCCAGGTGCTTCTCCTGGTCTCCCATGAGGTGCAGGGCCCAAGCACTTGGGCCATCCACCACTGCACTCCCTGGCCTGGAAGAGGGGCAACCGGGACAGGATCGGTGCCCCGACTGGGACTAGAACCCGGTGTGCCGGCGCTGCAAGGCGGAGGATTAGCCTGTTGAGCCACGGCACCGGCCAAGGTTCTTACAGGTTGAAGCTGAGAGGTGCATGGTCGTTGGTCAACCAGTCCTTTGAATAGTCAGCGGTATCATGTCTTTTAGAGAATTTTGATGAAGATAAAGTGGGTTCCCATTCAGTCTGGGGGCTGCATGCAGAGGGTGGTTACTTTTTGCCCAGGGCCTGGGGTTCTTGGAAAAGAAAACCCTGAAGAAAAGACTGAACATCAAAATGCTATCTATGGCCGGCGCCGTGGCTCACTAGGCTAATCCTCCGCCTTGCGGCGCCGGCACACCGGGTTCTAGTCCCGGTCGGGGCACCGATCCTGTCCCGGTTGCCCCTCTTCCAGGCCAGCTCTCTGCTGTGGCCAGGGAGTGCAGTGGAGGATGGCCCAAGTGCTTGGGTCCTGCACCCCATGGGAGACCAGGAGAAGCACCTGGCTCCTGCCATCGGATCAGCGCGGTGCGCCGGCCGCAGCGCGCCAACCGCGGCGGCCATTGGAGGGTGAACAAACGGCAAAAAGGAAGACCTTTCTCTCTGTCTCTCTTCTCTCACTGTCCACTCTGCCTGTCAAAAAAAAAAAATGCTATCTATAGGAGAAATAATCTCGTGGGCTGGGTAGTTAGGGCCCTTGTGGGGACACTGGACCACTCCCTCAATTCACTGAGCTAATCTTAGTAAGAAGTTGATTTGCAATCACAAAAACTGGACAAGGAAACTTTAAGCTAAGGGAGAGAGGGTGGGAGACCAGGACCTAATGGTATTGTCCAGGGGTTTGGTTTACATTCTAGCTGGGAGGAGGACTGATGATGTATTTCCCATTTTCCCTACCTCCTCAAGAATTTACCCCATAAACTCCTGCAAGCTAGGGAGACCTGGGCATGTCTGCAGTTCCCACAGCCTGACATAGCCTCGGGACTCCACCCTTGTAATGAGAGGACTCATCTCTCAGCTCCCAGCCAGCATCCTAGGTTCCTGTTGGATTTTTTCCTTTGCTCCTTCCAACAAGGATATAAGTCACCATAACATAAGTTTTTAAAAGTTGCATTTCTTTCATTTGCTAATGAGACTGAACATATAGAGAAGACACATGTTGATGAGATGTTTTTGATTTCCTCCTTTGGGAATTACATCTTTATGTTGCTTGCCCATTTATCTACTGGAAAATCATTATTTGGTGGTAAAAAAAATTATCTTGGACACACAGGAGAAAGCAGTGAGCTTTAGTGAAAATACAAAATATCCATCAGTGAGGCTCTACTGTTTCCAAGAAAACCCACAAATGTGTCTAGATGAATTGTGTCAATTTCTTACAATCTACATCTATGCCTGCCAAGTTAAGTCATTTGAAATGTTAGAGTTTCCTAGATATGGTTGGCCTGAACATGTGACACCAGGGAACCTGCTATCCAAGATGCGTTTTGTTTATGGCTCCCTCTGCCACATCAATTGTACAAAGAGAGGATGAGCTATCCAGCAGGGTGAGTATGTTCTTTGTATAACACCTGAAGGAATCATAAAAATATTGGAATGAAAATATATATAGGATTGTTCATTGTTTTTTTTCTGAACAACTGTGATATCACACTCTTAAATGGTTTTCATGTCTTTGCAATATTGAGTATCTATTGCAGCCATTGAACACGGAAGACAATTTTTTTATAGCTTAGTTTCTAGAAGGTTAGTGGCTTTTATTATATTGACATTACAGGACCTATGACATAAAGGAGAAAAGAAGAGGAACTAATAACCTTTGAGGGGAGGCTCTAGAAGGTTTATACATACAACGGGTGCCTGACGAGAGAAAATGTAATTTATGTTCATCCATATGTGGTTAGCGCAAAGCACCATTAACTTGACAGGGTTTGGCTTAAGTGAGGTCTCTGGTTCCGGGCTTGCAATCTATTAGAAAATTAGATTGTGATTATGGAAGATATTGCTCAAGTGGCCTCAAACATAGGGCTGCCCAAACCCATTATTCCTTGCCCAGTCCTCCCTAATTGACATTTCTGTTTCTCTCATTTTAAACCTTCAGATTTGAACTAAGAGGCATGAAGGAGAAGGAAGAGGTGGTCTCTCACCCCTGTGTGTGCATAACTCACATAACTCGCACACATAACTCACCTGGCTACCCTAGGCGGCAGGGAAGCTGACCTTCTTTGATGCCAAGAAGCCATCTGGACTGTGGCAGGAATTCTTGTTTTACTTACAAAGATTGTATGAGAGGTGAACAAAGCAGATGTCTAGAGCCCTCTTGAGACAATGAAGCATTAATTATAAAACTGGAGCAAAGCAAAACAGTTTAACATAGAAATGAAAAGGAATCAGGTAACCTATCAAATCCCAAACAGTACCCTAACAGGAGCAGGTGTCTGGCCTAGCAGAGCCTGCTTCCTACGTTGGAGAGCCTGAGTTTGAGACCCAGCTCTGGCTCCTGCTTCTAGCTCCTGCTGATGCACATCTTGGGAGGCAGCAGAGATGGCTCCAGTAGTTGGATTCCTGCCACCCACATGGGAGACCGGCATTAAGTTCTTGTCTTCTGGCTTTGGCTTGGTCCAGCCTGGCCACTGTTTCAGGCATCTGGGGAATGAACCAGCAGACAAGAGCTTTCTCTCTTTCTCTCTCACTCAAATAATTTAAATAGTAATAATTCATCAGTAGATGTGTAGGTAGGGAAGGGAGATAGCTGAATTAGGTGACCTCCAAATCTTGATCATGCATCTGGTCTTATTAGCTCCAAGGGTTACTCAGTAAGTTTTGTTCTTCCAAGCAGAGACTTTTGTTGAAGTAGATGACTGCACTACCAGTCACTCTTAGCAGCCCATGCAATGTCCATTCACTTCTAACAGACCGTGCTAACAGACCCTGATTCTGTTTGGGTGTATCTCAGGAAAATACCTAGATAAAGATACACAGACTCCATTGCAAGTGACAGCTCATTCTGTTATTCTGTTCCGCTCATTCTGAAGAAAGTAGAAGTTGCTTGGTAGAAGCTTTGCTTTTTAAACAATCAGCTGGAATCCATGGTTGCCCTTTAGTCTCCATCCTTCTTTGGCTCACATAGATGACCTGGAGGTGCAGCCGGCATCTTGTAGCCATGAAGATGGCATCCACTAAGGATTCCTGAACAGGAAGATAGAAGTTTGGGTCCCACTGGCTTCCCAGTATTGCCACCCAAGCCCCCGCCTACAGACATCTTGGTTCATGAGGAAAATAAATACCTTACTATTTAGGCTGGCACCGTGGCTCACTAGGCTAATCCTCTGCCTGCGGCGCTGGCACACCGGGTTCTAGTCCCGGTTCTGTCCCGGTTGCTCCTCTTCCAGGCCAGCTCTCTGCTGTGGCCCAGGAAGGCAGTGGAGGATGGCCCAAGTGCTTGGGCCCTGCACCCGCATGGGAGACCAGGAGGAAGCACCTGGCTCCTGGCTTCAGATGGGCACAGTGTGCCAGCCGTGGCGGCCATTTGGGGGGTGAACCAATGGAAGGAACACTTTTCTCTCTGTCTCTCTCTTTCTGTCTAACTCTGCCTATCAAAAAAAATACCTTACTATTTAAGAAACTGTAGTTGGGCTTCTGGCACAATTAGCTAATCCTGACAGATACTGAAATATGGAACTAAGCAGAAAGATCAGATAGCAAGAGGTGAAGTGGAAGATGTTCCTCATGGTTTCTGCCTCTAGGCCATCATTCTAACTCCACCCTTTACCTGTCAATCCAGTATGACCTCTTTCCCATGATGCACCTGTGTATCTGGGAACAGGAAGGAGGAGACATCATAACGGCCAAATGGAAGCTGAACTCCAATGGAGGCACCGAGAAGCCCAGAAAGCTGCATGTTCACTGAACCCCGCCCAGACTCCACACCACTCGCATATTCAGTCAGCGTGTCACCCCCTACTCCATCAGTGATGGTTACACATGGGAATGCCTTTCTTCTTTTTGGCTTCTGGACCTGGCTTATGGGTCCTTCTCTGGCCTCTGCCCATGCTCTGTCCTCATAGGCAACTCTCTCTGGCCCATTCATGACAGCTATCTCTTGAATGAACATATGTTCACTCTCTCTTTTAAATAAATACTTTTCTCACTTGTGCACTGTTTGTATGCCTCTGCTTTGAATTCTAATCTCTGTAGGGGCAAGAACTTGGAATAAAAATTGAGATATTTATGCCCATAACAATACTCTTATAGACCAAGCCATAAAAAGCTGAATCATTTGGATCTTGTGCTATAACTTTTTTTCATGTGACTGCAGTAGCCATGGTGTTTTCCAGGAGGATTTCTTCATCATTTTCTACCACTTTGTGTGAGGAAATGACCCATTCCCTTCCCTCAGAGGAAATGGTGTCTCTGATTCTGAATTGTATTTGTTATCTATTCCTGTGTATCAATAATACCACAAATTTGGTTACCAGTGGCTGGGAGTGGGGTGGGATTGGGTTAGATGGGAAGAGTGGGCTCCAAAGATCTATTGCACTGCACATTGACTACAGTTAATGATGACGCATTGTGTGTTTGCAAATTGCTGGAATTCTAGCTTTTAAGTGCTCTCCCTGCAAAAAAGACAGAAGTATGTATTTAATGCATATGTTATTCATTTGATGTACCCATTCCACATTATATACATATTTCAGAAGGTCATGTTGTATACTGCAAATATAAAATCTAGTTGTTATTGGTCAACTAAAAATACATTTTAAAATAAGTAAATCTTTTCTATTACGATAATAAACTCAGAAGCTCACAGTTGCTGTGAGTTGGGAATCTGGACATGGCTGAGTGGGATTCTCTGCTTCAGAGTCTCATAAAGCCAACATCAAGGAGAGAACTGGGGCTGCCATCTCACCTAGGCTGGCCTTGCAGGAAGAACCTCCTTTCCAGTCATGTAGTTGTTGCAGTGTGTAGTTCCTTGTTGGTTAGGATTGAGGACCTCAGTTTTTTGCAGGATGCTGGCTGGAGGCCACCCTGAGATGTGGCCAGGTCCTTGTTGTAGAGGTGAGTCACAGGTGCCGTACCTGCTCCCAGAGAGGAGGTTGTGCAAAAGCATTGCCCAGGTGGCAAGGGTCATGAGGACGTATGGATTCATGAGGACATATGGATTCTGCTTCCATGTTAATGTCCCCGTACACTGAAAGGATCTCTGTCCTCATGACTACAGGACTTGGACAGTCTCTGTCCTTAATGGGGAGTAGATGTACACCAGACAACCACTGTGGAGAAATCACTGGGAAGAAACTAGGGAGGGGGCAGACTCTGGAGACTAGAGAGATTTCGTTCCTCATTGAACTAAAAGGAGAGACTATCTCTCAATTAAGGAAATTTTAATAAGTTAATCCTAGCCAAAATTTTCACTTGTGGAAAATCAGTAAGAGTCTGATTTCAAACTTAGTAGAAAGATGGCCTCTGACGTGACTTGATGAAGAACTCAAGGCCCAGTGACTGGATTTGAAGTACTTGTTCAAGTAGAAGATCAAAGGAAGGGGAAAAAAGTGGACTTATTGCAGAATAGAGAAGATCACATAAGCTCAAAGTCCAGGAGACTTTCAAGAGAGTGAGAAAGGAAGAGGGGACTTTGGGCTGGAGGCTGAGCAAGACCTGAGACGGCCAGGCAGCACAGAGAAGCACTGCACACCTGCGTGGCTGTCTGGCCCCATGCCAGCGGCCTGGCCTCCCAGACACTCCAAGTGCTAAGGGCTCTGCGGAAGGCCCAACCCATAGGAACCTCAGGACAGAAGTCTGAGGATCTCTGGTTTGTTGTCCACTACCTAACTCCTAACTCAGTAGGACTAAGAGGAGGGAGAGACCCCGACTGAGTAGCTGGGCCAGCCAAAGTGAGAATCCTGGGCTTTTGTGTTTCTGTAGCATTGAGTTAGACCTGCTTTTTCCATTAGTTTTTCTGGTTTAGCCATCTGACGGTTTCCATTATGAAAGAATGAAACTAGCAGAAATCCTAATATGGTAAAGAAAAAAAGTATCTTACTCATTTAATTTCTCTTAAATGCACCCGACTACTGGAGTGTTTGTGTTTCTTCCCCTTCTTGCAGTCAATAACTCATTCATAGACGAGGTAAGTAAATTGAAGCAAAGGAATACATCAAAACAACTTAAGAAACTTGTTTTTAAAAAAGATTCTTGTAACCCACTTTGAGAAGCTCTGATGCCAAAGATACTGAGTTATAGGTCAATCAATCAATAGATAGACAAAGAAAAAAAGGAACTTCAGGGTAAGGATAAGATTTTTTTAACAAACAAATTTTTTTTTAACTTTTATTTAATGAATATAAATTTCCAGTGTACAGCTTATGGATTACAATGGCTTCCCCCTCCCATAACTTCCCTCCCACCCGCAACCCTCCCCTCTCCCGCTCCCTCTCCCCTTCCATTTGCATCAAGATTCATTTTCAATTCTCTTTATATACAGAAGATCAATTTAGTATAAAGATTTCAACAGTTTGCACCCACATAGAAACACAAAGTGAAACATACTGTTTGAGTACTAGTTATAGCATTAAATCAAAATGTACAGCACATTAAGGACAGAGATCCCACATGAGGAGCAAGTGCACAGTGGCTCCTGTTGTTGACCCAACAAATTGACACTCTAGTTTATGGCGCCAGTAACCATCCTAGGCTGTCGTCATGAGTTGCCAAGGCTATGGAAGCCTTCCAAGTTTACTGACTCTGATCATATTTAGACAAGGTCATAAAAGACAGAGTGAGGATAGTAACCAAGGATCCTAAGAGTGGCATTTACCAGGTTTGAACAATTATACAGCATTAAGTGGGGAAGAGGACCATCAGTACACACAGGTTGGGAGTAGAGCCATTGGAGGTAGAGTAGAGGTTATGATTACAAAAGAATGAGGCCCAAGTGCACTAGACAGGGCCTAGAACAAAGGACAGAGTCATTATTAGAGGAGCTAAGAAAGGTGCTGTCTAAGCTACAAGTAATTTTTCTGATTTAGAGGCAAATAGAACCTGATAGAAGGGGCTTGATAATAATCTGTTGGACTTTAGGCCTTGTAAATTCAGAGGCCCAGGCCTATCTATCTCTTCACATGGGGTATATCCTAAGGGAGGTGTGAACCTCCTAGGGGAAGGCACTCTGTTGACTTTCATCACTTGGCTGGCCTGGGAGGAGAGCTGGCCAGGTAAAGGCAGGGGGCGTCTCTAACAAGAAATTTACAGTTCTGCCTGCAATGTTGCTGACCCTACTTGACCATCCCCTCAGCTGCAGTGGTCACTTTGGAAGTTGGGCTGAGTGAAGGGCTTTTCAGCTTAGAGCCAATAAGATCTGTGGCTCTGACCTGGGCATCCTTCAACTCCAGGGCAGGTCCATTTCCAGTGATCCAACTCTTGGCTGGCAGAGCTGCCAGGGCTCTTCACAAGCTGACTTCTGCTGAAGCCCAGGCTTACCACATTGAAAGCCACTGCAGTGGACTGGCCTGTTGGCTCTCCTTGAGGGCAGATCACTGTACAGATCAGCCATTAATAGGCCTGCCACCCATTGCTTCTGATGCCTAGCTTTCTTTTCCTCCTGGTTTACAAACAAATTTTTTTTATTTTATCACTGCTGCACTGAAGGCAAAGGAGATTTCCCACACTTCAACCATAAAAAAATAGAGCAAGTGAACCTCTAACAGGCAGCCATCAAACAGGGCAGCATTGTAGCATAGCGGGTTAAGCCACCTCATGCAACACCAGCTTTCCCATCTGAGCACCAGTTTGAGTCCTGGCTGCTCTGCTTTCTATCCAGTTTCCTGCTGATGTGCCTGGGAAGGCAGCAGGTGAGGACCTGAATACTGAGGTCCCTGCCATCCCTGTGGGGGACCAGGATGGAGTTCCTGGCTCAAGACTTCAGCCTGGCCCAGTCCTGGCTCTTGTGGCCATCTGGGGAGTAAACCAGCAGATGGAAGATCTCGTTCTCTCTGTGTGTATGTGTCTCTCCATTTCTCTCTCTGATGCTCTGCTTTTTTAGTCAATAAATTAATAAATCATTTAAAAAACTGGGCAGCATCTTCATCAGTTCTAGCTCCTTCAAGAACTATTGGAGATGAAGTAGATAGAGAAGAAAGGAGACAGACACAGAACTGGGAGTCGGCTGTGGATGATAACTACCTGGATTAGTCCCTTAAATTCTTTCTGAGCCACTTAAAAGCTTGAGAACTGCAAATTTGGGTATTAATATATGGGTACTAGGTGTGGGGAAAGCGCAGAGTATTCACTCTGTGGCTTTTAATCTGTAAATCTGCAGCTGACAAGAGAGTAAGGGATCAATAACTATCAGCTGTTTAGAAAGGGCACCCTCTTAAGGAGAACGACGGCCCACAGAGAGGAGGGCTGTGGCAGCGGGGGCAGTTCTTAAAGGGATAGTGAATGCTAACTAAGCTAATAAGGGGCTGAGGGACAGACAACCAGCATGAATCAGGTCTCCCCATTGGCAGAGCCAGGGAGCAGGGAAGGCTTGGGCAGCTGGTCAGTTCCAAGATGTGAAGCAGGATAGAGAAGGGTGCAGAAGGCATCTGGGGGAGGGGGGGAGGGGGTGGGAGTAGTGGAAACCTCCAGCCCAGACACACTGAGCAGCAACAGGTGCTCTCTGGGGATCTAACTAACCACATATTGCTTGGGGACTGGTGCCACCTCCTAATTCACCTGCTCGTTGATGGCAACAAATAATGCTTACCTACTTCCACTTTCAGATTCATGCAATTACAGAGAAGAGAAAAAAAAAAAACAGTAAAAAGGCCAGTAATGCTTTAAAAACTCATTTCTGTGTTGTATCAGTCAGGGTTCAATAGCAAAAAACATAATCCACCCAAGCTATTTAACCAGAAGAGGGTTTATTACGGGCTATTACGTGTCTTACATAATCATTGGGAAGGCTTACAAAGCACACTAAATTGAGCTTCCAGGAGCAAATCCCCAAGCCACAAAGCTCAAGCTGGCCACCAGCAAAGCTGCTTCTGCCCTGACCCAGAAGCCATCTGCTAAACTGGGCTGCAATTGCTGGCTCCAGGCTGTGTCATGCTACGTTGCACACTGCAATCTGTTCCAGCAAAGCGAGTGCCTCACATGCTGCCCCTCTCTCTCTCCACTGAATGCCTTCCTAAACCCAAGTCTCCCACCAGCCTTCCTGCCTGGCAGAGCCCGAAGCATGTAGTCTGGAAGTACCATGTTTGCTTCCCAGGCTCTGCAGGGGGATGAGAGATTCTGAACAGGCTTTGGAAGAGACACTCAGGGAGCCAATCACAATAGTGTATCAAGCTGAAAACAGAACAACTGTGCTGGACCCATTCCGTGTTTCTCCGTGGACAGTGGGGGCCCAAGTACTTGAGCCATCATTTGCTGCCTCCCAGGGTCTGAACAAGTTGAGAAAGAGTATGACTAGAAGTAATTCCTTCTTTTTTATGATTTACTTATTTATTTGAAAACTAGAATGACAGAGAGAGAAAGAGGGAGGGAGAAAGAGATTTTCCATCACTGGTTCACTCTCTGTCTGCGATGGTCAGGGCTGTCCCAGGCTGAAGCCAGGAGCCTGGAAATCCATTTGGGTCTCCCACATGGGTAGCAGGGACCCGAGCACTTGGGTCATCCTCCACTGCCTTCCCAGGCACGTTAGCAGGGAGCTGGCTTAGAAATAGAACAGCTGGCACTAGAACCAGCGCTCCAATATGGGATGCTGGCATTGTGTGCAATGCTGGCGCTGGTGGTTTTCTAGCCATAGGCACTGCCCAAGTGTCAGGGGGTCTATCCAGGTCATGGGTTTCCTCTGGCTACCCTGGAAACACCATACTTCAGACTCCATCCCCATTAGGGACTCACACATCTTAGGATCTAGAATCCATCATTTCTAGGCCTTTCCCTTTGGATCTTGGTGCTTCCCAAGGGCACTGCTGCTCTGACCCCTTCTGTCTCTGGGGCTCACAGGCCTTCACCTTACCCAGAGCTGACTGGGAAAAAGAAAAAACTCCTCTTGCTACTTTCCTTCTGCTCTGCCACTCTGCCACCAAAGGATTAATTTTTACCATATTCAGGAGACAATATTGTCTTCTAGCAACTTCTGCATTTGGGTTATATGTTTGGCCCTAAAAGGAAGAATATAAGATCCCCCAAATCTGCTTGACATAGGGGAATGAATAATGTAAAGAGAAAAACAAATTAATATTTAATTTTTCCTGCACCTTCTTCCTTCAGGGAGTCTGCATACCCTAGGGAAGCCGCCACCCCTACCTCCCTGTCTAACAAGAGCTCCAGGAGAGGATCCAAGTCTCTGTTCTGAAATGGCTGGCCCTGGACAGGAGCTCTCACATACAAAGCACACCTGGCTGTGAGGGCCTCTCTGTCCTGGGTGCCCAAGGCCTAGCCGGCCACTGTAGGTACCAGGAGAGTTTCTAATTCCTCTTCTTAGAGACATGCCCCTGAAGTGATTCCATCTCAGCACTGGCTCCATCCCACCCAGCAATTCTTGTATCCAGTAAGCCTCTGCTGAACCCTGCATGCACCAGAGGAGCTGCAAACCTGGACCTGTCTTCCAACCTCCATGATTCTCCATGAATGCCTGACCAGTCCTCAGGGCCCTTCTCTCACTACTGCCCTACCCCCAACACACACACACACTTCCTGAGCTCACTCTCTAACTCAGGCAAGCCTCAGCCTTGCCACTTCTAGGTGTGGGTTCCACTTTTTCATGAAAAAATTACCATGAATTATGTGAGAACTGTATGATATACCTTTGATCTAGCACTCAGATAAAGGTATAAAATATTGTGAATATAATCCAATCACTGACGATTCCCTTCTGAGTGCACTGTAGTCTACATGAAATGTCCATCTTTCTCACAATCCATAGGCATTCACTTATTGGCTGTCTTAGGTTTCCCACAATCCCTTGGCACTTTGCTTATTGGCTGTCTTGAATTTGTTTTACCCTACTAGGGGTGGGGAACCTTTTTTTCTGCCAAGGGCCACTTGGATATTTATAACATCATTTGTGGGTCATACAAATTGAGCAACTTACAAATAGCCTGCTATAGAGTTATTGGATTTCAAGACAACCTTAGGTTGCCTTGGCAGGACCAGGCCAAATGATTTCATGCGTCCTATACAGCCTACAGTCTTCCTGTGGCTCTAGTGTCCTGCTTGTTAGTGTCTCACCACATGTTCCAACAGGAGATCAGTGACCTATTTTGCAGATTCGGAGAAGTCCTTTCCTTGGCAGTCAGCATTTTGGGAACCCATGGGAGGGTGCTGCCACCCTGGGGTGCCACATACAGCTCAGAAGCAGTCAGCTGCTGCAGTATCTCTGCTTCCAGGCTGCAGTTAGTAAAGTTGGCACTGCTGGGCTGGCTCCCTTTGCTTGAGGGATGAGCAACCGTCTCCTTCTCCTTTCCTACCTTGACCAGCTGTAGGAGGTGAAGGGGGAGATTCAGAGAAGGGTTGAGTGCAGTCAGATGGAGCATGGAGCAGGATGTGGCACCAAGTTTTGTTCCTGCCTGAGCCTGTTATGGGTTCTAAATAAGGAACTCAGATGGGTCAACGTGCTCTATACCAATGCCTCTCGTGGCTGTGGAATGGCAGGCAGTCTTGCTGGCCTTTGGAATTGTGTTTAAGAATTAATATGAGGGGCTGGCACTGGGGCGTAGAGGGTTAAGCGACCGCCTGTAATGCTGGCATCCCATATGAGCATTGGTTCAAGTCTCAGCTTCTCCACTTCTGATCCAGCTCCCTGCTAATATGCTTGGGAAGATAGCAGAGGATGGCCCTAGTGTTTGGGCCCCTGCACCCACGTGGGAGACCTGGAAGAAGCTCCTAGATCCTGGCTTCGGATTGGCCCAGCTCCAGCCATTGCAACCATTTGGGGAGTGAAACAGAGGATAGAAGAACTTTCTGTCTCTCCCTCTCTCTGTCTGTAACTCTGTCTTGCAAATAAATAAATAAAATCTTTAATAAAAAATTTCTACTTATTTGGTCATTGGCCAGTCTTCTCAGCTTATTTGTAAGTTCTATGAGGCCAGAACTTGTATCCCTTTTTTTCTAAGCCCTGCTTTCTCTGCACCACACAAATTCTTCTTAAAGAAAAAAGGTGGTGTATTTGTTTCTTTGAAAGGGGGAGAGAGAGAGAGAGCTCATTCATCTACTGGTTCTCTCCTCTGGACAGCTGCAATGGCCAGGGCTGAGCCAGGCAGAAGCCAGGAGCCAGGAGTTTCATTCAGGTCTTCCACATGAGTGCAGGGGTCCAGGCACTTGGGCCATCTTCTGCTACTTTCCCAGGCACATTAGCAGGGAGCTGGATTGGGAACAGAGCAGGCAGGATTGGAATTTTTGCTCTGATATGGGATGCCTGCATACAGCTGCTTAACCTGCTGTGCCACAATGATGGCCCTGGCACCCCAGAAATTCCGATAGGTTGTATTTTCATTTTAATTTAGTTCTACATATTTTTTTATTTTCCTGATAAGTCTTTGACATGTGTGTTATCTAGAGGTGTGTTTTTAAGTTGTCTAATACTTTGAAATCTATAGCCATCTTCTGTTACTGTTTTCTAATTTAATTCCATTGGTCTGAGAGCATCCTTTGTAGAATATCTATTCTTTTAAATTTATCAAGGTGTATTTTATTGTCCATAATGTTGTCTTTTCTTAGAAAATACTCTATGTGTACCAGAGGAGTGTGTGTATCCTACTCTTGTTAGATGAATATTCTGTAAGTATCAATTAGACCCATTTGACTGAGTCATCTCCCTCCTTTCATCATTGAGTTTTCAGGATCTAACAAAGAACTTGGGCCTTTAGAATGTGCTCCATAAATGTTTGTTGAGCAAAATGGGGGAGGGTAAGCAAGAGAAAGGGAGAATGGATGCAGAGATCTTACACAATACTCTGCTGATCAAAAGTTTTAATTACTTTACTATGAGCTACACAATATACATTAGCTGTCGTTCCTCCAACTTGGTAGTAATAGTTCACAATTTATTGACTCTCTCTCTTCTATGTACCATACACTATTATTTTATGTACCACTGAACAAGGAAAAATAAACACCAAAAATAGATTCATGAGATGCCATCAATGTCAAAGATATTTAAATATGAAAACAAACTTGAGTCATGGAGTTGATGAAATATTGTGGTCAGCTAAAGTTTGTCTGACTCGCTGGATGGACCCATAGCTTGTCCCTTATGTATCTCTGGTACCAAGGACCGCCTGTGGCAAGCACACTCAACAGCTTTTTGTTATTTGTTTTGTTGCTCATTCAGCCCCACCAGCCTGACATTCTTCAGTTCCCATCCTTTAAGTCACTTTTGCTCTAACGCTGTTGGTGCTCCTGAGTGGCCAGTGATTTTCATTTCCCCTGAAATGAATTTGCTCCGTGAAAATCTGATTCCTTGTCACTTTTCTCATGACCTTGCTGGAGGCTGTCAGCTGTGGGATGGCAAAATATGTGCTCCTGAGGCCACTGTGAGAAATGGACACCACCACCTTCCCACGGTCCCCACTGTCTCCACACAAGCGCCTTGACCCCAGTGAGTTTACCATTGTGGTTGTGCGTGCCGAGGCAAACCAGAGAGGAAGAGAATTAAAGGACTTTTGAAAGCTTCAACTAAGTTTCTAGGGTTTTTTTTAAAGATTTTTATTTATTTATTTGACAGATAGAGTTACAGACAGTAAGAGAGAGAGACAGAGAGAAAGGTCTTCCTTTTCCGTTAGTTCACTCCCCAAATGGCCACCACGGCCGGAACTATGCCGATCCAAAGCCAGGAGCCAGGTGCTTCCTCGTGGTCTCCCATGTGGGTGCAGGCGCCCAAGCACTTGGGCCATCCTCCACTGCCTTCCCGGGCCACAGCAGAGAGCTGGACTGGAAGAGGAGCAGCCGGGACTAGAACCCGGCGCCCATATGGGATGCTGGCGCCACAGGCGGAGAATTAACCTAGTGAGCCATGGAGCCAGCTCCCTAAGTTTCTAATTTTTGGCTGGTCAATTCATAGAACTGATTTTTCCTTAACTTTTTTTTTTTTTTTTTTGGTACTTATTTAGGAAAAGCAAAAAGAAGAAAATAAAATCCAGGACTCTTTACTCTAGTCAAATAAAACCTGTTCATTTGAAACAAAACCTCTTTGAAAGAGGAATTGCAAAGGATGTCATGGTAGATGAATTTGGTCAGCTGAGTTCAGACAGTATGGTAGTTTAAAAACAAAAAAGAATTTTAAAAAAATTTATTTAGGCCGGCGCCGCGGCTCACTAGGCTAATCCTCCGCCTTGCGGCGCCGGCACACCGGGTTCTAGTCCCGGTCGGGGCACCGATCCTGTCCCGGTTGCCCCTCTTCCAGGCCAGCTCTCTGCTGTGGCCAGGGAGTGCAGTGGAGGATGGCTCAAGTCCTTGGGTCCTGCACCCCATGGGAGACCAGGAGAAGCACCTGGCTCCTGGCTTCAGATCAGCATAATGCGCTGGCTGCAGCAGCCATTGGAGGGTGAACCAACGGCAAAAGGAAGACCTTTCTCTCTGTCTCTCTCTCTCACTGTCCACTCTGCCTGTCAAAAAAAAAAAAATTTATTTAGAGGATTACAGACTGACATACAGAAAGAGGACCCATCACTGGTTCACTCCCCAAAAGCTTGAAACATTTGGTGGAGGGACTGAAGCAAAGAACCAGGAACTCAATCCAGGTCTCCCACACGGATGGGAGGAGCTCAATTGCTTGAACCATCACCTGCTCCCTCCCAGGGTGCCACATGAGCAGGAAGCTGGAGAATTGATGACGGATACTCCAGTGTGGGATAGGGACATCTCAACTGGCATTTTAAGCACTAGTTCAAATGCCTACTTCACAATAATGGGGTTTAAACATGTGAATTGACTGTGCATTCTCCAGTGAGCCTGCAAAGCATTCCCTAACCACGTGGCTGCAGAAGACACATATCTTCCTAATTACCCACTGGACCCTTGAAAGCATCTGAACTTTGAGCCCTGCCATGAATGGTGTGATTATTCTGCAGGACACACTCCAGCTTACCTTCCCCTTCATCCTGTTACTCTCATTTTGAAATTAATGGGTGGGGGGCTGGTGCTGTGGCATGGCAGGTAAAGCCGCCCCGTGCAATGCCAGCATCCCATGTGAGCACCAGTTCAGGTCCCGGCTGCTCCACTTCCAATCCAGCTCTCTGCTGTGGCCTGGGAAAGCAGTAGAAGATGGCCCAAGTCCTTGGGCCCCTACACCTGTGTAGGAGACTCAGAAGCAGCTCCTGGCTCCTGGCTTCGGATTAGCCCAGCTCTGGCCGTTGCGGCCATTTGGAGAGTGAACCAGCGGATGGAAGACTTCTCTCTCATTTCTGCCTCTACCTCTCTGTAACATTGCCTTTCAAGTAAATAAATCTTCAAAAAAAAAAAAGAAAGAAAGAAATTAGTGGAGAGGCGGCAAGATGGCGGAATAGGCAGGGAGCACACTTAGTCCAGGGGGAGAGAAAGTTTAATATAAGTGGAGATACTGCAGGGTCAAGGAAGAGTAGGGGATGAAACAGCAGAGGAAACTCTTCCGGAACTAGTGATTCACAGTGGACCTGCGTGGAGAGCGTGGGAGCCCAAGTTCGGGACACCAGCGGCAGACTCAACGCACCAGCGCTGGAACGCGAGGTGAGCCGAACCTCCATAGCCCGAGATACCAGCAGGCAAGCGGAAAGAGGAGGCTAGAGGGAACGAGGCTTGAAACTCCGTGGGGAAAAGTTCACCAGGCTAACTAGAAGAGAGAGAGGAAAAAAATAAAAAAAGTGACTGATACGGACACAAGTTTCTCTCTCTCCGCTCACCTCTCAAAGGCGAGCAAGACAGAGCAGGCGCCATTTTGGACATACGTCATAAGCAGGGCGACCTCAGGTCTGCACCAGCCCTGAGCCTAGCAGAAAAACCTGACTCTGTGGGGAGGGGTGAAATAACAGGAGATTAGCATCTAACTTGGCAACCCAGTGGGAGACTGCAGGAGAATTGGAGCCCACACTGAGGGCAGCAGAGATTCCCTGTGTGGTCCTTGGGAAAGAGCTTCCGATCTCTGGCTCCTGTGGGTATATCATTTGCCTGCTAACTACCTCCAATTACGTTCAGCTGTGCGGAATTACTTCCCTTTTAAATCAAAAAAAGAAAGAGAGATTTACCATACCTAACCTGGGAGTGTCATCCTTGAAACACCCTCAACCCTGAGGAACCAAACACAGCTCTCAGTCCACACTCATCTCAAGCCTCTAAGGCTCCACTGAAAGCAGACAGTCCACTTAATATAGAGCCATAGTGTAACAAGAAAAAACACCACAGTGAAGAAACCAAATATCTCCAACATGCCAAACAACAAACGCAAAAACCAAGCTAACAAGAACAAGGAAGAAACTATGACGCCCCCAAATGAAAAAGACACCCCAATTCAAGATTATGAAGATGATGAGATCAAAGAAATGCAAGAAGCGGATCTCAAAAAATTGATAAGAACATTAAGAAGTTCTCAAAAACAAATTCTTGAACTACAGAAATCCTTCATGGACAAGATAGAAAATCTCTCTCGTGAAAGTGAAATATTAAGGAGGAATCAAAATGAAATGAAACAACTAGTGGAACAAGAAACTCTGATAGTGACTAGAAATCATAATGAAATGAAGAGTTCAATAGATCAAATGACAAACACATTAGAGAGCCTTAAAAACAGAATGGGCGAAGCAGAAGAGAGAATATCAGACTTAGAAGACAGAGAACAGGAAAGGAAACAGGCAAACCAAAGAAAAGAAGAAGAAATTAGAAATCTAAAAAATATTGTCAGGAATCTACAGGATACTATTAAAAAACCCAACATTCGGGTTCTAGGAGTTCCTGAAGGCATGGAGAGGGAGAAAGGATTAGAAGGCATTTTCAGTGAGATACTAGCAGAAAATTTCCCAGGTTTGGAGAAGGACAGAGGCATCTTAGTACAGGAAGCTTATAGAACCCCTAATAAACATGACCAAAAGAGATCCTCACCACGACATGTTGTAATCAAACTCACCACAGTGAAACATAAAGAAAAGATCCTAAAAGGTGCAAGAGAGAAACGTCAGATCACTCTTAGAGGATCTCCAATTAGACTCACAGCAGACTTCTCATCAGAAACCCTACAAGCTAGAAGGGAATGGCGAGACATAGCCCAGGTACTAAGAGAGAAAAACTGCCAGCCCAGAATACTATATCCTGCAAAGCTCTCATTTGTGAATGAAGGTGAAATTAAGACTTTTCATAGCAAACAGAAACTGAAAGAATTTGTTGCCACTCATCCTGCCCTGCAAAAGATGCTTAAAGATGTCTTACACACAGAAACACAGAAACATGGTCACCAATATGAAAGAAGGTAAAGGAAGGAAACCTCACAGCAAAAGATCACAGGAAGCTCAATTTCTCTTTGACATAGAATTAAACTCTGATGCTCTGTTAAAGCAATGTGTTAAAGTAATCTATTATGTTCTCTTGATGTCTGTTAAATTCTAATTGTTCAAAAACAGCTGAACTTTTATTGAGAGCTATGGGTTATTTAAATATGTGCTTTTTTCAAAAATTTGAATAATCACCTTGTAACAATGATCAAATTTGGTCTATGTTATGTCATGATTTTAAGAAATCTTATTTCAACCAGATATTTTGGATTTTGAGCCTTCTTGGCATTCTTGACAGGCATTCAAAAAATCAAAGTTTCAAACAATCTGGTCTCTAAAATTTCCAGTAAATCCTGGACTTTGGTTTTTCCAGTTTGGGCCCAACTGAAAAAATCGAAGGACCTATGTCTCTCATCTTATAGAGACACCAACTAATCAGTCTATTTGGAGTATATTAGAAGGACTGTCAAGATGTGATGTGGTACCAGACTTTAAGTTTCTATAATGGAAAATGCTATTAATACAAATGTTTGAGAATTAAAAAGTCTAATGATCTTGTGTTACTAGACATGATAGTTATCTTAATGAGAAAGCCCCAGAGGCTTAAAGGGTTAAATACTTGTAAAATCCTACAGGTGCTTTCAAAAATACTGTGAAGTAAGCAAGTGCCTCTTGTTGGTTGATGAGTTTATAATTTTAAACATGGCGACTTAAAGTCTTTTGTCATCCACAGTTATATATGATGTGCTGCTCATAAAACTAAAGCGTTGTTGGTTCTGTGTTTAGCTGTCCTCCTATAGGTTCCTATGGACTTTTTCCAGCCACTTCTATTATATTCAGTACTTTGGGATGGCTCTGTAAACAGATGAAGCCAATAATGTATTAACAGTACCAACTGAGAGAAAGTATGTTTTAAACTTGTTGGTAGTAAGAAACTAAAAACATTTTATGTAGTTGTGCTTAAGTTTACTGGCTAAACAAACTACACCATGTTAGATATTTAAGAGGTGTTTTCAAATACATGATTCTTAAAATTTATAGAAGGCATTGGACCTTCTGGTAAATGTTTTCTTAAGTTGTTATCTAATGGTTGAAACGGTTTGCTAAGTATTCATGTGATATTGCTATTGTCAGCAAGCGATCTAGGACTTGCTCCCTCATTTCTCTATTCTAAGCCCAACTTGTTCTTTCATTTCTCTATTCTCTTCAACGTAGGAAACTAATTCTATTATGAAGGAATCTGTAGGATGCACAATTTAATCTTTAGACCTTATAAAAGAGATGGCTAACATTTTTCTGCAATAGCATAGCCAAAATAAGAACTCAAATAATAATCTCATAGCTAGATTCACTTCGCCATCAGCGAAGTATACAGTAAGTAGAAAAAACCTCCCTTTCAGACAAAAGGGAAAGATTTAAAGTGAGAATATAATTTTCCTCATGGGCATTGTCTACCTTAGAAAAACTACTACAGAACATGCCTGTGACTATAGACTTGTCGTTCAGGCCACCGAAGATTAGAGATGGGACTTGGGCACTCCCTTGACTTGCATCCTCTGGTCTGCTTTAACACAAACCAGGAGGAAAAGAAAGCTTGGCATCAGAAGCAATGGGTGGCAGGCCTATTAATGGCTGATCTGTACAGCGATCTGCCCTCAAGGAGACCCAACAGGCCAGTCCACTGCAGTGGCTTTCAATGTGGTAAGCCTGGGCTTCAGCAGAAGTCAGCTTGTGAAGAGCCCTGGCAGCTCTGCCAAGAGTTGGATCACTGGAAATGGACCTGCCCTGGAGTCGAAGGATGCCCAGGTCAGAGCCACAGATCTTATTGGCTCTAAGCTGAAAAGCCCTTCACTCAGCCCAACTTCCAAAGTGACCACTGCAGCTGAGGGGATGGTCAAGTAGGGTCAGCAACATTGCAGGCAGAACTGTAAATTTCTTGTTAGAGATGCCCCCTGCCTTTACCTGGCCAGCTCTCCTCCCAGGCCAGCCAAGTAATGAAAGTCAACAGAGTGCCTTCCCCTAGGAGGCTCACACCTCCCTTAGGATGTACCCCATGTGAAGAGATAGATAGGTCTGGGCCTCTGAATTTACAAGGCCTAAAGCCCACCAGATTATTATCAAGCCCCTTCTATCAGGTTCTATTTGCCTCTCAATCAGAAAACTTAATTGTAGCTTAGACAGCACCTTTCTTAGCTCCTCTAATAATGACTCTGTCCTTTGTTCTAGGCCCTGTCTAGCGCACTTGGGCCTCATTCCTTTGTAATCATAACCTCTACTCTACCACCAATGGCTCTACTCCCAACCTGTGTGTACTGATGGTCCTCTTCCCCACTTCATGCTGTATAATTGTTCAGACCTGGTTAAGGCCACTCTTAGGATCATTGGTTACTATCCTCACTCTGTCTTTTATGACCTTGTCTAAATATGATCAGAGTCGGCAAACTTGGAAGGCTTCCATAGCCTTGGCAACTCATGACGACAGCCTAGGATGGTTACTGGCGCCATAAACTAGAGTGTCAATTTGTTGGGTCAACAACAGGAGCCACTGTGCACTTGCTCCTCATGTGGGATCTCTGTCCTTAATGTGCTGTACATTTTGATTTAATGCTATAACTAGTACTCAAACAGTATGTTTCACTTTGTGTTTCTATGTGGGTGCAAACTGTTGAAATCTTTATACTAAATTGATCTTCTGTATATAAAGAGAATTGAAAATGAATCTTGATGCAAATGGAAGGGGAGAGGGAGCGGGAGAGGGGAGGGTTGCGGGTGGGAGGGAAGTTATGGGAGGGGGAAGCCATTGTAATCCATAAGCTGTACACTGGAAATTTATATTCATTAAATAAAAGTAAAAAAAAAAAAAGAAATTAATGGGCTGTTAGAGATGGGTCAGTTACTCTGAGTGTAAAGGAAACTATACAGTGAAATTGAAATAAACTAACTATGGATCTGCTTATTAGATATACTTATTGGACCAGGGAGTAGCTATTAGAATAACTCCAGCCTCTATTGTACAAGGTTCAGATATCATAGTGTTTATAAAGCAGTATTATAAAGGGGAGGAGGAATAAGCAGAATTTTTTCAATTGTTACCTGTTAACACTGGAAATCACATCAAGAATTTGGGGGTCTGAGACCTCTCCTTTGGATCTGAGCTCTCATTCATCTCCTTGCAGATATACTTTTTGTCAGTTTCGGCCAGAATTTTAATGAAGCAAAGGGAAGGTGGAGTTGGGTGGAATTCTGGAGACTGGAGCGGCTGTGGTGAGGCCTGAAGTTCATGGCCGTGGTGTGGGTGTATGGGAGTGGGTATTCTTCCTCTCCTTTCTAGAAAGCTAACTGGAGGGAGAAGACAAGTGACGAGCCAGGTAAAAACAGCATGGAAATTCTTCCCTCTGTTTAAGAAATAAAAGTATAGAAATGTTTTCTGGAAGGTGCTGCTTTGGATCTTTTTCTTTTTTAATTTTTATTTAGTAAATATAAATTTCCAAAGTACAGCTTATGGATTACAATGGCTTCCCCCCGCCATAACTTCCCTCCCACTTGCACCCCTCCCATCTCCCGCTCCCTCTCCCATTCCATTCACATCAAGATTCATTTTCAATTATCTTTATATACAGAAGATTGATTTAGTATACATTAAGTAAAGATTTCATCAGTTTGTACCCACACAGAACATAAAGTGTAAAATACTGTTTCAGTACTAGTTAAAGCATTAATTCACATTGGACAACACATTGAGGACAGAGATCCCACAAGAGGAGTAAGTACACAGTGACTCCTGTTGTTGACTTAACAATTTGACACTCTTGTTTATGGCGTCAGAAATCTCCCTAGGCTCTAGTCATGAGTTTCCAAGGCTATGGAAGCCTTTTGAGTTCGCCAACTTCGATCTTATTTAGACAAGGTCATAGTCAAAGTGGAAGTTCTCTCCTCCCTTCAGAGAAAGGCACCTCCTTCTTTGATGACCCCGTTCTTTCCGCTGGGATCTCACTCTCTCACTCGCAGAGATCTTTCATTTAGATCCTTTTTTTTTTTTTTTTTTTTTTTGCCAGAGTGTCTTGGCTTTTCATGCCTAAAATACTCTCATGGGCTCTTCAGCCAGATCAGAATGCCTTAAGGGCTGATTCTGAGGTCAGAGTGCTGTTTAGGACATCTGCCATTCTATGAGTCTGCTGTGTATCCCACTTCCCATGTTGGATCATTCTCTCCCTTTTTTATTCTATCAGTTAGTATTAGCAGACTCTAGTCTTGTTTGTATGATCTCTTTGACTCTTAGACCTATCAGAGCCATCAATTGTGAACTGAAATTGATCACTTGGACTAGTGAGATGGCATTGGATCTTATAATAGTGGTTTCCACTTCACTTTTTCCCTCCATTTCACATTTGTCCTACGCCTGCAAGTTCCCAGATGCATATCTGAAGAACACTGAGACCCATGTGCTGGTGGAAACTCCATGGGGGTAATAGGCAATATGTGGATTCTGAAACACTGAGTGTTGGTTTTTCTACTGGACCAGTTTAAAGCAGATTTAATGGGTTCCATTATTTTCCAAATAAGACCCTTCAAGTCCCAGACTAAGTGATTCAAATCTACTGTGATAAACTCGGCCTGCTGGAAATGAACCACACTCATCTTGTAAATGATTTTAAATTGTAGCCCACTAGTCTCCTAACACTGACACAAAAGTAAAAAACTTCACTAAAGCTACAAAGAACAAAACTATTGAAAACATAGACATTATATCTGTTACTTCTTGTGCCTTCTTATTTTCTGTCTATTACAGGGACAGACCTTTAATTCATAAGCCTTTTAATGGTCATTACATTTTAATTACGATTCAAAAATAAAGATTGATACATTTGGAAAAGTTTTCATTCCAACTACCAAATGTACACTGGTTTTAAATATATAAAAGGTTCTAGATTCAGTGTAAATATATGTTATTAATAATTATTTATTTTCATTTTACTTGAGAAGCAGAGAGAGAAACATCTTTCATCCATTGTCTCACTCCCCAAATGGCTACAACAGCCAGCATTGGGTCAGGCTGAAGCCAGGAACCCGGAACTCCATCCAGAGTATCCCATATGGGTGTCTGGGATCTAAGTACTATAGCCATCACCTTTAGCTTCCCAGAATGCACATTGGCAGAAAGCTGGGATGGAGGCAGAGCCAGGACTTGAGCCCAGGTACTATATGTGGGATGTGGGCATCTCAAGGGCATTTTGACTGCTGCATCGAATGATCTCTCCAATACAGTAGACCACTGCCTCCCCCGAGCCTTATCTGTGGTTTTGCTTTCTATAGTTTCAGTTACCTGTGGTCTACCTCTGTCTGAACATACTACACGGAAAATTCCAGAAATAAACAACGCATAAGTTTTAACTTGCTCACTATTCCAAGTAGCCTGAGGAGATCACGCACTGTCCTGCTGTTCCACACAGGATGTGAATCAGCACATCCACACCGTACATCCTTCCTGCCCATGAGTCTTTAGTAAACATCTAGGTTATCAGATTATCTGTGTCCACATCACAGGGCTGTGCTCAAGGAACCCAAAGTAGGTGGCGCCAACGAGAAGCCATAAAGTGCTTCCTTTAAGTGAAAAGGTGAAAATACAGCAAGCTATTTTGAGAGGGAGAGAAGGAAAGACTATAGTAATGCTATTCCTGTTGTTGGAAATCTTTGCTGTGTTAATTTATAAATTAAACCTAGTCCTCAGTATTTATGCACAGGAAACAATGGATGAATATAGGAATGAGTATTAGCCACATTTTTAGGTACCCATTGGGGATCTTGGAATGTATCCCCCATGGATAAAGGAGAAACACTGTAACAACATTTATAGGACACTTAGAAGCTACCATTCTCTCCAATACTAAATTCTGGATCATAAACATTATGTGTTAAGAGGAAAAATGAAACAAGTGAGAATCCATGACACTGGAGGGGTGGAATTTCCTGTCCCCCTGAAAAAATATGTGTTTTGTAAGAGCAGGTCCACCAATGATGCCATTGTGCCACACATCCTGTAGAGTGGTACACCTGTCTTCCTGGTAGGACAGTACCCAACTCTACAAGATCATTGGTTAAAGAGCACGGGAGGCCTCTAGGGCCAACCTTCTGTGTGGGAGGGGAGCCATACTGAGCACACCCCCTATGGATGAAAGGACTCCTTCCTGCTTTGGAACTTGCTAGATTTCAGCCATCCTAGACACCTGTTGGGGGCCATTTTGGGGAAAGCCAATGAGCTTCAGAAAAAAAATCAAGATTTTAAGACACTGCAATCAAAATTAATTTCATAATATTCTCAACAGTATTCTTCTCCATGACATCTTAATTCTTTCTTTCAGAACTAAAAAAGCAGCATACCCTATAAGGCTCCATCACAAATAACTCACATATGTCTACAGATAGGATTGACCTAATAGATTCCTTGGGTTTTCTATATGACTAATAAAAGTCAATGGATTTCCAAAATGTAACTTGAAGTTACTAACAAGATTGCATCTCACCATGAGTACAACTGAATGCTGACTTGTTTTGAATTTTACTGGATCCAAGAATGCCCTTATAAAGGGCATTGAAAGTATCGCACATACTCTCCTAGCAACAAATGATCTTGTCATTTCTGCAGCCTACATTAAGATCTCCTGATTGAATTCTCCCCATCCACTGTGGTCTTTTGATCTCCTCTAACCCAACGACACTAACCATTTTAAATTCTGTGAATGCAGACATCATCATGCATAAAGAAATTCCCTATGCTGACATAACCTTCAGCTCAGTATTGAATTAGGGAGAATACAGGAAGCTGACTAACACAATTATTCTATGTGGCTTAGTTTCCTTTAGGGCAAACTACCTTCCAAATTAATGATAATTGATTTTTAAATTTTTAATGATTTTTGTATGCATTCTTAGACTACATAACAGACCACAAACACAAAGAGAACAAAGGGATATGCACAGGTAAGTAAACATCTCTTATAAGTGGACGTGCTGTTCTCTCTCAGCAGGTATAAACAGTAAACCATTATGGACAACAAATTGTTAGTAGCTTAGATGGAAAGTGTTGGACTTCTCTTCCGGTAATGGTGGACTAGGTAAACATAGGCTTACCCAGAACTAGTAACCGTGGTAAACCCTATCTCACCGTACGATGAGGCCCTCTAGGACTGCATGCCAGCAATAAAGATACTTCTAGAAGGAAAGTGCAGATGGCCGACAAGATTGAGGTCTCAAGGAGTTCTAGAAATTGGACATTGGTTCCAGGTGGCTCTGTCCTCACCTTTTCTAGGGGTGTCGGGTGCTGTGGTTTAGACACCTCTTGGGATACCCACACCCCACATTGGAGTATCTTGAAAACATCACACACACACACACACACACACACGTCATTTCTCTAACCAACACTAAGACCTCCTGACTGATTTCTCCCCAATTCACCATGGTCTTTTGATTCATTCTAATCCAATTACACTACCCATTAACTTCAAGTCCTGACTCTGCTCCCAATTCTCACTTTGTGTTCATGTGCATCCTGGGAGGCAGCAGGGATTTCTCAAGTAATTGGATCTCTGTCCCTGTGTGGGAGACCCAGGTTGAGTTCCCAGATCCTGGCTTTGACCTGCCCCAGCCCTGGCTGTTGTGAATGGCTGAGGAGTGAACCAGTGGATGAAAGAGCTCTCTCTTTTCCTCTTTTGCCACTCTCTACCTTTCAAATAAATTTGAAAAATTTTAAAATCGTCTCTGGAGGAACATAACACCATCTTGGCTTCAAATTGTTTCTAGAAAAGATAAAGATATACAGATAAATAAATATAAATATAAATATAAATATAAATATAAATATAGCAAACTATGAAGTGAAGAGGGACCACAATGCTGTCAGTGTAGAAATGTGGGATTTGTATGCAAACTTTAAAATAGCAGGCTACCCAATTACTCCAGACAGTAGAAAAAGCAGTATGAGGCAGGATATAACAGGTGGGACTAAACTGACCAAATTGCTAATAAGATAATTCACCACGACTTCACTTTCTGACTTCCCACCAAGTATGAGGTAAAGAAGGGCTGCTCCTTCCCACTGCAGAGAAAAAGTGGGAAAACTTACTACACACTATGTTCATATAAGGTAAGAAACTTCAAATATTACACTTCCAACTCAAATGATTTAAGGACAATTATAAATTAAACAAATCTTTTAACTATAATAGTTTTCCATGCCAAAAAAATAGTCTGAATAGTCTGAGAAGAGATAAAACATATAGCAATTTTAAACTCCATGTACACTGAATATTTACACTTTTATATAATAATTTCCACTTATCTATTAAAAGTTTCTCTTCAGGCCAGCGCCACGGCTCACTAGGCTAATCCTCTGCCTGTGGCACCAGCACTCCAGGTTCTAGTCCCGGTTGGGGGGCCGGTTCTGTCCCGGTTGCTCCTCTTCCAGGCCAGCTCTCTGCTGTGGCCCGGGAAGGCAGTGGAGGATGGCCCAGGTGCTTGGGCCCTGCACCCGCATGGGAGACCAGGAGGAAGCACCTGGCTCCTGGCTTCAGATCAGCGCAGCGCACCGGCCATAACAGCCATTTGGGGGATGAACCAACGGAAGGAAGACCTTTCTCTCTGTCTCTCTCTCACTGTCTAACTCTGCCTGTCAAAAAAACAACAACAACAAAAAAAGAGTTTCTCTTCAGTCCTTCAAAATTCCACATAAAAGGATGAGAGAAAGATCACCCGTATTACAAATGAAGAAACCGAGGTAGAGAAAATACTAAATGACTTATAAGACAGGTTACCCCCTTGGCCAAACTGGGAACAAAGTCAAACCTGCTCTACAAACATTGCTATAGACATATTAATCAATATCAGTGAAGTCATTAAATACTGAATGTGGCCTTATTTTCTACATAAATTAAGGTGGAATGAGAAGCATCTGATAAACATTTAAAATAAAACTTCAGATTCCTTATTGCTGTGTTTCCTTAAAATCCACTTTGCAACTTTTAATAGGTGCCCTAATTTACATAGTTACATACAATTTACACACACCATTTACTATATGACATTAAAGTCACCAATTAAGAAAATGAAGTGAAGTGAGAAGCACCGTGACCAAAAAACCAAGCCAATCTGCTGAGGAAGATAATATGGGGAAAGACAGGAGACTGGGCCTTTATAATGTACAAGTTAGCCACTGCACTGCTTCTAGAACCAACAGACTTCCTGTTGTGACAGGTAATTAAATGTCTGTCATTTTAAACAAAAAAGGAAGGAAGGGAAAAAAAAATACAGAAACAGGTCTTAAAGTTTTACATGGAATTCATTAAGACAATCCTTTTCTCTTGGAGCAAAGATAGTTAAAAACTTGGGTTTTCTAAAAAGACTTGCATGAATATGAAGCTATGAAGCCATACAAAGCGGAAGTATCTAGAACCATATGGCCACCTCTAGTCTTCAGCAAGACCACAAGGTACCCAAAAATTCTCTGACCTTTTCCAGCAGACTTCCATGTTTGTCTTTAAAGACTTCATTAACATCCACTGTTGGGGCTGGCATAGAGAGTAAAGCCACTGCTCGCAGTGCCGGCATCCCATATGGGCTCCGGTTCAAGTCTCGGCGGCTCCACTTCCTATCCAGCTCTCTGCTATGGCCTAGGAAAACAGTAGAAGATGGCTCAAGTCCTTGGACCCCCATGGGAAATCCAGAGAAAGCCCCTGGCGGGGGCTGGCACTATAACTAACTTGGCTAATCCTCCACCTGCAGCGCCGGCACCCTGGGTTCTAGTCCCGGTTGGGGCGCCGGATTCTGTCCTGGTTGCTTCTCTTCCAGTGCAGCTCTCTGCTGTGGCCCAGGAGGGCAGTGGAGGATGGCCCAAGTGCTTGGGCTCTGCACCCACATGGGAGACCAGGAGGAAGCACGTGGCACCCGCATGGGAGACCAGGAGGAAGCACCTGGCTCCTGGCTTCCACAGCGCATTTGGGGGGTGAACCAATGGAAAAAGGAAGACCTTTCTCTCTGTCTCTCACTCTCTCACTGTCTAACTCTGCCTGTGAAATAAATAAATAAAAAAAATAATAATAAAAAGCTCCTAACGGATCAGCTCAGCTCCGGCCATTGTGGCCATTCAGGGAGTGAACCAGCAGATGGAAGACCTCTCTCTCTCTGCCTCTGCCTCTCTGTAACTGTGCCTTTCAAATAAATTATATATATAAAATCCAATGTTAAGATAGGCTCCCCTGTAGATAATCAAAGCTGATGTTCTATGCAAGAGCTAGCTTTCTTATTTATAGTGAAGCTTCTCTAAACGTCCAACAGGAATGCCTAGCTCTTCATTTCTTTCCTGTAAATATATTCTATTCAAGCATTTTTCTGGAGTAGCTCGAAGATAAATGATTGCATCCAATTCAAATCTCTGGCCAAATTGGTTATTCATCCAATCTTGCCTGTCCTCATAAATTGTCCATTCCATTTCATTCATGCAGAGTCACATAAGTTAGATGCAAAATATACCTCAAATTCATCTTGAGTGCTTTGAACATTGCACCATCTGGCTGCAGGTTTAGGAGCCACTTCCCAGTCTTCACAGACTTGCTTAAGGATATTCACAAATGTTTCGTTCCCTTCGATGGAGCTTTTCTTGATGCAGGTTGCCTAGGAGCTAGTGGAGGGAGAAGGACAACTTCTCTTTGGTGGAGTGGTGGCGGCCCCAGGCGAGTCAGGTGTGGAGGTGGTCACAGGTGCGTGCTAGGATCTCACCATGGCTGAACTAACCCTGACCTGCCCCCACCAGAATCCCCACCAGGACCTTTTAAAAAAATTATTAAATCTTCTAAATGAGCAATGTGTGGAATCAAAAGATCTGAGGAAATTATAAATCCTTTCCAGTTATATCATTTTTGACTCTTATACATGAAAGATATTTAATCGTCTTTACTAAGGCAGGATTTACATGTATGCCAATGAAAACTTACTGTGAGTAGCAAATAGTATTGCAAGTTCAAAGACAAAATGATGCTATGTACAGTTTAGAAGTTGGGTTTGTTGATATATAAATTCTCTACACTGTATGAATTGCATACATGATCACTTTGGGCTGGTGTGATGGACTGAATGCTTGCTTATACCCCCAGCTCCGAGTCCATAAGATGGAATCCTAGTCTTCAATGTGATCGTATTAGGAAGTGGGGCCTGCGGGAGTGACTTGGTCATGAGGGTGGATCCCTCATAAATGGGATCAGTGCCTTTGTAAGAGGCATCCCAAGAACTCTCTCACCCTCTTTTCCACTCTTTTTCTTGAGGATACAAGAAGGAAGGAGGGCCCTCATGTTGGACTTGGACTTCCAGCATCCAGCACAGTGAGAAATAAATTTCTGTTCTTTATAAGGCTCCTGCCTCTGGTGCTTTGTTGGAGCAGCCCAAACTAAGAGAGCCAGTACACCATTGGGCCCAGGAAGACTTAGACAGACTGAAAATATTGGCTGCATTATCCAGTGTGCCAAGAGGATATGGTAGCACTGCTTCTGTCCACCTTCACATCTCATGTTCCATTTTGCTTGTCTCATAAGTGGGGTCCTGAGTTTCTCAGTAAAAGATTTTCATTAGCGTGGGCTTTGGTCACATAAATATCCCACAACTGGTTATTTTGGAAGGATATATTTGCTAACTGAGCTTAAAAAATAATTTTGTGTATGTGGCTTTTTTTGTTGGTGGTGATGATGTGGTCAGATAAGAGAGACCATGAAGGACACATGTATTCTCCATTACAAAGTCAATTCGAAATGTTGGTTCTTTAAAGACCCACTGTGTGTGTTCTTTTAGGGAAGACATCAAAATAAATAGATTTTGGGCACACAGTTTCTGACCTCACCTTACGTAAGAAAGAACATAAGAATCCATTGATAGGATTTTCTTTCCTCCAGACTCAATTTTCCATGAGTCTCTGTTTTTTCTGTCCATAAATTTTTGTTGTATTTGTAAAAGTAGGACACTTGCAACATTAATTTGTCACAATAGTACATTGCTAATTGTAGTAAAATGCATACCATTTGGAGTAAAGTTAATAATAAGGTAGCTCCAACTAACTGAATGCATAACCCTGAAATTTAAAATTTAGATACAGGGGCTGGCATTGTGGTATAGCGTGATATCAGAGTGCTGCTTCGAGACCCACCTGCTCCACTTCTGATCCAGCTCCTTGCTAATGCACTTGGGAAAGGAGCAGAGAATGGCACAGATGCATGGTCCCACACCATACAGGAGACCCAGATGGAGTTCCTGGCTCCTGGCTTTGAGCCGGCTTGGTCCTGGCCACTGTGGCCATTTGGGGAATGAATCAGCAGATGGAAGATCTCCATATCTCTCTCTGTCTCTCCCTCTCTGTGTGTTGTTCTGTCTTTCAAATAAGTAAATATAAATATGTCTTTAAAAAAATAAATCTTAGATACTGTGCCACCAAGTGAGTAAGAAGCTGCCTTAATTTGTTAGCATTCGTGAAAGCTTAGTCCCTCAGTAACTCTTCTACTTCCACGATCAAAATCGGTTTTCCTTAAAGAGAAGTATTTTTGATGATGTGACTCTGTCACAGGAAGCTCCTTCTCCAATAAATCAATTTTCTTTTTGCCAAGATCTATTCGGGTGCACTTTGTCAGCATTCTTAACTCCGGACCATGGGCAAACGCAGGCAACTGGGTTCCTAGTCCAGCTCTGCCACTTTCTGCAAGAGTTCATCAAGCTTTCGAGCCTCACTTATCTAAGCTTTTTTTTTTTTCTTCAATTATGTATTTGAAAGGAAGAGTGACACAGAGAGAAAGATATATTCTATCACTGATTCACTCCCCTAATGACTGCAACAGCCAGGTCTGAGGCAGGCAGAAGCTAGGAGTCAGGAACTCTCAAGTGGGTGGCAGGAGCCCAGGTACTTGGACCATCATCTGCTACAGGGTGCATTAGCAGGAAACTTGGTAAGAAACAGGACAACTGGGACTTGAGCTGGTGCTGCAGTATGGGATGCCAGTATCTCAAGTGGAGGCTTAACTGCTGCTCCACAATGTTGGTCCCTCACATCACTAATCTTTAACATGAACATAATAACCCAACCATAAACAATGTCGTTATATCATAGCAATCATATCATTAATACCGGTTCCTTCTATGATTTCAGTGAAGTTATTAGACCATATCCAATTTGAGATTTTGACTTAGTTGCTAAATTGTAGTATGGTAAGTGGAGTCTTGGGTTCGATGTATGTAAATTGTACACAGATGACCTTTGACCTGGCTCACAGTGAGATGAACAACCAGAAGAAGAATATGGAAAGATTTGGGATGTGATCAAGATAAAAACAATCCAAATCAGTGTAGAGGCATTCTCCAGATTTTCTTCCTTAAAGAATGTAGAGAATACAACAGAGACTGTGATTATTGGAAATGTTTGACATTGTGGGATAATTTTTCTAACACAATGATTACTAAATCATTATTCCATTGTGTTTAGGCAACACTATATAAATCACCTAATGAGCACTGAGCTCTCTTATTTTTTATTATGAGATACAAATGTTGACAACACAAAGAAATACTGGATAACACTTACACAGTAGTGGGCAATTTTTCAAACCTACTGAATCAAATTTGCTCAGAGACCATAAAATTACATTTAAAAAATGCAAAATTATGATACTACCTATTCAAAAGACAAGCCTAGGGTGTTGACTGTCCCTGAAGGCTCAAGAATTATCTCAATTGTCGAGTGGGTTATGACCAAAGCTACTTCTTGAATGAGTATTTATTGCCACATGGTGGGGTCCTCAGGGACTCGTCAAGGAGAAGAAAAAAATGTATGATTTGCATAATTTCACATGAGCTTCACTATACACTAAAGGATATTCTGTTTTGTTTTTATTGTTCGAAGATAGATATGTGGTAGAAAATTCTAACCAAAAACTTGATGTTTGAGACCAGTATTGGACTTCTATCTGGTTTGCGTTCACATTTTTCAAGACCCTTGTAGCCCCATGTTGGCGATTCATTGTTCAGCATTCACTGTGTTGTAAGTGCCTGTCAGAAATGCAGCCGGTGTTATAGGTCTACAACAGTGCCCAGATGACTTTTTCCAACAGCGTGTTACTTGAATCTCCATGTGCGTCTGTTCCCTGGCTGGAACACTGGCCATTCGGGATTTGGTAACTCAGCAGCAGTGTGCAATTTTTGCTTAGTTCCAGAGCTTCATTTTCCTGACTTTTGGTTAGTAAAATAAAAAATAGATCTTTTAAAAATATTTTCCCCATGAATTTGCAGAAAATTACTGAGATGTTTTCATCCCCTTCTCCCATTGTAATGGTGTTTATCAAACAAAACCGATAATTTAGCACTACAGTCAGAACTTTGAAAATCTGGTTTTCAGTGGAGATGGAAAGTTAGATGAATCAGTGCTCAAAACACATATACTGTTTAATAGAGCTTTCTACAGATACACTTTTTACAGGCTATTTTCAGTAAAAATTAGCATCCTTGTCTCTTGTAAACAGATAGCCTAAAGCGATACTCACACAACTGTACCCATTCACAAGATGGATAATTATTATATATTAATATATAATATTAAGTGTGACTCTTTCCTTTATACTCAGTGATAATCTACCTGAACCAGTCCCCTCCAAGGTGAGTTGATAAATGCCCCGCCCACCAGTGATTTCGATGACTGATTAAAATGTGCTGCAGAAGGCAATGTGATTATAACAGAAGCAATGTCATTTCCCATTCCGTTCTTTATTTTTGTTCCCCTAAGATAGAGTTGGAACAAATATTTCAAAGGTGCAAAATACTATTAGACAATACTCTTTGAAACGGACCTCATAGGAGCATCATGGCTTCCTGGCCACCAAACACTGTACTGCTTGGCAGAAAAGAAGTGTAGAGGAAGTAGCACACTAGCCTTGATGACTGCTTGTTTTGCCCAGTATTAGCAAGTACAGCGTACAAAAAAGTAAATCCTGAGTACATTATTTCCATTCCTTTAACACAAATAAATCATTTGGTTTTACTTTGAGGTGGAAAAAAAACAAAGAAAATAGTGATGGCAGAAGGATTTTTTTTTTAAGATTTACTCATTTATTTGAAAGTCAGAGCTACAGAGAGAGTGGGAGACAGAAAAAAAAGAGATCTTCCATTGCTGGTCCACTCTCCAAATGGCCAAAAAGGCCAGGGATAGGCCAGGCCAAAGCTGGGAGCCAGAAGCTTCATCCAAGTCTCCCATGTGGGTTCAGGGGCTCAAGCACTTGGACCATCCTCTCTGCTGCCCTCCCAGGTGCGTTAGCAGGGAGCTAGATTGGAAGTAGAGCAGCTGGGACTCAAACCGGCACCCACACAGGATGCCGGCACTGCAGATGGTGGTTTAACCTGCTAAGCCACAGCATCAGCTCCAGCATAAGGACTTTTAATCATAAAATATAATAAAAACCTAGGAGGAAGTGAAGTGAGGAAGAAGCAGGAATTTCAAACTATTAAAAATGAATGTAGGGGGAAGGCTGGCACCTGTGGAACCAGCATCCATATGGGCACCAGTTCGAGTCCTGGCTGCTCCTCTTCTTATCAAGCTCTCTGTTATAGACTGGGAAATCAGTAGAAGTTGGCCCAAGTACTTGAACCCCTGCATTCACGTGGGGAGACCTGAAAGAAGCTCCTGGTTCCTGGCTTTGGATCAGCTCAGCTCTGGCTGTTGTGGCAATTTGGGGAGAAGACCAGCAAATAGAAGACCTTTCTCTCTGCCTCTCCCTCTCAATTCTACCTCTCAAATAAATTTTTAAAAATCTTAAAAAATAATGTGGGGCGGGCATTTGGCACAGTGGTTTAAGATACCACTTGGGGGGCCAGCATTGTGTTGCAGTGGGTAAAGCCTCTGCCTGAAGCATCGGCATCCCATATGGGCACCAGTTCAAGTACAGGCTGCTCCACTTCTGATCCAGCTCTCTACTATGGTGTGGGAGAGCAGTAAAAGATATCCCAAATCATTGGACCTCTGCATCTGTGTGGAAGACCCAGAAGAAGCTCCTGGCTCCTGGCTTCAGATTGGTGCAGCTCCAGCCGTTGCTGCCATCTGGGGAGTGAACCAGCAGATGGAAGACCTTTCTCTCTCTGCCTCAGCCTCTGCCTCTCGGTAATTCAGCCTTCAAATAAATAAATAAATCTTAAAAAAAAAAAAAAAGATACTGAGGGTCAGCGCTGTGGCTCAGGTTAATCTGCCACCTGCAGTGCCATATGAGCACCAGTTCTAGTCCCAGCTGCTCCTCTTCTAATCCAGCTATCTGCTATGGCCTGGGAAAGCAGTGGAAGATGGCCCAAGTGCTTGGGCCCCTGCACCAGCATGGGACACCCAGAAGAAGCTCCTGGCTCCTGGCTTTGGATCAGCTCAGCTCCAGCCATTTGGAGAGTGAACAAGCCGTGGAAGACCTTTCTCTCTGTTTCCCTCCTCACTGTCTGTAACTCTACCTCTCAAATAAATAAAGACAATCTTTAAAAAAAAAACCACAAGATACCACTTGGGATGCTGACATCCCATAATAGAGGGCCTAGATTTCAGTTCCAGCTTTACTCCCAATTTCTGCTTCCTGTTATTGCACAGCCTGGGAGACAGCAAGTGATGCCTCAAGTGCTTGGGCTCTGCCACTCACGTGGGAGACTCAGGAGTTCTGGGCTTCTGGCTTTCATATAGCCCAACATTCCAAATGCTCTTGCCAGCATTTGGAGAGTGACCCAGCAGATGTAAGATTTCTCTCTGTCTCTCTGTCTCTCTGTCTCTCTGTCTCTCTCTCTCTCTTTCTCTCTCCACTCCATCCTTCTCCCTGTCTCTCTCTCATTTTCAAATAAATGAAAAAAAAATTTTAAAAATGTATATATCTTTTAGTATAAATATGTAAGGTGTCAAGTTCTTAGGTTATTCACATTCCACTGAAAATATTTAAAAATGCAAAATGTAGGGCCGGCACCGCGGCTCACTAGGCTAATCCTCCACCTCTGGTGCCGGCACCCTGGGTTCTAGTCCCGGTTGGGGGGGCCGGTTCTGTCCCGGTTGCTCCTCTTCCAGTGCAGCTCTCTGCTGTGGCCTGGGAGTGCAGAGGAGGATGGCCCAGGTGCTTGGGCCCTGCACCCGCATGGGAGACCAGGAGGAAGCACCTGGCTCCTGGCTTCGGATCGGCGCAGCGTGGCAGCCGTGGCGGCCATTTAGGGGGTGAACCAATGGAAGGAAAGCTTTCTCTCTGTCTCTCTCTCACTGACTAACTCTGCCTGTCAAAAAAAAATGCAAAATGTAAAAGTTTCAAACGTCAGTATTTACAACATGCCAGAAATCATTTCATTTACAACTATTAAAGATACAAAAATTTTAGTTATTGATATTTAAAAGTGCAATTAGAATGTTTAAGTATTGGAATGATATATAGTTTTTTTTTTTAATTTTTTGACAGGCAGAGTGGACAGTGAGAGAGACAGAGAGAAAGGTCTTCCTTTTTGCCGTTGGTTCACTCTCCAATGGCCGCCGCGGCTGGCCAATGGCAGGAGCCAGGTGCTTCTCCTGGTCTCCCATGGGGTGCAGGGCCCAAGGACTTGGGCCATCCTCCACTGCACTCCCTGGCCACAGCAGAGAGCTGGCCTGGAAGAGGGGCAACCGGGACAGAATCTGGTGCCCCGACCGGGACTAGAACCCGGTGTGCCGGCGCAAGGCGGAGGATTAGCCTGTTGAGCCACAGCGCCAGCCTGAATGATATATAGTTTTTAAAAATTACTTTATAGCACACAGCAGGAATCAGACCTCCACTGGCAGGTCAGTAGTTAGGTAATATCCACAAACTCCTGGGGCTATTAAAAACTCGTCAAAACTTTCCAGGTGCCAGCTCAGCCAGAACGTTGGACAGAGTCACTGTGAAGGTAGCCCAGACACCTGAGGCAGCCCAGGAAGCCCCAAGGAGATCCTGGTGCCCGCTGTTCGAGAATCACATTTGAGAGGCACACTCTGGATGAGGCTTCCTTTCCCCTAGCTTTGGAAACATGGGTGGCCCAGAGGTCTACACTTAATTAATGCATGTATCATAGGAATTGTCTCACCATTTGAATTCATAAATTTGTTGGATAAGTTTGTCCAGTTTTATACTCTCTTATTCCATGTATTTCCTCCCAAAGTCCTTACACGTCCACAGCTTGAAGCCAGGTAAGAAGCATATAAATGTAAACAGCCACACACAGGAAGCAATAGAACTAAGTTTGAGCCTGAGATTGCAACACAGGAGAACTGAGTGAATCACTCACCACAAAGCACATAGGAACACACACACACACACACACAAGAATTTGCAATGCAATTCTGATGCTAACTCCCTAGAATTAGTTCAGCCTTCATGGGTTAAGGGTATAGTCTTTCCCAACACACTGCCCTCCAAACACTGTTCCCAAGTTTGAGGAGTCCCTGGGCTACACACACCTCTGACCAAATGACTACAAATTCAGAGGTTCCCATACCCCTCATGTTTGCTAATTTGCTGGAATGACTCATAGAACTCAGAAAGCAATATGCTCACAACAATAATTTTATTAGAAAGGATACAGTACAGGAACAGCCAAATGAAGAGACCTACAGGGCAAAGTCAAGAAGAGCCTAAACTTGAAACGTCCCCCTTACAACACATCATTGTACAATGTGTGTCAGCAGCCAGAAAGCCCACCCAAACTTCAGGCATCGAGAGTTCTCATTGGCATCTCGTTATGACTGACTGGGTCACTAGCCCCATGATGGACATGGATATCTATCAGGCTCATACCGTATGGTGCAAAGCCTCAAATTTCTAATCACCAAGTTTCTCTTTCTGGTATGACCAGCCCTATCCTGAGTCATTTCATTAGCATAAAATCAAGGTGGATAATGAAGACTCTCTTGTTACTCAGGAAATTTCAAGACTTTAGAGGTTATTTCATGGGAAACAGAGGCAAAGATGATGTTCTTTATTCTACAACAATTTTTTTAAATGTTGCTTCTCTCTCTGTGTAACTCTTTCAAATAAATAAAAAAAAAAGAAAATAGATGCCAGTAAGAAATAAGAGTGAGAATATGAGAGGGAGGATCTGTACAGTTCTGCACACATTCCTAGGACTTACCCCTAAGGGTAAAGCTAAAAACTTGCCATGGGACTCCAAATTCCATTAAGCTGGGTGGTAATAATGCCCCTTATATGTTAAAGTGATCATATTAAATGTATAATTGATCATATAGATAGGATTAAGTATCAAAGGGATCACATCAATAAGATCAAGTGTCTGATAATAACAATAGATAGAATTAAAAAGGAGAGAATGTTCCAACATAGGAAGCAGACTACACAGGAGACTCATAAAATGACAAATGCCCTAAATAGCACTCTGACCTCAGAATCAGCCCTTAAGGCATTCTTGTCTGGTTGGAAAGCCCATGAAAGTATTTGAGGCATGAAAGCCAAGACACTGTGGCAAAAAAAAAAATGTCCTACATGAAGGATCTCTGTGGATGAGACCCCAGTGTAAAAAAGTGGCCATCAAAGAATGATATACTTTTCTCTGAAAGAAGAAGAGAACTTCCACTTTGCTTATGGCCCTGTCTAAACACTGACAGAGTCTGTGGTCATTAAAAGGCTTCCATAGCTTTGAAAGCTTATGTCAAGAGCCTTGGGTGATCACTACCATCATAAATAACAGTGTTAATTGTTAAATCAACAACAGGAGTCACTGTGCACTAACTTCTCAACCAGGACCTCTGTCCTCAGTGAGTTGTATTATGAGAGTTAACTGTAAAACTTGTTCTCAAAGATTTATTTTATTTTAATGTATTAAGTGGAAGATATGAATAGCCTTTTTCTTGACTGTTGAGGAACAGTTTTTTGTGTGTGCAAATTTTTGAAATCTTTACTTAGTATAGAGCTGGTCTTCTGTGTATAAAGCTAACTGAAAATGAATCTTAGTGGAGAATGGGACTGGAAATGGGAGAGGGAGAAGGAGGAGTGGTGACAGAGTGGTGGGAGGGCGGGTATGGTGAGAAGAATCACTATATTCCTAAAGTTGTACATATAAAATGCATGAAGTCTGTATTCCTTAAAAAAGTTTTCTTTGGAAAAAAATAACAAAATCCTTTTTAAAAAGGAACTAATACAAACACATATGCATATAAAAATAAGTAAATCTTAAATAAAGCCTATAGCCAATAGCTCTAAATTAGCAGTAAGTGACGAATGTGTAAAGATTTCAATTCTCTCATTTCCTTAAATTTGTCAGCTCATATTCTTCGTTGTTCTTAATCCTGTTTACATATTAGAACAACCAGGGTAATTTTAAAATGTACCAACACTCTATGAAAGCAGAATCTGCAATGGGACCCATTGGGGATTGGTCTATTTTTAAAGGCCCCTAGGAGATCACTATGTGCAATCAGTTGAGACTCACTGGGGTTGCTGAAGCACATGTAATCACAGCTATGGCTGGGTACAGAAACTCATTTCCACCAAGTGCATATGTCATAGCTCCCAATTTCCAAATTGCTTGACCCTGGGTAAGATTCAAATACATTATTTGAAAGAGGTAGTGACTGTGAAGAAAGCTCTTGGGTGGGTGCCCAGTGCACAAAAATCTCCTTCCCTGAGGACACCATTGACAAACCAGGTTGGCTTTGTGTTCTGTAACCTCGACCTGCTGGCCATACATAACACAGCAGCAGATGCTAAACCCAAGTCAATCCAATAACCTCTGTTTAGAATTTGGTATTTTTAATAAAGTAATGCTTTTTGTGTCACTGGCCAATTTCCTTGGTGTGAATTCTTATACTATGGCCAATTTCAAGCTCCTAATGTGATATCATTCAGCTTGCACAACTCTGAAACATTAAGCAGTTGGTTCTCCTTGGTCTCTGTGAGCCAGCTCCAGCATGCTACCCATGGAGCTGAGCCATTCTCCTGTCAGCCCCTCAGGTAAAATTCTGCTGTACTTCCTGCTGTGTTCCCCACACTTGTCCAAGTGGTACAGCTCTTGCTTAGTTCTCCAACATATCCTCCAGCACCTCCAACCACTTTCCTTCCAATAAACTTTTTCTCTTTTTTTTCTTGCTTAGCTTAGTCACAATTGGTTTTTGATGCATGCAGTGAAAGTGTTTTAGATAATAAAGCAAGTCCCCCTATTAATCTCTGAGAGAAGTAGGAAAACATTTTAGAAGGTGGGACTGACAGAGGCGCTCCAATGGGGGATTGCTGGGTGACCAGATGGCAGTTTGCAGGCTTTGTGGATTAAGAGGGAGACAAGGAGGGAGAAGAGCTATAACTGGAGCAGAGGACCAGAGAATGCAAAATACAAGTATTGCTTTCAGAATTCTGTGCAGCCTGGCTCCTGGCTGCTCTCTCCCTTTGGAGAGAATCATGAAGCGTTCTAAAAGGCCTATTGATCCAAAGTCTGTAGAAGCTGTGTTTGTTTATTTTCAGGCTCTCATCTGCAGTTAAAAAGCTGATCTACTACAGCTTTGAAGAGTAGGAAAGAGAGGCAGAGGAGTTGGGGATAACAAACTGGGTAAGAAAAATCTTATCTGACCCCTTCTCCTAGCTAAGCAGGGATACCAAGGCATGGTGCTTCCCAAAGTTGACAACACTGTCTATTTAGTATGATAAATTATGTTTGTTATCAAGGAGAAAATTAAGTTTTAATACTGATCATATATAATAGAGAATTAAACTGGGAATAGAAAACTTGATAAAAATGTCACTGTGAAAGTCAACTAATTATAATCATTTATTGGAACTCACTATTTGAACTTAATTAAGTGGCAACTTGTTAATTATATGCACAGCAGTAAGCAGATTAGCTATAAACTGAGTTGTTTTATTTGACTAATTTATCTTTTTAAATTAAATTTTATATTTATTCATGTATTCTCATGTACTTGAAAGCTAGAGCAACAGACAGAGAGGGAGAGACAGAGAGAGAAAGATCTTCCAGCTGCTGATTCACTACCCAAATGCCTGCAGCACCCTATGAGTGGCAGAGCCCCAAACACTTGGGCCATTATCTGCTGCCTCCCAGGATGCATTAGCAGGAAACTGGAGAAAAGCAGAGGAGATGGGACTGGAGGCTGCACTCAAATATGGGAAGATGGCATTGCAAGCAGTGGCTTAACCAGCTGTACCACAAAGCCAGGCCCTGCCCGAAAGATTTTAAATCGCTTTTGTTGAGAGCTGGCTGCACGCCCGTGTTCACTGCAGCACTACTCAAAACAGCCAAGTTATAAATCAACCTAAGTTTGGCTGAAGTGTTAAGATGCTGGTTGAGACACCCAGGTCTCATATGAGACTGACTGGGTCTGATACTCAGCTCTGGCACCTGACTCCAGCTGCCTGCTAATGCAGATGTTGGTTGGTAGATGACGGCCCAAGTAGTTCCATAAAGGAACCTGAATTGAATTCCTGGCTCCCTGCTTCAGCTTAGCCCAGTTAGACCATTGCAGGCATTTAGGGAGTAAATCAGAGACTGACAGATCTTCCTGTGTGTCTGTCTCTGTCTTTCAAATAAATTATTTTTTATTTAAAAAAAATTTATTTGTTTATTTGAATGACAGAGAGAGAGAGAGAGAGAGAGAGGATCTTCTCCCTGTTGGTTCACTCCCCAAATGGCCGCAACAGCCAGAGCTGAGCTGATCCAAAGCCAGGAGCCAGGAACTTCTTCTGGGTCTCCCACATGGATGCAGGGGCCCAAGCACTTGGGCCATCTTCCACTGCTTTCCCAGGCCATAGCAGAGAGCTGGATATGAAGGGGAGCAGCTGGGACAAGAACTGGCACCCATATGAGATGCTGCTGCTGAAAGCAGAAGCTTAACCTACTATGCCTCAGTGCCAGCTCCCTGAGACAGAGTTTTGAAAAGACATGTGGGAGGCTAGCACTGTGGCATAGTGGGTTAAGCCACTGCCTGTAGCACAAGCATCCCATGTGGGTGCCAATTCCAGTCCCAGCTGCTCCATTTCTGATCCAGCTCCCTGCTAACGCACCTGGGAAAGCAGCAGAGGACAGCCCAAGTGTTTGGGCACCCAAATAGGAGACCTGGAAGAAGCTCCTGGCTCCTGGCTTTGGCCTGGCCCAGTCCTGGCCATTGTGGCCATTTGGGGAGTGAATCTGCAGACAGAAAATCTCTCTCTTTCTCTCTCTCTCGCTCTCTCTCTCTAAATATGCCTTTCAAACAAATAAATAATTAGAAGATATGTGGGACAAAGAACTCTGAAAGCCAAAGTGTTGCAAAATGGGTATTTAAGAGAAGGACAGAAATACTAAATTACTGCTCATGAGAAACTTCCCCTGATGAAATCATCCTGTTGTAATAAAGACTCAAATCTGGAGAGAGCTGCCCCATGAACTCTCTAAGTTTAATTTTGTACTTAATTTCTATTGTGACATTTTTGGAATAGATGTTTCCTCCATTTATTTAGCAAAACCTTTACTTGCTTAAACAATAATGAGAAAATTAACGAGATTGATTTCCAATAAATGTTACTTATTTTTAAAATAACTCATTTAATTTTTTAATTTTCTGCTGAATATATACTTCAGCTTTGTATAGGTTGTTCAGCAACCTGAATTCATTAGCAAGACTCATACACATGTAGATTAATTTTCATGAGGGTCCCAAGGGTACAGTGACCCCTTGATCTCTGTGGCATTTTGGTTCCAGGATCCCCAAAAATACCAAAATCTGTGGATGCTCAAATCCCTAATACAAAATAGCATAGCACTGCATAGAACCTGCACACATCCTCCCATATATATTCTTTAATTATTTATTTATTTGAAAGTCAGAGTTACACACAGAGAGAAGGAGAGGCAGAATGAGAGAGAGAGGAAGAGAGACAGAGGTCTTCCATCTGCTGGTTCACTCTCCAATTGGCCGCAACGACCAGAGCTGTGCCAATCCAAAGCCAGGAGCCAGGAGCTTCTTCCGGGTCTCCCACGTTGGGCCATCTTCTACTGCTTTTCCAGGCCATAGCAGGGAGCTGAATTGGAAGTGGAGCAGCTGGGACTCAACTGGCACCCATATGGAATCCTGGAACTGCAGGCGGCAGCTTTACCTGCTACGCCACAGTGATGGCCCCATCCTCCCATATATTTTAAATCACCTATGATTACTTTAATACTTAACACAATATAAATACTGTATGAATAGTAATTAAGCTGTATCATTTAGGGAATGACATGAAAAAAATGTGTGCTTTTTAAAAAGATTTTATTTATTTATTTGACAGGTAGAGTTACAGACAGTGAGAGGGAGAGACAGAGAGAAAGGTCTTCCTTCCACTGGTTCACTCCCTAAATGGCCACAAAGGCTGGAGCTGCGCCAATCTGAAGCCAGGAGCCAGGTGCTTCTTCCTGGTCTCCCATGCAGGTACAGGGGCCCAAGCACTTGGGCATTCTTCTACTGCTTTCCCAGGTCATAGCAGACACCCGGACTGGAAGAGGAGCAGCCGGGACTCAAACTGGCACCCAAATGGGATGCTGGCGCTGCAGGCAGAGGATTAACCTACTGTGCCACTGTGCCGGACCCCGAAAAAATGTGTATTAATGTTCAGTATAGATGCAATTGTTTTCCAAGTATTTTCCATACACATGTGGTTGAATCCATGGATGCAGAACCCACAGATAGAGAGGCTGGACTGCAATTGCTTCAGTACTGCTCTTTACATCTGCAAGTTTTTTTGTTATGCATTTTAACTATTATGTTAATGCATACCCCATATTGAAATGTCCTGATAATTACTGTCAATAATCATATAGGGAAGGGAGTGTTTGGTGCAGGGATTAAGATGTTGACTGGGACATGTGTGCTCAGATCTGGTGGCCTGGGTTTGAGTCCCAGCTCCACTTCTGATTCCAATTTCCCACTAATTCACACCTTGGGAGGCAGCAGGTCCCTGCCACCCACTTGGGAGACATGGATTGGGTTTGTGGTTCTTGGCTTCAGCGTGATTGAGTTCTAGTTATTGTGGGCATTTGGAGAGTGAACCAGTGGTTGTAAGATTTCACTCTCCCTCTCATACCCCCTTCCCCATCTCTCTGCTTTTCAAATAAAAAACAAATCATATAGTGATGAGCTCCCAGAGTATGCTCCATAGAACACCAGAACAGCCAACTCTTCTACCAGTTTGCTCCAATAACATTGGGAAATGCCAAGGGTGTTTCCATGTCTTGGAGATTATGCGGTGGTACTAAAGTCTCTTGCAAAAATCAACCTCATCTAGGCTGCTTCTATCCCACCCTAGAAGGGCCCCAAACCCTGGTGTTGTTCCCCAAGTCCCTATCACACTCTAAAATCCCAAAGCATGCATTCTGTAAAATGCTGGTCTAGAGTCACAGACCTACTCATAGAGGTAGAGGGAGCCAGAGAACACTTTGGTGTGCTCTGTCTCTCTCTTCTTTCCATCCCATCAAAATTACCTCCTAGGCTGGCGCCGCGGTTCACTAGGCTAATCCTCCGCCTGCGGCACCGGCATACCGGGTTCTAGTCCCAGTTGGGGCGCCGGATTCTGTCCCGGTTGCTCCTCTTCCAGGCCAGCTCTCTGCTGTGGTCCTGGAAGGCAGTGGAGGATGGCCCAGGTGCTTGGGCCCTGCACCCGCATGGGAGACCAGGAGGAAGCACCTGGCTTCTGGCTTCGGATTGGCACAGCACGCTGGCTGTAGCAGCCATCTGGGGGGTGAAGAAAGACCTTTCTCTCTCTCTCTCTCTCTCCCTCTCTCTCTCTCTCTCACTGTCTAACTCTGCCTGTCAAATAAAAAAAAATTACCTCCTAGAATATATAAATAGCATCCATGAAAAATTATATCTGATAAGGAGGGGGTTCAGGTAATCAAAAGCCCAGGATAATTAAATTATGGTCTATAATTAATTAGTACTTTATAATAATTAAATAACCTTTTCTCCTAATTGAAGCCATGACTTCGAGAGTTGATTATCTGAAAGTAATTTTCTAAGCATTCGTTCTGTCCCTGTTGAAACACGTTTGGGAAGCAGGTGTACGTGGTTGGCTCCATCAGTTAATAAATGCCTGTGTCGCCTGTCACTGGTGAAGAATGACCAGGGACCTTGTAATCTCCAGTTTAGTTAGATGGCAACATCAGCCCACAAGGAAATAAAAATCAAGAACCCTCTGTATGTGTAGCAGACAGAGAAGGGCTTGTCCTGGTTCACTGCTGGACCAGGTAGACTGGATGGCTTGATCGAGAGATTGTGTCAAGCATTCTTTCCAAGCTGCTTTTCTTTAGTTTCTTTCTTATTCCTGGCTGAGCCTTATGAATCTGCGTTCAAATAACCTACAGGCCTGGCATGGCACACCCACCCCCAGACTCTGATTTTGCACGACAGTGAGTGCTGCCTCTGTGTTCTGGAAATCTGCCTCTTGACCACTGCAACAGAACAACTCGCTAGGCCGGCGCCGTGGCTTAACAGGCTAATCCTCCGCCTTGCGGCGCCGGCACACCGGGTTCTAGTCCCGGTCGGGGTGCCGGATTCTATCCCGGTTGCCCCTCTTCCAGGCCAGCTCTCTGCGGTGGCCTGGGAGTGCAGAGGAGGATGGCCCAAGTGCCTGGGCCCTGCACCCGCATGGGAGACCAGGAGAAGCACCTGTCTCCTGGCTTTGGATCAGCGTGATGCGCCGGCTGCAGCGGCCATTGGAGGGTGAACCAACGGCAAAAAGGAAGACCTTTCTCTCTGTCTCTCTCTCTCTCACTATCCACTCTGCCTGTCAAAAAAATAAATAAATAAAAATAAAAAAAAAAAAAAAAACAACTCGCTGCGCAAAAGGCCACTCCAGTGTGGAGACGCACATGCCAGACCAGGCCGCTCCAGTGTGGGTACAGGTGCAGGCCAGGGGAGCCAAATATTTCAGTCATGGGCCACATGCTGGGGCCCACAGTGGTGATGGCTCTGGCTGAAAAGGCCGATTCAGGAAAATCAAGGTACAAAGGCAAAGGGACAAAAGCCAGGGACATGCAAAGGAAGAGAAAGCCAGGATGCTCAAGGGCAAGTCCAGTACAGACTGGACAGTGGGTGGGGAAAGCAGGCAGCAAGTCCTCCAGCGACCCTGGGAGAAGGGAAGCGACAATAAACAGGTCCTGCTTGTCATGATGGGGAGGGCGCTAAGGCCCCCTGGCCCTCAAACAGGTGGCCAGGAAGTCATCCACTCATTCTCATTCATTTGTCCAACAGAGGCTCACTGAAGTCTCTGTGGGGAAAGGTGAGGCTAGATCCATTTCCAACTTCCCCATGCCTTTTATCTTTTTTAAAAGATTTGTTTATTTATTTGAAAGGCAGAGTTACAGAGAGGCAGAGGGAGAGAGAGAGAGAGGTCTTCCATCTGCAGGTTCACTCCTCAAGTGGCCACAACAGCTGGAGCTGAGCCGATCTGAAGCCAGGAGCCTCCTCCAGGTCTCCCATGTGGGTGCAGGGGCCCAAGGACGTGGGCCATCTTCCACTGTTTTCCCAGGCCACAGTAGAGAGCTGGATCAGAAGCGGAGCAGACAGGGCTCAAACTGGTGCCCATATGGGATGCTGACACTGCAGGAGGTGGCTTTACCCACTACACCACAGCACCGCCCCCCACCCACCCGTCTTCTTCTATTATGGTGACCAAGGCCATTGGAGTTCCTCGTCTGATGCCACAAGGACAGGGGCTCTAGAATGCTCTGGCCTGAGACCAGGCTACTTCAAAAAGTTTGTGGAAAAATGGAGTTAAAAGAAATGAGTAAGTTGTTTGGCTGCAAAAAAAAAAAAAAAAAAAATTTGATATCCACATGTAGGTTTTTTTTTCACAATATGAATTTTATATAAACTTTTTTTTAAAGATTTATTTATTTATCTGAAAGTCAGAGTTACACAGAGAGAGAAGTAGAAGCAGAGAGAGAGAGAGAGTGGTCTTCCATCCACTGGTTCACTCCCCAATTGGCCGCAATGGCCAGAGCTGTGCCAATCTGAAGCCAGGAGCCAGGAGTTTCTTCCGGGTCTCCCACACAGGCGCAGGGGCCCAAGGACTTGGGCCATCTTCCACTGTTTTCCCAGGCCATAGCAGAGAGCTGGATAGGAAGTGGAGCAGCTGGGTCTTGAACCGGTGCCTATATGGGATGCCAGCACCACAGTCAGCAGCTTTACCCGCTACACCACAGTGCCAGCCCTCCATGAACTTTCTGAAGTCCCCTCGGATACCCAGGAGTGTGGAATCTGGCAGAGATAACATCAATGAATGATGTGGCTTTTGTGAGAAGGGGTGCCAGCAAGAATGAATGCTGATTTGAGACCAGGGCCCTGCTTCAACTGCCCTTATTGGTGTGTAACACAAAGCGTGCTCAACACCACCTGTAGAAAAGTAAACCCTGAAGGAGAAACATAGAATCCTAGAATCAGCTGAGGAATGCTTGCTTTAAATTTTTTTTTTATGATACTGAATTTTTGAAGCCAAGTCTCCATCACTGGATGGATTTGGGACTCAAGATAGAAGTCAGTTATAGAAAAAAGTTAATATGATTTTTCCATATCTAGGTTTATGGCCTCAAAAGTTATGTTCTACAACCGGCACTGTGGTGTAGTAGGCTAAGCCTCCACCTGCAGCGCTGCCATCCCTGGTTTGAGTCCCAACTGCTCCTCTTCCGATCCAGCTCTCTGCTATGGCCTGGGAAAGCAGTGGAGGATGGCCCAACTCCTTGGGCCCCTGCACCCACGTAGGAGACCTGGAAGAAGCTCCTGGCTCCTGGCTTCAGATCTGCCGAGCTCTGGGTATTGCAGCCATTTAGGGAGTGAACCAGCAGATGGAAGACCTCTCTCTCTGTTTCTCCCTCTCTGTCTATAACTCTACTCTCAAATAAATAAATAATATATAAAAGAAAAGTTATGTTCTTAGGTTTGGATTAGAAGAAATATTGGAAAGAAAAAAATCCACTCTCAAAATGTCCTAGTTAAAACTTAAGGACAGGATGTAATGCCACTATTTAACAATAACACAAATAGTATCATATTTCCATAAATGTAAAGTTTTCCTGCTTTTGAAAGAACAGTGTATGTTTTAGATGCAAAGTCTCATATTCAAGTCTGACAGTTAAACTTTTCAAAAAACTATCTTACAAGCTCGTAGTTTTTTTAATTTGGTTTCACAATGTTCAGATGGTAATGTGAACAGAAATGGTGACTCAATTACTTTCAAATGAAGCACCCTGATGAACAGATTCATTTTCTCCTGACAGGGGATTATTATTGCTTTAGATTTTATCTCAGTTCTGCGCATGCTGCAGGAATTCTCACGACTAAACTAGTTTAAATTGTCTTAACTTACGATTCATCCACCATGAGAAATGAAGGTATTGACCAGACAGTAAAGTGGACTGACATAGTGCAGATTGTAGATGACTGTAAAGTTGGTTTTGTAAAGATATTTTCTTAAAATATTTCTCTCAGCTGGTTCGAAAGCATGCTCCTTGATGCACTTCAGGGGCCGGATGTGACACTGAGCTGAACAGACAGGGTGTGTCCAGATCAGTTCTTTCAACAGATACAGAGCAGGGTAGGTAAGGGGTCAAGGCCAGAGGCTCTGCCAAAACAAAGTGCAAGTCAGCCTTCAGCCCTGGAAGTCTTCCGAGGAAGGAAGGGCCAAACAGTTCTCTAAGTACAGGACCTTGGTGGCCACTGGCCCCAGGGGAGAGGCTGTTTGCTCTCTGCTCCAGTTCAAAACAACCCATGGGCCAAACAGACTTCAGGATCTAGACTGTGGCGAAAATAGATCAGAATCTGTAAGTAAACATGCACATCGGAGGCCAAGACAGAGAAACTAAACTGGCCTTAGCCTCACACCGTGAAGCATATACACCCTACAGGAGCAGGCATTCAGTGCACAAGCTGAGGCACCACTTGGGACACCCACATCACAGTGTCTGGGTTCGAGTCCTGACTCCACTTCCAACTCCAGCTTCCTGCTAATGCACACTCTGGCTCAAGTGGTTGGTACCTTAACAACCATGTGGGAAACTTGATAGAGTTCCTGGCTCTTGGCTTTGGCCTGGCTCAGCCCCAGCTCTTGCAGGCAAAAAGGGAGTCAAACAGAGGGTGGGGAGATCTTTCTCTCTTTTTGTCTCACTCTCCACTTTGCAAATAAATATTTTTTAAATTTATTTAATTTCTTTGAAAAGCATGTGACAGAGAGAGGGAGAGACAGAGAGAGAAAGAAATCTTCCATCTACTGGTTCACTCCCCAAACGGCTGGAAGCCAGGAGCCAGGAACTCTGTCCAGGTCTCCTATGTGGGTGACAGAGGTCCAAGCACTTGGGCCATCTTCCACTGCCTTCCCAGGCACATTAGCAGGATCAGAAGTGGAACAGCCAAGACTTGAACTATCACTCATGTGGTATGTGGCATAACAAGCGGCTTAAACCACTGTGCCATAATGCCTGCCACCTGCCACCAAATCATTTTTTAATAAAAGAATATGTACAGCACATAGTTTGGAAAAGCACTCTCAAAGTCAGCATCAGTGCCTTGTCTATGTATCTCTAATCAGAAGTGTGTGCACACAAATGTCAGAAGCTGGGAGGTGTAAAGGTGCTAACAGCCACAGCTACAAGCAGCATGGCTCAGTGAACACATCTTCCCCCAACAAGCCTCTGGGTAATTCGGGTTGTATTTATTCACAGTATACACAAGGTACAAACCGAGCAGAGCACAGCTCCTTCCCCACACTGACCAGTAGTAGGTGTGAACTTGGAACTCACCGTGACCTGTGGCTTTAGAAAGACCATCCTCCCCGTGTACTACTTTAAATCTTGGTTGGTGAGCTGAGTAACTAAGGTACCAAGATATGGTTCTACAATTCTGAAATCAACCTACTTGAATGCACCTGGATACATCTAAGTGTTCTAAGAAATAAAGCAAGACAGTGCAGGCTCTTAATAATGGTAGCAATTGCAATTGTATAGGAGAGTGCAATTGTACATTCGCAGGATGGATAAAAGCTGGGTTTGAAAGACATCACCTGAGTGGGAGCAATCTGGGATCATAGCTATTTATGACTCAGTTATGAGTCTGATACTTTGGCTCAACCCTTGCACTCCAATCACTGAAGGCCAATGTTGTCAATGAGCCCTGAGAACCCTTTGTTTTTATTTGAACCTCTGCTGTTCAGGTGTCAAATACAGGCGTCTCACAATAACACCACTGATGTGTTCCTGGAGAACCAACACATTTTGCAAAAATTGCACACTAAAAATAACAAGGCCTACGGAGAAAATATTATTCAGGGCAGAATGTTCAAAACTCAATGCATCTTTGAAATCAGCACTGTTACACCACTAATTAGGATCCCGGTGAGAAATTGTACTCGTGTGTTTAAACTTCATTGCTATAAAACTTCAGTCATTCCAACTATGGGGGCCTTTCGCCAAGGAGTCCAGCTTCCTTCCTCCTGCAATGAACGTCCTTGGAGACAGTTTTATGGAAATCAGCTCAATCAAAATTTAAAACACAATGCCTGGGTACTCTCCTTTATCATTAATTTTTCTTTTGATGTGAAGGAAATACCTCCAGGCTTGTTTATCACCAGTTGGAACCCCCAGAGAGCTTAACATAACAAAAACTCCCACAGTTCTTGAAACCACTAAACAAGTCACATTTCTGCAGGATACAGAGCATTTATCTGGAAGTTTTAATACGCTGTAAGTAGGTTGTTCTGTTTGTGAGGCAGTGTGGCTGCGTGAATCTACACAACTTCCACTGCCCCACTGATCTCTTGTCCCATTTACCCACCACACAGGAGTTGATGAGCGCTAAAGAGGCACACACTGTGGAAGAACAGACTGGGTGTTCGCATTTTCATTATGATGACCAGAATCATAACGACGACACTCACCAACAAGCCCCATTGCCTGTAAAAAAACTACTTCCAATCAGTAATAAGAAATGTTCTAAATGATTAAGATGTTGGAAAGTTGAACAGATATCTGAAGCAATTGAGTTGTAAGAATGTAAACAATTCTGTCAAAACTATACTGTCACAGGACACGTGTGTCTCTCCTGCTGGAAACAACTGTGCACGAGCAAGGCCTTGGAGGAAGAAAAGCAACCCTCAGCCCAGTAGCCCTCCCTGTGGGGCTTCCCTACTGATTGCAAAGTGACCCGTGATTTTAGGGCAATCTGTGACTTAGAGAAACCAGACAATTTGCTCCCCACACCAGAATGGGTGACGACATTTCCACCACACAGTTGCAGCGGAGTTTGGCCATCCTTGGATCATTTCCAGGTCTCTCCTAATTACCTTACAGCTCGAGTAAGGCAAGATCTGCTTTCACAGTCCAGGGAACCTCAGTCCCAGTGCAGCTCCTGTGAGGCCTTGTAGGTTAAGTGGATAGAAGCATACAGGAGGAGGGGCAGGCATTTGGCAGAGTGGTTAAGCCTCCACCTGGGACATCTGTATTCTCTATTGCAGTGCCTGGGTTCGAGTCCTAGCTCTGCTTCAAATTCCGGCTCCCTGGTAATACACACCCTAGGAGGCAAGGGGCGATGGCTCAAGTAGCTGAGTTCTTGCCATCACATGGGAGACCCTGAGAGAGTAACTGAGTTCTTGGCTCCCAGCTTCAACCTGGCCTGGCCCCAGCTGTTGCAAGCACTTGGGGAGTGATTCAGCACATGGGAGATATGTCTCTCACTCATTCACTCTCTTTCAAATAAATACAATTAATAATTTTATTTATTTATTTTAAAGATTTATTTACTTATTTGAAAGTCAGTGTTATACAGAGAGAGGAGAGACAGAGAGAGAGGTCTTCCATCCCATGGTTCACTCCCCAGTTGGCTGCAAAGGCCAGAGCTGTGCTGATCCGAAGCCAGGAGCCAGGAGCCCCCTCCGGGTCTCCCACGCAGGTGCAGGGGCCTCAAGGACTTGGACCATCTTCTACTGCTTTCCCAGGCCATAGCAGAGAGCTGGATGGGAAGTGGAGTAGCCGAGACTCAAACCATCGCCCACATGGGATACCAGCAAACAGGCAGTGGCTTAACCTGCTACACCACAGTGCCGGTCCCCAGTTAATAATTTTAAACATTAAAAAAAGATACAGGGGAAGGAATTTTCAATTCTTTGAAAAATTGTGCAAATACATACACATGCACACAGAATGTATTTTCCTTCTCGAATATAAACATAACACATGTGACTTATTTTTTTTTAATTTATTTATTTACTGGAAATTCAGAGTTTCAGAGAGAGGAGGAGAAAAGGAGAGAGATCTTTCGTCCTCTGGTTCGCTCCCCAGATGTCTGCGATGGCCGGCCAGAACTGGGTCGGTCTAGAAGCCAGGAGCCTCCTCCAGGCCTCCCACGTGGGTGTAGGGGCCCAAGCACTTGGGTCATCCTCTGCTGCTTTCCCAGGCACAATAGCAGGGAGTTGGATCAGAAGTGGAGCAGCCAAGACTTGAACTAGGTGGTGGCTTAACCTACTACACCACAGTGCCAGCTCCAGTTTGTGACTTGTCTGTCTCCCTTTATGCCCACCTCCTCTCACTTTCCTTGAACCCCAGAGCTGGACTGAAAAACAGGACAGCCAAGTAGTTCCCCAGGTCACCAACTGTTGATGAATGTCAAAACCCACCTGAGCAGATGTGCACCAGGGGAGCTGTCCCAAGTTGCTCACATGTTGAAACACTTCTGTGCTATTTCCCTGAGCCCCAAAGTGTCTATGCCATCATCCTGGTTTCCCTAGCTCCTCCTCTGAGACTTCCAGAAGAATCCCACTCACTTTACTCCACTGTGGACTTCATCTACCAGAAGCAAGATGTGACCTAACAGGGTGTCCTGCTCTTGCCCTGCACTAAGGTGACAGCCATGCAACTGGCCCGTGGTACATGCACAGTACGGATGATCAAGTATTTTCCACACTACCGTTAGCTCAGACCTCACTGCAAATGTCATGTTATGGGGGACATTTCATTTGCTGCAACTTTTGTCCAGGAAACCACTGCATGGACTTGGGAGTGACAATGTTGAGATGTTTGGGTCAGGAGTTGAGGTAGGACACGGAGAAGCAAGTTCCAGGAGACTCTCTGAGAAGAGTGGGTATGTTCCCCAGCAGTGTGGGGGACGACTGTGTATGGCTGCAGCTGTCCCTGGGATGACAGAGGAGGGTCTCCTCTTCCAGCCAATGATCACGTTTTGAACAAGTGCTCGAAGAACGTCAGTTTGAAGAGAGAAATTATGAGCCATTCTGTGCTTTTTTTTTTTTTTAACTTATTTGAAAGGCAGTTAGAGAGAGAGAGATTTTCCATTTGCTGATTCACTCCCCAAATGGCTCCAATGGCTAGGGCTGGGCCAGACTGAAGCCTGGAGCCAGGAGCTCCTTCCAGATCTCTCAGATGGGTTGTAGGAACCCAAGCACTTGAGCCATCTTCTGCTGCTTTCCCAGACACATTAGTGGGAAGCTGGATTAGAAATGGAGCAGCCAGCACATGAACTGGTGTCCATAGGGGATACGGGTGACACAGGCAGTGGCTTTACCCGCTATGCCGCAGCACCGGCCCCTGATTTGATGTTTCTCTCTACTAAAAGTGACTGCCTTAAGAAAAGAACTTCATCTTGCGATGAGTTTATTCTCAGCATTAGCACAAGGTCTTACTCATAGGAAACTGTCAGGTTTTTTGTGAAAGGAAGTGCGATATAAATTACAGAAACAGGCAAATCTTCCAACACAACCCTGTGAAGCCAGGGTATCATGCTCGCTCCCTCTGCACAGAAGAGGATCCAGAGCACGGAGAAATGAGGTCACTTCCTCAAGGTTATTGCACCAAGAAGTCCAAGTGTGAGGCTCCCCTGCAGGCAGTCCTTTCCAGTTGCTCACAGGTCTATGCCTCCTGATTCTGAGTTAGGAGCGCAACCCCAGCAATCGCAAAGTGCTGTTTACCACTGCTTCAGAATGACCTTAAATTTGAAAGTCACATCTTGGGGGAGAAAATATGTTGTAGGGGCTGGCACTGCAGCGCAGTGGGTTAAGACACAGCTGTTTCCCACATCAGAGTTCCAGTTTGAGTCCAGGCTGGCTGCCCCACTTCCAATCCAGCTTCCTGGCAGCTTTGTGGGAGACGAGGGTGGAATTCTAGACTCCTGGATTTGGCCTTGCCCAGCACCAGCCTTGCAGTCACTTGGGGAGTGAATCAGTAGAAAGATCTCCCTCTCTCTGTCACTCTGCCTTTCAAATAGATAGAGATAGACAGAGATATAGATATATAGATGGATGATAGATAAATATTTTTAAAACCATATTTTATATTTCAGTGACTTTAGTCCCTGATTCTACATATGCCCATGTCTAGAGAACAGTCTGGGAGGCAGGGTAATGGGTAAGGGATAAAATAAATGGAATTGGAAGGGAAATACCAACACTCACGTCCAAAGAATAAAGCCAAGGTCAAGTTCCCAAGATGTGTTCACAGCAGGCCATTCAGCAAGGGCGGAAGGAGGTGGGAAGGTGAGTGAGCCAGAGCAGGAAACAGCAGGTTGGAGGGGCAAAGAGGCTCAACTGTTCTCCACCAAAGTGGTTCTGCAGATGAGAGACCAGGGGAGATAATTCTGCATCTGATTAGTTTTGTTGCAGCGAACACTGAGCCATGCTAACAACTGTACACCTCTGCTTCAGTTTGCTGTACCTAAATCACCTTGAACTGATGACCTGACGGCCAAGGACAGCTACTCAACCTGGGGATTTAAGCCACAGAACACTGGGTGTTTCTCGGAGTTGCCTCTGAATCTTAAGTTTGAGAGACAGTGTTTTCCTTCAGTCGTGAGGGTACCTGGAGTCCTGCAATGCATCAAGCCCTGCCCCACCAGCATCACCCTGTTACAGGTGCTGCCTGGACAGAGTAAGGACACGGTTACTACGGCTAATATTCCAGACCCAGAAGAGAAGAGCAGTGAGGGAATAAAAGTGAGAAAGCAAAGGATACCTGAGGAGGGCTGGCAAGGTGTTTTCATCATCTCTAACCTCCCCTGTGTCCTGGGTTCACACCCACAAACCCAGCATCAACAAGCCTGGCCCGGAACATTGTGCCTTCAAAATGTGTTGGTTGCTGTGCCTCCAAGTGCAAAAGGTGAAATTCACTGGTTCTTGCTCGCTCATCCTCTCTCCTCCTTCCACCCTTTCTCAGTGACCTGCTGAGAACACATCCTGGGAACTTGACCTTGGCTTTATTCTTTGGACATGACTGTTGGTAATTTTATCTCTGGTTCTGTTTATTTTCTTCCTTACCCCACTTCCCTGGCCCCCTGGGTTCTAGCCTATAGGCCTGGGCATGCAATGTGCAGACTCAGGACTAGATCAGCCCCAGTGCTACACACACACAAACACACACACACAGAGCAGACCTGTTTATTCCTCTCTGTCCACCAAGTGACTTGCACTGATCCCATCTCTTAGGCAGCGGATGATGTTTGCTGGGTTGAGTCACAAGCCCCGCATGAATGTTCTTGTGCCTGGTAGGCTGCTCCTGAGGCTTTCCGCTGGGACAAAAAGTCATTCAGAGAAACAGGGCACTGGGACAGCAGGGGTCCCTCCCCCAGCTCTACGTGGCCAACATTCCCCTGCTACTGTGTGCTGAGCCCAGGGAGCAGTTCTTCCAGCCAGGGTGCTGCTTCAGGCTCCCGTGCTGTTGGTCCTGGGACACCAGCCTGGCTGAAGCAAAGAGGGATGTTTTCCTCTGTGGATTCCCTGCTTGCATCTTTCCAGGGACACTCAGTGTCCTGCCTGCCGCACAGTAATGTGGAGAAAGCCCTGGGCAGATGGGACACCTACGCCTTGCTATTTCTCCCAGGCCTGTTAAGATTCCAGCAAGCAGGACCAGCACTGTGGCACAGCAGGTTAAGCTGATGATACCAACATCCCATATGAGAGCCGGTTCAAGTCCTGGCTGTTCCACCTCCAATCAGCTCCCTACTAATGTGCCTGGGAAAACAGCAGAAGCTGGCCCAAGCGTTTGCACCCCTGCACCCAGGTAGGAGACCAAGGTGGAATTCCTGGCTCCTGGCTTCAGCCTGGCCCAGTACTGGCCATCACAGCCATTTGTGGAATGAACCAGCAGATGGAAAAGCAATCTCTCTCTCTCTCTCTCTCTCTCTCTCAATATGCATTTCAAATAAAGAAATAAATCTTTTTTTAAAAGACTCCAGAAAGTCATTTAAACTCATTGAGCTTCCATTTTCTCATCTGTTAAAAGAGATAAGGTCTCCCATAATTTATGTGCAAAATTGTTCTAAGGGCCCATGACATAATCCAGGTGAAAGTGCTTTGTCAACTGTTCAGCAAACCAAGTAGTATTTGTGGTGTTCTTAGCTTTGCCTGGCTGCTATGACCCTGACCTGTTGACCTGAGCCTTGTGAAATCAGTAAGGCCAAGTGGGCTGTGTGAAAGCTTGGCAGGATTTTCACGTGCAAAATTTGAAACAGGGTCCAACTGACATAAAAGATATGATCTCCTCTGAGTATTGGCTGGACTGTAGTTTGACAGCTGTGTGTGTGCTTTATTAAATAATTTATTTGAAAGAGAGTCAGAAAAGGGGTGGGAGAGAGAGATCTTCAATCTGCTAGTTCACTTCCCAAATGCCCACAAAAGCTGGGTTAAGCCAGAAACCCAGAACTCAGCACGGTCTCCCACGTGGGTATCAGAGACACAAGTACTTGAGCTGCATTACCTGCTGCCTCTGAGGGTGCGCATTAGTAGAACTCTGGATAGGAAGTGGAGGTGGGAGCGCAATCCAGGCACTCCAAAATGGGAGCTGGGTGTCCCAAGCGGTGACTTAACTGCTACGTCAAATACCCTTCCCTGGCAGTGGTGATTTGGACACAGAATGCGTTCCATTATGGGATTAATACCCTAGTGAGACAAAGTGCACCCTTATAAATGAATTATCTACCCATCTGGCAGGGCTTCACACATCCGAATCGTAATTTAGGCCTGTGTTATTGGTGCTGGGGGTTTTGGTATTAAATCTGGACTTCCAGAGCAGTAATAGCTTTATATTCTTTTGACAGATTCATTGAGCAATTACTGTGTGCTAAGCACATTGTATTGGTTACCGAGATTTGGCACTGAACAGACGCAGCCCCTTCCCTTATGACGCAATAGCCTAATACTAATCTAGTCCAAGGAGGTCGAGGAAGGTTTCCCTGAGTGAGAGGCAGTTTACGGAAGACTTGCAGAAGGTTTAGCTAGAATTTGGGGAGGGGAACAAAAGAGGAGGTGGAAGAGTTTGTGGACATTTGGTGGTTGGTTTTCACCTTACATGACTGTCTCACAAGTTTAGTCTCACAGCCCCAAGCAGACCAGACTCAAATTCCCAGTCTGCGTTGTAGCTAGATGATGACATGTGATCCAGCTGTGCTAATCCAATGCGCACATGTGCAGCTTAAACTCACAAGTGGGCCACACGGGTAAACAGCCTTTGTAGAAAGCTGCTTTTTTAAAAGAAACTGTGAAAGCACAAGCCTCTAACTCTGGAGGAAGGCAGTCATTGCCCACGTGTAGTAAAACGATGTCTGCCACGTAGCAAATACTCCATACATCGTAGCCATGGTTATCTTCTACATTCAAGCAATAAGGAGACACAGTCTGATGCGGATGGAGCAGAGAGCAAGGTTTATATGCACAAGCGGTCTTCAGAAAGTTCACAGAAATGCAGATCATGAAACAGCTGTGCATGAATCTCAAAAAACAAATTTTGTACCAAAATAAACTTATCTTTGAACGCCGTTTTCCATGACCCTGTTGGAGTACTCTTGTATTGTATTAAGATAGAAAGGTAACAGAGGAACTAAAATAAAAGCATTAAGAATCTGGCATTGGATGGGGAAATGGAGGAGAGTAGAAATGAACTACCCCTTCTTCCTTCAAAGCAGAGTCAGTGGGGCCTATTTTCTTTTTTTTTTTTTTTTTTTTTTTTTTGCACGTAGAGTTATAGACAGTGAGAGAGAGAGAGACAGACAGAAAGGTCTTCCCTCTGTTGATTCACTCACCAAATGGCCGCCACAGCCAGCGCTGTGCAGAACTGAAGCCAGGAGCCAGGTGCCTCTTTCTGGTCTCCCATGTGGGTGCAGGGGCCCAAGCACTTGGGTCATCCTCCACTGCCTTCCCGGGCCACAGCAGAGAGCTGGACTGGAAGAGGAGCAACCGGGACCAGAACCCGGCACCCATATGGGGTGCTGGCGCTGCAGGCGGAGGATTAACCAAGCGAGCCACGGCGCTGGCCCCAAGTGGGACCTATTTTAATGTGCAATAACTCAAAATATTTAGAATTATAGCAACAACTATCAGAAAACAAGACAAGAACCCAGAAAGGTGTACAAATGATTGCTTCTAAGAAGTATGATTCGAAATAGGAAGGGCAGGGAGAGATTCTGCCGCTGTTGCTGGTAACTTTCCTATTTGATTTGTCCACCTGTACATGTAGTACTGTGACTGGTTGGTGGCGGGTACATCCACACACGCATTCAGCTGTACACAAGCTCAGGATGCTTTGGGCAAGAGCTCTCGGCCTCCCTGAAGCACCTGGTGCAGCACTTTGCCAATAATGATACACATGGCGAGGTTTGCTAAGTGAATCATGTCACCAGTCTCATTGGTATTTAAGTATGGGTTATTTGTCACAGTTGCCTTCCAGAGCAGTAAGATTGCCTCATTATTAACACAGTAGTTGAGCTGAATGCTATTTAATTTATGCCACAGACACATGTGTCTCTGTGTTTTTCCTGAGATTGCAAACAGGAACTTCCTTATCCCCTAAAAGGAACATCCCATGTTCTGAGCATTCCCAAGGAAACCAACTGTGCATTGGAAATGACATATTGCTCAATATGGAAAACATGGCAGTGGTTGCTTTGCTACCTTATTGTGTGCATCAGGTTGATACAAACTACACAGAAACATTCCATCAGAGGACACCAAGAAGTCCTGTTTCAGCTATGGTAAAAGGTTTTCAAGTTATTTTTTCATAAGATAAAATTGTAAAGCTAAATGGTAAGAGTCCACTGATTACCCAAGAGACATCTAATCCCTTGGAGGGGTATAAAAACATGCTTTCCTATATCATCTGCACCACAGCTGATGGTTAAAGGCAGGTCTCATGAACATGCAAGTTCAACAGCAATGTCCTTAGGATACTGGAAACACTTGATAGGTTAAACAGGGAACAATATCATTTTTCCTTCTAAATGACTCATATTTGTATAAATTAAAACCAGAAACCTTTCATCAGAGGTCCAATTTATAGAAATATGTATGTCTAGGCCGATGCTGTGGTGTAACGGGTAAAACTGCCACCTGCAGCACTGGCATCCCATATGGATGCTGGTTCAAATCCCAGCTGATCCACTTCTGATCCAGCTCCCTGCTAGTGTCCCCGAGAAAGTCCTTGGGCCTCTACATCCCCAGGGGAGACCCAGATGAAGCTCTTGGCTCTGGCCTGGCCCAGTCATGGCCATTGCGGCCATTTGGGGAGTGAACCAGATGATGGAAGATTCCTTTCTGTCTCTGTCTCTCTCTTTCTGCCAATATCTCTCCTTCTCTGTGATTCTTTCAAAAAATAAATCTTTCAAAAAATGTAACAAAAGAAAGATATGTGTTTAATGGTGTCTTATTGATAGCTATCTGCAAATGTAAGCTATTAATTTGAAAGTCATTTGGGAACTGAGCAGAGAGCTACAAACACTAAGGATTAAAACATATTACATATTTTAGTTCTTTGCCTTCTGTGTTTATTTATTTATTTATTTGAAAGAATGAGTTACAGAGAGAGGCAGAGACAGGGAGAAAGATCTTCCATCCACTGTTTCACTCCCCAGATGGCCACAATGGCTGGAGCTGAGCTGATTAGAAGCCAGGGGCCAGGAGCTTCTTCTGGGTCTCCCACGTGGCTGCAGGGACCCAAAGACTTTGGCCAACTTCCACTGCTTTCCCAAGTGCATTAGTAGGGAGCTGGATTGGAAGTGGAGCAGCCAGGACTTGAACCGGTGCCCAAATGGGATGTCAATTCTGTTGGCCCTGGCTTTAACCCACTGCACCAGCTCCCTGTGTGCCTTCTGTTTGGAACTACTTTTATGGTCTTTTAGCCAAAAATTAACAAGTACAACTGAAATAGTGGGATACGGTCTCTGACAAAATTCTGGATTCTTTATCCTTAAACTGAATTGTGTGGCTTCTCTTGTCTTCCTACGTCTTCTTCTAAACAAGTGAAAAGTGGAGGGGCCGACACCGTGGCTCACTTGGTTAATCCTCCACCTGCGGTGCCGGCACCCCAGGTTCTAGTCCCGGTTGGGGCCCTGGTTCTGTCCCGGTTGCTCCTCTTCCAGTCCAGCTGTCTACTGTGGCCCAGGAAGGCAGTGGAGGATGGCCTAAGTGCTTGGGCCCCTGCACCCCCGTGGGAGACCAGGAAGAAGCACCTGGCTCCTGGCTTCAGATCAGCGCAGCGCTGGCCATAGTGGCCATTTGGGGAATGAACCAGCGGAAGGAAGACCTTTCTCTCTCTCTCTCTCTCTCTCACTGTCTATAACTCTACCTGTCAAATAAAAAAAAAAAAAGTGAAAAGTGGAAAAGATGTCTGAATACTCCTACAGACACAAGAAATCACTCAAAATCTTCACTTGTAGCAAATTATCTTTTTAAAATGTGATTAAAGTGCCCAACCTTGATGGATTTGGAGGGAGGTCCACCTCCTCCATTTCTGAAGACCCCACTGATACAACAAAATCTGATGGCAAAAGTCGGAGTTTCAGGAACTACTTGCATTGGTATTTATCCAACAGCTCCTCTGGTGGGAAAAAAGGCTCCTTCTGTGTAGAATTTGCGGATTTCCCTGGTGTTAAAACTCCCTGTGACCAACTTCAGGCTCCCAACTGGAAGTCACTGACTCCAGCTTTAGGAAGAGATGTGTACAATCTGCACTCCCCTGGCACGGAAGCCATCCCCACTCTGTGACCCCGCAGTGAAAAGCAGTGTTACTTCTTTTTTATTTTTAACGCTTTTATTTAATGAATACAAATTTCATAGGTACAGTTTTAGGAATATAGTGGTTCTTCCCTGCATACCCACCCTCCCATCCCCACTCCTGTTCCACCTCCTACTCCCTCTCCCATCCCATTCTTCATTAAGATTCATTTTTAATTAACTTTATATACAGAAGAGCAACTCTATACTAAGTAAAGATTTCAACTGTTTGCACCCACACACACACACAATGTATAAAGTACTGTTTGAAGACAAGTTTTACCATTAATTTTCATAGTACAACTCATTAAGGACAGAGGTCCTACATGGGGAGTTAGTGCACAGTGACTCCTGTTGTTGATTTACCAATTAACACTCTTATTTTTGGCATCAGTGATCACCTGAGGCTCTTGCCATGAGCTGCCAAGGCTATGGAGGTCTTTTAATGACCACAGACTCCATCAGTGTTTAGACAGGGCCATGAGCAAAGTGGAAGTTCTCTCCTCCCTTCAGAGAAAAGTATATCCTTCTTTGATGGTCCCTTCTTTCCACTGGGGTCTCACTCACAGGGATCCTTCACATAGGACACAGTGTCTTGGCTTTCCATGCCTGAAATGCTCTCATGGGCTTTTCAGCCACATCCAAGGGCTGATTCTGAGGTCAGAGTGTTACTTAAAGCGATTGTCATTCTATGAGTCTGCTGTAAAATGCCATCTTAATTGTTAAAGTGACCATATTGAGTGTTAAAGTGAACATATAGGTAGGATTAAGTGTTAAAGAGATTATATAAATAGCATCAAGTGCCTGGTAATAATAATAGACATAAATAAAAAGGAAGGAATGTCCAATGTGGGAAGCAATGTTACTTCTGAGGCTGGTGATTGAAAGGTGGAGACAAAAGTCAATGCAGATTCAAGGGCAGGAAGTGGAGACCTTGCTACCGAGAGTGTGTGGGATGGCTTCTACATCAGAGCAGCCATCTGGAAAACACGGTGCACTGCACCCTTCAGTGAAGCACCACTTCCTCAGCTTAGCCTTAGGATCCCTTTGTGGGGGGATTTTGACCAAGGCCACACAAGTGTCTCTTTCTCTCTTTTTAAAAGATGTATTTGGGGCCAGCACTATGGTGTAGTAGGTCAAACATCTGTCTGTGGTGCCAGCAGCCCATATGGGCACCAGTTCGAGTCCTGGCTGCTTCACTTCCCATCCAGCTCTCTGTTATGGCCTGGAAAAGCAGTAGAAGATGGCCCAAGTACTTGGGCCCCTGACCCAAAAGAAGCTCCTGTCTCCTGGTTTCAGATCTGCCCAGCTCAGGCTGTTGTGACCATTTGGAGAGTGAACCAGTAGATGGAAGACCTTTCTCTCTCTTTCTCTCTCCTTGTCTGTAATTTTATCTCTCAAATAAATTAATAAAATCTTCTCCCCAAAAAGATGTATTCATTTATTTAAAAAGCAGTGTGCGTTGGCCGGCACCGCGGCTCACTAGGCTAATCCTCTGCCTGCAGCGCCAGCACACCAGGTTCTAGTCCCGGTCGGGGCGCCAGATTCTGTCCCGGTTGCTCCTCTTCCAGTCCAGCTCTCTGCTGTGGCCCGGGAGTGCAGTGGAGGGTGGCCCAAGTCCTTGGGCCCTGCACCCACATGGGAGACCAGGAGGAAGCACCTGGCTCCTGGCTTCGGATCAGCGCGGTGCACCGGCCACAGCACACCAGCCGCAGCAGCCATTGGGGGGTGAACCAATGGCAAAAGAAGACCTTTCTCTCTGTCTCTCTCTCTCACTGTCCACTCTGCCTGTCAAAAAAAAAAAAGAAAGAAAGAAAAGCATTGTGTGTGTGTGTGTGTGTGAGAGAGAGAGAGAGAGGAAAGGGAGAGAAAGAAAGAAAGAAAGAAAGGAAGGAAGGAAGGAAGGAAGGAAGGAAGGAAGGAAGGAAGGAAGGAAGAAAGAAAGAAAGAAAGAAAGAAAGAAAGAAAGAAAGAAAGAAAGAAAGAAAGAAAGAAAGAAAGAGGAAGAAAGAGAGAAAGAGAGAGAGAGGAAGAAAAAGAGAGGAAGAAAGAGAGAAAGAGAGAGAGAGAGAAAGAAAGAAAGAAAGAAAGAAAGAAAGAAAGAAAGAAAGAAAGAAAGAAAGAAAGACAGAAAGAAAGAATCTGATATCAGGGGCCCAAGCACTTGATCCATCTTCTGCTGTTTTCCTAGGTGCATTAGCAGGGAGCTGGATCAGAAGTAGAACAGCCAGGACTTAAACAGGGCTCTGATATGAGATGCTGCTGTCACAGTCAGTGCCACAACACTGCCCCACCTCATTTAATTCCCTCAACAACCACGTGGGTTGTGTATTAGGTATTTTTACTTTATTTGAAACTTGGAGGGAAGCACTTCTTTCCCAAGCCCATATAGCCATTAAGGAATGGAGCTGTGACATAGAGAGAGGCAGTTCTATTTAAAATCCTTACCTGGGATGGGCATTTGGCCTAGCAGTTAAGATACAGCCTGAGATGCTTGCATCCTGCATCCTAACACCTGGATTTGAGGCCCAGCTCTGCTCCTGATCCCAGCTTCCTGCAATATGTACCCTGGGAGGCAACAGGTGATGGCTCAGGGGGTTGGGTCTCTGCTACCCACCCTGGACCGAGTTGCCAGCTCCCGGTTTCCCTCTCCCAGCTCCCCTGCCATTGTGGGCATTTGGGGAGAGTACCAGCATGTGGAGGATAGTGTTGCCAGGTGCTCGAACAGAAAGACAAGACACTGAGACTTTTAGCAGGAAGCAGCTATATTCATGCCATCATGAGGCCCAGTTGGATTCACATCCTAAAGGCTGAGCCCAGAGCAAAGTGTACGATCTTGGTTTCCTTGTCTCCCTTATGTGGTTACATGCACTGTGATTGGGTATTTTAAGGCCATAGGGTCACTGTAAGTTTGCTATAAGGTTGCACATGCATACATAGTTACTGGTTAGGGCACAATGCCCTTTTGTTGTTCTGGGAGGGCCTTTAACTTTGTCTTTTGAAAGTCCTTACCGCAATAGGAGCTCTGTCTCTGTGTCTCTGCCTCTCTAATAATAATAATGAACCCTAAGTCCCTAACTCCAGACTAGCATTCTCACATTTTAATGTACACCCAAATCAGTTGGAGGGCCTGTTAAAATACAGATCCCTAGGCCCCACTGCAGAGTTTCTGATTAATTCAGTGTGGAATGAGCTGAGAATTTGCATCTCAGGTGCTTAGGATGCTGGGGGGTGGGGAGGCCCACACTTTGAGAACCACCGCCCCAGGCTACAGAACAGCATAGTTATTCAATCAAGTCGGCTTAGTGATGGAACCAGGTGAGTTCAGATCCCCGGACCTCAACTTCACATATCAGATATCCCAGCTGACCTGTGTTTCTGATTGTCACAGGTCTGGGTTGTGAATTTGAGAAATGCAATGCACAACCCAGACCTGTGATAATGTATCTAAAGGCATATTTTTGCATTTTGGATTGTGTGATTTGCCATAGGATATATAAGGATACTTCAGAAAGTATGGAAAAATTAAATTTAAAGATAAGCTACAAAAGAAATATTGAAAGCCATGCTGTAGACCAGCGCCATGGCTCAATAGGCTAATCCTCCGCCTTGCGGCACCAGCACACCGGGTTCTAGTCCCGGTCGGGGCGCCGGATCCTGTCCCAGTTGCCCCTCTTCCAGGCCAGCTCTCTGCTGTGGCCCGGGAGTGCAGTGGAGGATGGCCCAAGTGCTTGGGCCCTGCATCCCATGGGAGACCAGGATAAGCACCTGGCTCCTGCCTTCAGATCAGCGCGGTGCGCCGGCTGCAACACGCCGGCCGCGGCGGCCATTGGGTGAACCAACGGCAAAGGAAGACCTTTCTCTCTGTCTCTCTCTCTCACTGTCCACTCTGCCTGTCAAAAAACACAAACAAACAAAAAAAAGAAAGCCATGCTGTTTTTTCATAATAGGCATTTTCCATGAGCTTTTTGAAGACTTCTCATGTGCATGGATTTTATACTTTTTGCACTAAAATAAACTTCCCTTTGAAGTCCATTTTCCACAACCTGTTTGAAGTACCCTCGTGTGTTGGCATAAGGGTCAGAGCTCTAAAACAAATGATTTTCTGCAGTTACACTTGTTACCACTAGATGACGCTCCTGCAGCTTTTGCTTTCTTGTCTCAAGAGACCTCATTGCTGGGCCACCAGATGACAATGATGGGAATTAAAAATTTGTAAATAGGGCTACTTGTTCTGAGGATGGGGCGACCAGTTTTATGTTGTTAATTCCAATAAAACTCAGAAAGATGAGTGCGTTAACGTGCACACAAGTGGCCTGGGGCTGTAATCTGTGACTTGTCTGTCTGATCACTGCTCACCATCACCCTACGTACTGTACTACCCGTGTTGGCTGCAGGAAGGTACAAAGACAGGTACACATGAGAGGACACCGGAGGAAAAAGGATCGCTGCTTCCTTCTGGGTAAAAGGTCTCATTGAACTTGAACCTACTCTCAAAAGCACAGTCGTGAGCCTACCCCATTTATTTAGTTCACGGATTGATTGGAGGACAGCAGGTGGGTCTGGAATTTCTATAGGGGGGAAGGTCCTGCCCCACAGGTCAGAACTGAAGGAGAGGGGGAGGGTTGGTTGGGGAAGGTGGAGTGTCAGCGCAGTGAACACAATCCAGCCATCTGCCCACCAATGCGTGGAGCTGCTGTAAGTGAGCAGGCGTCTCACCACAGTGGCTGGGGGCCCAAGTGAGAGGCCCCTGAGACTTTTTACAGAGGCTTAGGGAATCCCCTAGGTGGCACAGGGACAAGGGGAGGCCACTTTGTCCCACAGTACCAGCACGCTGTGCGATGGGACCACGCCTCCAACTAAACACAGCTCCAAACACCAACAAAACATAGAAACACCTTTAAAGCATCAAAGACTCACCACACAGTGAAAAACATCTGATCTGAGGTTCCAGAGAGGACAGACCAAGAGGTGGCCCCAGGGATGACAGGATGTCCCTGGGGTGTGTGCAGAAGATAATTCATAAATGGGAAATTATAGAGATACTAGAAATTTTCATTTGGCTGCTAAATAAAAATTTTAAACATACTATAGTAAAATTGTTTGATATCAAGGTTAATATTCTGTTCTACTTTAATGATGTAAGATTTTTTTTTAAGATTGATTGATTTATTTGAAAATCAGAGTTACACAGGGAGAGAAGAGAGGCAGAGAGAGAGAGAAGTCTTCCATCTGCTGGTTCACTCCCCAATTGGTCACAACGCCTGGAGCTGTGCCAATCCAAAGCCAGGAGCCAGGAGCTTCTTCTGGGTCTCCCACCTGAATGCAGGTGGTTTGAGGACTCAAACCAGTGCCCATATATGGAATGCTGGCACTGTGCGCAGTGGCTTTACCTATACACCACAGTGCTGGCCCCAATCATGTAAGATTCTTTTAAAGATTTATTTATGGGGGCTGGCGTTGTGGCACAGTGGGTTGAAGCCCTGGCCTGAAGCACTGGTATCCCACATGGGTGCCGGTGTTAGTCCGGGTTGCTCCTCTTCTGATCCAGCTCTCTGCTATGGCCTGAGAAAGCAGTAGAAGATGGCCCAAATCCTTGGGCCCCTGAACCCACGTGGGAGACCCGGAAGAAGCTCCTGGCTTCTGGCTTCAGATGGGCGCAACTCCAGCCATTGCGGCCATCTGGGGAGTGAACGAGCAGATGGAAGATCTCTCTCTGTGTCTCTACCTCTCTCTGTAACTCTGTCTTTCAAATAAATAAAATAAATCTTAAAAAAAAAAAAGATTTATGGAGCCAATGCTATGGCATAGTAGGCTAAGCCTCCACCTATGATGCTGGCATCCCATATAGGCACGGGTTCACATCCCAGCTGCTCCTTCCTTCTGAGCCAGCTCTCTGCTACGGCCTGGGAAAGCAGTAGAAGATGGCCCAAGTCCTTGGGCCCCTGCACCTGCATGGGAGACCTGGAAGAAGCTCCTGAGTTCAGGTCAGTCCAACTTCAGCTGTTGCAGCCATTTGGGGAGTGAACCTGCAGATGGAAGATCTCTTTCTATCTCTCCCTCTCTGTCACTTTACCTCTCAAATAAATAAATAAAAATATTTTTTAAAAAAGATTTATTTATGTATTTATTTATTTGAAAGGCAGAGTGACAGAGAGATCTTCCATTTGCTGGTTCACTCCCCAAATGATCAAAACAGCCTGGGCACCAACAGGCTGAAGCCAGGAGCCAGAACTCCATCTATCTGGGTCTCCCAGATGGGTGGCAGGGACTTGAACCATTATCTACGGCTTCCCAGGTGCGACAGAGCTGAATCAGAAGCAGAGCAGCTGGGACTGGAAGCAGCACTGTGATGTGACATGCAGGTATCCAAGCAGTGGCTTAACCTGCTGAACAACTCCTGCCCCCAGTACAAGATGTTTACTGTTGCATTCTTCTGTTTTCATTTCTAGGAAATGCTCAAGATGTCAGCTTTTGAAAAATCCTCTGCCTGTCATTTGCTGATTTAAAATCCTTGGGTTGGGCTGCTTCAACTCTCTGTTGAAATTGCATGAGTTTGAAAGCAGCTACAGAGCGTATTTACCAGGTGGCAGCTCACCCTACTGCTCATTCTTTGCATAAGGCCCTGGATCTTTGCATTAACAGAAACTGTCAACTCCTGTTTAAATTTAAAAAAAAAATTTAAACCATATGAATATGCATGGCTTTCACATTTTTTCTACACCAAAATAAACTTGATCTTTTAATTTCAGTTTCCATGAACGTTTTGAAGTACTATGGACTCCGCGTCGATGAGAGAACAGTGGCATAGCCATAATCCTGTGAGGCACTTTTAACCGCTTGTTAGGCAATCTTCAGAAAAGAAATAGAAGGCAGAGCAAAGGAAACCATTTCTGAAACAGAGCTGGCTGGGTATGGAGAGTGACAGCACCCACGGAGCACTGACAGAGACCAGGCTGTGCCTATGTGCAGGGGAGGAAATCCACCAGCCATTAGCAAGGAGGGGCGGAACCTCAGCAGCGTCTCGCTGGCCAGGAGGCCATTCATCATCTCTGCAATCGGAAACCTCCCCATCTGCAGCGCAGGCGGCCTGAGGGAGTCACGTTGAAGGCATCTGAGGGCCTCCGGTGAGGTGATGGGTCCGCCCGGCCCGGCTCCAGCGGCTCCTCGCTCAGCCTGCAGCACACTGAGGGCAACGAGCTTCCGGCAGCTTGAGGAGCTCGGAAGGTAACAGTGGAAGGCAAAGAAAATTTGGAAATCGTGGAGGAGCTGGGGTAAACGTTGCACAGTGCCCACAGGAATTCAGAGAGATGTGGCCACCTGGGGTCATTTATCACACAGCGATTGCCTTTGGTGCAGCTATCTGGTTGCAGTTTAGGATGACCACATCCTCTGTCTGTGTAGCTGGGCACCTGTCCTGGCTACTCCATTTCCAATCCAGCTGCCTGCCCCTGTGCATCCTGGGAGGTAGCCAAGATGGCTCTGAAGTAACACCTTGACAGTAGGGACTCCATTTTGAAGCATTGAGACTAGTTTCACATAGGTTTTAGGTCAGCTTGACCGCGGTAACCATGTATTCCCTCCTGTTCCTAGCAACCATGAATTCCCCTCCCGATTTTGTGGTTTTTTTGCCTTTATAAACCCTGTTGCTTTGGGCTTCAGGGTCGAGAGTTCTTTAGGGCATGAGCCCACTCTCCACCGCTGGCCATCAAATTTTATCAATGTGTGGAGCTCCTTTGTTTGCACTTGCTCAGGTACAACAGCTCCGGCACTTGAGTCCCCGCCACTCATGTTGAGAGACCTGGATGGCGTTTCCGGTTCCTGGCTTTGGCCTGGCTGTTGCAGGCATTTGAGTAGTAAACCACAAGATGGAAAACTTCTCTCTTTCTCTCTGTCTTGGTCTCTACCTTTCTCTCTCTGCCTGCCTTTCAAACAAAAGGAATAAAATACAAACATAAAAAAAATCGCCTAAAGAGCAGCACTTTTTTACAACATAACAGACTCAGGAGACAGGGCTGGAGAAACCAGGCAGAGGGTTGGAAGGCCATGGAGGAGTGGTAAGGACCCAGACCACTTTCATAGTTGTAGGGATCCTATTTTTTTTCCCACTTTTAAATCTTTTTATTACTTTATTTTCAGATTATCTGAAAGAGAGAGAGAGAAGTCTTCCATCCTCTGGTTCACTTGTCAAATGCCTGGTTGGGCCAGGCAGAAGCCAGGAGCTCAGAACTGAATCTGGTTCTACTATGTAGGCAGCAGGGACTCAAGTACACAAGCCATCATCTTCTGCCTAGCATTCCTCCACTGGCAGGGAACAGGACTAGAAACAAGAAGCTGGGACTTAATCCAGGCATCGATATGGGATGATGGTGTCCCAACTGGTGACAACTGCTGCACCAATTGCCTCCCGATATTGCATTTAATTGGCAAATCATAATCTATATATTTGTAGAGTACAATGTGGCTTTGATAAAGGTATACAATGTTGAGTGATAAAATCCACTTAACCCCCATATTGTGCGCCTCAGAAAGACAAATAGCACATAGTCTCACATACATGTATGTAGAATCCTAAAAAGTTGAACTCCTAGAGGCAGAGTAGAATGGTGGTTACCAGGTGTCTGGGGTAGGGTAGATGAGGAGATTTTGCTCAGAGAGACGGGTGGAATATGTTTTGAGAACTGTTACACAGCAAGGTGACTGTACCGTGACCTGAATGCAGTGTTTGGAGGATGTGGAATCAGAGTCCAGGATAAATGAGTACTGTCCCTGAGCCTTGGGTTAGTCATACGCCAAACAGAAATGCAAACGCCCCAGCTCCCAGCTTGATCTCCACACGTAAGTATGGGCAGTCCCACGTGAGTTGGCCAAAGAGTTGCCCATAAATCAGAGAGACAATGAGAATGGCACCTGTAGGCCACAGAGGAGAGGTCTGTCCAGGATCAGCCTGTGGTGGACACCAAGAAAGTGAGAACAGTGCCTCTGAGAGGGTCCATGGCAGAGAAACCACAGTCCATCTGACAGCAGTTGGCAAGAGCTCTCTCCCAGCATCCAGCTCTTTTTATAAGGAAGGAGTGGTACCTTGATCAGATACACAAATGGGGTGAGGTCTTAGCATGCACCCTAGAGAAGTAACTGGTGCATTCTGGGAAGTGGGCGGGCATATAGAACCGACAGTTAAAGATATAGGGTTATATTGCAGGGGTACAAGAGTTTGAGCTTGCCTAAACTTCACCTAACTGCCTAGTTACACTATGTCAATCCCCATTTTCACTCTGACTTTGATTCTTTTTTTCCCCGTTAGTCAATATGGGTAGCAGAAGGTCAACTTTGCCCATCTCTTGTGAAGAACAGCATTTGGGTCAGTTGATTTTCTCTATTTTATAAACTTGTTCTCTAATCTTTGTTTCATTCTTCTGTTTGATTTAGATTTACTGTGTTGCTGTTTTTCTAACTCCTTGAGTTGTAAACTTAGCCTGCTGATTTCATTGCTTGCTTCTTTTTTAACGTAAGCATCTATAGCCACAAATTTCCTCTTAGTGTTTCTTTCCTCCATTTGCTAACTTTTGCTGTGTTGTGTTGCTTTTTCCTGTCACCTCTAAGTATTCTCTTTTTTTACAATTCTGATTTATTGATCTGAGAGGCAGAGACACAGATCAAGACCAGCTGAAAGAGAATGAGTTGCCATCTGCTTGTTCATTCTCCAAATGGTCACACAACCAGTGCTGGGCCACGACTCAGCTGGGGCCACAGTCAGAAGCCAGAGACCCAGTAGAGGTCTCTCACCTTTATGGCAGGATCTCAACAACTTGAGCCATAACCTGTTGCCTCCCAGAGTCCACACTGGTGAGAAGCTGGAATTGGGAGCTGGAACAGGGAATCAACCCAGGAACTCTGATACAGAAGTGGGCGGCCCACCTGGCATCTTAGCTGCTCTGTCAGTTACCTGCCCTATCTAAGTATTTTCTAACTATGCTTGTGATTTCTCCTTTGACCTCGTTTCTTTAAGAGTATATCGTGGGGCTAGCACTATGGTGCAGCAGGTTAAAGCCCCAGGCTGCAGCACCAGCATCCCATATGGGAGTCGGTTTGTGTCCTGGCTGCTCTACTTCTGATCCAGCTCCCTGATAATGGGCCTGGGAAAGCAGCAGAGGCCAAGTCCTTGGGCCCCTGCATCCACGTGGGAGACCCAGAAGAAACTCCTGGCTCCTGGCTTCGGATTGGCTCAGCTCTGGCTGTTGCGGCCATGGTGGGTGGGGAACCAGCTGATAGAAGACCTCTCTCTCTGTCTCTACCTCTCTCTCTGTCTTTCAAATTAAAAAAATAAATAAATCTTGAAAAGAGAGAGAGAATATCATGAAGTTTCCACCAGTTTGTGAAATTTCCAGTTTTCCTTCTGTGGTTGTTTCCCACTTCCTCCCATTGTGGTCACAGAAGATACTTTGAACGATGTGCATTTCCAGAGACTGGACTTTTGGTCTAACATGTGGTCCCTACAGGAGAGAGGAACCGGCATTCTGTGGTTGGGGGTAAGATGTCCTGCACGTGGGTAGTGGATTGAGCTGGTGTCTTGTGTGGTTTGAGTACTCCGTTCTAGTTCCTTCCTTCTCTTCTGTCTGATGGTTCTGTCCGTCATGGAGAGTGGGGATGTGGAAGTCTCCAAGTACTCAAGTAGAACTGTTCAATTCTCCCTTTAGTTGTGCCATATTTTGCTTCATAGATTTTGATGGTATGTTATTAGGTAAATATTTGGAAATGTTTTACCTTCTTGGCATATTTAACTTTGTATTAATTGCGTAATGTCTTTTTTTTTTTTTCGTATCTTATAAACTCTTGGTTTAAGCCTATTTTTTTCTAACATTAGTATGGCTACCCCCATTTCTTTTGCTTTTTACTTGCATGGAGTATCTTTTTTTTAAGATTTATTTATTTATTTATTTGACAGGTAGAGTTACAGACATTAAGAGGAAGAGACAGAGAGAAAAGTCTTCCTTCTGTTGGTTCACCCCCAAAATAGCAGCTACGGTCGGAGCTACACCGATCCTAAGCCAGGAGCCAGGTGCTGCCTCCTGGTCTCCCATGTGGGTGCAGGTGCCCAAGGACTTGGGCCATCCGCCACTGCTTTCCCAGGCCACAGCAGAGAGTTGGACTGGAAGAGAAACAACTGGGACTAGAACCTGGCACCCATATGGGATTCCGGCGCCGCAGGTGGAGGATTAGTCAAGTGAGCCACAGCGTTGGCCCCAACATGGAGTATCTTTACACTTCCTTTCCTATTCATCTTTTTTGTGTCATTGAGCTGAAGTGGGTCTCTTGTGGACAACAAGTTGGATTATATTTTTCCCTCCACTGTGCTGCTCCTTAGTTTTTTTCTTAGTTCATAATCACTGAGGCATTTGATCAAAATCAATCATTTTTAGATTTAACAATTTTTAACATTTTGCCATATTCACTTCATATTTAAATATGATATACATATACATACATGCAATTTTTCTTGAAAGTAGCCAAATTAATATCATATAAGGTAGGATTCATGACAAGGATCTTAAAGTAAAGAAGGTAGGTGTGCTATTATGTAGATGGCCAGAAAGGGCATTGTTGTACAGAGAGAGGAAGTTGACATAGCAGAGCATCCACGTGGCAGACCCCTAGCCTGCTGGGGAACATCTGTGTGAACTTGGGAAAGTCCCTCACCCTAAGTTTCTTCATCTGGATCCTAAGGACTTGTGCACACTGACCTTGAATATCAATCAAGACTCGGTGGGCAAACACCAAGGCCTTTCTCTCCACGCTCATCTTCCCTAACCATGTCCACCACCACAGGTGGGGCAGACCTTCTCCTTAAGGGAGAGATCAGAGGAGGAGAAGGCTGGACACGCGCTACACCTCTGTCCCGAAAAGGATAAAGAGAGCAGAGCCAAGGGCACAGGGTTCCTCCATGTTCAGGGTAGGGAGGAGGGAGAGCCCTACGCAGCCTGGCAAAGGGAGATCAAAGAGTTGAAGGTGAGATACGGTCCAGGTCCCGGGGTGTGCAGGAGGCGGGAAGCTACAGATTCGGACAAGCCAAGGTTACTCACCTCTGATAAAGACCACAGAAGCTGACCTGGAGGTCATTAGCAACCTTGGAGTTACCCTTGGGGTGGGGAAGGAAGGGGCGGTCAGACGGAGGTCAGATTTTCTGGCACTCAGGACACAGCAATGTGAGGAGTTCAAGGTCGGCTTTAAAGAACTTGGCACCACAACACAAGAACAGGGTGCTGATGCTTTACACTGGGTGGTGGGGACAGAGCTGATAAGAGGACAGGAGCAGCAGGGGCCCAGAGGCCTGCATCATGGTTGCCTTCCACACGGAAGCCACTTCTTTGTGCCTCCTAGAGGAAGTTGCCTGTGCTCCTAGGGATAAAGCTTTTGTCCTAAGCCCTGTCCACCCCATGTGGTAATGAATAAGCTAATGATGCCCTCATAGGGAAGGGACAAACCAAGTTCTGAATGTTAACAGAAAGTGAAAGTGAAAACAGATCCCCCTGCACTCAGATCCGCAATGGCATGAATTAAGGTAACACAGCAACATTTTTCTTGGGTTTGTCTTCCAATCAGAGTGTGCCTTGGAGAAAAAAGATCTAACCTGAAGGTTGTAAAACTTCTGTAAGGAGAGGGTTTTGTAATCCGAGACAAGGCTCTGGGGACAGGCAGTAGAGGTGGCACTGTCTTGTTAAGCTATGTACACTTGAGGGTCAACGAACCATCTTTTAGTCTTACTTCTGCTTCAAACTTCCGTGTGACCTTGGGAAAGTCCCTCACCCTGAGTTTCTTCATCTGGGCCCTAAGGACTTGTGCACGCTGACCTTGAAAATCCTTACCCGTTCTGGAGACGAAGACTTGGTGGGCAAACACACAGCTATGGAGAACTATGAGATTTAGCCTGAATATGAATTTGTCCTCCAGAGAATACACTGAGTGTTCCATTCTTTTGCAAGGGTTGTTCACAAAGAAAACTAGTATTTAGTGTTTACACAGTATTTTATTCTTTTGCAGCTATGCTACCCAAAATACACATTTGTCCCCGTTTTCAATGCCATCTAGTTATCAGTTTGATGAAGACCCTGCTATTTCCCAGTAGTTACCAGTGGGGAACCATTTCCTTAGCAGGAGCTAAGACCCTACCATGGTCATGCCCACTGACTTCTTTTTTCTCCTTCTCCTTCTTTTTTTTTTTTTTTTTTTTTGCTATCTTCCAAGTCTTACCTCTTTAACTTTGTTGCATCAGAGAAGATTGAGGTCTTGACCCAAGATGCCATTCCATTTATTATTTTGCACAGCAGAGATCTTTAAATCATGAATGCTACCCTTCAGCTGGGGGAAGATTTGAGATACTGGAAACCAGAGGGAATAATTGAACGTCTGAGTTATCTTGCTCATCAACAAAGTGCATTGTTACTTCCAGAGAAACTTACCGCTGACCTATGATACTGTGTGGCTATTGATCTCCAGGTTAAGTTAGCTGATGGCTTCAAAGGGGGTCATTAAATCACATGCAAAACCCTTGGTGATGAAAAAAATGTGAGACCTTGCTTGGGTTGTTTGCAGTCTCTCCTGATACTTTCCTTGTGGGCTACACCTCTTTGCTGGGAGCATGCTTCGGCAATCATTCATGAGAAATCCAATTAACTGCAGGTAGTTTGGAAAAAGAAGGAGCTGTACCCTTCCTTACAGAAACTGAAGTAGAGATGGGAAGACAGAACACAGAGGCATGAACAGCTGGAGGGAGAACAGCTAAGAGGAGAGGCCAGGAGGTGACTGTGATAAAGCAGACACGCTCATGGGTGCTAGAAGAAAGCATGGTTGATGCAGAGACAGATGATAGACGGATGGCTACTCAAAGGTGAGTCTTGAGCTGGGACCATAAGGCAATGAGATCTGGGTTGGGAGAAAGTGAGAGTGGGCATTTCCAGGAATGGCATGACTGAGATCTGGGAAGCAGGACAAGGAATATGTCTGCCTGGAGAACTGAGGACTATGATGTATGTGGCCAGCTCATATTTACTGAGCACATGCTGTGTGCCAGGCACTGCCCTAGGCACAGAGTGAACAGGAAAATGAGAAAGAGAAATGGCAAAAAGGAAACATTCCATCTGAGCCTGACTCCAAAGTTCTCCCACGCAGAGACTTCAGCTAGGCCCCACCAACTTGCTGGGAGCCTGATGAAGTCCTCCTTTGACGTGGGCACCTTGTCTTCCTGACAAAGTCAAGATTCCACTGGCATTGGAGGAGGGGCATGGAGATGGGGTGGGCAACTCGCAGCGTTTGCTACACCTGCTCTTCCCTCCACACAGTGGGGCCCCAAGTGCCCACCCCTAGCCCTCAGCAGTCCCCTTGGACTCTGCCGTTCCCCGGGCTCTTGTCCTCCCTGCCCCTCTTTGTTCGCTTCTCCTACTTACAGCCTCAGTTCTCAGGGCCCAGCTCAGCATTGGGCAGGAAGCTCACTGACACCTCCCCACTAAGGTGCCATGTGACCAGTGATGGCTTTTTTCATTTTTTCAAGTGACGAAGGCTATATCCAAAGGACACATATTTTAGGGATACCATTTTGGGGATGATGGGAGACTTAAGAGGGAGATATTTGGAGTAAGAGCTAGAGAACTTTCCAGTATAGCTTCTATTATTAATTGTAGGCTATTTCTGACTCTTCTTATGACTGATTCATCAGCTCTGTTCATCCTGTCTCCAAGTAGGTCTGACATGTAATGCTATGTACAGCACAATGCCAATTAAATCCTGCAACTCTGTCTACACACACACACACACACACCTGCATTTAAAATATACAGCTAACTCACTTGACAATAGTTCTTTTGACTAGCAGGAGGTCATTACTTTGCATGTGGAGCTAAAATTCATCGTGTAATAGCAATGAAAAGGTTCAATGTTCTGCTCTTCCAGTGTAGACTTAATACAACCAAAATTTCACATTTGTGAAAATTGTTCCAGGCACTTGGAATTCCTTTATATTTGCTGTTCCTGCTACCAAGTCAAACAAATAAACACTCAAGGTTCCAGGTGACCCAGTCACATTCCTAGCCTCATTTCCTGAATCTGCATCAGAAAATTAAGACAGCTGGGGTCAAATTATTCTGACAGCTCCCTTTTATTCTCTCCTGGCCCACTCACCCTTTTCCTGACACTTGAGATTTCCTGTTCTCCACTCCTGCTCCCAGATTTGCTTCTAAATTGAAACCTAAATCTCAAAGATTAAATTTTTGATTATGCAATGTCAGGAGGTGACTAGGTATAGAGGTTTGTTGGAGTCTCTGTCTACCTGTCCTGTCTGAAGATTGGAGCTGCTTTGCTAGCTCACAGGGAGGGCTGAAGTCTCTGGGAGCTTGGGTCCCTCGTGGAGACCCTTAGCCAGCAGTTCAGGAATAGGAAAGCCCAGATCCTTGCCTCCAGTGGGAGCAGCATGAAGACAGAGCATCCATTCCGGAGCTTCCTGTGGATGGAGCTGAGGCTGTGAATCCAGCTGACACTCCATCCTTGTCCCTGTCCCCTTACTTCCTTCCCTGTCCTTCTGCCTCCACCTCTTTACCTTTACATATATATATATATATATATATATATATATATAATTTTATTTTATTTGTGAAAGTCAGAGTTACATAGAGAGAGAAAGAGAGGCGGAGAGAGAGAGAGGTCTTTCATCCAATGGTTCACTCCCCAATTGGCTGCAATGGCCAGACCTGTGCTAATCTGAAGCCAGGAGCCAGGAGCTTCTTCCAGTCTCCCACGTGGGTGCAGGGGCCCAAGGACTTGGGCCATCTTCTACTGCTTTCCCAGGCCGTAGTAGAGAGCTGGCTCAGAAGGAAGGAGCACCTGGGACTCGAACTGGTGCCCATATGTGATGCTGATACTGCAGGTAACAACCCTACCCGCTACACCACAGTGCTGGCCCCACCTCCACCTCTTCATCTTGGCAACAGGTTCTTAATAAATCCAGGTCTGCTTCCTGGGAACACAACCAAAGATAGCACACATATATAGTTATTCAAATGTCTGAGGTCCATCAGGTGTGGAAACAGTTCTGCACTATTAATTTCCTGGCCAATTCTGAGGTCAGGTTGACTGTTGCTGAGCCTACCGCAGCCGTGTATTGGCCTAGGGTCCTGGTAAAGTCACTGAATTCTCTGAGCCTCAACGTCCCTGTCTGACATAAGCGCCAAGGAAATAATGCCCAGCACAAGGCATCACTCATCACTGGCAGCCACTGAAGCTTTTACTCTCCTTTTAGTCAAAGGCAGAGTCAGGATTGACAAAGATTCTGCTTTGAGACATCAAATAAAGCATCTCCAGTTTTGGTAAGCTGTTTGCTGAAGGTACAAATTAATTTCTCTTCCTGGTTTCACTTTCCATTTGTTGGGACCGGGTCTTTTCACAGAATAATCCCAGTGATGGATAGGGAGCCAACCCAGGCACAGCTGGTTTTGCCTTGCTTTGATGAACCGTTGCTCAAAGCCAATTTTTCAATCAGGATAGGAGAGCAGACACACGGGACTATCCAACATGCCAAGGGTACTGCCACTTGCAGCTTTGACGAATCATTCCCAACTGCAGCCTCAGACTTTGTGAGATTCTTTTTCCTTTTATTATTTCCTTTGCCTTCAGGATGTAAGATCCACTTGTTTTTATTCATCTACATCTGATATCATTATCCCGATCCTTCCAGACTTTAGCGTCACTCTGTATGGGAGCATTGCTACATAGAAAACCTTTTCCCCCCCAAGTAAAGTGCTTTATACAGTTTTTGTGTTCATATGGAAATGTTCTTTTAAATCCATGTTACTGAGGCTGGCATTGTGGCAGGTTAAGCTGCCACCTGCAGTGCTGGCATCCCATAGGAGCACCGGTCTGAGTCCTGGCTGCTCCACTTCTGATCCGGCTCTCTGCTAATACACCTGGGAAAGCAGCAGAAAATAACCCAAGTGTTTGGGCCCCTGCCACCCACATGGGGAGACCAAGATGGAATTCCAGGCTCCTGGCTTTGGCCTGGCTCAACCCTGGCTGTTGTGGCCATTAAGGGGGTGAACCAGCAGATGGAAGATCCATCTCTCCTTCTCCCTCTCCTTCTCCCTCTCCCTCTCCCTCTCCCTCTCCCTCTCTCTCTCTGTCTTTCAAATAAATAAATATTTTAAAAAGATAAAAATAAAATAAATCCATGTTTCTTGTCCAGGGATGAAATTCAGAATCACCCAGAACAGCACTTCTCAAATGTAACATTTAGATGAATTGTGTAAAGATCTTGTTAAATTTCTGGCAATGATTCTATAGGTCTTGGGGTGAAGCACAGAATTCTGCCTTTCTGACAGGCTCTTGGAGGCTGCTGGCCGCTGCTGCTGCTATTCCAGGAACCGCGTGTGCAGTAACAAAGGACCCAGGAGACCCTTTCAGACTCCACCCCCAGGAGATTCTGTGATGGAACTTAGAAACCACCTACCCTCTCCTAAGTCCCACAGTAAGTTCCTAACTATGCACAATGTCTACACACGTTTTTAATTGAAAGAGACCTTTAGGCCCGCATCTTGTGCTCCCAACGTAGAAAGATACTGTGGACCTGAGCTCCATTGGATGTTTCCTTGCTAATGATCTGCTTGCCGCTTGTGCTGCTGCACAACATGTGAGCCATTTCCCCATCACCGCTTGGAAAGTAGGACAAAAATAGAGGCTCTCTCGGCAGAGCCGCGAAGGGGGAGGGCCACAGAAGGCGGTGGAGCCAGCAGCAGCAGCAGGCAAGAGGCCCTGTGCCCGTTTTCCTCTCTGCCCTGCACAGGGATGGCCTCTGCGGAGGCAGGAGGAAAGTGACGTGATCCAGACACCACAGTGCCCCAGATTTCCACTTAATGCTGGGAAACACATTTGCTCTGGAACTGTGGCACACAGACCCAGGACAAAAGCAGGCACCCTCCCAGTGGCACCATTTTCCCATGATCGAACAGCCAGCAACTTAATTCACTCCCTTGTTTCTGAGTGGTGATGATCCGCCGCCTGCATGCTGGTCTTCTGCTCCACAGCTTGTGCATTGAAGAGAGGACAATTTATCATGTCAACCCTTTTCCTGGAAGTTTTTTAGTAATATAATTTTTCATATGGCTAATCACAGGAGATGAAGCAAAAATATGGTTAGTCAGGTCTTTTAATTAAAATTGTGATTCAAATGTAAATTGTCATGGTCATTATTAGGATTTAACATTTCTAGCTTTGGAAGCCTCCAGTAACTCTCACGTTTAAGAAAACTAAGAAGGGGGCCGGTGCTGTGGCTTAATATGATAAGCATCCGCCTGCAGCACCAGAACCCCTTATGGGTGCCGGTTCATGTCCTGGCTTCTCCTCTTCTGATCCAGATCTCTGCTATGGCCTGGGAAAGCAGTGGAGGATGGCCCAAGTGCCTGGGCCCCTGCACCTGCATGGGAGACCCGGAAGAAGTTCCTGGCTTTGATTGGGCCCAGCTCTGACTGCTGCAGCCATTTGGGGAGTGAACCAGTAGATGGAAGAGCTTTCTCTCTGTCTCTCTGACTCTTTCTCTATAACTCTGCCTCTCAAGTAAATTGGATGGATGGATGGATGGATGGATGGAAGGGAGGGAGGGAGGGAGGGAGGGAGAGAGGGAGGGAAGGAAGGAAGGAAGGAAGGAAGGAAGGAAGGAAGGAAGGAAGGAAGGAAGGAAGGAAGGAAGAAAGGAAGAAAGAAAGAAAGAAAGAAAGAAAGAAAGAAAGAGAGAGAGAGAACACTTTGAAAACACTTTATACAACCCTTGCATCTCTGTATTGCCTCAGTGGCCTGGAGAAGCTCTCAGCAAGAACCGTTTTAACTTTCTACTCACATGGCTAGAACTAAAGTATGCTAAAGTCACACTCTCTGGACAACTGTGGCAACACTGAAGATGGGTTATGGACTGGTGGGAAGAAGCAACACGTAACCTGTTCCCAATCTGTTAAGAATACAGGACTTGCTGCAATGACAGCATTTCATATGGGTGTTGGTTCGAGTCCTGGCTGTTCCATTTTTGATCCAGCTACCTGCTAATGCACCCAGGAAAGCAGCAGAAGATGGCCCAACTTCTTGGGCTCATGGGCCCATGTGGGTGACCCAGATGAAGCTTCTGGCTCCTGGCTTTGGAATGGCCCAGCACTGGCCATTGTGGCCATTTGGAGAGTGAACCAGCAAATGTAAGATCTGTCTTTTCTTCTCTCTCTGTAACTCTGCCTTTCAAATAAATAAATAAAGTCTTGGAAAATAAAAAAAAAAAGAATACAGGATTTATGGGACTCGAGGAGACCAACTAAGCACTAGTGGAGGCAGCACATCTTTTGGACGCATCTTTGTCCCCCTCAGCCCTTAAGGGAACACACACCTGCTCACGACACTTCTTCCGTAAGTCAAGTCCCACTGGTCCTGAGAAAATAGTTAAATCCTTATCCAATGACAAGTGATTTATACTTGGAGCTGACATCACCATCCTGGAAGAACCTAGACTAATACCCCATGCACTTCTATTTAAGACAATGCTAATCTCCATGGATCACTCCAGGTTTCTGAACAAAACTCAGCCTGCCTGGACAGTGCTTTCCTCTAGCAGGGATGAGACCATTTTTTCTGCCAAGGACCACTTGTATACTTGTAACATCATTCATGGGCTATATAAAAGTATCAACTTCAGTGGAGGGTGGCCCAAGTGCTTGGGCCCTGCACCCACATGGGAGACCAGGAGGAAGTAACTGGCTCCTGGTTTCGGATTGGCGCTGCGCGCCGGCTGTAGCAGCCATTTGGGGGGTGAACCAACAGAAGAAAGACCTTTCTCTCTGTCTCTCTCTCTCTCTCACTGTCTAACTCTGCCTGTCAAAAAAATTAAAAAATAGGCCGGCGCCGTGGCTCAACAGGCTAATCCTCCGCCTTGCGGTGCCGGCACACCGGGTTCTAGTCCCGGTCGGGGCACCGATCCTGTCCCGGTTGCCCCTCTTCCAGGCCAGCTCTCTGCTGTGGCCAGGGAGTGCAGTGGAGGATGGCCCAAGTGTTTGGGCTCTGCACCCCATGGGAGACCAGGATAAGCACCTGGCTCCTGCCATCGGAACAGCGCGGTGCGCCGGCCGCAGCGCGCTACTGCGGCGGCCATTGGAGGGTGAACCAACGGCAAAAGGAAGACCTTTCTCTCTGTCTCTCTCTCACTGTCCACTCTGCCTGTCAAAAAAAAAAAATTAAAAAATAAAATTATCAACTTGAAAATTAGCCTGCTATATGACCATATACCATATGCCTATGGTAGTCTTGGCAGGACCAGACCAGATGATTTCGCTGGCTTTCTATGGCCCGTGGGCTGGATGCTCCCCATGCTTGTATCTAGGGCCATCAGCTTCCCAGCAGCCCAGCTCTCTTGTTCCCATAGTTCCACAGCCTGTCTGCCTTCTGTCCCCCTGCACACACATGGTTAAGTGTGTTGCTGCGGAGAATGGGCCGAAGACCACAATCTTACCCTACCCTGCTGACCCTCACTGTAAAATGCTCCCTCTCTCCTGGGAGCATGCATTTGCAGAACTCTGGCTGAATCTGATTTCTAAGAAAAGAGATTCGAAGTCAGGCAAACTTAATTTACTGGCTAGAGTCAAACATCACAGCCTTAATTATATATCCACTTTTCTTAGAGTATCTGGTCAGTGTCTTCCGCTTTATTGGAACTTAGAAAGGAGTTTTAAATAGAATTCTGTAGAATTACACTCTGTGGAATTTCTTAGGACGTTTGTCACTGAAGTAGGCCAGGCGGTTTATGGTCTCACTTCAAATTAGCTTCTCTTACCAAAGAAAACTGTAATCGTAACCAATGGATAGAATATGCTCAAGAGCCATGGTCAGAGCCATCCCGCATCAGAGCCACCCAACTCGTTGAGAGAGAGCAGGGGAAGAGCTGGTCTAAGAATTCTGGCTGATTCAAAGAAAGTGTATTTGCATCATACAGGTTCTGTATCTGTTCAGAAGAAGGGGCGTAGTACTGCTGTAGGAACCATCCCTGGGACAAGCTACTCAGAGCAAATGAAGGTAGGATTCACCGTTACCTGATGATGGACGTAGCTGAGCAGACTGCAGGCTGGAAACTTGGGCTTCCTCACTAGATGGGCGGAAGCTTAAATTACTAATGACCTTCTTGGCCGGACTGCTTTTCACTGCTGAATCAATGAAGCGAGAGATAAAATAAGACGATGACTCAAGCTGTCGTGCAGCAGGTGAAAGAATGCGCAGCGTCGCTGGAGTCACACGCTCTCGTCCACGTCGTGGCCTGCCGTGGCACCAGCCATGTGATCCCAAGCACGCTGCGAGCCTTGCCGTCTCACCTGTGAAGTGACACCTACCTCACTTCCACACAGCAAGAGGACCAGAAGGGAGCGGGAACTGCTAGCACAGCTTTGCTCCCTTGTTTCACCCTGCCACGCAGGTTTATGATGGCACAATCCACAAAAAAGGAACAGGGGTATTTTAGCTTAGAAGCCTAGAACTTGAATTTATTCCTAGAACTTGAATTTATTCCAGGACTGCATTATTTTATTTATTATATTGTCTTTGTACAAGATTTTAGTAATCTCTTGACAAAGCAACATCCAAACTCAATACTGCTGCCCTAGGATGCCCTGTTGTGCCATAGAGACTGGCTGGGGCCTGGCTGGCAGCTCTGGCTTCCCGGGCTTCTGTTCCGGGATGGGGTGGTGGGCAGCATCTCATCTTTGGCTTCTACATTGCACATGTTGTCAGGAAGGGGCTCCTTAGGGCCAGTCTTCCCACTCGGGTCCCAGGCACCACAACCTTCACTTTGCTGCTCTGTCTGAGCAGCAAATGACACATGGCGGTGCTAACACTGTAGGTAACTGGGTCCCCACCATGGATTGTCAGGCCACCCTTAAGCTCAATCGATTTAGCCCTCTGTCCTCAGAGTCTCCCAGACACCACAGTCTCACAGCCCTTGGCTCCTCTCTCTATGATGACCCACGGCAGTCCCTCGATCAGCAAGCCCCTCTAGGAGTTTAAGACGCAGAGATTCTGCCTGGGCAATGGTGCACAGGCCTCTTGTGGGTGTTTTTCCAGCATAAAGCTCTACAAACCTCTTATGAATTACAGCCATCCATTCTGGGATTCACCACCCCTTTCTCACCAAGCATGTTCTGGGTCCTGGTGGCTAAGATAACAATTTCTCTCCTGGTTGGTGTAACTTGACCTCAACTCCAGAGCAGCTATCTTCAGCCAGTTCCAGAGTGAGAAACTCATTCTGTACAGTATTGAAGATGCCAACTGTGATAAACTCCTTAGAGATTTGCACCCCCCATCTTGACATGGTGCACAGCCTAAAGCAAAGGTGATTACTGCATTTTAAGAAAGGAGATGTCTCTAAGACATGTTTATGCTTTCAAAGAGCAAAATTTAAAACTTGCACTGTGTCCTTGAGAAGGTCCAGGCATAAAGAAATAGAGCTAAGGGAGCCACAGGCTATATGAGAAGCCACTGATCGGGGAGGACCTGGAGAGACCATCAGAGAGCCAGGCTTTTCCCTAATGCTCACCGCAAGTCACACATGTGGTTACGAAATATTCCACTGTTCAAGCCCTGATTCACTTCCCTTCCTGTAGACAAAGACATGAACTTCAGGAAGGCCTCTTGGAAGATCACTTGGAAGCTACTGTAAAAACAAGTAGGTGACTTGCAGCCTACGTGGTTTGTGACTTCCATGCTGCAAGTGGTACAACTTCATCAGGGGTCAAGGTGAGACTTGGTTCCAGTTTCCTAGCTAGTACAAAACAGTGCCCTAAGAGCAATGAGTTTTTCTTCATTTGTTTTCCATAGTATTAAAGTATTATACTTATTTTATAATTCTAGGTTAAAAAATCAGATTAAATTAAAAACTGTCTATAATTCTCTCACCAGGACAAAACTACTAATGACATCAACATATCTTTAGTGACAGTGTATGTGGGTGTGTGTATTAGCATATATACTGTATGTATGCATATATATTGTCTCAGCAAAATAATGTATTATGGCTATTTAACCCAATTTCACCACAGTATGACATAAAAGTTGAATGCCATTGCATATTTTTCCATAATATATTAATAATTGTATGGAGGCTCCATGAGAATTTTTAAATCAGCATCTAGTTTTGGGACATTAATGTTGTTTCCCATTGTTTTCTCTAACTTTTTTTTCCTAAATGAAAGTCTTCCTAATTTTTAGAGTTCTGATTGTTTACAAAAATGTATAGTAATGCCTAATGATTATCTTATTGAATGTTAGCAAACATCAGTAAAGACATTAAAGAAATGTGGGACTGGTGCTATGACATAGCAGGTAAAACCGCCACCGGCAGTGCTGGCAGCCCATATAGGCACCGGTTCAAGTCCCAGCTGCTCCACTTCCGATCCAGCTCTCTGCTATGGCTTGAGAAAGCAGTAGAAGATGGACCAAATGCTTGGGCGCCTGCACCCATGTGGGAGATCCAGAAGAAGCTCCTGGCTCCTGGCTTTGGATTGGCACAACTCTGGCCATTGAGTGAACTAGCGGATGGAAGACCTCTCTCTCTCTCTGTCTGCCTCTCCTTCTCTCTGTGTGTGACTCTGACTTTCAAATAAATAAATAAATCTTTAAAAAAAACAGAAATAAAAAAAGAACTCATTATCCCCTAGGAACCAAATTATGTTTGTAAAACTATCTTCAAAGAACTATAAAATAATGCTTATGAAAAATAGGTCCAAACGAGGTATTACAACTCATATCCACGTTATAGTTAGGGATATATAGAGAGGAATTGTGAGTTGTGTCTACATGCGTGTCATGGCGTTTCTGCACATGGATACACATGTGCTTAGACATGGCTATGGAGGTCTAGAGGATTCTTCCTTTTAGAGGCACAGGTTCCTGTCAGCTTCTCTGGAGTCACATCCCAGCTCCAGAGCTTTCCACCTGGGTGATGTGGAACAAGTGAGTTCATCTCTGTGAGATTCTATTACTTCAGTGAAGGTAATAGCAAACACTTCATAGAGGAATGTGTAGACTTTATGCATGTAAGCATTTAGCACAGTGCCTGCTCAGTTATCATTAAGCAGCGGTCATTATATCTGCTCCCTGTAAAAGCTCTGAGGAGGGGCCGGGGTTACAGCGTAGTGAATAAAGCTGCTGCCGCCGATGCCAGCATCCCATATGGGTGCCGGTTCATGTCCTGACTGCTCCATTTCTGACCTGGTTCCCTGCTAATGCACCTGTGAGAGATGGCCCAAGTGCTTGGGCCCCTACACCCACATGGGTGACCTGGATGAAGCTCCTGGCTCCTGGCTTCAGTCTGGCACAGCCCCGGTTTTGCAGCCATTTGGGGAGTGAATCAGTAGATGGAAGATCTCTCTCTCTCTCTCTCTCTCTCTGGCTCTGACTCTCATTCCAATTTTAGTATATGTGCTGCCGAAGTGAGCACATGACCCTAACTTTCAAATAAATAACTTTTTTTAAAGTTCTGAGGGATTTCTAGTAATTCAGAGCACAAAAGTAGGTCATTAGATGAACATATACCCCTGTACTTGGAAGCCAAAAAATTGGAATCTAATTGTGTTTTTCTACACAATACTTAGTTTCTTTAGGGGAGTCACTGAACATATTATACTTTTGAGTTTAAAGAAATCTAGTTGAGGGGGTGGATCCAATAAATTTTTACGGGTTTTTCCACATAGGTCTAGGAATGTACATCTTATTTAAATTATGTTTAATCAGTAATGAGTTCAACTGAGTTCACATAATGGATGAATACAGCTTGAAATGTACATACCAGCACCCAGAGATGGATTGTAACAGAAACTGTAGGGTTGCTTATGATTTTCAAGACCAGTTCTTGCTTTCTACTTCACAGACTCTCTTACCCGCTACCACTACCAGGCTTACCTAACAGTATCTCAATATTTTCTTGAAAAATAAAGCCTGGCTTTCATTATATCCCAGTGTCCGTCTGGTCTTCCCCAGACCAGTGGCATCAAATGCATCCTGATTCACAGACACCACTTGACACTCTCCACTCCCTCAACTCCAACCTGTTAAAATTCCATATCAGTGCCTTTGTTTTTTGTTCATGGAACTTGCTTTGACTTCCTGCCTCTTTATACCTGATTTTAAATGAGCTCTGGAGAGCGCTGGATAGCCCAAAGAAGAATAATTTGCTCTTCAGGGATGCTCCTTGTGTGCAAAACACATTTATCAGAAGCACAAGGACAGCGTATCATTTCTCCATCCCTTCACCAGGTTTGATGTCAACATATCTGCACTGATGGATGAATTTTCTGGAGCAATCTCTTTACCATCTTTGTACAAGACCAGTAGTCTTTTAGAAAAGTTGTCAAAGGCCTTTTTAATTACAGAACTGAAAACTTTCCCTCCATCTGTTATCTATATTGGCTATTGAGGTTGGAAGACAAAGTTGTGGCACAGATTCACAAAAAAGAAAGATTTGGAAGAAACAGATCATTTAATTTGGATGTGGTAGTAGGTCTGTGCATGAGATAATACCCATAGTCTATCTTGATTTCAAGTTTCTATATTAAAAAATACTAAAGGCTATTTTTATAATGTAGAGTACATAGAAAACATGACTTACATTTTATAATTTTGTATGATTAGTTCTTAGAGTTTCTTACAGTGGTAAAACAAATTTTTTCTTTTTTGAAAAAGATTTATGTAATTATTTGAAAGACAGAATAACAGAGAAAGAGTGGGAGACAGACAGACACACACACATACACACACACACACAGCTCTTCCAGCTGCTGGTTTACTCTCTAAATGCCCACAACAGTCATGACTGGGATAGGCTGAAGCCAGGAACCTGGAACTCCATCTGGGTTTCCTACATGTGTGACAGGCACCCAAGCACTTGGGCCATCATCAGCTGCCTTCCCAGGTGCATTAGCAAGGAGAGATACCAGCATCACAAGCTGTGACTAAACCCACTGAGGCACAAAGCCAGCCCCAATATTTTTTATCTTTTCAGATGTTAGGACAAGCTCCTTATCGTGTCTCTCCTCCCCTCTCCCCACAACACCCATGTAGTTTTCCTCAGAGCAGTTAGAAAGAACCATCAAATGCATCCATCAAAAGCCATCTGTGCAGTTCCTGAATCTCACCATATTATTATAGTGCAGAGTCTATGTGCCTTCTAGGGCAGTTTACCCAGAATCCCCTGCTGTCCTGTGGCTGAGAAATCAAGGAAAGATCACTGAGAACCACCAGACAATCTTTTGTTGACAATGCAACTGTGAAGAGCATACGGAGCTTATTTTACAAGTAACAGAAAAGGAGCACGCAGCTTGAGAAAGAACAGAGCAGATATCAGCACCTCTAGTGGCTGTGGGAGATCAGCCAACTAACACAAAAGCATGAGTGCAGTCTAGAAATAGTCATTCCCACATTTGAAGTGTTAATACATACTAGTCTTTATTAGTGCTAATTTCACTTTTGGTTGTGTTTTAACTACTTGTTTTTATCCACTAGAATTCACCAGTATTAGCTGCAATGCGATTTCTTAAAAAAAAAAAAAAAAAAAATCTCCCTTGTGGCCAAACAGTAGTTCTTTCCAAAATGGCTTAGTAGTATTCCAAGGTTAAATATTCATCAGTCATGTTCTAATCTACATGAAATCATATGTTCACACACATATAAGATATAAATTAATGTGCACTATCCCAGAGTTTCCTAAAGATTAGATGTCCCTTTTTTTCCTGCAAGACTTTCTTAAGTGGTAGAGGAAATGTCAATGTTGAAAAGGAAATTGAGGTCAGAAAGAATCAATGCCCAGAGTGTTTTTCCCTCCAATACCTTGGAGAAGGACACTTGCTCATAATAGAGGCCAGATGTGCTTGAAATATCAATTGAAATACTGATGATAGAGACTGCCCCTAGAAACTGGTCTCTTCAAATTAAAATCCTGTCTGCTTTTCTAGTTCATGATATGTTTTGATGGAGCTTAAACAGACTAGAAATTAGTTGATGGCTTTGATTCTTAGGCTTTTCAATAGTACAAATACAAAATATAATACAGTTTTTTTAATGTATCACTTCTTAGCAGCAATGTATCAAAATATGTTCAGGGTTCATTAGTTTCGGGGAGAAAATGGTTAGATGTCAATAGGTTACTTTAGCTACAAAACAATATCAATAGTTTATTCTACTTGATAATGGGTACTGATTCTTTCCAGTGTAACTGAGAGACACCTTGTCGATATTGAGGCATTTTTGAAGATTTCAGAAAGTCTGCTTATATACACCAAAAGGACCATAACATATTTTTTGAGTAGGGAGTAAAGCCTACTTCCGGAGTGGAAACCACAATGCTGAAATGTGGTTGCTCTTATTTCTCAGACCTAGTTGCTACCCCTGACCCTGGGCTTGAGCCCAGGCAGACTGGGGGCCTCATAACATGGAGAGAGACCTCATACTCTTTGACTCCAAGGCCTCTTCTGCTTCCAATAATTGTGGGTCGCCAGAGTCCCAGCCCATGAACTAACACAGCAGGTACTTGGCACTCATGGCATTCTCAGGTGTCCGTACAAAACAACATTAGGCAGAGTTACCTCCAGTCTTCCAACAATGACATACAATCATTTCATTTCATGGAGGGATTATCAAACCCAAAATAATTAATAGCAGAGGTCTCAGTTGCTAGACTACAGGTCTCATACTGGAATTGTATCACAAGTGGCACTAAACGAATCCTCAAAAATTGTTTGGAGCAGTGCCTTCGAATGTCCTTTGGGAAAGAATGATCAGGACTATGCAGGCACACACAGTACAGAACTGGGAACCTTACAAATAAATATTTCTATTCAAGTATTTCTCCTAGGGCCATGCGTTGTAGTAGAGCCGGCAAAGCTGCCACCTCTGACGCTGACATCCCATGTAGGTGTGGGCTCTTGGCCCGGCTGCTCTGATTCTGATCCAGCTCCCTGCTAATGAGCCTGGGAAAAGCAGCAGAAGATGGCCCAAGTGCTTGGGTCCCTACCACGCACAGGGGAGACTTTCATGAAACTCCTGGCTTCAGGCTGACCCAGCCCTGGTTGTTGTGGCTGTCGGGAGATTGAACCAGTGGATGCAAGAGCGCTCTCGCTCTCGCTCTCTCCTCCTCCCCCTCTCTGTCTCTATATAACTCTTTCAAATAAATAAATACATTTTTAAAAGAATAAATAAAACATTACTCTTCATACATACATCCCCAGGATATTTGCATTCTGATCTGAGGCAAAAATCAGTGTCCCTTCACTTGGAACCTGTGATTATATGGCCACAAGGAAATACTTCAAGTCAAGTACTGACCTGGACACATTACCCACCTCTGAAATTCAGTGTCCCCATTTGTAAAACAAAGTTAGTAACAGTTCCCGTTTCATCAAACTGTTGCAAGGATTAAAGACAAAGGAAGTATGCACTATGTGAGTACTTGGTAAGTACTCACTCTCACTTTTAAATAAGTCCTGCTCTCACTTGTGCCTCTGTTTTGAATTCTCATCCCTGTGGGGGCTAGAACTTGGAATAAAAATTGAGATGCATGTGCCCATAACAACTTGCCCTGAAAGATAACATGGATTAGCTCACCTGTTCCTTTAAGTAACTGGATAGGAAGAGGCTCCACAGTGTCCTTGCAGCAAAGCTGACCTAGGAGGAGGAATGTGCAGCCCATTTTGGGGCATGGAGCTTACCGCCTTATTTTTGTTGTTGTAATTCAGCTTTCCCGCAGCGCCACTCCTCGCTAAAAATATCCCAGCTCTGAATTCTTTGAGTGGTTGCTCCATCAGGCTCTGAAAAATGCCAAAACAAGGGTGTCGTTAGGTTTGGAAATAGAGTACTTGGCTTTCTGGAGGCCTTCGCTTCAGCTTGCTTCTGGGAAGTCACAGAATCACCATGGGAGAGGGAAAGGAAAGAAAACCATGGAGGGAAAAGACAAATGTTTTTCAGAATTGTAGAATCTTCTAAGTTATGGTTTCTAAAGGAAGATTTGGTACCAACCCACAAGCAGTTGATGTGGTCATAATATATATAACAAATATGTTAATTTTCTATCCAGGTTCTTGTCTCTTACACAGAGAAAAATACTAAGCTGAGACTGGTATCAGGTGCAAATAGGAACAGATTTTATTGGACAGTGAGGGAATAAACATACATTCACGTGCAAGTGTGGGCCGCCCCCTACTGAGAAACCCCCAATGTGAGTCAGCCAAAGAACTGCCATAAATGAGGGGAACAAGAGAAAAACAATGATTCCTTAGAAACCAGTGTGCCGTGGAAAGAGCACAAAGAAAAGTGGTACATCTGAGTGTGTTCTGTGGTGCAAAGAGCAAAAATCGGAGCAGTACCTCCAAGCAAGCAAGGTCCATGGCAGAAAGAGAGCAAATGAGAGGAGTACACCTGAGCAGAGTCCATGGCAGAAGGAGAGCTCTCTCCTGCCTTCAACCTCTTTTTATAAGGAAGGAGGTGGTACCTCAATCGGATATGCAAATAAAGTGTGAAGTCTTCCTAAGAGCCCTGGTTCCTGATGTGACAGGTGCATTCTGGGAAGGTGGGCCTATCAAACCAACAGTTAAAGAGACAGCATTCCATTGCAGGCACATCAGAACAAGAGTTCTGGTTCACCTAACCATAACACAGTGAACAGAAAACCCACACTAGAGACATGGAAGCCAGGGGCTTAGGTCTCCACATGATATACCTCTATTGACATAAACTTCCATTGGGATATCTACAGCTTCCCTGAAGATAAACAGGTCCCTGTTTATCTTATTATATTATGTTATCTTAATATTAATAAATAACAATTAATATTATATTATATTAATTAATAACAATTAATATTATATTATATTAATTATTATAATAGAGGCTTTTCTTTGATTTCTGAAAGGGAATGGGAGGTAAGCTATCAGGCCTAACCTCTTCTCCTTGACTCTTCCTGCCATTGTCAACACTGCAAACTCCAATAGGGACTGGAGTGCTTCAAAGGATTTGTGGAAAGTGGAATTAAAAGATAAATTTATTTTGGTGCAGAAAAAAATTTGAAAAGTATTCATGGTTTTTTAATAACAGACATTTTCCATGAACTTTTTGAAGACCACTTGAAACTGCACCTCTTATACAGTGCCTTAAATGCAGACACCAAATACCAACAGGCCCCAGTCTCCTAGTGTCCCTCTCTTAGCTTAAAGTGTCTTTGCCTGGCCTTTGTGATTGCCAATCAACCATTTACTAAAATTAACTCACTGAATTGAGGGAGTGGTGCAGCCAGATTCATAAGGTCATTTGCTTCTCTAATAGATAACAGCTTGATGGGCAGTCTCACGGTTTCTTTTCAAGGTATTCCAGATCTGGGCAGAAAGTAACTACCACCTGCGGACCAACTGAAGTTCACTTGGCCATCATAACAATTCCTAAAGAACATGGTGTTGCTAACCAGTCAAAGGCAGGCCACAAGCACCACTGACCAACCAAGAATTTGGACATGTGCCAAACATACACCTCTCATCCCAATTCAACCACAAGAACCTTGATCCCTAGCCCCTGGGGGGGCCTGCGAATTAAGCGATAGCTGCCCTGATCCTAGCTCTACATGTTACAGGAAATGCCTCCTTTCTTCTCCCACCTCATTGTCAATGATTGCACATTGGGCAAGCTCACTCTATTTTGGGGGTTCCATAGGAACTCCTCCAACCAGTTTTGGGGGTTCTATCACCTCATATTTTCCTGTTTTTTTTTTTTAAAGATTGATTTATTTGAAAGTCTGAGTTACACAGAGAGAGGAGAGGCAGAGAGAGAGAGAGAGGTGTTCCATCCGCTGGTTCACTCCCCAATTGGCCGCAACAGCCAGAGCTCTGCTGATCCGAAACCAGGAGCCAGGAGCCAGGAACTTCTTCCAGGTCTCCCATGTAGGTGCAGGGGCCCAAGGACTTGGGCAATCTTCTACTGCTTTCCCAGGCCATAACAGGGAGCTGGATTGGAAGTGGAGCAGCCGGGACTCGATTCAGCGCCCATATGGGATGCTGGCACTGCAGGGCAGGCCGCGGCTTTACCTGCTACACCACAGCGCCGGCCCCCACCTTCATATTTTGCTTTGGGAAATTTGTTGAGAGCAGCCCAGGGTGGAGCCAGCCCCAAGCCAATTGTTTAGACTGACCTCCCCTAAGATCTGGTCAGCATCTTCTACTGCCGTCCTCCCCAGCCTTGTTTCTGACATTCAAAGAGATGAAAGTTCCTGATCTCTCTCTGGATCCTTTCCTCTCTCTCTCTCTCTTTAAATTTTCATTTGTTTATTCATTTTTATTTGAAAAACAGGGAGTCCGGCCGGCGCCGCGGCTCACTAGGCTAATCCTCCGCCTTGCGGCACCGCACACCGGGTTCTAGTCCCGGTCGGGGCACCGATCCTGTCCCGGTTGCCCCTCTTCCAGGCCAGCTCTCTGCTGTGGCCAGGGAGTGCAGTGGAGGATGGCCCAAGTCCTTGGGCCCTGCAGCCCATGGGAGACCAGGAGAAGCACCTGGCTCCTGCCATCGGATCAGCGCGGTGTGCCGGCTGCAGCGCGCCTACCGCGGTGGCCATTGGAGGGTGAACCAACAGCAAAGGAAGACCTTTCTCTCTGTCTCTCTCTCTCACTGTCCACTCTGCCTGTCAAAAAAAAAAAGGGGGGGAGATGAAAAACAGGGAGTCCTCCCATTCACTGGGTCACTCCCCAAATTCCAGGCCAAAACCAGGAGCCTAGAATGCAGTCCAAGTCTCCCATGTGAGTAGCAAGGACTCAACTACTTGAACTGTCACCTGTCACCTCCCAGGGTATGCATTAGCAGGAAGCTGTAATTAGAAGCAGAGCTGGGGCTCCAGCCCAGGCACTCTGATATGGGGTGTGGGAATCCCACACAGTATCCTAACCTCTAACCTCTGTGCCAAACACCGGCCCCTCATCTCTCTCTTTTTATTTATTTATTTATTTGAAAGCCAGAGTTACACACACACACACACACACAGAGAGAGAGAGAGAGAGAGGTCTTCCATCCACTGGTCCACTCCCCAACTGGCTGCAACAGCCGGAGCTGTGCTGATCCAAAGCCAGGAGCCTGGAGCTTCCTCCAGGCCTCCCACACTGATGCAGGTGCCCAAGGACTTGGGCAATCCTCCACTGCTTTCCCAGACCATAGCAGAGAGCTGGATCAGAAATGGAACAGCCAGGACTTGAACCAGTGCCCATATGGGATGCCGGCACCGTAGGCAGCAGCTTTACCAGCTACACCACAGCGCCAGCCCCCCCTCATCTCTCTTGAGTTACCAGAGTCACTTGTCATTTCAGTCTGCCTTCCTGGGGGAAAACGTGGAGGTGAAATAGATGATGACCACATGGACCCTCCAGAGAGGGATCCACTCGTGGGGGTTCAGCAAGAGGGCCATTGACACAGACTATACAGGGAGCGCTTCCTCACAGGGTTTCCAGAGAAAACCCTCAGTAGAGAGTCTTCCAGGATGAGTGGCTGCTTTTCTTGTCTTGGTCTGGTTTATCTTGCCTCAGTTCGCTTCTTATTCTGCATGGTTTCTTCCAGTTCCTCTGGCTGCTCGGCAGGATGCTATTTCCATATAGGAGCCAGGCACCTGCATTCGTCTTGATGACATTAAGAGCTTCAAGTGGCAGAGACTGCATTGCTCCATTGTTCCTTCTTAGCATTCACACAGCCTTCAGATCCTCAGTACAGAAGCAGGGGTCATTGGTTAAACTTCTGTAAGTGACTGATTTCTGCATCTTGACAAGTTGTGTGCCTTGTGTATCCCTAGGAAGCGTTAAGGGCAGCCAGACTTCTTATCATCACAGAAAAGACATTCCCTGTGTGATAAATTAGATGCTAAGACATCCTGTTGCCTTTCATTTTTCAGGAATAGACTATAAATGTAATGTCTTAAAATATATTATATTCTTGGTAATAGTAGAAGCAAATCCAATTATCCACACTGTCATCTTGTTCACCAGCCTGTCCTGAGAAAATGTGTTAAAGACTTTACTGAAACCGAGAAACACAACATTTTCCACATTTCTCTGACCTATTAGCCCTATTAACAAGATGAATGAGCTTAATTTAAGATGAAATAATCCAAGTGAACCTGTGCAGGCTCTTAGGATTATTATTTCTTTTTCTAAGGACCTAGCCATCAAATAATTAATTCTAGAATTTTTCTGAGAATCAGAAGCAAATTCTAGGTCTTTGTTTTTGAGAGGCAGAGAGACAGAAAGAGGAGGAAAGTAAGAGAGACAGAGAAAGCTCCCATTCTCACTCATTCATTTGCCAAATACCTGCAATAACAGGGCTGGGCTGAAGCCAAGAGCCCATAACTCAATCTGGGTCTCCCATGCGGGTGGCAGGAACTCAATTATTTGAGCCATTACCTGCTGCCTCCCAGAGTCTGCGCTAGCTGCAGCTGGCATTAGGCGCTGGAGCTGGGACTCAAACCCAGGCACTCTGATGTAGGAACGTAAGCACTTTAATTGGCATTTTTTTTTTTGACAGGCAGAGTTAAATAGTGAGAGAGAGAGAGAGACAGAGAGAAAGGTCTCCCTTCCATTGGTTCACCCCCCAAATAGCCGTGATGGCCGGCACGTTCCTCCTGGTCTCCCAAGCACTTGGGCCATCCTCCACTGCCTTCCCGGGCCACAGCAGAAAGCTGGACTGGAAGAGGAGCAACCTGGACAGGATCTGGTGCCCTGATTGGGATTAGAACCCAGGGTGCTGGCGCCACAGGCGGAGGATTAGCCTAGTGAGCCTTGGCGCCGGCCTAATTGGCATCTTAAGTGCTAACACAAACACCAACCCCTGTTTCTAATACATAGAGTATAAGGTCTTCTTTTGCTGGTTGCAGCTTTCCAATCTGGTTCCCCACATCCTTCTACTTATATTCTTCCAAAGTCTGAACGTCAGACAGCTTAGACAATTTGGAACTTGGTAACAGTTTGGATGATGTACTATTTGGATTATTATTGGGAAAGAAAAACTCACAATCTTATAAATTATCAAAATGTCAGGAGAGAATTCTAAATTATGGATGACGCAAAATAACAAATCTCTACTACAATACTCTGTATTCTTCCTCTGTCGGCAGCAATATTTAAACAATCTCATAAAATGATCATTCTCTGATTCATTGCTATCCAAATTCATAAAGTGCTTCCCCTTGTGCCCTCTCTCGCACCTCTCTCCTTCCTAAATGTGTTTATCTGGAATGAAAAAAAACCAACATTTTTTCTAAATCAGAGATCCATCCTTGAATCCCAACCCATTGATATAAATACAGACAATATCTACATCCATTCTTATCTTCTTGTGCAAAGATTTCAAATTTTCTTGTTAATTGTCTTCTCTGAGTAGTTGATTATGTCTTCTGGCCTTTTACTAAGCGCCAGTGTGTGTTTTTCTCTGATTTTTTATATTTTTTCCTGAGGATTAATCTTTTCCACCAATTCTTTCTGCTTTTCTGCTCTCTGGACTCATGTCTCCTGGAGACTCCAGGTTGTGGCACTGGTGACCTCTAACTTGCCGACATTTAGCAGCTGGGGAAATAGTTTTGTTCAACAAAATGAGTAGTAAAACATCACATCAGAATTAAGTTCTTTACCTCTTAAGCCTTTTGCTACAGCTTTGGTTTAGCTATTTGAATCAGCATCAGGCTGTCAGTTACAGTTTTTGGAAACATGAAAGGAAGATTGGGTTTTGTTTCTTTTGCAAACAGCAGGATTTGCTATGGGCTGAGATTTGGAGAGCACATGACACAGGCATTCCTAGCAGAGGTCAGCTAGGTAAACATGATCCTTCATGATCTGCATGCAAAATATTTGTCATACTTAAGAATATGTTAGTCTTAGCTTATAACGGTGTTGGTGTGAAGGATGGATGCCAAAGTGCCCTTTGTAAGGCAACTAAATGAATTTGACAATGTGGACATTGCAGTGGCCATTTTCACTGTATCTTTTCTTTCTTAGGTGCCTGTGACATAGCCCATTGAACTGCTGTACAAGTTTCTCTCATGCTGTTCACGGACACATTCTAAAATCAAAGACAGATAATGAATAATTAGCCAAACAGGTGCTTCAATGCTGAGATTAAACATGTCTTGAGCTACGTAAAGATATTACAACTAAATCTAATAATAAAATATTTATGTTTGGATGAAGTTCTCATTTATTCCTGTATTATTATTATTAAGTGAAACAGTCCGTTAGAGAGTCTGAATTTTTCATTTGGTGAGAAGTTCTTGTGTACTTTTAACACTTAAAGGTGGGTTTGTATTCATAGTAAGAAATGATGGAATCCTATCATATGTCCTTTAATGCCCACTAATCCATTTTCATGGATTGTACATGAGGCAAAAATGTTTAGAGGAAAATAGCATACATTTTAGAATTGGTGGATCCCAGATTCAAGCCCTCATTCTGTCACTAGAAGTATAATCTTAAGAAAATTTCTTAAATCCTCCTCAGGTTCATTTATTCTTCTTATTTTGAATGAGCATTAGGCCTCACAGAGCTGCTAAGAGGATGTTATCATGTAACTTTACCACTTAGGATAATGTTGCCATAGTAAAATACATAATAAAAAAAATTTTTTTTTAACAGGCAGAGTGGACAGTGAGAAAGACAGAGAGAAAGGTCTTCCTTTTGCCGTTGGTTCACCCTCCAATGGCCACCGCGGCTGGTGCGCTGCGGCCGGCATAACCGCGCTGATCCGAAGGCAGGAGCCAGGTGCTTCTCCTGGTCTCCCATGGGGTGCAGGGCCCAAGCACTTGGGCCATCCTCCACTGCTTTCCCGGGCCATAGCAGAGAGCTGGCCTGGAAGAGGAGCAACCGGGACAGAATCCGGCGCCCCGACCGGGACTAGAACCCGGTGTGCCGGCACCACAGGGGGAGGATTAGCCTACTGAGCTGCGGCGCTGGCTAAAATACATAATAAAATTTTAATTTCTTCTTATAGACTGACAAACTGTGAGACATTTTCCAACATAAAGTCATGTTCAACCTGGAGTCCTTTTTTCACCAAATAGGGAGTGGACCAAAGGATCACCTGTTTCCACATGCATACATGTGTCAACGACCAGTAACTAACCTTGAGACAAGAGCACCCACAAATTAAGCCAAATTCCACTTATGCACATCATCTGGTTCACTGGGTCCTCACAAGCCTCTTAGACCTACATGGATTATGGTGGGGGAAAAAAATCCAGCAGCCATATTTTTCCAAATTAATTAATTTATTAATTGAATATGATTATATTTCCCAAAAGAAAATGAAAATGACTATCATCATGACTCTTCTAAAGCTATGTCTTCCCAATGATTTATCAGTAAGAATATTAAAACCAACAGTTCTGGAGATGTTACTAATTTGTGCATTGATAATGAGATACCAATGCCAATTTCCTCCTCTTAGGAACTCTGGATTTACCTGAAATGACCAATTGTATGAAACTTAATATGGGGGCCAGCACTGTGACATAGTAGGTAAAGCTGCTGCCTGCAGTGCTGGCATTCCATATGGGCGCTGGTTTGAGTCCTGGCTGCTCCACTTCTGATCCAGCTCTCTGCTATGGCCTGGGGAAGCAGCAGAGGATGTCCCAAATACTTGTGCCCCTACACACACCTGGGAGATCTAGAAGAAGCTCCTGGCTCCCAGCTTTGGATTGGCTCAGCTCCAGCTGTTGTGGCCATTTGGGGAGTGAACCAGTGGATGGAAGACCTTTCTCTCTGTCTCTCTCTCTCTCTCTCTCTCTCTCTCTCTCTCTCTCATTGTCTGTAACTCTGCCTTTCAAATAAGTAAATAAATAATTTAAAAAAAAAAAAAGAAAAAGAAATTCAGTGTGGATTCCAATGGCTACTACATTGTTCACTATGAGAAGCATGGATGGGACCGACTTATTACCCAGCTGAATGAGACATGAGGACAGAATGGCTCTGGTTCGTGGGGCATTTCAGGGATTAAGTAATGCACCATTTCCTCTCACATCACAGGAAATAGCTGGTCCACAACCAGACATGTCAGATTTCAGAATCAAATGTTCAGTGCTGATTAGTCACATGATATGGCTCTCAGGTCAAACACTGGCCACTAGGCCAAAGCCAATCCACTAATAAGGTATTGTGACCCACATAGTGTTTATAAAGGTAATCCAACATTGTTGAATGTGAGAGATTTTTTAAAAAAAATCCTTATTTTTTAAAATTTTACTTAAATTATACAAGTTTCATATAGTTCGTATATACAGATTTAGGAACATAGTAACATCCCCCCATTCCCCACGCTCCAAGCCTTTCTCCTCTTCCCTCTCACATTCCCACTCTTAATTTTTGCAAAGATCTATTTTCAGTTTACTTAATGATTGTATAGTCAAATCTATGCTAAGTAAAAGAGTTCAACAAATAGTATGAAGAGACAAAAAAGCAAAAAACAAAAACACTGTTCCTCAACTGAAGAGACAAGGACTGTAAACAATCATTACATCTCAAAATGTCCATTGCACACCAATTCATTGCACTTCAGGTACTCTATTAGTCACCTCGGGTCAGGGAAAACATATGATATCTTTCTTTTGGGGGCTGGCTTATTTCATTAAGTATAATGGTTTCCAGTTGTGTCCATCTTGTTGCAAAAAACAGTATTTCATTTTGTTTTACAGCTGAGTATTACTCCATAGTGTATATATACCATAATTTCTTGATCCAGTCTTCAGTTGATAGACATCTGGGCTGATTCCATATCTTAACTATTGTGAATTGTGCTGCAGTGAACATGGGGGGTATAGATATGTCTTTCATTTGCTGATTTCTTTTGGTTTGGGTAAATTCCCAGCGGTGGGATGGCTGGATCATATAGTAGGTCTATATTCAGATTTCTGAGGTATCTCCATTACTGTCTTTCACAGTGGCTGTACCAGTTTACATTCTCACCAACAGTGGACCAGGGTACCTTTTTCCCCACATCCTTGCCAGCATTTGTCAAAAATCCTTATTTCTGAACTCTCTTAAAACATGACACTAGGCAACTGTTGGGCCTTCATTCCCACAGGACAACCATAGAGGTTGCAGTGGGCTGATGCCCCTTAAGATCAGGTCTGTGGTCTGCCATGCACCAAAATCCCAAATGGCACATGGTGGCCTGTTTCACTCACTTTGAGTAAATCCTCTAGACATTTGAGTTTTTGACCCCAAATTAAAATTTGTTAGTAGCACTTACACCAAATACATGTGTAGTCTCTTAAATATAAATACAGTTTTTAACCTTTGCTTTTTAGTGAGTAGTTAGCCTAGTACATGATCTACTCATTACCTTCCTTCAGTGTAGGAATTGCTATGAGATTGGTAGGGAAATGGAGTAAGAATTGACTGCTCATACTCTAGACTTCTTAGATTCTCCTGGACAATCACAGTATTTTCTTTCCTTTTCAGTGTATCAACAGAATAGTACGTAGAATGAATCAAGTCACAAGATCACCCACGGAAGAAACAGTGGAGATTCAGGTGGAGTAGGGTGTGTCGTAGGCTTTTCTGTTCTGAGAATTACTGCAAGGTACTCCCTTGACTCACGGTGACACACTGTTTCCTCTCAGATACTTATTTAGGTCAACCTGACAGAAAGTAATCAGCAGGACATCTCCTGGGAAAGCCTCTTTGTACAACAGAATCCTCTGGTTAGAGAAGGGAGAGGATGGAGGCTTAATCCTTGTCTCCTGGGTTTCAGGGGCATCATGACGGCATAGCATGTGGGAGGCTAAGGTTAGGAAAAACTCTGGTCTGCATATGAGCCTGTGACAGGCTTCGAAAGTACTGAAGGTATTTAAAGGTTTTTCTGCTCCAAAGAGGAAGCTCTGAGCAGATTGCAAAGAAGCTGGATTAAAAATTTAAGACTAGAAAAATGAGGAATATTGACATCCAATCTTTCAAGTAGTTGGAATGCCTTTTGTTTAGTTATATATTGTTTTGGTTTCCACCTTTTAAATGTAGGACGAACCCTACAGTTATTGATGATTCCGTGGAAAACAATAACACTTTCTTCATTAGATAGACAAATGAATGAAGCAAAGAGTACAAGTTTTGACTAAAACAGAAGAGTCCAGAGTTCTTTGGTTATTAATTGCTTGAGCCTGGGAAAGTCATTTAACTTTCTTAAGCCTAAATTTTCTAATCTTTAAAACTCTGGCTGTAACAGTGTCTAACACACAGGGTTGTTCTCAGGATTCCATAAAAGAATGAAGATAAAACACTAAGTATAGTACCTGCTCAGTAAGTGTTGACCATTAACTTTATTAATATTATCTAACACAGATTGTGTTGAAAAGGAGGAAGAGGCTACCACATAGAAAATTATGTTTCAAATAGTGTGAAGTCTCAAAAATGCAGACTGTAAGCTTGTGCGTTATTATGTTTGCAGCTACACAGGGGAAAAATGAGTAAAAATACATGGGAAGGGCGGGCGCTGTGGCGTAGTGGGTAAAGCCGCCGCCTGCAGTGCCAGCATCCCACATGGGCGCTAATTCAAGTCCCAGCTGCTCCCTTTCCAATCCAGCACTCTGCTGTGGCCTGGGAAAGCAGCAGAAAATGGCCCAAATCCTTGGGCCCCTGCACCCATGTAGGAGACCTGAAAGAAGCTCCTGGCTCCTGGCTTCAGATCGGTACAGCTCCAACCATTGTGGTCATTTGCAGGGTGAACCAGTGGATGGAAGACCTCTCTCTTTCTCTGTGCCTCTGCCTCTATGTAACTCTGCCTTTCAAATAAATTAGAAAATAAAATAAAATAAAATAAAATAAAATAAAATAAAAACATGGGAAATAAAAGCCCAAAATATTTCCAAATATTATTGGTGAATGTATAAAATAGTCAAATTTTGAGTATAATCATTTCTATAATTTCAAGTTGTTGTGTAATTTGTTTATATTATTGGTATAATAAAATTAACCCCATAAGGCAGCAATTAAAGAGGCTTATAACAGGTTTTAAATATTTCACTTGCTATTATCCCTCCATAACATATAACCTCTTCCCACCCTGCTTCCTGAACCATCGTTTTAAGTATTGAAGGCAGTAATCAGTGATCACATGTAGTTTGGAGATAGAATTTAACACAGGGATGAATCTTTGTTTTAATTAGGTTTTTATACTTTTAAAATGTCATTTAAAGACCTAGACCTTGTCTGACTTCAGTAAAATTAAAATGACAACTTTGATTTCTTTACAGAAGAGTCATCTTTGTTTCTTTTAGTCCCACACTTTGAAAAGAAACCTCCAACTTTCCCATCAGGAATATGGTTTTATTTCACAAAAGTTAAACTTGCTGAAACTGTATACAAATGAGTAGGTGTTGATTTTTTTTTCCTGTTAGGTTGAGGTATATGCTTATATGTGCATCTTTCTTTCTTTCTTTCTTTCTTTCTTTCTTTCTTTCTTTCTTTCTTTCTTTCTTTCTTTTTTTATTAATTTGAGAGGCAGAGGAGGACTGGTTCACTGCTCAAATGTGCTTATGGGCTGGGATGGAACTGGGCTGAAGCTAGGAGCCAGGAACCTGATCTAGGTCTCCCATGTGGTTGGCAGGAACCAAAGTAATTGGGCCCATCATTGCTGTGTCCCAGGGTCTGTATTAGCAGGAAGCCAGAGTCAGGAATCAGACCAGGGATTCAAACCCACATACTCCAATGTGAGACCCTGGCATCATAACCAGCATCAACTTCTAGGCCAAGTACCCACTCCATGGGTTTCTCTGTAAGCTAAACAAACACTCAGATGACATCCTGGACATTGTTTGAAGCATAGCACAGGTGACTTGGACTGGGATTTTTGTTAAACAATTTGGCAAAGATGAATAAATATCAAGCTAAAAATAAAGAGAAGTAGGTGAATGCAAAAGTAAAGATTTCTAACGATTGAATTGATTTCAACAAGAAATTGATTAGACTGGGCTAAAAGCAAAAATAACCTTAACATGGGGTAGTTTTTAATGTATCAAACCTTCTTTTCAAAATTGTGATCCTAGAATACCATCTTCTCTTGTTGCTGAAGCTAAGATCATCAACTGCTCATTGTACCATGATGCTTCCATTTTGGGGGAGGAGCAATGACTTTCATGATGTTTCTTCGGAAATACAGCAGGCCACAGAGTCATAGGACATATGGCACAGCCCTCTGTCTTCAGAAAAATTTCTGGAAAAATTTCCATGTTTGTTTTAAAGTCACTCTGACGGGGAAGAGTCAGGGCACAGGATCTTTCTCCTTTTGCCTCTTTCTAGTTTAGGTTCCCTCTTTTTAGATAAGAACTTACAATTTCAGAATCTCAAAGTGGGAAGGTCACCGTGTTAGTGATAAATTCAACAGGGAACGCGTTTCTTCCAGAATCTGTTTCTATACCACAGAGTTATGATAATCTGGGTGTTGGATGCTCCCAAGAGTGGCTTCCAGAGCCTGTGTGGGCCTCCCAGTAATGCTTGTACCAACCTCTTCACACAGGGAAGACGTAAGGATTTGTTTCCTCTGCAGAAGATGCAGTGGCATTATGGTGCTCGGAGTAATCATTCTGGTGTTTGTTCTCCTTAAAGGAAAATGCAGACTCTAAATAAGATGAGAATTCTTGTTTTTTTTTCCTGCTCACAATGGTCACTGCTTCTCTAGTAGGATTAAGAACAAACACACACACACAAAAAAAAAAAAAAAAAAGAAAGAAAGAAAGGAAGAAAGAAAAGGCACAGTACCTGTCCTCAAAGGTCCCATAAATCAACATTTCTTTACATCATTTGGTACTAAGTGCTAATATTAACTAGCTTCGATTTCACTTACTAACCTCTTACTGTGTGCTAAGTATTATTCTAAGTGCTTTTTAAAATGTATCAATTAATTTCATCTTCGTAACTAGTCTATGAAGATGATACTGTTGCTACTCCCTCCCTGCAGCATAAGGGAGGCAACTGAATTCCATAGATGTTGAGTAATTTGTCCAAGATTACATAACTGGTCAGTGATAGAGCTAAGATTTAAACCAAATTGGTTGGAGCCGGTGTTGTGACACAGAGGGTTAAACTGTCACTCATGAGGCTGGCATCCTATATGAGTGCCAGGTTCAAGTCCCTGCTGCTCCGTTTCCTATCAAACTCCCTGATAATGCACCTGACAAAGCAGTAGATGATGACCCAAGTACTTGGACCCCTGCCATACATGTGGGAGACCTGGATGGATTTCTAGGCTCCTGGCTTTGGCCTGGCCCAGCCCTGACCATTGCAGCCAACTGGAGAGTGGACCAACAGATGGAAGATTTCTCTGTGTGTGTGTGTTTGTCTCTCTCTCTCTCTCTCTCTGTAATTCTGCCTTTCAAATAAATAAATCTTTTTTAAAAAATATTTAAATCAAATGGCATGGTTATAATGAATGAATTCTGCTATTGCTATTTCATACTTGTTTGCATATTACGAATAGGAAGGTATTTCAAAAAGCTCATGGATAACAGAATTAAAAGATGTTTATTTTGTTGCAAAGGATTTTGAAATCTGTACATACAAGGAGTCTTTAAAAGTTCATGGGAAATGGTTATTATGAAAAACTTGTGAACACTTCTCAAATTTTTGCAACAGAAAAAACTTTCTTTTAATTCTACTTCCCATGAACTTTCTAAAATAGTCTCATATTAAAAGCCATGACATAGGGGTAGGCATTTGGTGTAGTGATTAAGATGCCCTCTTGGGACACCAGGATCCCTTATCAGAGTGCCTGGGTTCCAGTCCCAGCTCTGCTCCCCATTTCAGCTTCCTGTTAATGTCCACCCTGGGAGGCTTGTGGCTTTGGCCTGGCCTACTCAGGCAGTTGCTAGCATTTGGGGAATGAATCAGTGGGTCTCTCTCTGTCTCTCTCTGTCTCTCTCTCTCTCTCTCTGCCTATGAAATAAATATAATCAATAAATAAAAATTAATGACAAAAAAAGCCATGAGAACTGAGCGAGTCATCAGTTCTGTCTCAGGCCTCAGTGCAGGAAGGGATGAAGCCCTTGATGTGACTTGGTGTCCCCAATGTGAAACAGCAGCCCCGCTCTTCTCAAAGGTCTGGGACAATTAGAATTGCTGTGCCACATGACAGAGGACTACATCAAGGTGTGTGTTGCTTTCAGACAATTAAGTAAGTAAATACACAGTGTCTGGAGGATCAATGAGGCTCATTCTGTTCGGTGAGTCTCCTGTGGGTTCAAGTCATGAAACAGCTGAGAGGACCCACTGAGAGTCTGAGAGCCCAGCCACCACCACGGCACCCAGTGGGTAGTGCCCCTTGATCTTCCTCATCACCAATGCCAACGGCAGATACCGGGATTGTGAGTAAAGCATCTCCACTAATGGGGATTTTTGTATAAAGTGATAATCCTCTCTCAGATGAGCAATTAAATAGTGTTTTTAATGCAAAAAACGCTGTTCCTTAAGTGTTGTGGGTGGGAGAAGGGGAAAAGAGAAGAGAAACAGGGAAGTAAGTTGTGATGCGATTTGGGAACGATTCCTGCAGAAGTTGAGTGAAGCCACCTAGGTGGGTAAGAGCTGTGCTGGGAACTACATTTAGCCTCTCCATAAAGCTTCTCGTGTTTCCTGCTGTATCACCTTCTCCGATATTTTAAGCCAGTGATTGACTTGCAAAGCTGGAGTGATGAGGGCTCCGTCTGGGACAGGATGCTTCGATCGGCTCTCTTGAAGCTGGCCTGTGACCCAAACCATGCTCATCGCATCCGGGAGGCAGCTGAATTCTTCTCTCAGTGGATGGATTCCAATGGAAAATTAAAGTGGATCTTGACTTCTGTCCTATTCTTTGTTCTTTTCACTTTGATGTTCAAGTCTTTGATCAAGGAAGACATTAGATCTAAAACCTTTTGGTGCTCAGAGGAAAAAAAAAAAGCGCTGAGAATTACATACCCTGTTTTATGCTCTCACATAGTAAATGCTTAGCTGATTTTGTGGGAAGCCAGGTTTAAGCCCCTGCATGGCAGAACTAGTAAACATTGCCGTGATAACAGAAAGGTAGGCAGGGAGTCTAAGAGGGCAAGGAGCATTTTCCAAAAGTGATGCCTTTTAAAGATAAAATAAATGTTGGGACAGGCATTGTAGTGCTCCGGCTACTTGGGACAGCTGCGTCCCCTATCAGAGTGCCAGTTCAAGTCCCAGGTGTGTCACTTCTAATCCAGCTTCCTGCTAATGCTCCTGGGAGGCAGCAGATGATGGCTCAAGTACGTGGGCCCCTTGCCACCCATCTGGGAGACCTGGATTGAGTTCCATCCTCCTTACTTTTGCATGGACCAGCCCTGGCTGTTGCAGGTCCTTAGGAAGTAAACCGACAAATGGAAGATTGATCGATCGATCAATTGATCTATCTATCGATCCTCTTTGTTGCCCTTGGAGTAGATGAAAAATAAAAACAAACATTTGAAAAATAAAGATGAAATCTTTTCAGAAGAAGTAATGTAAAATATCCAAGCAATCAAAACACCAGTGATCACTGATGAAACTCATAAAAAATGTTTTTTTTTTTTATATGTTTGCTTCCTCATCAACCAATACCAAAGGTCGAGCCTTGAACCTGAGTTCAGTTTTGGTGGGAAGCAAGTGATTCTAGCCTCCTAAAGGATGTGTGTGGTGGTGAAATTGATGCCTGTGGTGACTACAATCAGAAAGATGCCCGCAAGCCGGCGGATTATGCTGCACTTCAGTTCAGCTGCTGCAACCCACAGGTACTAACAGACTCCACAATCTGCTCAACACAGGCCTTGATTCTGCCCAACACGTGATTTTATATTGCTATTTTTTTTAATCCGACTCTAGAGTTGGATGTTGGGTAAATTAAATTTTTATATCAGTTAAGGAAAAATTTTTTCTAAATAGAAAAAAATCATAATTTGGCCATCACCTAATGTAACAGTGTCAGTTTTTCGTGTGTCGAATTACTGACAGGCTGTCATCACTTCTCACCCCAGAGTAAATCTCCACGACCTTGGTGAAATCTTTCTTTGAATTCTTTTTTTTTTCAAAAAGTCACACCAGTTTGTTTGCCTCTTGGATGTTTCTGCTTGTTGGGATT